>NC_143559.1:70107500-70802916 GCF_054136105.1 Typopeltis vanoorti
TTGATATCAGGTTTAATACCACTTTCCTTCATAATGTGATCCATATAGATAATGAATAACAGAGGGGGATAATATACATCCTTGTCTCAACACCAGATTTAACATTAAACCATCTTCCTGTACTTCCTTCAATTCTAACTGCTGACTTACAACTCAAATAAAGACCAAGTATTGCTTGATATAATGCCCCATTGACACCATATAACTGTAGCGTATTGAATAGCTTCTCTCTTGACACCTTGTCATATGCCTTTTCCAAATCGACAAAACTTAAATACAGATCTTTGTTATATTCCCATGCTTTCTCGACTATTTGTCGTAAAGTGAAGATCTGATCCTGACAGCCTCTATTTGACCTGAATCCAGCTTGTTCTTCACCAAGCTTTTCTTCCACAATTCTTCTCAACCGTTTCTCAAGTATACTTGCATAGATCTTGCCAGGAACACTCAGTAAGGAAATACCTCTGTAATTCCCACATTCAGTTTTATTTCCCTTTTTATATATGGGTACTATTAGAGCTCTACTCCAATCATCA
This sequence comes from Typopeltis vanoorti, assembly GCF_054136105.1. Lineage (NCBI taxonomy): Eukaryota > Metazoa > Arthropoda > Arachnida > Uropygi > Thelyphonidae > Typopeltis > Typopeltis vanoorti. Next base: position 70,108,037 of record NC_143559.1, read on the forward strand.
GGAATTCGTCCCTCTGTCCAGGCATTGTGAACTATGCAGTGCAGTCACTGTAAGACTTTTATAAAACCACACTTCAGCGTTTCTGGTCGAATATCATCTACTCCTGCTGCCTTTCCACATTTCAAGCCTTTGATGGCTTTTTCTACTTCAAGTATGGATATGTATTCCTGACTGCATGCCTGGTCAGTGTTTTTTTACCACTGTGCTGTCATCACTGCTTGTTTCATATAGCACCAGTTTTTCAAAGTAATTACTCCATACTTCAAGGATATCTTTTTCTCCCATTTTCATGTCACCTTTATCATCTCTAACTCCTTTTACAGTACCCTTTCCTCCATTCCTAAGCTTCTTCAGCCACCTCCAAATATTTTGCCACCTTCTTGATATTTATTTTTTATGTTCCTGCCAAAGTCCTCCCATGACATTTGTTCAGCTAGTTTTACAAAGTGTTTAGCTTTCTTACATTTGTCTCTGTATTCTATAAGAGCACAAGCTGACTTATTTGCCAGGAACTTTTGATATGCTTTCTTCTTTTCCTTCACTGCCTCTTTAACTTCCTGTGTCCACCATGGAGTTCTAATTTTCCTATCCTTGCAGACAACTTCACCACATACCTCTCTAGCTGAATGAATTAAGGCTTTCTTCAAGGCTAGAGAGAAAACATCACTATCAAAAATAACATAGTCAATAGACTTTTCTTATTCCTTGCCTCTCTCACCATGTGAATCTGTGCACATTTTTATGTTGGAACATGGTGTTAGTAATAACCAGTCCATGTCCTGAGCAGAAATCCAACAGATATTTGCCATTATTATTAGCTTTGCTCTTTTCTCCAATTTTTCCCAAAATATTTTTGTATGTCTGACAATCATTTCCTCCTCTGCTATTTAGATCCCCAACAGGGATCAACTTTTCCTTTTTCAATGTGTCAGTTGCTTTTGATAAAGTCTCAAAATAATCCTCCATTCTACCTTAGTAGAACCTTCTGTGGGATCATAGGCACAAATAAGTCTCATTGTCAAGTTGTCCATTCTCATATTTGCCCACATCACTCTACTCGAGACCGCCTGCCATTCAAGAAGATTAGCCTCGTATTTTGTGTTGAATACTATGGCTACTCCTTCTTTTCCTTGATTGTAATTTCCTGAATATAACATTTTGTATTTATTGCTCAGAAAGATCTCACCAGTTTTTGTCTTTTTTGTTTCAGTCACCCCTTTTATGTCGATCTGGTACTTATCTAATTCCTCAGCTAGCTCCATTTCTTTGCCATTCAGGCTTCTTATGTTGATAGTACCGATCTTTAACTCTGGTGATGTTGAATGGTGTGGTTTCAGATTTGTTCCAGTAGCTGACTTTTCGCTGTTCGCCCTGGTTCCCTGGCGAAAACAACGGGGGCCTTGTTTAACCGGGCGACGCCCCAGCTGGCATGAAATTTTGTCATGTTGTACCATCATTTTTATTTTGGTTTAACCAATAAGAATATAATTTGGTCGGCTAAATCCCAAATTGCTAGCCCATCCTCGTTCGTTCGTTCAGTATCCAGGTAGATACCAACAGGGTGAACCACGAGAAAGTGAGGTTTGGACATTAGGTCAGAAGCTCTGGTTGGTTCTCCGCATTCCTTTAAAGGCTATGTGGAGGTCTCCTCTCAGTTATACAGCTTTGACCCTTAAGAACCCCCCTAAGTAAATGTTACACTTTGATATTATCTTTTTAAACTAAGCAAGACTGTACTATCTACAAACAAAGTACGATAGAACCTGTAGCTCTTTCATGATGAAGATGCCCTTGGTTCGAATACGATAATACGGGAAGAACCTTTATAACGTCTTTTGAATTACAGATGAACTAGCCGGTCTCCTACACCCCAACTTAGCATGGCAATCTCTAAAATGTGACAGTAATAAAAAGCAGAGAAGTATGTGTGTGTGTGTGTGTGTGTGTGTGTGTGTGTGTGTGTGTGTGTGTGTGTGCGCGCGCGCGCGCGCCTTCTAAGACCCACTGATAGTGAGTGCATAAGGTGATGCCCCAATTATCGTTTATGTTCCTAATATCACTCGTTAGTGATTCATCTTGCAACTGGTAGAAAATGCTGCTAGCAGTACTTTATTAAAGCCAAAATAAAAATTTCAGTTGTACGATATTTGTGGTGAAGTTACAGAAAAAGTAAATAAATAAAATAAAATAATTATGTGTTAAGTCTCAGGAGCAGACTTTGTGGATTATCCAACCATCAACCTTCCCAATGGAACTAAAATATGCTGAAAGTTCCAAACTTTCGTGAGGAGTAGTCATATAAAATAAAATCAACACGCATTATGATAGCGATTTATCTCATTTAAAAATTTCAGAACGTTTTAGGTATTTGACAAGCACCATTTTCATGTTTATTTTAACCTGTTAATCTCATTTACCTTCAGAGGAGGAGCTGCCATGCTAGAATGTTAAGTGTTCCCAATACCGCTCACTGGGCGATATTAGGTACACAGTACTGCATTTAATTTTCTTTTCTTTTAGTGAAGCTGCCTCAGCAAAAGAAATGGGACAAGGATGCATGAGACAAGCAAGCTGTAGATGTCGTAAAGGGAAAAGCGGTCTAACGAAAGCTTGTAAGATAGGAATTAAACATTCCTAGATCAAAATTGACTACTTAAAAACAAAAAAGTAGATGATGTTAAAAAGAAAAACAGTTATAATAACTTCTTATAAGCAACCTCGATATCAGCTAAAAGTGAAACTCATTAATAAAATATTATTGCTTAATTAGGGAGAAAAGAACAAAACTTCTATCTTTTAGTAAAGATTTATAGGAATGTCATTTCAATTAATACGTAACAATATACGCTGTTTTTGTGCATCTGAAGCCACTTAAACAGCATAAGTAGTTACATAACTTTTTCTTCATATTTTTAAAAGAAATACCTGAATTATCTATAAGGTATTATTATGATCCAATCCAGAAAATATTACAACATATTTCTTAGAGTGAATTTTTGAAATCGAACGCATAATGGGGAATGAGAAATGAGGTGTAACACAAAAAAACAGAAAGCTGTTTCTTTGAAACACATGCAGTATGTTTATAAATTGTTGTCAATTAAATCAGGCACACTCATAACACTAATGTCATACATGTCTGCTTTTGGACACAGAAAAAAAAAAAAAAAAAAAAGATTACTCATGTTTTTCGTAGGAAGAGAACTCAGATTTACTCAGACTAGCTATCAAACAGCTCTATGTCTTCCATCACATCCCATAAATCGTATGCAACCTCCGCATGATGCATTTTGCGAAGCCACTTTTTATTTATTTTTTTTTTTTATGAAATTGTCATCCATAAAATGTAAACCTCTAGTATACCAGTACCGTGAGTAAACTACGGGCTTACTATTTTAGTATTAATTTTTTATACTTTTTTTTTTACATAATACGAAAACTCGCTTTCTATTCTAGAGACAAATATGGAAATTTTCAAGCCAATTTAAACCTCAAATAAGTGGCAAGGCAAGGTGGTCTATACACCGGTACATCTCCCACCTGAAGAAAATCACAAACATTCATGCCCATGGCGGGATGTGAACTCGCAGCATGCTGGACGGAGAGGAGTGGGTACATGAACCACTAGGCCCACCAAACCAGCATTTAAAACTAACTTCAAGTACAGGAAATAGAAAGTAGCTATTTGTATACGCCCATTTCGAATGCTTCTTAAATCGTTAAGCTTATGGGAAACCTGAAAAGCAGAATTACGCAGGTAGATATAGACAGTTTCAGCGGAACCAGCATAATACCTTTAAATCAGAACTCATAAACGATCCTTAACAATTATACAGAATACGAAGAGATTTAACGATCCTTCGCTTCAAGTAAAACAGGTAGCCTTCAAAGTGACGATGAACTTGTGACTCTTATTATGGAACCTGTGTCCTATCGAATCAGATGTTTTCAATAAGTGGTTTTCCTTTTAGAAATGCTCTGAACAGGCGACAATAAAGGAATCTCCTATTTATCAGAAGACAACATCACTAAAATTTTCAAAAAGCACATCCAAAAATATACCCAAGTCTTTGAAGACAGAACTATCTACATCAAATAATTTTCTAATGACGAAGAATCCCCCTTCACATGTCTCAAATGATGACAATGACAGCTGTGGCTATGGCTTATTCTCAAACGATACATACAATGAATGATGAGTGAAATGCACAATACGTTTTAAATGGATACATGACAACTATGAAGGTAGATAAATTAAAAGGACCATTATTTTTAGCTGTTTTACTATTTGAATACTTTTCTCAATTTTTTAATTGGATTCTGTGTAAGTTACTCATTTCGACGAGTCAACAAAATGAATATTTGTCCGGTTTTAGCCTTTAAGACAATTTCCATTACGTAATGTGTGTGGCCTACTTTTAGTGTTTTTGACTGAAGGAACAGATGGACGATATTTGGAACATGTTAAAAACATGTTAAATGTGTATCAATTCCAAATATTTTCAACATGAATAATATTTTAGCAGGATTGCGACTCTGTTGTAGTTGTATTCATATACATTAAACACGACCTTAAACTTTAACCCTATCATCATTTAAGTGGACGATAATTGGGCCCAATTACAGTATCTTGTTGCCATTTTCCCCCTTTCACTCAACAAATGTCAGCCTTCTCTTGTATAATACGGATGACGTCATCTTTTTAAAGATGTTTGTTACAAAATTTCCTTGTACGTTAATAAAAATTATTGTTATTTAAAGTTAGCATATTTCCTTTAGCCATAATAGTGAATTGTGTGGTTTCAACACAAAAGACAATTTTGTATACTTACAAAGAATAAATATTTTCTTTGATGGACTATCGGTAGACTACATATCACGAGTTCCATTGCGAGCGTATAGCACTGCTTTTTTTTTTTTTTTTTGAGATATAATGAAACAAAAATAAAAAAGTGCTGTACGCTCGCAATGGAACTCGCGATATGTAGTCTACCGATAGTCCATCAAAGAAAATATTTATTCTTTGTAAGGGGCGAATTAGGCGGAATTTTGAATGTGTACAATGGACATCATTATATGTTTTATTATTTTTTTAATTATGCTGTTTATCATAAATAACACATGCAATTAATAGACAAAAATACGTTGAGCGGAGTAGAGTGAAGATGGGAGAATTGTATAGTGTAGAATAGTCTCCCACGTAATGTCTTGGACTCCATGGAGGATCTATGTAATCATAACAAAGACAACTTTCGCTGGGCATAATACTACAGCGAGATCTCTACCGTATCCTATTTTAGGGAATTCATGTGACACTACCGCTATTACAAGTTAGCTACATATGTTTTTATGTAAATTCCACCCACGGAAACTTGTAAATTAGTTTGCAGGCTTGGATTGTTTTGAATTACTGTCGAAGTAATTAGGATATGAGACCAGCGTATTATGATTGTAATCATGTGTGTGTGTGTGCGCGCGCGCGCATGTTCTTCTAGCTAGTTGCTTGCTTTGGGAGTTAAACCAGAATTTCCAGAAAGAAAAACCTTTCTAACTCTCTTTGTGTGTGAGAGGATCTTAAAGTTACTTCGGGATTACTCCAATAAACAAGGTGGCCGTCTCATACTAGCCGATGACAATTATCTACCGTCTACTATAAATATTTACAAACATCCATGTCATAATGAAATTCCAACCTGTTGGATGTAAAGCAGATACACTACCGCTCCAACTGGGTACGTCACCTATCGTTATACAGATCAGATGCATATGAGGATAAATCAAATCATCCGCAGTATTTTTAACTTTTTTTTTTTTTTCGATTCGTACCATTATCGAATGTGTATGTGCAAAAGAGACACTGTCTCCAATTTCGTGTCTCTTCAGTTTGTCCCAGAAAACTATGGATTCATACGTTATGGATTCACAAAATGGCAAAATAAGTGTTATTGAAGAAAAAACATCGGGCACTCATCCATATCAACGACTGCCGAGGACAACGAAAAAGACCGCGCGTTTATTCTCAAACAGCAGGCAGTGCCTATTAATGAAGTGGCAAATGAAATGGCCATTGGTTAGGGCTTTAGACCCCCCCCCCCCTCCCCCAACACACTTCATTTTCATAAAATTGACAAGAAACGACTCGTGTGTGAACGAGTATAGGAAAACATTTTAGATATCTGTATATTGTGTTTCGAACCGATATGGTAACTAGTCTGAAGTACGGCCGAAGCAACTATAAGCCATGAGGCCAGTTTATTATATCTATTAATTGCGGGTATTCTTCTGGCCGGTTCGCATGTTTTGCAGAATGAAAAATACTTTATCTTTCTCTAAGTGAAAGTCTATTTACGTGAATACATCAACAAGAGTCGGGGAATTTTGAATAGAAACATACAATATTTTCCATCACGAAAAAGATGAAAACCACCTACGGAGAGGGGGGGGGGTATAAATAATAAAATAATGCTCACACTTCGCTGGGACTCACAAAACCCATTCCTTGAGCGTTATCAGTAAAAAAAAGTATAACGTAAACAGTGAGCTGCTGAGTGATAAGCTGAAATCAGTGATTTGGAATAAACGCTGAAGGCTGCTATCACAAAAGGTGTTATGTTACTGTATGACAGACAACCTGTTTTCAGACGCTGTCATTTTGACAGGTGATATCAAGAAGTGATGGTTTGCCGATCAGACTCCAAGTATACAAACGCTTTGTGCACCGTGTACACGTGCATTCAAATTGGAAGAGATAGACTGTACTCAGAAATGATCATTTTAATAAGTACATTGGGACTATATCAACGTCTCTGATATAATTATATTAGCAACACGAGCCTAATACAAGAATAAGGTGGAGAAATCCACGGGCGACAAATCTAAGTACAGTAACACAAAAAATTAAATGTCACTATTTTTTCGTTGAAGATTTTTTTTTTTTTTTTTTTTTTTTTTTAATTACAAACACCGGCGTTGCTCCTCCTTTTCCACATGGAACAGCGATTTATTTATTTCTTTTTACCTACTTTGAAGATCAGCAGACTGGCAGGCGGGAAAAGAATGTATTTCGTCTACGGTTTGTTTGGATACGTTATTATACACGAAAGTTTATATCATGCAATATTTATATTTTAATATTTCACTGTTTTAATAAATAAAATCATACTAGGCATGTTTTTATATTATTTAAAGAAAATAGTAATTTACATTTTATTTTGTGAAAATTTTTGTAGGGGAGTAGAGATTTGTCAACAACAGGTGGCGAAACATCGCTTAATATTAAGGTGGGAGAATTTTTGCTTTCTTAGCTGCTCTAAATATGTATGATTTGCAGATATCTACTCTATACTATAAAATAAGCTGAAACTGCCAGCTGAAATTTCAAGCCGACGTCACTGAACGGATGTGACGTCGGCTTGAAACGGATGTAGGCTGTTGCGTTTTTATGTAAAGTTATTTGAAACATTTTGAAATTCAGGGTCTACCCTGAGTGTCGAGTCTTCAAAATTCCAGGAGAACCGGCCTACCAGCCCGGAACACGGGGGGGGGGCGTAGGCGTCAGGGAACGGAGCCCCTTAGTATTATATATTACTTTATCATCTTCTTTTCTTTTAAAAACATTCCTAGAATATCGGTATCTATCCAGAAGGCAATCTACTTCACCTTATCTGGTAATCCGACCCCGTCCATTACACAACGATATGAACAGTATAACTAAGATAATTACATTTCGTTACATGACTGGTGCTTTGTTTCCTTCCATTCAAATTTATACATGTAAAATTTTAAATGAAAGCTTTGCTGAAGGCCATCTGTTCATCGACCTCTGATAATTATATATCACTCACTGTTATTTCTGGAACTTAGTCCAGAAACTAGGCAAACGAGTTTATTAAAAGTGCTCTGTTGGCAAGTTACTTGACCGTACAAATATCAATAGCAAAGATGATACAGATTTGTAGATACAAAGTCCTTTTCTTACACAACCGGTTTGTTAGTAAACAGTCAAAGAGCAAAGTTTAATAATAAAAACGCGGAAGGGTAAATAAACTTATGACATTTTGAACGAAGTTTAACATTTTATCTTAAAAACACAGAAACCTTTAGAATGAGAAACGAAATAATTTCGTAAAAAACGAAACCTGCGGAGAACGAAATCCCTTAAAACAGCAGTTACTTCGCATTTTAACTACTCGAATTGAGAAAAATCCTGTCAGTTTTATGAAAATATTTCTGGGTCATCCCTCATAACAAAGTATTTAAGATTAATGGGAATCAAAAGGAATGGCAATAAAAGCAAAATAAAACAGATATTCACTGAGCTTCAAACATTACAATGTGATAGATCAGATTTCGAAAGAACCAAAAATGAGATTCGTGGCTAAATCATTTCAAGGATATATTTTACTTGTACTAAATAAAATCAAACTAAAGAATATTTAGTTTATTTTTATTATCACTTATTAAGGCAGAGTATGCAATGATTAGAGAATCATACACAGTGTAGTCCTCATTTGTCCCACGTGCACCATGGTATCCAATATCATTAAATGCAAGTTTCTTAGAAAGCAAAAATTACTTCAAGTGCAAACGTTTATTGTTTGCTTACACTGCAATTCAGATTATAATTTCACTTTAGGTTAAGTATAAGACTTGACTGAAATTATGAAGCAATTACAAAAAATTAGTTTTAGATGATTTTTTTTATTATTATTTAAATTGGATTTGGTTTTTAGAACAATTTTGAGTAACATAATTATTATTATTTATTTAAGGACAACCTCAGGCATGTCCAAACGAAGATGTCCTTTCTGGCTCATTGCTGAAGCCAAAGAACTTGGTAGAATTTTTGTCTACCATTACTTTCATGTCGTCTGCATCCAAAGTAAAAAAATAGCATTGAAATAAGATGGTCGAAGGCATCATCATCATAGTAATCCTCAAAACTTTGGAATGAGGAGAAAGAAAATCTTCCTACCATACCAGTAGTAGGGTAAGCACTGGTGACCAGATCAAGATAAGATAAGAATCGTGACGTGATTCGTTGTTCATCTGATGACGTAAAAAAAAAAAATAGCATTATGTGGTGGAAGTGAAAAAGGTAGTCAAGAGGTGACAGAGGTCTTCCCCGCAATGCTCCCCCACCCTACCCCCATCATCCCCCTTATTCTCCCCCACTCCTCCAGAAGATGTCTGCTTAGTCTAGTGGAGATGAGCGAACTCATCATTTGCGGATATCTTTTAGTGATGTCACCTCCAACTGATACTGATAACTTTGGAGAAAAAAAAAAAAACCTCCAACTGATACTGATAAATGCAGAGCGAAAAAAAAAGAAAGAAACGCTTCCCCGCAATGCTCCCCACCCCATACTCTAACCCCTCATTCCTCTCTTTTCCAGAAAATGTTTGCTCAGCCTAGTGGAGATGAGCGAGCTCATCATTTGCGGATATCTTTTAATGATGTCACCTCCAACTGATACTGATAACTTTGTAGGGAAAAAAAAACGCGTTTTTTTTTTAATCTTAATCTGGTCTATTTTTGATCTTAATTTTTTTGATCTAAATCTTGATCTGGTTCAAAGTGTCCCACCAATGACGACACGATTCCTTATCCACTAATATATTTCCCTTTTCCATTCAAACCAATAACGTCACTTATTTACAACTAACAAATTACGTCACTTATCTATATCTGATAATAACAAACATTCACGTCACGATTCCTTATCTTATCTTGATCTTGTCAGAAGTGTCCCACCAATCACGACACGAATCCTCCACTAATATATCACTCTTTTCCATTCAAAACAATTACATCACTTATTTACAACTAAGCGCCTCCGTAGCGCAATTGGAAGACCAACGGTACATTGCGCCCTTCGATTGGAATAGGCCTAAGTTCGATTCTCGTCGCGACGGGAGCAATCTTTATCTGGACGATTTTAATCGAAGGTGAGTTAGTCGATCTCTTATCTTGATCTGGTCACTAGTGCCCCACCAATCACAACACGAATCCTAATCTCAACCGTTACCCATAATTCCATACGCGAACCAAAACACAAGAACTGAATCCATTGACACATATGCCCCAGGGAAATTCCAAACATTCCAAATTCATGACGTCATCAAATGAACAACGAATCACGTCACGATTCCTTATCTTATCATGATCTGGTCACTAGTGACCAGATCAAGATAAGATAAGGAATCGTGTCGTGGGTGCGTGTTGTTTTCAGATGTGGATAAGCGACGTCATTTGTTGTTGTCAATAAGTGAAGTAATTTGTTATTATTATTCGTGACACCTCCAAGGAGTCTGCCACTTCCACCACCTAAGGCTTTTTTTTTTTTTGCCATCCCAAGAATTTCGGACATGAGTGAGAGAACTAGTTAGTCACATGTTCTAACATCAAAAACACTTTTTGAGGATAAAATATTTAACATAATAAGGACAAATAATATAGAATACCCTTTGAGCCACAGAGATAAGATTTGCCCTATGATGTCTCAAAGTAAGATAATCTCACATCAACATCATACCCAACAGCATGTAGAAACATGTCTGTGAATCATCTGTGTGAAAGTTTCATTTTGGAAGGAATGGTCAGGGTTAGGGGTCAGGTAAACAGTACTATAAGGAAAAACAAACGAGTCAAGTGCCTTTGACGTTATGGCAAATTCGTTCAGGCAGTGCAGCTATCGTATTGTGTTGTGGTGTTTTGTGTCCAGTAAAGTAAAATAATGGGTGAGCCACAAAAGTCATTGAAATTTTCTTTCTTCGGGAAAATAGCACAAGACAAAACTTTTCACATAGCTCTAAAAGGATGGAAACCGCTTATTATTTTAGAAGACACGTACATTGTGATGTATTTATCCAGGACCCCTTGGGAAAAGTAATGCAGGAAGTAGTCTGATATCCTCAACTATTTGCAAAGAAGAGTTGACTATGAAATGGACCTCAGTGAGTGTTATATTCTGAAATGCCAAGATGGGAAACTAATACTCAATGATACAGGAGCTGATGGAAGTAAAGTTTTCTCTATTAGTTGTGAAGCTGAGAGATTTTCAACAAAAATGTGTGACACTGATAATCATTTACTATTTTTGGAAACTGAATTACCATCTATTCGTATCATGGGGAAAATTATTGCTAATCATTTAAATTCATCAATGGTAAAATTAGACTTTCAAGATTTTATCCAATTCGATAAAGATTCTTTATTTTGGGACATTTACGAACATTTTACGAAAACTGTTTGTGTATATTTGTTGACAAAAGAATACACAGGAAGTTTAGGGAGGCATGGTGTCATTTCCAGACCAACACAATATCAAATATATGGATCCGTGCTTACCATGGTATCCGATCTAAAAACGCTTTTGCATGACCAGCTATTTTGATGTAATGTAACCAAGAAACAGTGAGTAACGAAAATTTTCTTTATTGAACTCTTTGGAAAATGTTAAGAGTGTAAACTAAATATTGCAAAATATTTTTAGGTACTTACATGTTTAGATTTTTTCTCTGTGAATATACTTGTAAATAGTATTTTAGCAAAATAAAACATGCAATTGTAAACTGAAATGAACAAAGATGTGTGTTTTTGTTGTGTTTTTCCCACAGTGAATTTTTTACTCGGTTATTCTGATTAGAATTTGATATTTAAATCCATAACATTATGCCTTAATGCATTCTGTTTAATTATTGTAAAAAAAATCACTACTGTGAAATTAATACCAGGAACGGGGGGAGGGAGGGTCGAAAACTGATACCCATGTAATTGATTATTTTAGAAATTGTCTAATGCTACCTATTGACATTGAGTTATCTGAAAACAATTCGTTCACATAATCGAAAATCCGAACTGTTAGAATTTGGTTGTTTTACAGAGAGAGAGAGAGACAGCAGATAATTAACCCAAAAACATGACTTAAACTCTTAGTTTGGTATAGAAAAAATATTTTTACTCTCCAGATAATACAAATTTTACCTTTCCCCACACAAAGTAAGATAAAAACACACCAACAGAATATCCAACAGCATGCAAAAACAGGTCGTCGTGTCATCTGCGCCAAAGGTTCATTTTTGAAGGAACAGTCAGGGTAGGGCATAGTAAGGGTAAACAGTACTATAAGAAAAAACCATAGAGTCGAGTGACTTTGGACTTAAGGTTCATCCACTGCAGCTGTTGTATTGTGTTGTGGTGTTTTGTGTTCGGTAATGTAAAAATAATGGGTGAGCCACAAAATTCTTTGAAAGTTTCTTTGTGAAAAGTTCTAATTGTTCAGAATTTTGTAACAGAAAGTTAACATAAAATATAAGATCAGAGCTAATAATCAGTGAAATAATAATAATAAATAACTATTTATTTGTGGTGTCAAGTAATGAAGTAATGTAAGAAGAAGAATGAAGGAAAACGAATATGCAAAATCTACAGGCGGTGAAAAATACGAATTTTCGGTTATCATTGGTATAACTGACGTACAATTTCTTTTGAATAAGACTTCAAATTTATTTCCTAAAGAAATTTGTATTTCTAATGGAATTAATGTAAGATATGCATTATCACCTTGTAGTTGGAAAGAATTATCTGAAAGAGTTAAAAAACAGAATTCTTGGTTAATAAAATATAACTATCAGCTGAAGTGGGAAACTGGTTCACTATCTCTGGGCAAACTAAGAAATTGGAAGATAGAATCAACATGCAAATATCAAATATTACTCGCCAAAAGAAGAGAAAAATCAAAAACATTAACGATATTAATAGGGAGGCCTGTTCTTGATTTAAATGAAATTGGATGCCCAAAACGTGAAAACGTAATGTGTACTTTTAAATGCTTTTGGAAACATAACGAGAGATTCTGTGCTTTTAATAATGCTCAGAAATATACGTGTTGGTTTCAAAAAAATAAATATGCAACCCTTAATTTTACTACAGTAATAAATTCCCAACGATCACCAAATGAAAATTAACTTTCAGATGAGAGTCACATTGTCAAAAACCACACAATGGCAATTCCACAAGCATAGGAAGAACCTTTGAACAACAGTGCAAATTTAACAATAAGAAGATTAAGGAACAAAAAATAGATTGTATTTTTCACTTTATTTATTTTCTGTATATTAGATTCAGTAAATACAATTTGTAAATAATATTTCACTCAAATAAAATGTGTAAATTTAAATGAACACATTGGGTGTCTTTGATGTGTTATGCAAATTTAAGTAAGACCATAACTTTTTTTTTCCTTGTGAAATTTCATACCACAAACTAACCACTTTTTTTTTTTTTTTGAAAATCCACTCAGTGAAATTGTGTCAACTCTTCGAAGCAAAAGGAAATGGGTACTAAATTAATAAGCAGAATTTTAGTGGAGAATATTTCACCTGAAAAGTGACAAAAAAATAAAAAAGGTATCGTAGCATGCAGATAACAAGTGAATCAACATGCGTATATCAAAAAATATTCACCATTGGAAGAGAAAAACCAAAAAACATTAACGAACTTAATAGCCAGACCTGTTCCTCATTTAAATTATACCAAATGATGAAAACAATATGTGCATGAATTTCAAAACATTGAAAAAGCTGATGAATTTCTTGTTTGCTGTAATCATAAATATTTATTTGAGGGTAAACATTTTTTTTTCTTTATTTCTTTCTGAGCTAATTTTCATTTGAAATAAGAATAAATAATTATTCATTTGCATTGGAAAGAATATCTAATATAATAATTGTGTTAAAATATATATATAAATATCCCTACTGTGAAATAAATGTCAGGCTGAGAGGACAACAATCAATTGGGACTAACAGAAATGAGTTTCACATAGTGGAAGTATGTAAAAACCATAGTTCAACTTGTTTTGAAATGTCACATGGAGAAAAATCACATGAATTACACGTAAACACCAGTGGCAAATCATACACTATGAACATCAGCGCAAATGTTAAATCAGAAGAATAAGAAAAAATAAATAAATACTCTCTTTTTCACTTTATTTAATTTCTGTATGTTAGATTCAGTAAATACAATTTGTTAATAATATTACAGTCAAATAAATGGTAACAGAAATTAACAAAGTATATATTACATAGCTAATATTCATTTGAAATAATAATAAGAAATAACTATTTATTTGTTGTGCTGGCAAAAGAAGTTTCTAAAAGAAAATGCTACGGCGATTGCAAAACCTTGTTTGTCTCATATCCGTTACTTAAATTATTAATGCTAAAGAAAAAAATAAATAAAAAAAATAAATTTCAGTTACAGAAATTTCAGTTATAGGTTAAGAGCACAAGGAATCGAAGGTAAAATTAATAGTCATTATGGTTTTAAAAAAAAATAAATGTAAGCATTAATTTACTACAGCAATAATTTCCCACAGGAACGAAGAGTTCCAACCTAAACACATGATTTCTCACCTACGTACAACAAAATTGGCGACCGGATAAGAGATATCTTTAAGATAAGACTTAATGAGAAATCTAGTGTTGGAAAATAAATTCACATACATTTTATTTATTTATTAATTTTGCTCAGTTATTCTGTTAGAATATATTTAGAAAACTTTTACTTTTAAAATTCAGTTAGAAAACTGAATTTTAAAAGTAAAAAAAATCAGCTAACGCCTTTTTTTTATTCCCGTATACGGGAGTAGGCGAGGCCATTTAGCCCTATCTAACTTTTGGAGACTGAGTGGGCAGTTCAATCTCCACTGGTACCCAATCAGAGACAGATGGCCCAAGGCTATCACTAATTAAGCGGTACGCAGTGAAGGGAGACGGCTCAAATGTGCCGCCATCTCGTGGTCCCTAACGCTAACACAATATATTTAATGTCTGAAATAATGTGGGTTCTACGGTCGATTTTCTTGAGTTTACAGGACGAAAAACCCGAGTTTCCGGGAGGAAAAACCTGCTTGCCCGTGCCAGAGATCGACTAACTCGGGAACCGGTCGAAAAAAGGCTTAGAAAAATTTCCTCTAGTCGCCGACTTTAAAAGTAAAATAGAGAAAATAACAATCAATTTGAAAAAAAAATCATTTTACTTGTCAGAATCCCATACGCTAATAGCACTCTGAATTCAAAACATGAAATAACACTTACCCTAAACAAAACGGCGCATATACTTTCCCACCAAGCTTGGGAAAACATAGCATGAGCAACTTGGGAAGGAATTAATACAGAGAACCAATCAGATAGTAATCTAAATTAAGTAGTCAACTAGCTTTTCTGGTTATTTACAGAAATATCTTTCAAATCTTATGTTTTTTGTGCTGTGAATATGTTAGCCCCAGTAACCTATAATGAAAAAGTCAACTGCACTTTCAGACCTGTGTTTGTGTTCTGTGCTGTGAATATACGTTAAAAATCAACAATTTGGAATATTCAGAAAACCTAGATAGTACCAAGATGTTCCCATTCTGGAAAGAAATGTAAGTTAATTTTTTTAAACTTAAACATAACAATTGATAATTGTAATTTCAATATTCACTGCTCGTATGTTTTGGTAAGCGTAATTCTAATACTGAATAGTTTTTTTTTTTTCATGAGAATAATCATAGGGTATATATTGGAGTATCAACATGGATACATTAGCGACTTTTCATGTCTAATGTGTGTGTGTTTGAGAGACATCAGCATGTAATTAAATTATTCAGAAAAGCCTAAACACTGCCACCATCACGACTCTACTCTAAGAATTCCCACCCTTTAATAGGAAAGAAATACCCCAAACTGTATTGGAAAATTAGTACAGCCATCTATAGACAACCAAAGACAAAACATGATGAAAATAACGGATGTGTGTGTCACCCTAGGAAAATTCCAAGATATCTTATCTCAAAAACATCGCCCACAATTCCCTAGGCAAACCAAAACACCATGTGATATCACAGACATATGTTCCCAGAAATTTCCAAACAGATAACGTCACGATTCTTATCTCTAAATATCACCCACAATACTATACGAACCCAACACACCACGTGATGTCCCTGACAGAAGGGGGGGGCCCGCGAAATTTCAAACTCGATAATAACACACATCCACATCATGATTCCTTATCTTATCTTGATCTGGTTCAAAGTGTCCCACCAATGACGACCCGATTCCTTATCCACTAATATATTTCCCTTTTATTATTCAAAACAATAACGTCAATTATTTACAACAAATTACATCACTTATCTACATCTGAAAACAACACACACCCACGACACGATTCCTTATCTTATCTTGATCTGGTCACTAGTGCTCCACCAATCACAACACAAATCCTTATCTCAACCATCACCAAAACACAAGAACTGAACCCGTTGACACATATGCCCCCAGGGAAATTCCAAACATTCCAAATTCCTGACGTCACACAAAATGACGTCATCAAATGAACAACCAATCACGTCACGATTCCTTATCTTGTCACTAGTGCCTACCCTACTACTCATACCAAATATTTACTTCATATGTAATGCCATCCATCTTTTGCCAAAGACAGATCAGAGCAATCTTAAACATATCCAAAAACATGTCAAAGATGTGGAAAAGAAGAGAAAACACAAATCCGAATTTGCCCACCGTACAACTAACGAACGTTTTCCTACGCTTTGAGAGAAAAGAGGAAATGCCAAACACGGATCATAATTCCTTCAAAAAAAAAAAAAAAAAAATGAAGGAAGCTTCAGAAATGCTACCTTGATCCACCAAGGCATCAGCTTACATCAAGTCTGTTCATGGTTCATCGAGAATCTCGCCCGCCCATTGTTAAAAATAATTTTCAAGGTTTGACAGAGTAAAGGTCTCTTGTCGTTTAACTGATATCTAGAAAACTCCAAAAACTGTTCGGAAGAAGTGTATGAAAGATATATGAAACTAGTATAGACGTGTAGAACTAATAAGTTTTTATCTTAGAATTGATCTTTATACCAGAATTCTCAGGAAGTCCCTGGTCCTCGAAAGTTTCGGTAATTTGTTATCCGAGAACCTTTCTCATTTTTCCACTAAAATTTGAGGTCCTGAAATTAGTCTATATGTAGCCTATCTCTCTCTCTCTCTCCCCCACCAAAAAAAAACAACGGGGAGACGTTATTCAATGGGATATGTTCCTGCAATCCAATTAAAATTGGAATCTCTCGCATCTGCACTCACTCTCTCTCTCTCACATGCTACTCCATCTTTTACATACTGTAAATGCTATGAAAAGCTTCAGGAAAAAAACTTGGGATTTCGCATAGGGATCGGAAAGTCTGTTCGACGTTAATGCTTTTTTTTCAGTGTATATTAATGATCATTCGCTGTATTTCACAATTATAAATGCTGATGACAGTACATTTTTTTTTATTTCGCTATACCTTGAAATGAAATCTGACGAAACCGTAAAAATGAAATGAAAACATTAAAAAAAAAATTCATTTCTTAAATCTCTATCTCCATAACTACTGAAGAATGGCGCAGTGCACTGAACTTCACTCTGAATTTTAAAATAGTCCACTTCACCGAAAAAAATCCTTATTTCTCACAAAACTGAATTCACTGCATTCGACCTTACTTTTGATTATTCATTTAACAATAATTATGAATAGGTTGCTTAGACCGTAAAAATAAGCTTGGGCAGAAAAATCTGGAACTAAGGTGATCCCCCAATACACACCTAAACAATTTCTGTTTTCTTTCTAACAAATCCCACATCCGTCCAAGTGTGTAGTTTATTTCTCCCGTTTGTGTAGGCATTCACTAACTTCCGTAAAAAGTTCTGAAATGTTCCTTGTTGAAATATCCTAGATCGTTTGATGAACCCCTTTCTTACTAAATCAATAATTTCCTTATCGAAAACAACCTTTTTTTTTTCCTTTTCTATCTTCCCTCTAGATAAGTCTGTGCGAATTGTTCATTTGAACTGACAATGATAATTTCATTAACTTCCTCTTCTCACTACCCCAGAAGCTGAATGTTAAATTCTATTAACAGTGCACAAGCAGCAGAATCGCATTCCAACTTCGAGCTCATTGTACTAGCTTCTTCATTCATCCCTACTACTTCTAGCCATCAAAACAATCCTCTTTCTCTAACACTATTTCCATTACAATTTGTAGTTATTTAGGTTAAATATATGAAACAATTCTTTTACTCCAACCGTTACCCATACACCAGCCACGGAGTACTGTGTTTACAATTAGGGTAACACAAGTTCCTTGGGTTGAAACGCTGTTTAAAAATAATAATAATAAGCATCGATGCTGAAATAAGTGCATGGCGGTTATTACAAACAGGAAAGCATGACTACAGTACATTGCACTTACTAAGAAGTATGACGCTTCTCATACTTTTGTACCGGTAATTAAAAAACACCTTATACATCCCACTGCTTGAAATGGAGTAGATTGGGATTCAACATGCGACACCCTCTTCCAAATAGATTCAGAAGATAACTCAACCTAATGGATGCATATTTGGATCGGAAAAGGGAGAATATGCAGCCTTGTTTTTCCTACTTTAACCACCGTTCGTGTACAGGGTGAAAATACATTATTATCACTGACATTCGATAATCTTGTTTAAACCTTTTTTTTATAGCAATTAATAGAAGAGTCCAGTTTTCGCTACTGTGCAAGCATAATCGAACAGAAGTTACTGATCAATCAATTCAAATACCACACTATTTTCGTACCATTTTGTCACTTTTTCATTTCGAACAGTGCAATCTATTCACATCCAGCAGTTCTTACGCTTAATACTGTTCATATTTGGCAGTTGGGGGGGGGGGAGGACAAGAAACCTATATTTCAGTGTTCGTAAATCTTGGTAGTTTGATATATTCTGCTAACTAAATTACAAAATTTCAAGTAAGATAAACATGAACGAATTTTAACGAAATTTGGGAGAGATCACTCTAGAGAGAATTCGAGGTGGTGCGTCCATTTTGAATAAATAAAGATTTCCAACTCTATTGGAAGACAAAACCATAAATATGTAATGTTACTGCGCTTTATTTATATGGAGTTTCCTTCCTATTGGAAGGAAACTCCATATAAATGGACTTATAAACATATAAATGGTTGAATCCCAATCTACTCCATTTCAAGCAGTGGGATGTATAAGGTGTTTTTTAATGACCAATATACAAAAGTATGAGAAGCGTCATACTTCTTAGTAACATACTTCCATATAAATGGACCTACTGGGGCGAATTGAGCCTTCCCCTCATGGGGGATTAAGTATTTATGGATGTAGATCCGTGTGTGTTCACGGGGCCGGTTTGCCTACTTGCGGGATGAAAAACGCCAGATAAACTGGCGCAAAATACCCTACTGCCCGTGCCCAATACCGGCTAACTTGGCTATGGCTGAGGAAGATCCTCAAATTCCTCACGTCTTCGACAGGAATCGAACCTGGGACACTCATTCCCCAATCATATGGTTGCGAAGCGCAAAGCCACTAGGCTAACCGCGCGGACGTTACTGCACTAACAGTTCGTTATTAAGTGAGCCTACTTAAGTTATGCGATCGACATACCCTATTCATAATTGTTACCATTCAGTTGTTGTTTTTTTAAATTTATTTTGGACTTCAATTTTTTCCCCTTCGTTCTTTTTCATCTTCGTGTAGTTTTTGTCTTCTTGTCGTATTGCTTAACCTTTTCGGTATATATAATTCGTTCAAAACATGTTTTTGCAAACTCCAAAAAATAATTAAGTGAATTACTTTTTGCAATTTTTTCATAGCCCCATAATCCATACTCGAAAACTTTCTAAAAAATTAAATAAAAAAATCCCATCATTCAGCTTAAGAGCCTGAAAGATATTCTTATCATTAAAATTTGCAGTTTGACTAACGTAAACCAGAAGAGAACAAAAAAAAAAAAAAATGGTTATGATAGAATCATATAACATTACGAGATTTGTAATTAAAATGAAAAGCCAAACGGCTAGTTTTCTGGCAACTTAATTGGCAACATAGGATTTTTATCCCTTTAATTACGAGATTTATCAAATTAAAAAAGAAATTTAATAAATATGTGTTTAATATTTCTGTTATGTTTTAAGAAACGGATTTCTACAAATTACGATAAGTCCAAGTAGTCAGGGGTGGGAGATGATTTTCTGTTCCAATTGCTTATTGAAAGTGGGTTGAGAAAGTGACTGTGTCCGGTTTTTAAAGCAGTATTCCCGGATTTTTTAACCTCTAGCCCTCCAGCGATAGTAATGTGTAATACGTTCACAACCTTTCGTAGGCGGGACTAGCTTTGAACAGAAGAGAAGGAAAAAAAAAAAAAAAACTATTACAGGGAGTAGATCCGGAGATATCAACCCAAATGCGTTGTTTACTAAGTCTGCCAGTAAACGAGAATAACAGTGACTGTATAGAACGTATTAGAGATACAGGTTCGAACATTAATTCATTTTCTAAGAACAAAATACACTCAGCAAGTGAAATTCACTGTGAAATCTTGTAGGAACCTATGCGTATTAAGGCGCTGTTCGAATTGGTGGTGTCGTGAATCTGGATTGAGTGGCAGAAAGTATTATGTGTATCCATTTACAGAATCATCCACCACAAAACTAGCCTGTAAATATTTCTAAAAGCCGATTTCGATCTTATTAATAACTGAATAGCAAGTTGGCTGCGTAAGTTAAGGTAATTTTAATAGCACTAGAACATCGACTAGAGACTTTTTCCTAGGCAGGACTTTTTCCCCGCAGCTCCGAATTAGCCGATTTTTTCCCCCTCCATGAACTCGAGAGAAAAATCAACCACAGAATACAATATAGTGCAAACAATAGACTAGGTTATTAGGAACGTGGGATGCCGCCTGCCGCCGGTTGATTGCAGTAATTCATCGATCTGGTCACGCTGTCATGCATTCATCTCCTGCGATGAAGGGAGAGACCGGTGGCAAGAGATTTCCAAAAAAAGGCCTAAATGTTGAGGATTTGTGGATCACAAAAATTGGTTGATAGGCGAAAAAGGGATGATGTGACTGAGACATTCAAATTACTGAGGGGTATTTACAAGATTAATTCAGAGAAAATTTTTCAGAACAGGTCTAGTGGACCATCCATAGAAAACTAAGCAAGAGTGTGGTTAGCAAGGGAGTTAGAACTAGCTTTTTTTACTTGGAGAGTGGTGAATGAGTGGAATGGATGTCAGTTTAATGTGGCAAAGTGTAAAGTTATGCAATTTTGGGGTGAAAAGTTTATCAGCAATATACCACATTGGTGGAACTCCAGGAAATTGACGAAGCCAGAGACTTGGAAGTGTTAGTGGATAGGGAGTTGAAGCTTAGGGAACACATAGCAAAAAATAGCTAAATCAGCTCATCATATCACTTGGTTACTGAAGAATACTTTGAGCAGAGACAAGCAGGTTATTGTTCCTCTTTATAAGACCTTGATATAAAGAGGCTCTTATCGAGCCTTGATAAGACCTCATCTTGGATCGGGACGCCAGGGTTTCCATGGTGATGTGGAGCAGGTAGAGAGGATCCAGAGGCGAGATGATAGCTGGTCTATGGAATAAGCCTTACGAGAACAGGTCGAAGATTTGTGGGTTACAGAAATTGGTTGATGGGAGGAAAAGGGGTGATATGATTGAGACATTCAAATTACTGAGGAATTTTTACAATATTAATTTAGAGGAAATTTTTCAGAACAGGTCTGGTGATGGAAGAATTAGGGGACATCCATGGAAACTGAGCAAGAGTGTAGTTAGCAAGGGTGTTAGAACTGGGTTTTTTACTTGGAGAGTGGTGAATGAGTGGAATAAGCTGCCAGAGTCTGTTGTGGGTGCCATGACTGTGAATGAGTTCGAAGCAAAGTATGATAGATACTGTGCGAATGCTGAATAGTTCTTGACATGATGTTTAGGGCCTCTCCTTGGAGTTGCCAGTATTAAAATAATAATAGGAAAGATTTATTATTTTAGAGTGCTAGTCGATTAAGTAGAAAACGTAGGGTATTTAATTCAACTTCTAGTTTTCCTGAAAGCAGAAGAATAAAAATTGACCTTAAATATACCCAAATGCATTTTGTTCCAAGAAAACCGGAAGCTGAATTGAACAGTTCGTTCTGATAAATTTGGCTGAGAAAGGAAACCCCCAGCTGAAATCCCACCAAACTGAGGGGAGATTGCTGGTACTTCAATATCCCTTGCAAAAGAAACCCGACAGAAAGCGACATAATGCGCAGACTTGTCAGACTTAGATATCTCGGTAATAACGCTTTACAAATCAGACATAAAAATTATTGTTATTTATTATTCTTTTATGTTTGTAATGCTGGTAAAATAAACGACAAATAGCTGTCGTCCAATACAAATACAGAGCTAAAACTAACTTTTAATATGATATATGATGGTTAGTAGTTGGAAGGGGATCAATCGTTCGATACTGTTGGCACACTCTCCCTCGATAAGTCTTTGGACTCCCTGGAGGTGTCATATAATAATAATATTAATCGATTGAATAATGTTAAATATAGAATATATATATAGAATATATATATATTATTAATAAAATATAATAAAATTTTATTGATTAAAAGATTATATACAGTACATGTTATATTATATATTTGATCTAAAGGTTGGCAACTTTTTTTTTTTTTTTCGTTTCGAGCTATGTAACAGTTCCATAATAGCAATCTTTGGTTTCTACCTTTAGCTTGAGATTTAGCCCAAATAAAACTACACATGATCAGGACTTAATTTCAAAGGTCAAGTCAGCCACTAATGAGTTGATGACGCATAATATATAGCTTCTCCCTGTCAAATGTCGATTTCCTCCTCTTAGTTTGGCTTGTTTCCACAAAAGAGGTTCTGGCGAATTCGGAACATATTCCTGTTGAAAAAGATATCCTCTTATTTGATCTTCATCATCCAGTGAAAGACGCTCCTGCTTACTGGAAACATGAAGTGGTCATGACATGTTTGGTGTCTGTTTTACTCCGCTCTTTTCAAAGTGATACATTTCATAAACGTGCTAAACATACTTAAGGACCTAAAACGTCCTCCATTTCAATGGGATACCAATAAAACGGTTTCGTAAGCCGACGGACAGAATAAGCCGGATTCGATGGCAATGTGTTAGGAATCTCCCATCAGCTGGCGTATAATCCTGATGTCCCATACTCTGCCAGATCGTACCTGTGATCGTATCTCTTATGGACGACACATTCAAGGGTACCTCCTCTTACTACGTCAATACTCTTTCACTTCAAGCCATGAAAAGTACAATAAGCAATGATAATATCACTGCGAATAATAATAAACATTCCTCAAAAACTCCACCAAAATGACAAATTAAGCAAAATATCCTAACCAAAACAAAAAAAAAGTTTCTGTGTATAACATTAAAAAACCCTACTCTCACAAAAAACACTTTCAAATCCGCTCTACCAATATTTGCGGCATATAAATGCCAACATGGCGTACATAATCATTAGAAACATACTGAACAGACCTCGAAATTATATGACAGAAACCCAAACTGCGATCACAATTACAGCCTACCAATTTATCCGTTTTGGATTTCGTTCCCACAAGGACGGTATTTGTGCCTTTGTGAGATCGGATGCCGCTCGCCAAATTTAGAATTCTTTATCTTTTTATCTCCTCTAGATGAAGGTTTCCTTTCTCCATTCAGTAACATTTATGCTATTGTACCGATCTCCAAATTCAGAAACCCACTCTAACCTCTTGAATTTCTAATCTATTATTTGCAATCCAGTTACCCAAATCTCACTGGGCGACTTGAATGTTCACAATTCCAACACTTGTTTCTCTTTTCCAAATCCACCGACCAACCTGAAGAGATGCGGAAGTATTTGCTATAAGTGATGATTTAACGCAAATCGTACATTTACCAACCCGAATAATGGATCTCTTCACTATTCCAATATTCGATCTTTTCTTTACCGGTTCTCATTCCAAGTATACTGTATAGATGACTTCTCTTATAAAAACCGTAATATTGTGCAAGCCTTCTCTCCCATAGAATGTTCCCCAACCAATCACTCATAACCTCGTGTCCTTTGGCACGCCAAGCTGCAAAGTGACCGACTTCTAAATTTTCCCTGATCCGACTATTGCTTCCCCATTTCTGATCCAAACACTTGCTCTGAGTGGGTTAAAAATTATTAAGGCTTCTACACTCCATCCAAAATTTCCACCCACTTTCCAAGCCATGCTTTAACAAAAGGTGTACCAAAGAAAAATAATAATAATATTCAGCATACCGCAGGTAGCTTGCAACAAGAACTTCAGCTTCATGCTCATCTTACACTGAAGCACACAACAAATGCAAAACAACCAATCAAATTCAAATATTTGAAAAACAGTCAACAGAAGAAAACTCACTTCCTGTCAAAATGGCAGTCGTGCCTTCTTTACAAAGGCAATCGGATGAAACTTCTATTTCCACTTCTCTCTCTCTCTCTCTCTCTCTCTCATTATGATGACAGCACTGTTACAGTACCTAAATATAACGCTGATCCCCCCACGCATCACTTCTCCTCCAACTCCTGCACAGATGACAAGGCAAATCATCTACCATACTAGAAACAGTATATCATGTCTCCGGTAAAATGATATCAGTGATATCTTCCACCATTCGTGATCCACAGCAGATCTCTCAGTCTGCGTCACTCATCACTAGATATGTGCCAAGGAAAGGTCTGTAGAACGTGCTAAAGCTCTCGAGATTTCCAAAACATTTGATCGTGTCTGCTATCGAAGTCTGCTTAATAAATTACCATCCTTTAGTCAATCGTCCACTCTCTGTAATTGGAAGGCTAGTTTACCCTCTAGTCTTTGCATATCATTGGCGGGTGGCTTTCTCTCTTCGAGCCTCTCCACCAATGCCTCAGTTCTATCATATGTATCTTTCTCCTTACGTAAATGACCTCTCGTTGACCAAAAAATCCTATCTGCAAAGTTTTGCTAATGACAATTACTCATACTCATTCGCAAATCCTGTACCGCGCAAACATCCCAAGCTTCAAGATCTACAACTAGCGTCTTAAACACTTATCTCCATACCATATCACTTTTTTTTTATTACTTTCCGTAATACAGCACCAGGATTACATCTTTCTCCATGGACTGACTGCCATTTACCTCCAACCTTTGTGGCATAAACACATTACATTAACATTTTCCTTGGCCTCTTAAAAAAAAAAAAAAAAAACTAGACATCTCTGCTCACAAGACGCTCCGATTTTAATCCATCCAGCTACTCAGTTTGTGAAAATCCCAAATCTGCCCAAACTTGGAATACTGTGTACATGTTTGGGATAATGGTATGCAAAAATCTTCCCTAAAATTTCTGGTGCTGTCTAGGAGGACGATTCGGCACAGATGGTCCATCTCTCACTTCAACCACTACCACAGGAATAGACTGTTTTCCGTTCGCATTCCTACTGATACATTGTCATGGACAATGCTCCACCGAATTGACATTAACATTCCTCCGTTTTCCAATAGTCTGTTAAAACACGAGAGAGCTACCCAATATCCTTTTACAGTTCAAATGCAAATGCTCAGAAATTGCTTTTCCTATTCATCATTCTCTGGAATAGCCTTCCTTACGAAGTGTTCCAAACGACTACAACCTTCAACTTAAGAAAAATTGCTAATAGGGTTCCCTCTTTCCCAATCCTGGCCTTCATTTCACTTCACACACGGCACTAATACAATACAGGTTCTTCTACCTCGTGTGCGAGATTTGGGGGGGGGGGGAAGAAAATTGGTGGCAGCTTACATTTTCAAAATTCGGAAAAAAATAAACATGCAAAATCTTCAGTTTAAAACGCAAGTAGTTTGGAGAAATAATAACGTAAAACATCTAAGAAGAAGAGCAGAACACCAGAAAAACCTGATGACTTTTCTAACAGGCTTTTATTTAATTTGGCATAATCTTAGTACTTATTAGAGATTTGAGAAGTAAGGGAATCCTTAAATATAGATGTGCTAATAATAATAATAATAAACGTGTTCCAAAAGTTTAGCGTTAATAGCATCTAAATCACCTTGAAGAACAGTTCTGTTAAAATATTAACAGAATAAGGAATAGATTAGAAAATTAACGTTTGCTCAAATTTATTCTCTATAAACTATGCAACGATATATATAAAAAAAATTAATAATTTTTAAAAAAATTTTTTTAATTCTATCGGCAAAAATGTATTGCCGATAGAATGAAAATAAGTGATAGCGTCGTTAGGTATCTTGACGTTAGGTTATTAATATCTCGGACGAAAATGAAAATAAACCACCAAAGGGGACTTTGGGGGGGGGGGGAATTGCTCGATTCGTGTATTTTATAACCGGAAGATTCAAAATCATATTATATATTTGGTTTACAACATCACCTGATGCAGTTCACTTAACTCTTTCACGGTACAATAATGCATATACACATAAACGGATACCACAAATTTGAAGAACTATAGTTTTTAAAAGCATCGGAGAATCCACTGCGAAATGCTGAAGCTATTTTATTCTCAAAATATGTCAATATACTCTGATGATTACAATGCTATTGGGCTATTAATTAGCTATTCAGAAGCGGCTTTAAAAAAAAAAAAAAAGAAAGAAAAAAAGTACATTTATATTCCTGTAGTTATGCCTGGAACCGTTAGGTACACGTGCGTGTGTCTAGGTTATTACAATTATACATAACCTTGACAGACTACCTGAAGCAGAGGTCAGCCCAGTCAGAGAACAAAACAACCGTTGGCTGTAAAGTAATGGAAGCTAAATTTGGTAGAAAAGTTTCAGTAACCGACTTGACATAATTGAGGCTTGAAGCGAAGGCCACTGGTAGCGTGCTGCAATAACACGACTAATGTAGGAAAAATTCTGTTCGTAAATTTCCAATCAAGATTTAATCTATGAGAAAAATGTCGCTTGGTATGTGCTTTTTTAACCTACTACCTAAAGAAACAACTAAAACAATTAGCTGCACCATTGATACAGTCACACAAAATTCCAACAGAAGTAATAAGCACGCACATTCTGATTGTATTTAGTGCCCGATTCCGAAAAAACTTTTCTGCCTGGGTCTACTACAAAGCAGAAAAAAATATACATTTATTTCATTAATAGTTTATTTTTATCCAATCTTTTCAAGCCTTTAGTTATAACGTCATCGAAACCTGCATGTCTGCTGTTTGCCATTATTCCAATATTAATACAATAAATGGCAATCATATTGTAGTTTTGAAAGTAGTTTATCCGCTAGCCTACACTGGAAAATAAAGTTCTAAGACTCATCTAATTGAGTGAGCGTCTGTTCCCCAGCAAGTCTGCCTGATTGGCAGAAAGAATGCCCCTTTTCGTCTCTGTATGAGACCGGCTAGTCCACCTTCAATTGAAAAAACTTTCATGAAAGGTCCCTCGCGCCTAGGCGAAATATTCAGAAAGTCTTTCCAATCAAAAAGCAGATGTCGCGTTGTGCTCCCCACTACACAAATCTCAAGATTTCGAAGTATGCAAAAAAAAAAAAAAAAAAACTTTGTCATTGCCACTTAGAGTTAAAGGACCTATAGGGCTTCAGATATAAACGTTTCTTCAGCACCAGTCATACAGCTGTACGAACCTTCAGCTCAAAACTAGCTTCACGAAGCTTCTAAGACTGTCAAAAGCTTCCCTCATTGTAATGGCTATCCATGGATCGCTATTACAAAATCATTCGTTGTGGAAATTGTCACAGACAATTTCTGCGACAAGAAACCGCAGATGCACTGAAGTTCAATAATGCTTACCGACAGTTGTGAATGAGTGAGAGCCTCATTTTCGAATGTACTGACAGCTGAATGTAAGACAGCATGGATGACAGGGGGGAAAAACCTATTTAAATAGCACAGGAATCCATTTTGGATGATTTTTCATTCAATTCACCATCTGGAACTTGATGACACGGATAAGCGGTTGGAATTCTATCGTTGGTTCGATGCCTCTCCCTCCTTTGCATCACTAATTTTGTCCGCGCGGTTAGCCTAGTGGCTATGCGCTTTGCAACCATATGCCTGGGGAAGGAGTGTCCTAGGTTCGATTCCCGTCAACGACGTGAGGAGCTCAAGGATCTTCCTCAGCCATAGCCAAGTTAGCCGGTCTTGGGCGTGGCGTAGCAGGATTTTTTCCACCAGTTTATCTGGTGTTTTTCATCCCGCAAGCAGGCAAACCTGTCCGAGGACACACACGGATTACAGTCAGGAATACTGACCTAGCCATAGGTCTGATTCGTCAGCCTATGCCGGTTCCGGAACCCGGAATAAAATTTGGGGGGACTAGATGGTACCGTGAACTCCCGTAAAAAGGGGGAACGCTGTATCATCACACGGAATAAAAATATCACTAATTTTGTTCCCCGACTAAGCACAATTCATTCGTGACAAAATCAACAATATGAAATTTCTATCATGAAAACACATACCGAAAGTAGAAAATTTCTAACATCAGTTTTCTGGATTTTAGAATCGTTAGTGACTAGCTGATCGAATTCTATACTTTCTCATAACGTTTAAGTAACATTTAAAAATAAAAGATAACTATTGGCTCATCTAGATAACTTTCACCTGTAAATATGAATAAAGATGAAAATTTCTCTGACCGATAAATCTACTATGACGATTGTACGATGTCAGGCAACCAATTTCCATATTTCGTGTTACATGAAAAATAAACGTGATGTAAAAGGAGTTACAAGGTGGGGGGGGGTGATGAATGATATGAGACAAGGAGGATACAAGAGATGACCAACTTTGGAAAATTTCTTGAAGTTACAAGACGTGTTAAATTACAGTAGTACTTCTTAAGGTTACTATTTGCCAGTCAATATACGCTAACCGCCAGGCCTGGTTGGCCGAGCGGTTAGCATATCCACTCTCCAGCCAAAAGGCTGCGGGTTCGAATCCAGCCATGAATGTTTGTGAGTGTCTGTGAAAATACTAGTGGTGGTGGTCGGCGTTAGTGTAGATGATGAAAGTAGAACGGTTCGTTGTAGTTGGATTAAGTGGTGGAGACGGAGAGTTGTGGAGTAGGTGCCCTGCCTCGATGAGTCTTTGGACCCCATGGAGGTGTCATGTAATAATAATATCGGTCGAATGAACAGCATCTCCACTCCTCAACCAACAGGATATCGGGTCAATTGCACTAAATGAATGCGAAATGTGTTTAGGGTAGATGATGTTTCATCTCACGATACCCTGTTTAATTGCTCAAAGATGGTTGAAAAATCACCATGATTTGATCTCTAAGAAAGGAAACCTAAATTATCTGACCCTCAAGTCAGCACATTATAAATAGGTTCAAAACCATTCATGAGAGAAAGGACACTTTCATAGGTGAACGAATAAGACAGAAACGTTTAAACTGAACTGTATGATGTAATTTTTCCCAATAAATAATTAGGATTGTTCGAGTCAAGCTATATTTGAAATAGCCAAGGTTCCATAACCACTGAGAATAGAATCCATATGTATATGACATTGGGGAATGGCATTAGGATGAGATCTTACAGAAACTGACATAAATTCCAATCAATTTGTATTGTTGGGCGAGCCATCTGAATCAACCTCGGCCATATTCTCGATTGGATGATGATGATAGTTTTTATCGCTAGAGATAGTCCAACTCACCAGTGACTACAATTCTTCAATGTTTTTCTTTCTGAAGTGTACCAGTGAGTACTCTTTTCGATCTTCTCTCTCTCAGCGTACACACAAAATAGTCTAATCTACGGAGATTAAACCCTCATGGCCTTAATTGTTACGTCGTAATCCAAAATTCGTTTGTTATGCATCTTGACTGATATCAGCTTCATCATCAATGCTGCAGCGTGGCTAGAGATAGCAGTTGTGATAACTCATCGGAAACAGATTATAATTAACCTCTTGCTTTAGGAAATATTTCTATAATAAAGGCTCCTTACTAATTTATGATATAAGCACCTCCATAGTGCATCTTGAAGATCATGCAATTGATTGGAGAAGACCATAACATAAGGAATCTTATATAAGGTTTTTTTTTTTTTAATGAAAGTGAATTAGCTCATATAAAGGCTGCAGGTTTTCTTTAAAAAAAATAAAATAAAATACGGTCAATGAACAGTCATCTAATACAGTACTTCTCAAACTTCTGGATGTCAGGGCCCCCTTTTGGAAAAATTAAAATATTTCACTGCCCCCTCAAAATAAATCGTAATATAAAACCTACAGCCCCCAAGGAGGCTGCGGCCCACAGTTTGGGAAGCGCTTAATCTAATACAACTAATATTACTAAATTGTTAATAAAAGGCTGATTTAACCTACCCCGAAAAGGCTTTTATAGGCATGTAAAGAGGGATAGTGAAGTATAATATTCCTTCTGGAATAATACTGATTGATTTCAGTTGTACATGAAGAATTTAATAACCATTTTAAGTGTGTGTGCGAAAATTGGCTAGTGATGAAGTAATACAGGAGGAGGAAAACTGGTATCCTAAATCGATTTGCTGCAAGTGACAATGTTGGACGTAGAATATCTTCCGAGTGGAAATTTGTTAAGTTATTCCAATCTACGAGGGAAATTCATCACATAAAATGGAGAATTATAAAACAAGCGAGTCTTATTAATGTTATAAACAAAGTAATCGAATAATTAAGAATCCTATCCATGATTTCCTTAATATGGTTCACTTGCAAAGCACAGCATGCTTTCGACTTTTTATGAAGACAAGAGGAAAACAGACCAAAGTAATGGTTACGATGTAATTCATTTCCATTCTAGCAAAACTTTTGATAGCTTTCCAAATAAGAACCTACTGATTAAAATATACCACACAGGTACTGATGATCGCCTAGTGAGATGAGTAAGAAATTGGTTAACAGATAAACGACAAGAAATAATGTTTAGGGTAGGGTGGGGGGCTTCAAAGAGTCAGTTTGTAGAAGTTGATATCCTGAGGAGCGTACTGATAGGCCTAGAGATTGTAGGGGTCTCCAGTCGTCCAACCATACAGTAAAGGTATTTGATCCAAGGAAAAATAAAAATGCATACTGTGAGTCAATTCAAAATATTGGAGACAACTAATCTAGCGTTGACTGTCTTTCATTTCGTTGATTTAAACTTATTTGCAGCGAAACCGAAGATACAAAGGCACTACAAAATTTCAAGGGCAAGTTTCTAGAAGTAAAAGAATTTGACGAAGTAATGGCTAATTAGTGGGGAACTTGGGTGCCAAATTTCACAAAATCTTTAACTTCGGACAAGAAATTTGTTCGATGCGCTAAATGAAGATCAACGACTGGCTTATTCAGATGACTGTTAAAATTTTTAAACGAATGTAAATATCGATGTTCTTTAGTTATCTAATGTACTATTTATAATATATAACTTATGTAATCGATGTTATCATACGTATAACATCTACCTATGATGTTGAAATTGGTAAATTTTAGCCCTAAGAAAATGTTATCATCCTCTCAATTTCGCGACTGAAAAAAAAAAAAAAAGCTTCTTTAAGTGCATTAACATCTTACAATACTCGTGACCCGTGAAGACGTTTTCTCCTTGAAGAAATAAGCCATTCTTTAGCCGTAATCCTCTTCAGCCGGAAATCAAACTGGCATTACCTGGAGCACTTGATCACTGCCAGCAATAGCCTCGACTGACTACAGCAAGTTATACTACACTCTTTGTCGTGACCTATGAATACTTATTATATCTGACATTAAAACATAGTATACTTGATATAAAAATTTGTGTATTTTTCTGATGTGCTAAAACTAATAAAAAAAATGTATTTAAGTTAAGGGATATTACATCCCATATTGTTTCATAGCCGAATAAGAAACTCAAGAGTTTCATGCCGAGTATAGAAACTATATAAAGTTCGGCGAGTCCAAGCGTAAGCAAATACCTGGATAGTGCAACATTTGACCCATTTGGTAGTGCTACACTGAGGCAACTCAGAGTAAGGGTGGAGCAAGCTCCGATCACTATTCTTGGTATTTACCCATAATGTGAAAGCCAGCTCCTAGGAGCTGTATTACTGTTCTACATTATGAGAGAAGGTCACTACCCAGACCGGTTTCAAACTTATGTATAGGTGAAGCGGGCTCTAAAAATAAGACGATCCCGAAAGATCTCCCAACTCAGTATTGTTCCACTCAATGACAGGCTCACCCTATCACCGAGAACTTCTCAGCATTGGCTCTACCCAGTGGCAGGCTCACCTCACCACCAAGCAGAGCCCTAATCTCAGCGGTGGCTCCACTCAGAGACAGGCAAAAACCTACCTCCATGCGAAGCCTCTCAAAGCCAGATCCGCCCCGCACCGGTTTCCACCCTCATTGGGGTCTCATCAGTGAGTAGGTAGACCTAGTAATACCAAGTTTGTAGCAAACAGAAAGTACATACCCTACTATGAGAATAGCCAAGAAGGTGTCCTAATAAATTATTAATTATATGAAGAGCCAAAGGCTTCAATTCGGCGACATGAACTTATTTAAGTTAAGGGATATTACATCCCATATTGTTTCATAGCCAAATAAGAAACTCGAGAGTTTCATGCCGAATATAGTATTTGATTACAGTAAATGTTTATTTTGAAGGCTCGATAAGATCGATGTCAGTTATTGCTCCCGTTTTTATCTTTAACATTCTCGATCTTTATGCAGTATAAAACGCCAAGCAATGAAAAATGTAAAACGAGAGAATATTTTTATTAAAAGCAATCAGTTTTGAATTCTGCAGATACTCTGCAGGTACTCTGCAGAATTCAAAACTGATTGAAGCACAGCTGTCGTTTATATATTAAAATGCGCGTTATAGTCAAAATAAATTTATTTTTGAAAAGCGCAAAAATCTGTCATAAACGCAGATCGATTTTTACGACGTATTAAAATATAATAATATAGCAAAAGAATCTAGGAACGAGAAGGAAAAAAAATCTTACCATGGAGAGTGACTGCATCCAAAAACGGGCAGTATTAAATATCCAACTGTAAACAAACACTGTGGAACTGCAGGTATGCCTGAAACGTGTGTATATGCGCGCGCGTGAGTGAGCGAGGAAATCTCTTAAACCTACTGTTTAAAATTGTTGTACAAACAGACCAGGAAATATAAATATTTTCCCGATTTTACTTTAAGTACTATCTCAGTCGTCTCATTGGTTGTACCAAGATCAGCGATTGGGTGAGCATTCTTTTTAAGAGTAATGCTTGAAAAGCAATAAAATCAAGTTGCTTTTCAGTCTACTTAATAGCACATTCTACCACAAGTGTTTTGCAATAAATGGGATGTAACCAATTTCCGAATGGTTTCGGTCTAATTAGAAAACTGATTACATGCACTCAACCCATCAAATCAATTTCCAGGATTAAGGATCATTATTCCTGGTAGCGGAAATACTGCTTATTTTTAAATGCAATAAATTAGCTGATTCTCAACATTGGGTAATAACGGATATTAGGATTTCGGAGGTTGCAACCTCTGGCATCACATTGGAGAAATCTTTAAAAACAACGCAACCTGAAAACAAGATGGACAGGTGGTTTCCATAAAAATAACTGACCGAAAATATATTACGGTGGGGGTATCACTCGTATTTTTATAGTTCCATGGTTTGACAACGCCCAAATTTCAAATGCTTCGAATATATTAAGATATGATGAAACTTTATTCGAAATATGCAACTTATATTTCGAATTTGTTTGAACTTTTTTTAGTGCACACTATTTATTATCATCATCTAGCCACTATGATTATTCATAAAACTAGCTTCGTTTCAAACAGAAATTGGACACTAGAAGTGAATCAGAACACTGACATACTTTTAATAAATTTAGAGTAATTTTTTCCACTTAATAAGAGATATTTCTTTAAGAGGTAAGGAGATGTTCAACGCGCCAACTACACAAAGAAAATTTGAAGGGTACTATTGTGACATCAAATTCAATTAGGAATAAGCAGGCTGATAGCACTCAAAGAACGGTATGCATACACTCACCGTTTTCGTTTTAAAGTAATTAACTAATTGAACAGATAAATCCTGTTTCTATACAAAGTAACTTTCATTCATATAGAAAACTTAAATTTTAGCTGTCAACGTGAAGACAAAGATCACAAGAAAGTACTTTGGATGGGGGAGGTCCGATTCCAGTAATGAACTTGAAATAATGATACGAACCAGCAAGCGAAATATCGGATAAATTACGAAACCTGCGAATACAAGAATAATTATCATTATACTATTAGAGAGCAAATTGTTGCAAAGTTTATAAAACTCGATAACTATAAATGAAAACCAAAACAAACTATGCAAATAAAGTAACAAACATAGGAGGATAATAAAGCTCTTATAACTAAAAAAAAAATAAATAGTGTTCAGTTCAAAACTGGCAATCCTACATAAAAATGTTGGAAGCGTTCTGATTCAAAAAACTGGATATATAAAATAGATCTAACACCTTTTTATTCCTAGGAAAGATTTAGGCTTCAGTTTTGAAAATCAGATTGCACAGTTTTGCAGCATTAAAATTTGAAAAACTGAACTATATTTACAAGTGTGTGAGTGAGTGAGAGAGAGAGAATTATTATGTTGGGTTTTTTTTCTTAATAAACATCTGATGTGTATGCCTAGCTATAACATATTCGAACATAATACTTTTCATAGTAAAACACAGAATCGGAAAGAAACAATATTTAGGTGTTGTTTTCATTTTAATAGTTTATTAATGAAACATTTAAATGCAGTAGATATTTCTTTACATATTTGACATTAAAGAAATCATCGGGGGGCGGGGGGGAGCAAAGCATTATAATTTCTCAGTTTTCAAACGGAAAACAATGATTAATATTCGCTATATCTGACACGCCCAAATCCAATTCGAGCCTATATAGAAGTTCATTTAAAATTTTAATATATGAATCACTAATAGAAAGAAGTGTAGAATGTGCGTCAGAGGATGTATTCGACTGTGCAAATCGTGGCCAATTAATATAGGTTACCATTCAAGCGAAAGGAAATATGACCTCTATTTCATGCAATTATACAATGCTCCATGCATGAGCGAATTACTTTTAGTTGTGTAGTAAAATATATATAAATAATGAGGAGATGGTATTAATGCTAGTTTTGTTTGGTTAATTCGCTTAATTCGCTGCGGTATCACGAGCATGTGATCACGCAGCCTAATTTAACTTCACGGTTGTTTGTTTTTAACTCTTGGATGCTTTCTTCGGACCTCAAAGACCAATCTCATAATAAACATTTTGACTGCTTTTAATTTTAACATTTTGAGACCGTAATTTATAAAGTAAAAAGAAAAACATTTAAATATGTTCCCATACCATGAGGATGAGCAATAAACATTCATGTTTGGCATGAAGGTTCTCTAAAGATACCCTGTAACAATATTGCACAAGCATCAGGGGCGCGCCAGTAGTGTCCGGCGCCTGTGAGCAAAACTTTAGTTGGCGCCCCTATCCCCCCCCCCCTCCAATAAAAAATCATTTAAAAAAAAAAAAAGTTTTTTTTTAAGTATTTCCTCCTCTTTAGCGCCTTTACTATCCTGGCGCCTGTGTGCGTCGCACACATTGCACATATGGCCGGCGCGCCCCTGACAAGCATACAACTAGAATGGTGAGTGAAGATCCTTTCCCCCCCTTCAAAGTATTGAAATCTGGAAAATGTGTTAAGACACAGTTGTACTCTTCTTCTAATTCTTTTAACACTATCTGAGAATAATAGGCAGTAACTTGGTGATCACACCGCCTTCAAGGAGTCCACAGCACACCGTCTTCAGCAGAAAACACTTCAAATTGTATACTCTGGTATCTACACTGAACTGTAAATGACAGTATATGATAAGTTCAACTTTTCGTCTTCACACTTTGGCCTTTCCCATCATGAAAAGCATCAACATCAGACTATACAACTCACCACTGATCAGTCATGCCCACATGCATAGTTAATCACTTATTCCAGCAATCACTAAATGGGTGGTTTATTTGCAACGGGGTCGCATCTGCGCTAAGTTGATTTCCTCGGTTAAGGGCACTAGCCGAGAAAATTAACTTGTCCTTAGTCGTTTCCTGATTGGTTACAGCCATGATTGAAAGGTCTCGTTTCTTTTCTTCAACTCGTCTCCTACTGGATGTTAAGTTTCGCATTCGGACAACGGAAGTTCACAATTAAATCGGCACTTTCAAATAACGAATTATTAACATCGAAATGATCATTTGAATTCACTGTTAATTAATACGAATCGTGTTTATTATTTATATGGTTTACCATTTTTGCCAATAGTTTCCGCAGTACTTATAATAAATACATAAGTGTTTATAATAAAAATCTTTTTTAATCACGTGAATATCCAAATATACATAATTCGATAGTAATGGAATAGTATTGTTAAACACTATTTCAGCATGAAACGACAAATGTCTTATTTATTATGTTATTGTTGATAGGAGAAGTTGTGGAGTAGATGAATTGATGCAATTAGAAGTGTCTTAGAAGAAAAAAAATATAAGAAAGTTGTCTTCTAAGAACTTTTAATATTACTGTCATACTATCTTGTACTTAAATATTTAAGTATCCTGATATGTATCTTCACAGATTAAATATTTACCATTTGAAGATATATATATATATATATATATATATATATATATATATATATATACATATATATATATATATATATCAGTATTTGATGACCATTCACATCAACAGATGCGATGAGGCTAATTCATGCAGCTAGTTTGTTACAATAATCTCCAGTTCATTAATTATTCTTTAAATTCAGTTAATGGAAACGAATGTAACAAACTATTATCAAAGCTCATGCAGACTTCTTAATTTCATTTTGACGCCAGATTTGTCACAGACCTAAGTAAAATATCTGAAGGAGATGGTGCTAATTAAAATCAATCATGATATAGGAAGCACATGTATGGCACAAAGCAATTTCTGAGATAGATGAACTCAACTATATGTAAACTTTACCACGTTTTTCCCTGCTCTGGAATTATTGAATCTACAGGCTCTCTGTCTCATGTCCCTCCAATCTTATTCCTGTGGATCCATCTTTCGTATTGTTTCCGTCTTTCCAGATTGTCCTAGGAGGACAATATTGGAGGATATTGTCCTCCTCTTCGTTGAATTCGTTCCTACTTGAAGATTTTTTAGCCATCGTTTATCATTTATCCTATTCAGGTGTCAATATATCATTCTTAAGTATTTTCTTCCGTACTCCCACATATCTTCCTCTACATTTGTAGTTATTTTAATTTCTTCGTTTGTTACATCCATTCTTGTTTTTTGTGCACATCTCCAAAAGTTCATCTCAGTATTAAGCTCTGAATTTAATCTTATTATTGCTATATATATAGCAATAAAGAGAGAGGTTCCTATCCTTTTTCAGTTTTGTATCACTGAAGAAGCTTTCCTTTCTTGTTCTGTATCTGCTCTTTTTAATCCTTCACAGCTGTACCATTTTCTTGTATAAATGATCTTAAATAGTGAGTGCACACAAGCGCATACAGATCAACAAGTTTGCTTTCTCGTAGTAACTCCAGGCATGGTGAATTCTGAAATGGTTTGGGTGATAATTAAACTGACTGACATCAATGTAATTATGATATTCCTGTAAGAGATACATTGTAGAATCGTTTCGTAGGCGATTCTTCTTAAATGTATTTAAAAACTTTATACCATTTTTAGAATGTTTATAAGCTTAAGATGCATGAACCATATAAAATTAATATTACAAATAGTAATACAATACATAGCTTTATAAACTGATTACTTTAATTTTATTAGCAAACATGTACAGTATTACTACCGTATAAAGAGTGCAAAGAAACCAAAATCGATTTTTTAAGCCACTGCTTAACTAGGCAATTCCTGCTTATATAAAATTTAATTTTCTTGTTCTTTCAATAACGGAATTAAAAATGCATAATATAAAGGAATGCGAGGGTATGTAGTAGTAAAAAATGAAGGAGAGATGACCGAATATCTACGGTATTAATTTCATATAATAATAGGATTAAAAATGACAGTAAACTCGAAATTCTAGAAAATCGAAGCGATTACCTTCATAAATTAGTCAAATGCTAAGAGGATTAGGAAACACCTGGACTCCTGTCTGTCCAGAGACAGACAGGTGTCCACGTGGTGTCGAGTTGTAACGGAATTGTCATTATAATATGTGGATGGATCCCCCTCCCCTACCACGTATACGATTATAAACGAGATTTGAGAATACCATTTTAAAAGCATTTTTAGGGATACTATGGTTCATATGTGGTATAAGTATACACTTAGGAACAATAAAACAACTATTTACTGTTAAACTTGAAGATAAAATATTTCAAAAAGAATGAATAACTCGGACATTTTCTCGAAAAACTATGCTAACCCTCTGTCTTATAGCTCTTACATTGAACAATTAGCCCATTGTTACAAGTAGGAACTTGTAACAATGGGCTAATTGAACAATTAGCCCATTGTTACAAGTTCCTACTTTGTTTCAAGCTAGCTATTTATATTTTGCAGCATTGAGGATGAGTTATTCATTCCTAAATATTTAATTTTATTTTTACCAATAAAATTTTTAAAAAAAAAATGTGCATACAAGTGTCCTAATACCCGTACCACTTAACATCGACGTAACTTCAAATATCCTCGTTTCTAAATAAAATAAAAAACTTTCCTTAAGCCATTGAACATTTTCATCAGTCACCTCGAAAACCTTTACTGGACTTCTCTAAGCAACCTCCCTGCTAGGTCCACCATAACGTTATATTGTATTAGCTCTATTATATCAGTCTAATCCTTTCACCTAATGGTGAAATATTTTAAATGTCTACACTCAAGTGAAGTGCTTTCTTAGCATAAGACACTCCTCATTTGTATAATTTCTAACGATACATAAATCCCAAATCTAGCCAACCATGGAATAGTGCTGACACATTTGGGGTGGTGCAATGCATTCGAAACCTCTAAGATTGCCAGATACTATTCAGAAGAGGGTAATCTGATTATCTGATGATTTCTCTTTCACAGATTCACTCTAATCACTTTCGTATACATGTTAAGTTTCTACGTTTTATCTCTCTTTTACAGGTACTTTCATGGACAATTCTTTGCTGAACTGGCCACTATCATTCCTCCACTTTCTTTCAAAACCGTATGATCAAGAGTAGCGGACGGTTAGCATCCATTGACTGTCCAACTCCAAATTTTCTGAACCAATTTCTTTTCCTCCCCTTTCATTCCATCTACCTCTATTCTTTGGAACAGCCACCCTCACTTAAATAAAAAGGAAAAGGAATAAAATTACTACTACAAAATTACTATACTTTTTTTTTAATAATTAACATTTTTGTTTGATTCAACAATATTTTAAAATATGCAGAGATCTTAATACATCACTAAACTGGACAGTCAACGAGTAGCAGTAAAAAACATTTCCACAGAAAAGTCTGCTTCTTTGATTCGCTATCTGACTTTCGTTACTGTACTACTAATGTTTTTCTGATGATAAAACTAGAAGAAAGAATATTGGATACAACTGTATGCTGAATTAAAGTTCGTATTTAACAAAACTAAACTTCTTAAAAATGTCAATACAAATATTAGTTTTATTAGCAATTTCAAGAATGCACATCATTTCTCAGTTAAAGTTTAGTCATCATTAAATTTTTCGTTCCAATCAATTTGATTTATTAACAATAATTTCATCAATTTGAAGGCTGGGTGTAGCCCAATGGTAGCATACAAGCTCTCCAACACCTTCATGGCATAGATGTTTGTGAACATCTAAGTGGGAGATGAATTTCATCGCCCTGCTTATTGGAGGCGTGAAGTGGTTTTAAAAAAATTCCATGTTTCGTCTCTAGAACAGTTTCCGGATTA
The DNA here is from genome assembly GCF_054136105.1 of Typopeltis vanoorti. NCBI lineage: Eukaryota > Metazoa > Arthropoda > Arachnida > Uropygi > Thelyphonidae > Typopeltis > Typopeltis vanoorti. Next base: position 70,147,944 of record NC_143559.1, read on the forward strand.
TGTAAAAATAAATAAAAAATCTCTTGCCCCACAGGCAGTATCAAATATGTTATAAGTTTACGTACGACTTTTAAAAATATCGGACATTTTAAAGCCTCGGACAAAATCGACAGTTCGGAACAATCCCTGACGTATCGCAAAGCCAGCTACAGGTCTTACGACCTTTTTTGTGGTGGGATCAGCATATATATATATATATATATATATATATATATATATATATATTCAGAAGTTGTTCTTTGGAAATAGAAGAGATTAGCCTCCCCTTAATGATGAAATATTCTATGTTGAGTTCACGCCATGTAAAGCGACGTTATCCGATAGGTCCACTACAGTTCCATAATAATCCAATTTTAAACTATTCAGATCATGATAGCCGCCCGCCAGCAAAGCAAACCCCAAGAATCGCTAGCAGGAAAAGCTCAATCAAGGATGCCATTGAAGATTCTATTTACTCTAAATAAATAAACGTTCCTAATCCCATCTCTAGACAGCTCATTTCTGAAGTCACGAATGGAAATACTTGACAAACATGATGAAATAAAAATAACATTCACTGACGTATTTATGCTTAACTACACAACTAGAGTTTATGGGAATGCTAAATAGAGTAGATTAAATTGACCTTTCTAAGGTCAATTTAATCTATTTATTTACGGTTTATTTTATTTATTTAGTCTATTTTATTTGGAGAAGCTTATTTATGTATTGCATGTATGTGTGCGTGCGTGCGAGAGAGAGAGCTGCATACAATTTAAATATTGTATGTAGCTTTGTTGTTTCATGATGCTATGTCTGTAGAAGAAAGACAAGTTTGATTCTAGTCAAGGACTAGATTTTTTTACCCGAAATTATGGAAAGTATACTGTATTTAATTCATAGATATATTTAGGAATTAAAGTAATTCAAGTACAGAGTATCATTGTTTCATTTGTCGATTAACAGAGGGCCATAAACCTACTTTGATTTGAAAAGACAACAACACATATGTATACAATCAAGATAACCTGTTTGAAAGGTGTTTTTTTTTTTTTTCATGAACTCGTGACTTTAACGGGAATTTCTTGCAAAGTTTTCTAGAAAATGCTGATAACGAATAATATTCTATTTATTTTATTACTTCGAATTATGTTATCGATAACAGTTCGTAATAAATTTAATAAATTAATCTCACATTTTAGTTTATAAAACCCAGAAAGATATAAATAAAATAAGGAAATAAGTGGCCTACATTTTACATTTCCCGAATTATATTTAGGAATGGAATGGCCTACTTAGAAGACAGGCTTATACTAAAACTCAATGCCCCAGTCGCGTAATCTAGATAAGATTCTTCAGTGAAATCATCTCTCGCGCAGCAAAACAACTTTTGCAATAGTTGATATGAATGTGCGTCCGGCTTTATAAACATCTTAAGTCAGAATGTAACAATATTATTAAAAAAAAAGTTCTTGATAGGAAAAAAAAAATGATATAATTTACCTGTGGTTTCTGGAAACTTAACTTTGTCTTTGTATTCAATTGTTTTCTAATGTACTGATACTTCATTAGTATTATCTATTATACTACCGATTTCTTCAATTACTGCATTAGGGGGGGGGGAACTGAAATAGTTTTTTTTATATAAATATTTGGTTTTCGGCTTCCAGAGTATTGCCAATGTTTCAGTAATTCTTCATATTAATTATGATTTTAATCATTTCCTGAAAAAAAAACGTCAGTTTCGAAAGTAAATAACCTACCTTCCATGAAGACAACTTTCAGAAAAAGAAATTTTGTCAGTCTAATGTTGTTCAGGCTTACGTCAATGCAGCTGAGGCCATGAGAGGTACGTTTTGTTTCTAGATTACGCTAGAGCAACCAAGGCTTGTGAAACGAAATCTGCTTGCCAGGCTGTCCCCAGTGACGCATCCAGAGGGGGGGGGGGGAACCCTCAAAGAAAAGGAGAAAACACTAGAAAACTTTCCAAAAATCCTTTCCTAATTAAAATTCTTTTTTTTTTTTAATTTATGCTGTGTCGTATCTTCTATCTCTATACTACTTATGAATTGGCGATCACTGCAGAAGTTCAGTCATAGGTCGTATGCGATGCGTAGTGTGTATTCGTAAATCGTCTACTCAACTTCCCCCCCCCCCCCCCAAGATTAAATCCTGAGTGCGCCACTGGCTGTCCCAGATTATTATTATTATTATTTCGGGCGACTCCAGGGAGTCCTTAGACTCATCGAGGGATGAGTCTATATACGACATTCTCACAGTATCTATTATACCTTGCCTTGAACTCGCTCACCGTCATAGCACCCACAACTGACTCTGACAGCTTATTCCACTCATTTACCACTCTAAAAGTAAAGAACCCAGCTCTAACACCCTGCTAACCACACTCTTGCCCAGCTTCCATAGGTGTCCCCTAGTTCTCCCACCACCACAAGTCCTGATCTCAAAAATATCCTCTGAATTAATCCTATAGAATCCCTTTAGCAATTTGAATGTCTCAATCATATCTCTCCTTTTCCGCCTATCAACTAGTTTCTGCAACCCACAAATCTTCAACCTGTTTTAATATGATTCATTCCATAGACCTGCTATCATCTTAGTCACTCGCCTCTGGATCCTCTCCACCTCCTCCCCATCAAGAAGGAACCGATGTGACCAAATCTGGGCACAGCTACTTTTGCAATGTGTCCCCTAAACTTCATCTCCCTATCCACCAACACTCCCAAGTCCCTGGCCTCATCAATCTCCTGGAGTACAGTTCCACCAATGTGGTATACTGCTGCTAATCTTTTCACCCCAAAATGCATAATCTTACATTTTTTCACATTAAATTGACATTCATTCTCCTTAGCCCAGAACTCCAATCTATCCAAGTCGTCCTGCAAGATTTTGACATCTTCTGCATTCACTACTGCCCTACCCAACTTTGCATCATCAGCGAACAAATGAACTGTTCCTCTTAGATCCTTCCCTATATCGTTAATGAACAAATTAAACAGCAGTGGTCCAAGAACAGAACCCTGCAGCATACCACTAGTCACAAGCCGTCTTTTGGACTCTACTCCTGAATAAACTACTCTTTGATATCTCTCCATCAACCACCCACCTATCCATCTCACCAACCCTATATCCATTCCCATATGTTGTAGTTTACGGATTAGAATTCCATGTGGTATCCTGTCAAACGCCTTTGCCAGGTCCAGCAGTATCACTGTAAACCCATTACCCTTATCCAGTTCAGCCGTCACCTTGTTATAAAACTTGAGCAAGTTACTGAGGCATGATCTACCCTTCACAAAGCCATGCTGTACAGTATCTCATTTTCATCAATCGATTCCTGTTTTTTTTCCTTGACTACTTTCTCCAAGACCTTGACAACGACTCCTGATATGCTGATCGGTCGGTAATTTGCAACCGTAGTCTTGGATCCTCCTTTAAGCAGTGAAACTATTTTCCCCTCTTTCCACACCTTCAGGACTAAACCAGACCCGAGACTCAGATTAAACAACATGGTCAAGGGCACTGATAATTCCTTAGCCGCTTCACGCAAGACCCGTGCCCGGTATACCATCCAATCCCACAGATGTATTCACATTAAGGTTCTGTAATAGACTATTCATCTCCACTTCATTCATGACAATTCCGGTATAAACTAATGGTTCCTTCATTTCTTCAATGTCACCACCTGGATGATATACTTTTGCAAAGTGCGCGCTCAGTAACTCCACTATATCGACTAATTCAGTGACCTTCTTACCATCGTCATTCCTTAAAATCATTTTGCCGTGTACAGTTTTTTTCTTGCTTGCAGAATATTGAAATAACTGTTTGGGATTCTCTTTTGCTTGCATAGCTAGTTTCCTTTCATAACCCGCTTTTGCTTTTTTTACCACACTCGTTACCCTTCTGGCCTGCACTTTATGGTAGATGGTCGATGTGCATTTAGAGTTCATTGGTAATAGACTACTTTAGAAGGACAGCACTATATAAAACATCCATGAAACGATTCTCTCTCTCTCACCCCTACTAAAATCATGAAGAGAGATGAGTTTTATTTGAAAACAACTGTGCATTCTGTTTGTATTGTAGCACCCAGTTAAAAAAATAAAAATAAAAAAAATCGCCGATTTGAATTAGTGATGTTGGGCTGAGTTTCGGAAGCAGACAGTTGTCTTTGTGTGTGTGTGCGCGCGCGCGCGTAAGAGTAGCAATTTCTCGGTTAAAACAATTTCAAAAGATTGCGTTATATTCAGCCATTATAATTTCTACAGGATATACTGCATACGTTGCTTGAAAAGAAGTCAACGGACCTCCCGATGGTCAAGGGGCATCGTGCCATGTAACGTGTCACGTGTTTGTAGACGGTACATATTTGAAGAATATAATGCTCCAAACTGAGTGAGCTGTATCACGGTGAAATGGCTGCGAGAAAGGAACTGACGGAGTTTGAAAGAGGCGTTGTGATAGGATGTCATGTTGCAGACATATCTATTCCGCAAGTTGTTGACAAATTGGGCCATTCCAGTCAATAATTAGTGATGCCATATTGAGATGGAAGCGAAGGGAGTCAACTAAGTGTTATCCAAACGTGACTTTAGGATGCTACCAAGGATAATAATATGTAAAAACCGCCATTCGTCAGCCGACACGTCGAATACGGAATTCCGGGCATCGACAGGAACACGCATCTGCACAAAAATATTCAAACCCGAGGGTCACAACATGGGTTTCCATGGTAGGATCGCAATATGGAAGCCCCACATTAATCAAACCAACATGCAACGTCATCTTCAGTGCTGCAAATTGCATGTACAGAAGGACACGGAAACTCAGAAAGCTCGACGGATCACGCTACACCCTCTACTAAGCTGATGGACGGGTAATGCGGATGCCTGGTGAACGTCTCTTACCAGAGTGCATGGCCCTAATATGAAATTCGAAAGTGACGATGTGATGGTATGGTCTTGTTTTTACTGGTTTAGTCCAGGACCTCCATTTATGATGCCACAAACATTGAACTCTGAGAGATATCTGAACATTCTGGACAATACAATGCTTCATACTTTGTGGCGTTTCTACGGAACTGACCACTGTCTCTTTCAACAAGCAACGCTGTGTCATAAGGCTGCTGCTGCAACTGCTTGATCATGAACATCACCACATTTGCCTGGCCTCCACAGAGCCATGATCTCAACCATACTGAACATCCGTGGAATGTACTGGAGCTCATGTGCGGTCAAAAGGATGTCCGCCCCACAAATAAAATTATTATAAATAATTTTAATAATATATTATAAATAATTATTAATAGTATTTTTTAAATTAATAAAATAAAAAAACTTTCGTGGGTAGGAATCACATAAAAAAAGCATAATAAACATCATAATTAAGCAGTAGACCAAGATCTCTTATTTCGAATCTCATCGTGTACATCAATAACAAGCATGGACATTATCAGAGAATAATGAAAAGCAGGTTATGCAAAGCAATCCTCTGTTAGAATGTGTAGAATGTTCTGTACGAGGATAGATTGAGATTTTGTGGGTTATAAAAACTGGCAGATAGAAGGAAGACCCGTTACAAAAAAAAAAAAAAAAAAAAAAAAAAAAAAAAAAAAAAAAATTCCAGCTGCTAAAAGGATTTTATAGAATGGAAATCTGGCAACTTTTTTCAGTATATGGCAGGTAGTAACAGAACAAGAGGTCATCATTGGAGGTAGAGTAAAATTTCAGTTAGCAAAAATGTGAGATCTAGATTTTTTTTTTCCCTACATGGGTAGTAAATGAGTGGAATCGGTTGCCTGAGGTGGTTGTCAGTTCTTCCTCAGTGAATCAGTTTAAAGAGTGGTATAATAAGTACGGTGTTAATAATAGTTACTTTCTTACTCCCATGATGAAATTTTGGTTTGCAATGTGAAGGTATGACAGGTATATTGTGAACAACGTTTGTGGACCTCTGCCAACCGATGATGGTTATTCCATTGAGTCCAAACACTGGTTGGCAGAGGTCCACAAACGTTGTTCAAAGAGTATACAGGATATGATAGTACTATATGAAAAATTTTTACATCATTACTAACTTCCTATCTACAATATTCCTCCAAATCAGTCTGTTACTTGTCAAGACTCCAACATTATCAGATCTTATATTTCTATCGTCTAAAGCACTTTTTACCGTATCAATACACCTATATCTTGGTCATCCTCTGGGTATTTTTCCTGCCAACCTGGCAGAGAACACTTGTTTTGCTAATCTTTTTTGCCCATTCTCTTTAAGTGACCATACAACCTGAGATTAGCTCTGCTAACACATTCCTGGATGCTGACAATGTCAACTTCTTTCCTAATATCCTCATTTTTAATATGATATTGCCATTTGTTCGTGCCTCTAATCTTTCTCAAGACAATCACATCTGCAGTCTCTAGGCTTTGGTCAAGTGTTTTACTTCTGACCCAGCTCTCAGATCCATAAGTTAAAACTGGTTTGAACACTGTCTTGTATACAGCTAATTTAGTGTTCCAACTAATTTCTCTCTTATTCCATATGAATTTATTCAATTGACTTCCTACCATACCAGCTTTGTTGATTCTGTTATCTATTTCCATATTTAATTTACCATATTCACTAAAAATCGTGCCTAAGTAGCTGAAATGTTTTACTTTTTCCACAAGTTCTCCGTTCAAAACGCAGTTGACATTTTAACTGATTCTGCTAATTTTCATTGTCTTTGTCTTGTTATTGCTGACCTTCATACCATATCTATTACAACAGCTATTCAATTTAGTAAGGGAATCTTGCAGACTTGTAGCAGATTTATTTAGAAGTATAACATCATCCACATAAAGCAAAGAGTTGATATTAACATCTCCAATTTTGATATCAGGTTTAATACCACTTTCCTTCATAATGTGATCCATATAGATAATAACAGAGAGGATAATGTACATCGTTGTCTGACACCAGATTTAACATTAAACCATCTTCCTGTACTTCCTTCAATTCTAACTGCTGACTTACAACTCAAATAAAGACTAAGTGTTGCTCGATATATTGTTGTTATATGTTGAGTTATGTTATATATGTTGTTATATGTTGAGTTATATGTTGCCCCATCGACACCATATAACTGTAGCATTTTGAATAGCTTTTCTCTTGGCTCCTTGTCATATGCCTTTTCCAGATCAACAAAACTTAAATACAGATCTTTGTAATATTCCCATATAACTGCCATGATTTCTCCACTATTTGTCGTAAAGTGAAGATCTGATCCTGACAACCTCTATTTGGCCTGAAACCAGCTTGTTCTTCACCAAGCTTTTCTTCCACAATTCTTCTCAACCGTTTCTCAAGTATACTTGCATAGATCTTGCCAGGAACACTCAGTAGGGAAATACCTCTGTAATTCTCACATGCAGTTTTATTTCCCTTTTTATATATGGGTACTATGAGAGCTCTACTCCAGTCATCAGGAATTCGTCCCTCTGTCCAGGCTTTCTGAACTATGCAGTGCAGCCACTGTAAGACTCTTATACCACCATACTTCAGTATTTCTGGTCGAATATCATCTACTCCAGCTGCCTTTCCACATTTCAAGCCTTTGATGGCTTTTTCTACTTCGTATGGATATGTATTTCTGACTGCATGCCTGGTCAGTGTTTTTTACCACTGTGCTGTCATCACTGCTTGTTTCATTTAGCAGTTTTTCAAAGTAATTACTCCATACTTCAAGGATATCTTTTTCTCCTGTTTTCATTTCACCTTATCATCTCTAATTCCTTTTACAACACTTTTTCCTCCATTTCTGAGCTTCTTCAACAACCTCCAGAATATCTTGCCACCTTCTTGATATTTATTTTCGATCTTCTTACCAAAATCTTCCCATGACTTTTGTTTAGCTAATTTTACACAGTGTTTAGCTTTCTTGCACTTGTCTCTGTATTCTCTAAGATCACAAGCTGACTTATTTGCCAGGAACTTTTGATATGCTTTCTTCTTTTCCTTCACTGCCTTTTCAACCTCCTGTGTCCACCATGGAGTTCTGATTTTTCTATCCTTGCAGGCAACCTCACCACATGCCTCTCTGGCTGAATCAATCAGGGTTTTTCTTCACGTGCCACTGAATCTCCAAGGTTTGATTCCTGTTCTCAAACTCTTTCATTTTTTCTTCAATCATGTTTGTGTACAGAGTCTACAGTTCACATCTGAGAGCTGTTCAACTTTTATTTGCTTTTAAACTTTCTTACATGTTCTTCTTTTCAATATGAAATTCAATTTTATCCTGCTCAAGACTAAATAGTGATCACTTCCAATTTCAAATCCTCTGTACACGCTGGTGTCCTACACTAGGGAGAAAACATCACTTTCGACAATAACATAGTCAATGAGACTTTTTTTATTCCTTGCCTCTTTTCTCCATGTGAATTTGTGCACATTTTTATGTTGGAACATGGTGTTAGTAATAACCAGTTCATGTCCTGAGCAGAAATCCAACAAAAAATAATTTGCCATTATTATTAGCTTTTCTCCAAATTTTCCCAAAATATTTTTGTATGTCTCACAATCATTTCGTATTTTGCTATTTGGATCCCCAACAAGGACCAAACTTTCATTTTTCATTGTGTCAGTGGCTTTCTCTAAACCTTAAAAAAATTCCTCCACTTCTACCTTAGTAGAACCTTCTGTGGGACCATAAGCACAAATAAGTCTCATTGTCCAGTTCCCAATTCTGATATTTGCCCACATCACTCTACTTGAGACTGCCTGCCATTGAAGAAAATTAGCCTCGTATTTGGTGTTGAATACTATGGTTACTCCTTTTGCTTGATTGTCATTGCCTGAATATAACATTTTGTATTTATTGCTCAGAAAATGGAGATAACCGTCAATAATAATAATAATAACGACATTACCATACCAAAGCCACAAGGCAGCTTTTTTTTTAATAATAAAATTTGTGATGTATTAAATTTATAATAAATTTGTTTCGTACAATTTTATATCATTTTGAAATCTCATATTATTAAAGTGCATACATTTTAGAGTTTCCAAATTTCATTCGGCCCGAGTAGAATTGTCGTTTCGAAAACTGTTCTGTTAATTTTCGTCCCTAAGAACAATTGAAATTAAAGTTGTCGACAAAGGCCATATTTGAATAAAATCTTCACAGGCTGAGAGGAACTGATATTTACACACCCACTAAGGAATAAAATTTTAAAATAATAATAACGAATATATAGATATTTGGATGCATTTTATGAAACACAACTATGTGTAATTTACCATAACAAATCAAAGTTAATCGAACTCTAATGATATTTCTTGTGATGTTCTATCGGATGAATATCTCTAATGATGTTCTTGGACCACTGCTGTTTAATCTGTTCATTATCGATATAGGGAAGAATCTAAGTGGAACAGTTCATTTGTTCGCTGAAGATGCAAAGTTGAGTAGGGCGATAGTGAATGCAGAAGATGTCAAAATCTTGCAGGATGACTTGGATAGATTGGAGTTCTGGGCTAAGAATAATGGATGTCAATTTAATGTGACAAAATGTAAGGTTATGCATTTTGGGGTGAAAAGATTAGCAGCTTATATCACATTGATGGAACTGTACTCCAGGAGATTGATGAGGCCAGGGACTTCTGAGTGTTGGTGGATAGGGAGATGAAGTTTAGGGGGCACATTGCAAAAGTAGCTAAATCAGCTCATGAACTCACTTGGTTGTTGAAAAATACCTTGACGAGCAGAGATGAGCAAGTTATTGTTCCTCTGTACCGAGCCTTGATAAGACCTCATCTCGACTACTGTGCCCAGATTTGGTCACCTAGGTTTCTTTTTGATGGGGAGGAGGTGGAGAGGATTCAGAGGCAAGTGACCAAGATGATAGCAGGTCTATGGAATGAATCTTATGAGAACAGGTTGAAGATTTGTGGGTTGCAGAAACTAGCTGATAGGCGGAAAAGGAGAGATATGATTGAGACATTCAAATTGCTAAAGGGATTCTATAGGATTAATTCAGAGGATATTTTTGAGATCAGGACTGGTGGTGGGAGAACTAGGAGACACCTATGGAAGCTGGGCAAGAGTGTGGTTAGCAGAGGTGTTAGAGCTGGTTCTTTACTTTTAGAGTGGTAAATGAGTGGAATAAATTGCCAGAGTCAGTTGTGGGTGCTATGATGGTATGATAGATACTGTGAGAATGTCATATAGTTGTGTGGACATGATGTTTAGGGCCTCCCTCGATGAGTCTAAAGACTCCTTGGAGTCGCCCGAATTAATAATAATATTTCCTATCTTCACCCCCCACCCACCAAGGGAAAAAAATTGTAAGGCAAATTAAGTTTCAATAAAGTTCTAGAAAACGTTTGTTCCCTTGGAATTAGAATCCAAGTCCTTCTACAATCGAAGGGCTGTAAACTTGACATTCTTTTGGATGGTCACAGAAGTTTCTATACAATGGGAAAACTACTTTATCTGAATGAGTAAAGCATAGGATAAATAAGCTGTGTAAATATTCTTCATGTAATAAACTTCGTTAAAATTACCTTCAGGAAATGACAGTAATAAAGTTATCTTAAAATACATCCCGAGTCTCGACATTCTTTCTTGATACCGCTCTGGTGGATAAAATGCAAAATAATTAAGTCAAGACAAATCAGCAGTAACATTAATATGATATCGTTATAAGATCACATGGTTTTCAACATGTCCCACGTGTAATTTAATAATATTAACAATCCCGCCCTATTAAAAAAAAATAATAATAATACAGTCAGAAAGGGGGGGGGGTACGGATCGTTTAAGTGTCGAAATTCCTTGTAGCCGGCTACTTCCCTAAGGCAATCCGCATACCGGAAATTGTCTTAATGAGTCAAGTCTATCCGTTGGATCAAGATAACACAACACACACACACACACACAGGCAATTATAAGAATCATTATCAAGTTCTGGGAGAATTGCAATCCAGCTTATGATTTCTTTCCTTGCCTCATTAAGCGAAAACTTTGGACCCCGACTTCTCATCTTCACAAAACCATGGGATGTCAAAGCTGTGGGAAGAGAGGTCGAGGAAGAAGCACTTCATAAATCTATTTAGATTCTACCCTTCAGCATTCAAACATAGATGCAACAGGAATTCCAATGAGAATTTAAATTCTAACAGGAATTTAAATTTAAACACAAGCAAGGTAGCAAGTGTATTATGGAACGCTAGCACGGGCGAGTATCAGATAATTTTTATTTGAAATTTATTGATTTTTACATCAAATGAAACTAACTGACATAATACATCTTAATTTATGGGTTACGCCTTCAACTCCCCTCCCAACAGATGCATCACACGTTAGCCTTCCTACCTTTAATAATCTTCGATATAATGTGCAAGCACTGAGAATACATAGAATTCCAACTCAGGAGTGCTTAAAAAATTCTAATAAGAACAACTACATAATATGTATATGTATAAAATATGCTACGTTACCCAATGGGCACACGCCGCTTATTTAAAACTCCCTCGTTCGGACATGCCATTGTGCGTACTTATTCTGTTTTGTGGTGCATATCATAACGATTCGCTATAATTATCAACCATGCAAATCCTGCCCGTACAGCGATATATATTGTACACAACGATAGGAAAGAATGCGTGACCTCTAGAAAACATATCGCATTAATGAATAATAATTGTTCGCTTGCTGGTGCACTTACTACTCTCATTAACACCCACCCGCTATTCGAGTCCAACTAAGCACATTGACTCGAAAAAGAATAGTAAACGCTGCAAATAATGTGGAACAGCCACGGGTTAAACAACCCTACTCGCGAAACACCGGAACTTTCACAGGTATGTACGTTAATTGAGTCCGTGAGGAAACCATTTCATTTCGAATAACTAAAGGTCAACGGCTCTGGATAAATTGTCACAGTGGACCAGTTACTGAAATATATATTTACATGAATGGCTACAAAATAATTTGAATTTGGTATAAAAAAAAAAAAAAAGATAATATAATCAAGTCTAGGCATAAGGAATGTTATTATTACATTTAGTAATGCAATAAAAAATTTACTTTGATGTTAAAAAAAAATGTGAACTACATTTTATTTGCTAAACGAAATATCGTTTGCTTTTGTTTACTTATGAGTACTCAGCAATGAGTTGCTGCTATCGAATATTTATCTACAAATAGATTATATATTTTCTTTTTTTTTTTTTTTTTTTTTTTTTGGCAGTTCCATATATCGTATCAGCAAATCAGTTTGTAGACCTGAAGCAGCATGACGGTTACTGATATTACATGTGCTGCCAGGTATTAACACAGAGGTTTGGAATAAACATTTTGTCTGATTAAAAAGGCTTGTGCTCTGATATATATTCATACAGTTTTAAAATATGGTTTTGAAAATAATGAGCAAGATTTACTTACCAACACCATGGCGATGGTTATTTTCAGGAGTATTTACTACCTGTCTACCTGCGGTGATAACGAGCCCTTAACTTTAGCCTCTCCGTACCAAGTTTTCCTTCAGTAAATATCACGTGGGCATTCAAGGCAGTGACGTCACGTTGTATCACTAAATGGGGTTGTTATTGTTGACTGCTTCTGATTGCTGGATCAGGATGATTTCAGTGAACGTCCGGACACACTTTCGACCGGTCACATCGCCACAGTTGTCACCTAGACTCACAACGGTTCAGTCGCGAAGAAAGACGCTCACTACTCCGACCGACAGCCACATTCCTGTTCGGGACGTCTGTGCTGGAGCAGCATTCCACGGTCTCTACCACTTGTCAGCAAAGGGGGGGTTTGGGGAGAGTGAGAACAAACGGTAGGGAAGGCCGTTCACGGCTGACTTAATACTCAAGCTGAGTGTCTAGAAGTACACAAACGCGGTGAGTGTTTCGGTTTACGAAAATTGCATCGTGCGTAGGTATAACAGCGGCATTTTTCATTGAAGGTGCTTTTAAATAGCGATCATGTTACTCATCCAGGTAGCAGAGTACTGTCGATAATCAAGCTACTGACTATATGTGCTGCAGATCTCAGAAATTCAGTTTATGGTTAATTATTATATATTATACATAAAGAAATTCTACTCCTGCCAAATGTGATAACGTCAAGAGTAATTATTTATTTATTTATTCGAAACAAAAACCGTTTACTTTCGTACCATTTATAGATGTTGAAAGGCTACTATGACAATAATCCCTTCATGTATGCTAATATTAAAAAAGTTAAAATTTTTCGAATACTAAATGTATTGATAAAAAGGACCCAAAAGTACCGCTAAAATCTACTGAGACAATGCTGGCCAAAATACAACATGGGTGCCATTTGTAGTACTATGTATCAAATTCACACTGCGCCACCAATCTTTTGTGGAATTTTTTAATTTACAGTTTTTTTTTTTCTAAATTATTTCCTAACTTTCAAAACAAAACTACTTTTCTCCTCACTAACAGGACCATCTTCTATAAGTGAGGCCTCCAATGTCAATCTCTGTTTAGTTACCTGCTTGGTGACATTCCTTATTTGGGGCTCCAAATATCACTTACCTAATGCGAAGCTAATTATGTGTTAATGAAAATAATTTGATAATTAGGCGTAAGAAAATATCAATGAAAACTTTTAAAACGAGAAATCCGCCATTGCCTGATTGTAAATGTGTAATTTAGTAGCCGGACCAGAAACAAAATCGAATATAATAAAAAAAGCCCACAATGAATCACATTATTTAAAAAAAAAATAAATAAGATCAATTGCACAAATATTGCTATGATAAATGTATTTCCGTTGCGAAAGAAAATAAATATTGTCTACGCATAAAAAATAACAAGACATGTTCCTGATAAATAAAATAATTTTTAAGAATAATTTTTTTCATAAAAAAAAGGAAATAGATATTGTGTGCGTGCGCACAGCCAGAGGGTTATAAATATTTGTGTAAAATGTTTTGCCTAGTTTATTATTTTAATATTAGGATTGTTTAATATTATTATTATTATCATTATTCATGACACCTCCAAGGAGTCCGAAGACTCATCGCGGGAGGACACCTACAACTGTCTCAACCACTTATATTAGGGTTATTTCTTTCAGATTTTATAATTTTCTTAAATTTAAGTAAGTAAACGTCAAGTGAAGTAAAAACTAAGTAATTAAAAAAAAAAAGTTTTATACATTATTTTACTTACTCATTGATGATCTAGTTCATCACCTGAAGATTTATTGTGATTTGCTCCCACGAAAGGTTGTAAACTTTATCGTGGTAAGTTAACGGTTAAAAGTTAGAGAATCCGCTTCCTCTACTCCAGAGACTAAACATGGAACTTTTTTTAAGTCACTTCAAGAGTTCAACAAGCAGGGTGATAGTCTAACGCTGGACAATGAAATTCATCTACTTCTTAAATACAATCACATATATCCATGCCGTAATGGAATTCGAGTCCACGGCCTATTTTGCAGAGCATGTACACAATCCACCCAGCCATCTAGGCCGAGGAATATCCAACCGGTATACAGAGGGAAAGAAGCTTCGACGTTATTGATGATGTAGAGGATTAGTTGTATTCTTTCCTTCTCTTTGAAGAATGTTATCGAAAGCCGACAAATTTTTCTTTAATTTTAAAATTTTCACATTCTAAATCACTCGTTGAAAAAGTAACTTATCTAAATTCAAGAATATTAATAAACAAACCCATTTCGAAATAAGAGGTGAATTAGGTTTAAGTATTTTTCATTACATAATATTCGAGTATAATTATTATAACAATAACTGCAGATTCAGATTGAAACTTTGGAAAGGATAGTTGACACATTAGGGTACGCAATTAAAAAATACTTAATGATTTTTTTAAAAATATTCTTATTTTATTCATGTAACGACTCCTTTATATGCTAAAATGTCATCTATTTCTCAGTTAAAAAAAAAAAAAAAAAAGAACATTTGTAGCGTTAGTTGAAATCAAATAACAGAACTTTTTGAAATGGCATAGCGCGGATCTTACTTCCTAGCTATAAATGTTTAACCTATGTTTGCCAAATATTACGTCATATGCGTCTTTGTTAGCAACGAAAGCCATATATACAGAGATTTTAATTTATCAGCAAATATCTTTCGTTTTCCCTATTAGGAGAAGACACAACTAAAAATTCATAATAGTCGTGTTGAATTTTTTCTTGACTATTATTTATAAGACTATTACACTTTTTTATATAATGTTCGTCAAGTAGCTTAATTTTATTATCCTACATGTTTCGCCAATTTTTTCTATCGGCATCTTCAGGGAATACAAACTAGTAAGCTATATGAAGGTAACAGACTAGGTTATAACTTGCTTCTAATTCATACAAAAAACTAGTATTCAATACTAATTTTTTGTATGAATTAGAACCATCAGTTATAACCTAGTCTGTTACCTTTATATAGCTTACTAGTTTGTATTCCCTGAAGATGCCGATAGAAAAAATTGCCGAAACATGTAGGATAATAAAATAAAGCTACTTGACGAACATTATATAAAAAAAGTGTAATAGTCTTATTCATAATAGTCGTTTTATCTGATTTCTCGAAAGAAGAGGTGATCGCTCAATCTTCCTTCTACTCTTAACTATTCATTGTACCGGAGTACAATATATGTACGTAGAAGAGACCCGACATTATATGTATGGAGCTCCCAGTTTTTCGATTACTAGAATCAATATTATTATGTGACACCTCCAGGGAGTCCAAAGACTCATCGAGGGAGAGTGTGCCAACAGCATCGAATGTCAACGATGATCCCTTCCAATTACTAACTGCGCTCAAGGTTGCTTAAGTTTTTGCGTGAGCCATTAGTAGCAGAGGCTCTACCAATCGACCAACCTTTCTTTTTGGTAATATATGCACGAATGTTAGATAGTTGTCATGAATACGTCGCTGTAAAGAAAGAAATTGGTGTGATGGGGAGGGAAAATTGGTAAAACAGTTCGAAACAGATCCAGCATTTCTTTTTTTGCTACGTCAATCATAATTCAAAATGAAATCGCTGGAAATAAAAAGAAGAAGAATCCATTGTCGATTACTGTTCATTGTAACTGCCTATCCTTCGTAGTTAACTTTATCGATTATACCCTTTGGTTGGAAATACCTAGGTTCGAATCCCGTCTAGAACGTATAGAACTTTTATAAGTGCTTTTCACCTGAGAGTGAGTTAGCCGGTCTCATACAGAAGTGGCAGGGTTTTTTCTCTTCTGGAAACGGGACTTTTCATCCCACAAAACAGTCACTCTGGTCAGAAGAACACGCGCAATTAATACTTATAATACACTTCTTGAATAACCTTAGTTGCTTCTGCTATAATTCACAACAACCGCTTTTAGTGCTCGGTAAGCAGAATGATTTGCTTCCTCACAAACACAAAACTGATTCAGATCATTTGGCTAATAATTTTCCATTCCAATCAATGAACTCCGAATGCGATTTCTAGCCTTTAATGATGTAACAATTCCACCAGTCTTTTTTAAATTTCTTTCCCTTTTCATAAATAATTTATAGAATATAAGTGAATAATGCCGTATTCACTTCTTGTGCAGTTTTTTATTTTACTGATTCAATTATTAATTTATTTTGCTAATGCGACAAAATAAATGCTTTTGTTCACGACACATTGACTGCAAAAAAAAAAAAAAAAGAAAGAAAGAAAGAAAGCAATGAAATCACAGTCAGAAAGCAGAAATATTCAACAGCGAGAGTAGTTTAGATAAAGCAATATAATTTCAAAGAATAATTAATGGCCTTCAACATGACATAAATGTCGGCAACTAATCTTATCTCTTTGCAATGCCGACTGTCGAATAACTTTAAAGCCAGTATCCATAATTCGTGATAAACAGCTTGAATGGCAAATTAAGTACAGCTATAACTATAAACATTTGCAATCTCGGAATAGAAAATTTGGTGCGAAGTAATAAACGGCTGCAATATCTGTCATGAAATTAAGCCTGTTCAATGTGCAGCATTCTCTATAAAAACCGAAGAGCATATTTTAAAAAGTTGGCCTGGAAAGATAAAAGTAATCACAAAAAAAGCCTTTGTCTGAGTAACAAATGATTTTATGAATGAGGTGATAAAGATTAAAGCCGCATAACGCAGACATTAGAAGTAGCAGAAATCATGTGGTTGTCAAAAATCTACCAAGAATTTGATATTTGGTGTGTGTGTGTGGGGGGGGAACATCAATGGAATTGTAATTCATGACGGATGTTATATTTTAAATGGAGGTTAAGAGTATTGTAGGAAGCTTATCATTTCAGTTTATAAACAACTGGTTTACTTCGAGGAAATGAAATATCTTTTGGTGATATTTCATTTCGAGGAAATGAAATATCACCAAAAGATGAACATCGTGATGAGCAGTGTGTGTGTATTCGTCTCCGTAACAAAACCCGTGCTCAACCTATTTTAGTCCCTAATTTTATTTCACTTTATTAGATTCATTGAGAAAATGGCAGCAAATATTGGTATATTGAAGAATATATATTTTTCGGAAAATATTCCATCTTCTGTTAATTAACTAATCTTCTAGTTAGGTTAGGTAAAAAAAAAAAAATCCATCTTTGTAAAAATTTGTAAATTGGATATATACAAATAAATGTTATTAAAAAATGAAAAAATAAAAAGTGTATATTAAAAATGGTGTCCCTGTCCGGGAAATCACCAAGAAATATGGTTCCTTTATGCGCTTATTACAATTCAAGCGGAAGAGAATGGTAGCCAGTACTTCCTTGGTATGTCGGTGAGTCCAGGATATTCCAACTGTATGTGGAGTCAAATGTCCGTCAACCTTTTCTCCCTGGCAAGGTCTTCAGCGACAAGTCACAAGTTCTATGTCTTGCCATGAATTTTACCCTTGATGTTTTCGTGCACTCCGTCCATATAAAAGAATTCCCGATCTATTTAAATCTTGTCTATTCTGGAAAATATTTTTTTAAAAATTACTCTCATAGGCCTCGTAAGTGCTAATTGAAGTAAGTGATAATCAGACTTCCTCCCCCCCCCCCCCACCAGACGTAAGCTTGAAATCATTCAGAGTTAAGAAACTCAAAATCTTGGTTGTTGAAGCGTTTCTGGCATAGTTCGTTTCATTTTTGCGCAAATCATTCTTACTTTATCATGAGCATTAAACATGGTGACATCTTTTTTTTTTTTTTTTTTGCACAGCACGGTTCAAACCATTCAAGATGTTGAAAAGATCGTCTAGATATATCGGGAAAGCCAGGAAATCAAGCATGCGATCAAATAGGGGTAAAATACTTGACTTGCGCCATCATGAAGATTTTGATCATTTTGATCTCGTAAGGCTGCAAGGTGCGTGTAGCTTTTTCCACCTTTGCAACGAGTTACCCTGGTGTTGGACCACCTCTGGGATCAATGCCGAATTGTCTATTACTAAAAAAAAGAGCTATACGGCTTCATTACAGCAATGTAAAATTAAATAGGCAAAGTGGATATTAGATCCAACATTATTTCAAAGTTGAATGTTTGTAGAAACTATGAAAGTTTCATAAGTTAACCTGAGAGCTTACGAGAATACAATCATCACCCCCCCCCCAGTTGCACTATCTACTTGACTTAAGTAGCTAAGGTAACTCAGGAATGCCGATGATTGTATTCTCATAAGGTCTCAGGTCGACTTACGAAACTTTCATAGTTTCTACATTCGGATTTGAAATGATGCTGGATCTAATGTCCACCTTGCCGATGTAATTATAAAGTGCTAATTTCCGGAATTTTCCATTTAATATCTTCGGACCGGGGTTGACTGTGGATAAGGGGGAGGGGGAAACTACTGTACAATTCGTATTAAATAGAATAAAATGAGCAAATATAAAGCGAGCTGTGTACGGTCGAAATGCACTAAGCTTGCTTCCTCCTGAAATGGCAGTGAAACCTTTTAGCCTCTTGCCAAGGCTATTGAGCAAAACTTCTCCCCCACTTTGTTTCAACCATTCTCTCTCTCTCTCTCTCTCTCTCTCTCTCTCTCTCATCCTGATGGAAAAATGGCAACATCTCCTAAAGATAAGGCAGATCTCCCAGCATTAATCTTTACCTCTGACTCTTGTTTAAAACGCAAAGGTAGATCTCCACCTACTTCTACAAGCCTCTCTCAGTATGCGTTCGACAGAAGGACATCAGAAAAATACTCAACAGCCTTGACAGCAATAAGTCTTCCAGTTCAGATGGTATCCCTCCATTTGCACTAAGAGCTCATGCTTCAGAACTAACACCCGTCCTGCATCACCTTTGCAAAATGACCTACTCATCTGGCATCTATCCAACACCATGAAAGCAGCTTTTATTCAACTTTTCCTAAGAAGGGAGATAAAGGTCAGCCATCAAACTATTGTCACATTGCCCTCATCTCAATACTCTCAAAAGTGACGGCGAAGGTCGTCGGCAACTAGCTTTTTACTAATTAGAAATCCGTCAGTTAATTAGCTGATATGGATTTGATTGCAAATATGGATTTACCATTCTCGTTCTACAGCAGATCTCCTCGCAATCATTGGACACAGGTTATGCAGGGATTTGAAGAATCTCATGTGGTTGCCCTTGATATTGGCAAGGCAATATATTGTAATCGTGTACGGCATCGAGGCCTTCTTTCCAAGCTTCCATCTTATTATCTCCTTCTTATCCTTTGTGAGTGGATTTCCATCTTCCGCTTTGTCGTTCATTACGTGTCATGGTGGATTACTGAAACGTATCTGGAACATAAATGTTCGAATGGCTTTTCTATAATGACTGTTGTATTTATATGTGATATAGTCAGTTAATCGAGGTCTTGTTATAAGATATGTAGTTCTAGCTGTTCTGTAGTTAGCATTAAAGTAATGCTTCAGCATAGCATAATTCTATAGAGGCAGAGGTTTTATGTTTTGGCTATTTATGTTTTACATGTTGTCATTGCAGTGAAGATTAATCTCTTTAGTTTATAGTCTACACCAATATCCGTAGGTTGTTATAGCATATCTTAACATGCTTTTTACATAATGCCTTGTAGATACGAGTACTTTTATGTATGTAGGAACTAAATCTTTCAGTATGTATAGCCTGCTTGCTATTATTCGGAGTTTATTTTGTAAGGTGTTTTATGTGATTATTTCAATTCATATGTTTATTTTCAAGATAAATTCTAAAGTATCGTATTGTTTCAACCTGAGTGATGGTGGTAGTTTTATTGATGAATATGCCTTGTATGTGAAAGAGCGGATGTTCGATTGTTATATACTTATTGTCAACTGGCTGGCTGACTAGCTAGGTTTCTGATCATTGATTCTGTCTTGTCGGTAGACGGAGGTTACGGTGAGCAGCTGATGATTGATGTCGTATTGTATGTTTGCTTGGGCAGTGATGTGCCAACATGAATGGATACTATAGATGTGTTTTAGCTGTTTTCTGTTTATATGCCATGTGTGCAGAGGCCCATCTTTTCCATTATGTCTTAGCTTTTCTAGAAGAGTTTCATATTTGAGTATATGAAATGCTTTAGACACGTTAATAAAGACAACCATGATTTAAAAAATAAAATAAAATAAAAATCTAACGCATTGTTGATTAAATACATGAAATCCTCCAAAAGAGTCTGTTGGGTTCCTTTACGCTTCTGAAAACCATAGTGTGTTTTAGAAATGATATGAAAGTTTTCTGTATATATGTAACAAGTTCATTAAGAATGATCGGCATCGGAATTTAATTGATAACTGGTGTAGCTATGGTCTGTAGTTGTTGGATAAAATAAAATTAACATCTTTGGATCTGATACCATCGATTCCTGAACTGTTTTTTATGGTTTCGAATAACTTATAGAACGATGCTGCTTCTCTTATGGCTAAAAACTATAATGTCTGATTTTGCTGTGGTCCAAGTGGAGGTCTACACTGCTAAATGTGAATGAGGGATTTTTTTCTGCAGTTCTAAGGTAGATTCTACTAACTACTGGTTACAGTCATTTACTTGCTGTTGGTAAGGTTTGTCCTATTTCAAGAAGTTGTGTTTTATGGTTTCAAAGATATGGGAGTACTATCCAATGTCTCGTTAATCAAGTGCTAGGTTTTGCTTTATATCATTTTGTGCAGAACTGAATTTGTCCCTATAGTGGTTTCTTTTTGCGATTCTCATCTGAGCTATAAGGTTGTTTCTTGTTGTTTTGCATTCGGCTTCTAAAGATGTGTTACTTGGGTATCACTTTAATTGTTTCCACAAAGCATCCTTTTTCTCTACATTTATAATTATGTTTTGTGTTATCGAAGGATTTTGACTTGTTGCATACGTATTTTTGCTGTCTTTGTAGCTTTATTTATTTTTTTTTTCGGTGCGAATTTAATGTTTGAGTATAAAATATCTGCAGAATCCAGTAATGCTATTTTTTTCCAGTCAGTTTCTCTTATTTCTTGGTTAGTTATTTCCTCTTCTATTATTTTTTCGTACTGTTTTTCAGATTCAGAACACTGATACATATTGTTCATACAGGAAGCTGTGATAATATTCCCGACTACTTGTTCCCTGTACGAAGTTTTTAATGCTATTAGGTTATTGTTGGGATTTATATTTGCAGTGTTTTGTTTATATCACCAATTATATTTATATGTTAGTTTGAATTATGCATGATTCTAGGTATGAAAGCCAGCTATTTAATGTGTTTAAATCAGTTTGGTGGTGCAGCTGATTACTATTACTTATTGAATTGCGCATGTCTCTGGGCATGAAGCCAACTATTTCTTTCGTGTGGAAATTCGAACTTGTTTCAGTTAGTTTGGTGTCTTATAAATAGCATTTAATATCAGGTGGGTTGAAAAAAGTGCATATTTTATATCAATGCAAATGTTTTCAGAATTTCAGGACTAATATATCAAAATTGGTAATTTTTAAAATTTTATTTTGCTTTTCTTGACTGGTACAGCAGATTTCAGTAGAATGGTGTTAAATACTATGAAGGTTGGGGTATTGTCTTGGAATACGTTCAGGTCTTTGGCAACTGGCTTATTCATCTACTGGCTTTTATGAGATTCTCTGTTGTTAGAAAAACGCGGGTTGTGGCAAGCCTTTGTTTATTTTTTTAAATTTTATTATTTATTTATTTAGATAGGCGATTTAATTTAAACAGGCTGTCAATCTAATTTATTCATTTATTTACTGTATTCAGTCTGTGGTAAGTGTAAACCATCTGTCCCAACCATTTGCACTTTTCTAAAACTGATGATTGTTTTCAATTATTCGCAGGAATTGTGATACTTTTTACAGAATAATTTTCAAACTTTCGGTGAAAAAATGTCACCTTTCAGTTCAATGGACAACAACAACGAAGTAGAATTAAACTTGACATATCGTTCTGCTTCTTTTATTCTTCATGGAATTAGAAATCAGTTCTTCATACTACAATGAAATGGAACAGTGAGAAATTTTCTGTTTATGGAGTGCACGAGTAAGTAAACCAAATAGAAACTACGTCACTTGGAACACAGGATGTTTACCTTACGTTCCTATCTCTTGCTTTCATTGTCAGACCGATATATGAGAGCAGTGTGTGTGGGTTGTAAACAGGTGGAATTTAGGGGTCATAGTTCGATTGTGAACCGTGCATGACGAAGTTACAATAAAGAAAAGAAAGAGTGATCGAGGCAGACAGCTTATTCTCCTTTCTACTCCTACGCAAAAATCATCTCTTTGTTCGCTTTAGTCTTAACCCACTGTTTCTGTGCTTAAGATGGGATGGCTAGCTGAAGAAGTGGGCGAGTTGTGGGCTTAATAGGAAACTAAATTAGATCTGCATGTTAAATTTGTAGAAGTCATGCGGTACAGCCTTCCTTTGCTTTCGTACCTAAAATCGCATAAATTACGTTAGAAATCAAAAGTTTAATTTTTTTTTAATAAAAATGTTAAGATTTAATGATGCTAAAATTTAATAAAATATATTTCATTAAAATTGACTAAAACATTTTTAAAATTTAAAGTTTCATGATTTAAACATTTCAAAATTGTATATAGCTGATAGACAAAAAGTTTCAATATCATATAATTCAAACGAAAAAAAAAAAAAAAAGCTGAGTTTTAAGCAGAGCTGAATTTGAATTTATCAGCTCTTTGGGTACTATTTTTCGATGTATTTTTCTCATTTGTGAATTAATAGTTTAATGTTCTTTACCACAAACAAATAAATCTAACGTATCTTATAATATCTCCAAAGGGAATATGTGAACTCTTTTATCACTAATTAGCTTTGTAAATCGGTATGGTAGAGTCTCCATCTACAGCTGCAGCCGATAGCTGAGCGCATGACTATCGATGATTTTGAAGCCATCAGAACGAGCGAGAGACAGCGACAAAACAAACCTCGTCCCAAGCACGAATTCGATGTTGGATTCTCAGGTCAATTTTTCTGAGTTTTGAGTTTAAAAAAAAAAAAAAAAAGGTATACCGTAAGGGAAAGACCTATTTTTGTTGCACCACGATTAGAATTGATCTTATAAGAAAAGAAAGAGAGTTATTATCATAAGGCTATTTGATAAAATTCATTCTTTCATTATTTATTTACGTTATCAATAAACACATATTGATATTGCTTATATCCTACTATAAAATGTAATGATACTTCAAGAGGAAAAATATCGTTCAGAATGTCCATCTTTGAACGTTCTTTTCTCTACGTTTTCTAAGCTACAAAAGTATTGATTATTTCTTCGAAGATTCCAGAGTAATCGATATAATTTTTTAAATTCATTTCAATGCTATAAAGAAGGTAATCGTCCACAAAATAAAATAAAATAAATAATTGTCCACACTAATTGGTATTCCTCGCACGCACGCACACTTGACTGAAGCGCCAATATCTGATTTACGTGTGAATTTGTTTCTTCTTCTTCTTATAATAATAATAATATAATAATATTATTATAATTATAATTATATATTTATTTACTATAGCCAGCTGGTGACAAGATAATAATCTGGTCACCAGCTGACTACCAGAAAACGGCATACCGTAAACTCCCAAAACACAAAGTTAAACGGTATTCATAAACATCCCAACCCATAGAAACTAAATATGTCACTATCCGACATTTATTCTCCCATAGCACTGATTGGTTAAAACCACAACCATCACACAAGTGAAAATAACAAGTAACATCGGACTTCTTCGATGCTTCACCACATAAAGATGCTTTCACATACACAAAATATTAATCTATGAAGTATTATGTGAAAGCAACTTAAATATAGTTACAATATATGCATTCTGCGCAAAGATTGAGTGTAACCTGTTGCGGATTATTTAGACTGTTTATATAATACTTCATCATAATACCAAAAATAAGGTCCTTGGCGAGATGTAGCTAAGTTGGCTTGTGATTTAAACAGCGATTGATTCATTGCTCTAAGCTGGTGTGAGTTTGTTTGGATCATGAGAGTTTTATTCCATGTATAGTTACTTTTAAATGAAGTTCGCGAGTACTGCTGTTCAGTTGGGTTAGGTTCGGGAATAACGCAGGGAAGTGAACTGAAATTCTCTAGGCCTAACAGCCGCTAGAATCGCCATTGTTGGCACATTTATTTCAGGTTCATAGACTGGCAGGATTTACTTGCGTAGATTTGGACGCCCTCACAGATTCTCTTGATGAAGAGCCGGCACTTATCCTTGTAAATAAGCTTCAAAGGAAGTTTAAGCTTAAATGGCCATCAAATATGACAGATCCCGACATCATCATAGATTCTCTAGATAAAGGGCTGCCATTCAACTTTATAAAGAAACTTCTTAAGAAGTTCGAGCTTGAATGGCCCGGTTTCCTAAACTTCTACTCTTTACCTGGGACTGACGATGATCAAAATGAAGACACTCCTCAAATGGAGGAAAAACTAAATTTAGTAATCGCTGACTCTACTCACTGAGATCAAGGAGAGGCGCACACACGCAAAAAGTGCAAACTCTCGCCTCGGAGTCAACAAATGTCAATAAATGATAATGGCATGGATGAAGATGCTCCCATCACAGACTGCTCTACCTCCACCAATAAAAAGGTGCCTCCAGTCATTCTAAGGGAGAAACAGAGATGGACAGCCTTAAGAACCACCATGGCCAACCTTCAGATTAACTACTCCACTGCCAAAAACATAGAGGAGGGCATCAAAATTCAGCCTGCTACAATGACTGATTATAGAAATTTAACCAAGGAGTTGGATGTAAGAGGTATCCAGTATCATACATTCACACTTACCTGGGAGAAAAATTTAAAAGTGGTACTCCGAGGAATATCAGAAGACATTGAAACAGATGAAATAGCTGCTGATCTCAACATGCAAGATCTGCCTCCCATAAAGGTCAGCAGAATGTACAGATCAAACAAGACCCCTATGCCTCTGGTGTTAGTGGAGATACATAATATCTACATAATAGCATAATACATAATATCTACAAAAACATATACAACTTGAAGACAATCTGTGGGCTTAAGGTCTCATCGTAGCCACTTAGGAAGAGAGCCTCTTCTGGGCAGTGCCATAGATGCCAAAAATTGGTCATGCCCAGAAGTTGTGCAAAGCTCAATACAGATACTTAAAATATAGTGGGTCTCACTACATACAGACCCACCCCACACATACCTGTTCAAAGCCAAAAACCACTCTGGCTAAGTGCGCTAATTGTGGTGTCCCTCACGCTGCTAATTACAGAGGGTGCATTTGCCACCCCATGCCATAGATGCCAAAAATTTGGCCATGCCCAGAAGTTGTGCAAAGCTCAATACAGATGCTTAAAATGTAGTGAGACCCATCCCACACATACCTGCTCCAAGCCAAAATCCACTCTGGCTAAGTGCGCTAATTGTGGGGTCCCTCACCCTGCTAATTACAGAGGGTGCATTTGCCACCCCAAAACAGGCAAACTGAGTTAATCAGTCAATCTACCTCATGATCAGAAACGAGAGCTCCAGAAACTCAAGTTCATCAGTCTCCCAACAGGATGACATGTGTTCACTCATCATCAACTGAGCCCTCCAAGAAAATGAACCTTCAACACCAAAGAAGAACATATGCCGACATGGCCCGCCCCAAAAAGACAGTCCAGGACCAGAATATGCCAAACCCATATTCAAATATAATGGCCAACCTCTTCTCTTGCAAATATGTTACAGGATTTCAGTAACTCAAATCCATTATGATGCACTACAATAAGATTCTTACAGCAAACTCAGTCCATTTTATCTGCATTCTCCAATGCATAGGAAAAAATTCACCCCAGATTCTTTAAAGATTATTGCTTGGAATGCTAATGGTCTCAAAAATAAAATACTAGAAATGCAAGAATTCAATGACAGATATAATCCGGTATTACTAATTAATGAAACTCATTTGAGACCTGCTGACAATCCCAAATTCAAAGAATACCAACTTTACAGGAATGATAGGCTTGATTATAGAGGTGGTGGTACAGCCATCCTCATCAAAAATCATATCAACCATCACGCTGTAGCCATCCCTACAACCACTAATCTCGAAGTTACGGGTATCAATGTCATCACTAACTCTGTCGGAAATTTAAAAGTCTATGCTGCTTACAACCCACCATCAAAAATATTGCTGACCACAGATCTGGATGCCGTCCTCGGAGTTAAACTACCGGTCATTATCGCCGGTGATTTAAATGCAAAACATCACGCATGGAGCAGTAGGTCTATAAATAGGAATGGCGGCATCCTCTTTAACTACTCAAGCTCAAATTGCACAGCTGTGGCTGGCCCCTCAGTGCCAACTCACCACAGTCCGACTGGTTCCTCCGATGTCTTGGATATAGTCGTCCTTCAGAATGTTAACCTGCAGTACACTCTGGAATCACTGGATGAATTATCATCAGACCACAACCCTATTCTGCTCCAAATGGGTTATCAGAGGGGACTTCCCCCATCGCCTCACACCTTCATACCTTGGGAAAAACTATCCAAAATTCTTCGAAACTACATCGATCCCGTCCCTCATATTAATTCCAAGGAAGAAATCGAATCTGCAGTCAATAAACTTACTGATCAAATCAACACAGCCATAACATTTATCTCCTCAAATTCAACTGTTTTTAAGCCTAAACTACTACCTGAGGATATAATGAACTTACTTAGGGAAAAAAATAAAGCAAGAAAAAGATTCCATAACATCAGGGCACCCCAAGACAAAAAATATCTTAAAAAAATGAACAGTGCAGTGAGAGATGCACTTAAAGCCCACAGAAACAAACTATGGGAAGACAAATTAGCCTCCATATCACAGTGATCAAACCATCTGGAAGCTGCTGAGAAACATCAAAAACAAAAACAAATCTCTTCCCTCCTCTCAAATCTGATCTGAACATTGTTTACACAGATGCAGAAAAATGCATCTGTGTAAACACAAATGCTTTGTTCAGGTTCAGTACATACCAACTTTCCCTCTGCATGGAAGTTGGCAGACGTAGTTCCTATTTATAAGCCTAGCAAGGATCCTCAGCAGCCTCAAAGTTATCCTCCCATAAGTCTGATTTCTAATTTGGGCAAAATAGGAGAAAAAGCTATCCTTTCCAGAATTCAACTTTCAATAAAAAAGTTAAACATCCTTCCTACCGAACAGTTTGGTTTTCGCCAGTTTCATAGTACCACTCAACAAATTCACAGACTAATCGAGTTCATTACCACAAGTTATAATTGGTACCAATACACCAGAGCAGTTTTTCTTGACTTAATAAAGGCGTTCGACAAATTATGGCACTTTGGAATACTATACAAGTTGATTTTAGCCGGCATTCCAATTAGATCTAGTTCAAATTATAAAATCATTTCTTAGTGGCAGACGAATGCAAGTCAAACTAAATAATATATTATCTGCCCAGCGACGAATCTTGGCAGGAGTGCCTCAAGGGTCCCTACTGGCACCAATGCGTTTCTCGATTTACATGGCGGACATACCGCACAATCCAACGTCATCTATCATTGCCCTATACGCAGACGACACAGCTATACTAGCCAGATCTATTAAGCCGCACCTTGTCACCAAGAAACTGCAAGAAAACCTGCTGAAATTAGAGTACTGGTTCTCTTCACTAAAAATTCAGTATCTCCCAAAGATGACATCTTCCTATTTAATATCAAGATTCCCTGGAAAGCAGAAGCCAAATATCTCGGTGCACTGCTTGACAGAAAACTAACCTCCAGTCCATTCACAAAACCTTTATGTACAAAGGCATCAAAAATTATTGCACAGCTTTACCCTCTTATCAATAGGAATAGCAAGCTGGATACCAAGATTAAACTGCTCCTTTATCAGTTGATGATTCGACCAATTATTATTTATGCGTCCCCAGCCTGGAGCCACACCTCAAGTACAAATATCCTCAAACTACAGAGAGTGCGTTTAAGATCATGTCTCCTCATGATCTTAAACGCACTATGGTATATCAGAAATATCCAACTCCACCGGGATACAAATATCCCCTGCATCTACTCTTTCCTGCAATCTTCAGCAGTAAAGTTCTTCTCAGCATCGTCTTCACATCCAAATGAACTTGTACAATAAGTAGCAAATTATGACGAAACAGATTTCTCCAAATAAAGGAGACCTAAGGCAATCCTAATTCCTAACGAAGAACTATAACTCGCACCCACCTCGGCAGAGCACTTAGCTCATAAACGTTTCCCTACACAGCAACCTTATCAGATAGCAGGGATTATAAAATCATTTTGTTTCGCCCTTACAGACAGCAACGTCTTAAGGGCGTTGCATTCTGCGCAGACTACAAATTTGTGTCAGCATTGGACTCAGCATTTTGCAGTGAATGTCTGTCTCTACTAGACCAGAAAGTGTAATAATAATGTTTTAATAATGCCACAACTGATCATTTAGTCCTCAATACTATGTATTTCCGCAAAATGTTCAATACAAATCACATACCATTACAAAATGTGTATCTAACTGACATTGCAGTTGCATATTTGACAATAGAATAGCATAATTGTATAATTAATGTATTATAATTGCTCCAGTAGTATAGAATGAGACGGAGAAGAAGAGAAGTTAAGCAGGGAGTTAAAAACAGATAGAAGAATGACTCGCAAACAAGTAAAGATGAGATAAATCATACAAAATGGTTATCTCATCTTTATTTATAATTGTGGCGTCAGGTAAATTGAATATATTTGAATAATAATAATAATAATAATAATACACTTTTTCTCGTTGAATGAAATCCACCACTTGATATAAATTCTTTCGATATAGGAAAATTGAGGTGGACTAACCGATTTCACACGGAGGTGGCAGGATTTTGACTCCCGCGTACAGGCATTAAAATTATTTTACACATCAACGAAATTAAAAACATTCATGACTCTGTTTCTGATTCAATGATTGAAATGATCCAATTTGATTACAGGATGCAATTTATTCAATAATTCTCTCTCTCTCTTGCGTGTTTTCTTCTGACTCCGTGCTGGATCGGCATATATTCATGCGTAGAACTCAACAACTACTTAGTAGCTTTCTGACTTGCCCAATTTGAAGCTGTGCTGATTAGTAATATCTGATTTCTTATAATCAGATTAGTAATAAACTGATTAGTATATTGATAGCATATTTCTAACTGTATAAATGACTGCATGATTTATCCGTATAGTTAAAGCAAAATGATCACTTGATCATTTTGCTTTAACTATATAAATGAAGTTTCAAAACAAAATAAATGAAGTTTCGAGATCATTTCAAAATCTTAATTAAGCATACTGGATGCATGAGAAAATCTTTATGATGTGGTACATTTTATCTTTATATATATATATATAAGTGAATTTCATAATTACAAGTTATAAAACCTACAGATACTGCAATAACCTGCATCTCACTCAGAAAAAAAAAATGTAGTTTTCAGGAAGGCTGAGAGAAAATGCTTCTAATTATCAGCTTTTCAAAGCTAATAAACTAGCCCCAAAAAATGGGTTGTTTCTTTTTTGAAGGGAATAGCATGCTGTTTTTTGTCCTCACGATCATCACCATCACTATTAATTGTTGTGGATTTCGAAAAAGAAAAAAAAAATCTCAACATCCTGCACAAACTATAGTTCCCCCCCCCGCACTCTTATTTATACAGTATTCTATTATAAAACATTGCCCTTCTAAGAAACAGAAATTATAAAAACTTTTTTTGTGTGTGTGTGCGAAATGCCTATATTAGATTTATTCTTTCCATTCATAATGGATATTTGTAACTGCCTTACTATCAGATGTAAACATATTTTAGCAGATTATTAACATATATGCTAACTTGTGATTCGATGATTTTTGTCACTATATATATATATATAGTGACAAAATCTAATAATAATCTAATCTAACGAAACTAATCATATATATATATATATATATATATATATATATATATATGATTAGTTTCTTTTCATCCATACGGATGGTAGGGGCAACTATGCTATCATACTAGGGAAGTGATATATATATATATATATATATATATATATATATATATTAAAGATACCAAGCTATTTTAAACCTGGTTTTACTCCATGTCCTAGCTGACCCCACACGTAGTGCAAGGCAAGGCAACTCGTGGTAAAGGTGGGTAAGCTCTGATCACTATTCTTAATATTTACCCTTAATGCAAAGCACATCTCCTTGAGGAGATGTATGATGCTATGTATTAAAGGCAAGGGGCCAATACCCAGCCCGGTTTCGACCTTATGAATAAGCAAAGCCGTCTTTAAAAATTCGGACGATCCCTAGGCCACTCAATTGTGGACGAAAGACCGTCCATCTCAGCGTTGGCTCCACTCAATGATGGCCTTCCACCCACCACCACCACCGAGCAGAACCGCTCATATGCCGAAGAAAAGCATTCGCCGACAAAGCCTCTCACTGGACCGTGCCGGAAAACACTTTCTCCGGAGACTCAAATTGCTCCCTTAAGGCTAAACCTTAAGAGAGCGAACTCATATTAGCAATAGCCGAGCCTCAGTTAAACTTCATTGGCTACATTGCCAGACCGGTTTCTCATAATGTAAAACGCAGCTCCTAGGAGATGCATTGCTGTTTCACATTATGAGAGAAGGTCACTACCCAGACCGGTTTCGACCTTATGAATAAGTAAAGCCGTTTCTAAAAATTCGGACGATCCCTAGGCCACTCAATTGTGGGCGAAAGACCGTCCATCTCAGCGTTGGCTCCACTCAGTGATGGCTTTCCACCCTCCACCACCACCGAGCAGAACCGCTCAAATTCCGAAGAAAAGCATTCACCGACAAAGCCCCTCACCGGGCCGTGCCGGAGAACACTTTCCCCGGAGACTCAAATTGCTCCCTTAAGGCAAAAACCTTAAGAGAGCGAACTCAAAAACTCTCGAATCTCATCTCTAGCATCCGCCTCCCATCAGTGGGAGCCAGGCTAGAAATACCAAGATTTTTAGTAATACAGAGCTTATAAGTATTTTACTAGAAAAAGTTACCATAAGGTGTTTTAACCTTATTCAATAAAAATCTCAGCAGGAGATATAAATGTAGAAAGTATTTTACCTTGGGTATAATAAATGTTAAAGATACCAAGGTATTTTAAATCTGGTTATACTCCATTTCCCAAGTAAGCAAACAGACAAAGTAAGTCAAGTTTGCGCCTGCACGTATTGCAAATCTAGGTGACCCGCAAAGTAGTGCAAGTAGGCAACTCGTGATAAAGGTGGAATAAGCTCTGATTACTATTCTTTATATGTACCCTTAATGCAAAGCACATCTCCTGGAGGAGATGTATGATAAGGTTAAAACACCTTATGGTAACTTCTGGTAAAATACTTATAAGCTCTGTACTACTAAAATCTTGGTATTTCTAGCCTAGCTCCCACTGATGAAATCGGTCTGGGCAGTAGCCCTTGCCATACATAGCATAGTTTTTGCCATACATAGCTTAATGCAAAGCACATCTCCTCCAGGAGATGTGCTTTTCATTAAGGGTAAATATGAAGAATAGTGATCAGAGCTTACCCACCTTTACCACGAGTTGCCTTGCCTTGCACTACGTGTGGGGTCAGCTAGTCTTGCAATACTTGCAGGCGCAAACTTTATATATATATATATATATATATATATATATATATATATATATATATATATATATATATATATATATATATATATATATATATATATATATATATATATATATATATATATATATACACACGAGGGTAGTCTAAAAAGTTCTTGGCCTAACAATGAATTTATAATTTCAAAAATTATTTTTATTTATCAACATAATATTCCTTAAGACTAATACATTTATTCCAGCGATTTTCCAGCTCCATTATCCGGTCCTTGTAGTGGTTCTCAGTAAGATCTGCAAAATACCCCTCTACAGCTGTAATCACCTCTTGATTCGAAGAAAAACGGTGATCAGCGAGGATGAGTTTTGGGAAGAGATAGAAGTCAGAGGGAGCCAAATCTAGGGAATATAGTGGATGTTCCAACAATTCATAGTGCAGATCCCTTAATTTTCCCTTTGCAAAACACTTTTGTGGGCACCTTTTTTTCTTCTGCAAACCGGGTCTTTTCTCACGAATTTTTACATCTAGTCTGGTTAAAAGATCGGAACAATATTCCCCGGTTATTGTTTTACCCTTTTCAAGTTAATTAATAAACAAATTGCCTTTAGCATCGGAAAACACTGATGCCATCACTTTTATGCTGATGGAACCGACTTTGTCTTTGGCGCTGAACAATCGGCTTCTGCCGACTGTTTTGACTGCTCTTTGGATTCTGGTGTGTAATGGTGAATCCATGTCTCATCCATAGTAATAAATCGACGCACAAAATCAGTTTTATTCTTGTTAAAACGCTCCAAGCACTGTTCAGAGATTTTCATGCAAGTGCGTTTTTGATCTGCTGTGAGCAAGCGGCACCCATCTTGCGCAAAGCTTTTTCATTTGCAATTCTTCATGAAAAATATATCCTACACGTTCTTTTGAAATGCCTATAGTCTCGGCAATTTTACACACTTTGATTCGCTGGTCATCCAATACCATATCGCTCACTCGATCAATGATTTCTGATGTTGTTACACTTTTTGGACGTCCTTCACGTGAATCATCTTCAAGGCTGGCACAGCCAAGTTTAAACTCGACAGCTCATTTCTTAATTATCGAAAACAAAGAGCGCCCATGAACTTTTATGAACTTCGAATTAATTTCTTTTGGTATTAAAGCTTATTTTACAAAGAATTTTATAACCGTACGATATTTAATTTTATCCATTTCAACGGATACAGACAACACTTTTGCTTCAGACACCTGTATAAAACAAACTACTTGGTAGAATGACTTGCAATTTCACATGGATGCTCCGATAGTGTTGCCATCTATGGTCGAGGGGCCGAGAACGTTTCAGACCACCCTCGAGTAGATATATATATATATATATATATATTATATTATCATTAGCTGACAGAGTACGGCATCCCAGGCTTGGTTCCTTCTATCATAATACCAAGAAAACCAAACATATTTTGTTAATGATCAAACCATATAAGACTATGCTCTTTAGTTAATTAATTATAGACAGCTACTTGACAGGCATTACTGGTCTTCTTAGTAGATGATAAGTAAAGTTTTCAACATGTTTCATAGATAAGTCAGTAACGGGGACATCTTTTTCCAAAGACCAGGATTTGATTTCCGTCATATGAGAGGATCATTTATAAGATTTTTTTTCGGCTAAAATGAACTAGCCGGCGTTATATGGAAGTGGAAGGAATTTTCTTAATCCCTTAATCTGGAGTTTTCCGTTCCTCAAAACTCACATACTAGTCAAACTAAACAATGCCATCTACAGTATATATAACGCACTAATGTGATAAAGTCGCAATGTCACTGTATGGCACACTTTGATTGATTGATAACCGATATTTATATTTTGTCCCACTATGAAGATGCTTATGGATGCAACTGAAGGGTAGAAGAAAAGAATCACTATTAAGAACATCGTCTTTAATATATCTCCAATTAAATAAACAGGAGGATTCGTTAGACTTTGGAAAAAAACAAAATCAAAAGGCTACAATTCTCCAATTTGTTATGAAAAATCAGAAATATTAAATTTTTCATGCTAGTACAGTTATTAGAAGGCATTGAATTCGAAGGTTATGCACTTTATTAATAGAGCTGGAAATCATTCGCTGACATTTCATAGAAAAACTTTCTTTTAACAAGACGCGAAATGTCTGAATTATGCTTCGAATGAAGAAAAATAAACTTTTATTTCAAAATTTCCAAATGAGCTACAAGTGACTTATCGGAAAATGAAAACGTAATATCATCCATTACATCCTGTTAAGTGAACAGGGGCACGCCAAAGGTATTTGTCGCCCAAGTACAAACTTGTATCGCCGCCCCTAATACTGCATTGTATAATCCAGATTACATATTAGCTACATAAAATGTCGCCCTATCAATATTGCCGCCTGGGTTCGATGCACCCCTAGCACCCTCGGGTTGGCGCGGCCCTGTAAGTGAATCTCCGTAGCTCAGTCCGTTTTCGATGAAGTCTTGAACGACCTAGAAAGACCGTCTGGAAGATAATGAACGTTATAAATCCTTTTCAGTCGAAGCGGAAGGGAAGAGTTTTTTGCGTCCCGCAACAACTATAGTCTATTCTTGATTCTTGAGTGTCTCTTTTATGATTGTATTATGTATTATTATTGTACATATGGCTATTACTATGTCCATATATATTAAGGATTAATGCAATGTAACTTTTCATGTGTGAGCCATACGCTAAATAAATAAATAAATATGCAAACCCACCAGAATAACATACGCAGTTTGCACACAAGAATATCTATTTAGGTATAAGACTACCCCCTCTCCCTTTATGCTGAAATTATTGCTATAAAAGACAAGGGTATTTGATAGGCCTTGGGCTTTAAGGGCATGTAAGTATCGTGGATTATTATATTATTATCTCTCTAAAGAAGTTAATATTATTTTCAAGTCAATAAAATTTAATTACAGCATGATATTTCACTCTGAGAAGCTATTCGCTCTAACAACCTGTTTTCTCCATCAATTTTTTCTCACTTTGTCTTTTTTTTTAATTTTTTTAAATATATGTATATATATATATATATTAATTCTCCCTCTCATTTGTTCTTTTCTTATCTTTACTCTGCTCCACTTTTATAACGACACATTGTCTTGTGTGTTAAATTTCGTTTTTCCACTTTCCACCTAATTATAATACAACTACTGCTCTTTCCACATGCATCACAATTTCGTGCCTTATTTTTAATGAAATAGCTAATTTACTAGGCCGAGCGTTTTACATCACGATACTATGAATCAGACACGAAATTACGTGAACTTTAATAAAGACCTTTCTTACAAAATGGGACTCGTAGTGTATAGTGAAGAAAAACGAACCATTGGAAATTACATTTGCTAAGAAAACGGAAGTTAGTTCGGTTTGAAAGATTTTATTATTTATTTATTTGATGTAATCACGCTAAATAATTCTTTATGGTCAGCTTGCAGTTTTATGAAATTATAAAAATGTCTGAAGACAAAATAATCAATAGCGATGTTGTTAAAATTGCCAAATATAAAAATATTAGCGCCGCGCATGATACTAGTAGATGAATACGGGGAGGGAGGGAAATCAGAAATATTGGTTAATGCGAAAATTGTGTGTGTGTGTGTGTGTGTGTGTGTGTGTGTGTGTGTGTGTGTGTGTGTGTGTTGTTTTTTGCGTTTTCCTCCCAAAAGTAACCCTATCAGGAGGTAATTTATTCCTACATGCTCCATTGCATTACAATGCTTATATTACATGTAGCTTACAAGTACGGATTAACTTTTACATTTCCAATTTTGTATCAATATTCATATTTACATTTATATTTTTATATATACATATATTAAAACTATATAATTCACACAATATCAGTAATTATGTTAGATTATAAGGACTGGAAGTTGATCTTATTGGCCAATTTAATTAATTGTGAGTAATACTTTTCGATAAGTCTGTGAGCTATTGGACTCCGGATGGAGTCCAATAGCTCACAGTCGTCAAGCATGTGGTCAACAGTCTGTTGAAGGTGTGGACTACAAATGCATGATGGTGATTCCAGGATATGGAATCTCTGTAAGTAGTCTTAGTTTTCCATATCCGTTAGCACCATGGTTAAACCTGAAGAAATAGCATGTTTTTTCAGCCAGAGTCTGGTTCTGATGCTTGGCAAGAATTCGTTTGTTGTTGGTCCGTGTTTTGATGTTTTCCATTCTTCTTCCCACATGTCTAGGCTTTTCTCTTCTGCAAGTGTTTTTATAGCAGATTTCGAGTAATTTGGGTAACTTGTTTCTAGCCGTTCGTTTCTAGTTGCTTCTTAACATGTTCATTGACAATCACGCGATATCGCGCGATGCGAGTTCTCACCAAACGGCCGATCACGCGTTATCGCGTTGACGTCGCTAACTAAATAAAAAAATAAAAAAAATTTGGCCACCACACGAAATTCCAATTTTCAACTTGGTAATGAAAATGTTAAGCCAGTTGATCCGCTCTCTCGTTTCCTCCTACTCCAGTGTGCGCGTTCACCCAGCAGATTTCCCATCCCTCTAGAGTGAGATTCCAAACCAGATTTCTTGTCTGTTCTATTAATGCTATATGGTTGTTCTGGTTTTTTATGCCATCGATAGTGCTTCTACTATCATTGTAAATTGTTGCTGTCTTTTGATGAGAGGTGCTGAGTTCGAATTCCCGGAGATATGTAAGTGACTGAACTATAGCAAGTTGTTCTGCTTGGTTGTTGGAACAGAGAGGATGCAGTCTAGAGCAGCGTTCTTGTATAACGGACTGTCTATTGCAGTGCTTCCCAAACTTCTGGATGTCAGGGCCCCCTTTGGAAAAATTAAAATATTTCACGGCCCCCCCCCCTCGAAAAAAAATCGTAATATACACATATATTATTATAATATTTTTTACATTTATATTCAATACAAAACATACACAGCGAATATTGCAAAAATCAAATGCAAATATTACATTTTTTGCATCTTACATAACTATTTGACATTGCACATTATCTCATATTTTTATCTAGATAGATAGAATTAAAAACTTAGAAGTTTAATAACAATTTAATGTGATTGATGTGTTTCAATACTGCTACACAAAAAGTCAATATCAGGTGAAATATTTGAAACAGCAATTCTTAGATTTCTGCTTTGAAATGAAACTTGTATGAATAAGCATATATTTACTAATATTCATTAGGCGCCGAAATACGCAGGAAGCAAAATTTGTGCCTGCACCAATGTGTGATTTTTTTTCCATCAAAATATAAAAAATAACAAAAAAGAAAATAAAAATTAAATACGCTTCTTTTAAGATAAAAAAATCTACTTAGTCTTAAAACATTTTCAATTTGTTTTCATTATTTCACGGCCCCCCTCAACAAAATCTATGGCCCCCAAGGGGGCCGCGGCCCACAGTTTGGGAAGTGCTGGTCTATTGTATTGCAATGAAAGAACAACCGACGTTCCCTTCGGTTTTGCTTCCGTCAGTTTATATTTGGAACTCGCCACTTTCATAGCTTTCCTTCTCCTTAATGTACAGTATGTTCTCTTTGCTGGGTGAGGTCACCTACTGTAGCAATTTGGATTGATGTTGTAACTTTCATTATATCTTCCGGAAGTGACGTCATATATAAAAGATAATTCTTGTATTTTCAGGCAGATCGGTGTTAGATCTGCAATAATGCAAGCTGCCTCGAAAGATATTGTCCTGTAATCCTTTAATTATATGTATGGCTATATGGTGTTGAACTCTTTTTAGATTTTGTCGGTTGATCTTTGATTT
Organism: Typopeltis vanoorti; assembly: GCF_054136105.1. Taxonomy (NCBI): domain Eukaryota; kingdom Metazoa; phylum Arthropoda; class Arachnida; order Uropygi; family Thelyphonidae; genus Typopeltis; species Typopeltis vanoorti. The sequence continues at coordinate 70,185,841 of NC_143559.1, forward strand.
TAGTGTATGTTTCCAGGTAGGTGCAGCATAAGATATCAGTGGTAGGCTCCAGTATGTATTGTTTTCAGCGCTCGTTGGCCTAATTCCCATTTAATCCTTCCCGATTTAGCTAGGAGGTTTACTACTTGTAAGCTTTTTTCGGCAACATAGGAGATGTGCTTATTGAAGGTAAATTTTTCATCTATTGTTACTCCTAGGTATTTTAGCTCACTGGCTACCTCTAGAACCTCTCCGTTTAGAAAGACCATTAAAGGTTGTTTTTATTTTTTGCGTGAGATATGGAGCACTTTTAGACTTCGTGCTATTGAAGGTAACTTTCTTCTCGCGTGCCCACTCTGCAATTTTAAAGAGGTCTTCGTTGGCCGTTACTTCTAACTGTAAATCGTCGCGGCCCCGAATCATTATCATCGCATCATCGGCGAAAGCTCCGACTTTTGTTTCAGTAATGAAAGGAAGTCTTAATAGTGAGTCGTACTGGATGTTTCAGAAACCTGGCCCACAGCAGGAACCATGCAGACAGCCTCGTTTGACTTCTTTCGTTACAGTTGTGGTTTTTAATATCACGGTTGCTCTTCTGTCTTTAAATTAATTTTTTGTAAAGTGGAGCAAGGTTTTTTTTTTGGTATTTTAAATCTATTAATTGATTGATTATGGACGGCCACCACGCAGCACCAAAGGCTTCTTGTCAAAGACACCGAACTGTCTTCTGTAAACTCTTTAACTCCCATAATTGCATCTACTGTGCCGGACTGAGGTCTAAATGCATATTGATTGCTGCTTACTAGGTTTCTTGAGTAGACATAGTACATTACTCAGTTTATTAAAAGTTTTTCTAGTGTCTTACCAGCAACGTTTATGAGACTGATTGGTCTGTATTTGCTAATTTCGTCGGATGTTTCTTTTACTGGTTTGATTATGGGTATAATTTTTGAGCGTTTCCTTATTGAAGGAAATCGTCTTCTTTTTAGGCATTTGTTGTCAACTGTTGTTATGAATTCGGGGGAATTCGAGAAACGTTCTTAAAAGTATATCACTGCCGTCTTTATATTATGCCGTCTTCTCCAGGAATTTTTCTTGGATCCATTGATCTTAATACTGACTCGATTTCATTAAGATGTCGTCAGGAGTGTCTATGTCTGTTTCCATTCTTTGTCTATAGTTTTTTGTGGATTTCTTCATCATCATCATCATCGTGAATAAACTTCTCTGTCATAATAGGTACAGTTTCTGCTAAGTTTTTAGTGTAGTTGCCGTCTGTTTTCTTGATGGATGATAATATAGGTGTTGTCGTATTCTTGCTTGCTGCTAATTTATATATGCAATTCCAAGGATTCGGTACGGTTGAAGCTGTACAGAATTTTTTCCATGATTCTATTTTCGCATTTGTAATTTTGGACTGATAGCTGTATTTCGCTTTATAGTAGTTCTGTCTTCTAAAAAAAAAAAAAAAAAAAATCAGCTAACAACGTTTATTTCTTATAGCGAGTAGGCGAGGCCTTTATACCCTATCTAGCCTTTGGAGACTGAGTGGGCAGTTCAATCTCTACCGGTAACCAATCAGAGATAGCTGGCCCATGTCTATCACTAATTATAGCAGCCACCAAAGAAGAGGCTGGCAAACAAGTGCTGCCATCTCTTGGCACCTAACTCTAACAAGATATCTCACTGTCTGAAATAATGTGGGTAATACGGTCGATATGTGGGTAATACGGTTTCCTGTGTATAGTTGTATGCTCCAGAAGATGACCTTGACATAAAGGTCCAAACGTCGAATGTATATTTTAGTTATATTAAACTAAAGTTTTTATTCAAACATGGTAGTTGTCTCCATAATTTTCAAAAATGCATTCGGATCACCGTGCAAGCCTAAAAGAAAGGAAAAAATGTATTTACAGTTTTCCTGCTTGTTTCTGGAAGTGACACTTTTGAATTAGGCTTCAGAGCGGTGCTGCTTGTACATAAGCGCTGCGACATTCCCAAGGAAAAAAAATTAAATTTTGTTTGTGTTTATAAATAATAACAATGCTTACAACATTATATAAATGCAATACAACATGTTAAAGGTTACAGCTTATGTTTCGACATTGATTGAATAGGAATTGTTCGATTAACACTTTAGATTACGAAACAAATGCACTGCGATCTAACGCAGTGTTGGAATTATCACGTTCAGTCAATTGCAGCTAGACTCGCCGATATTCGTTTGCACTTGTCACTGCATGTAACAAGTGAAACTGACACTGCTCTCTGAGCAGTGTCACTACAGACAAATTGTATGCTTGCACACATTATTTCTGTGAGACACAACACTTTTATTATTGGTGTGTGTTCGTGGTGAGGGTGAAATATTTTTAATAAAGCAATTTTTTTAATATGCAAATTTATTTATTAATAAATTGGTTACTGATTAGGGAAAAAATAATTTTTTTATTTTGTATATGCAGCACCTCCACTTAAAATTTTCACCAGCCGCCACTGCTTCAGAGAGTTGTTTCTTGTGAGCTTTGTAACTCCCAGTTGCGAGGTACAAAGTTGGGAGTGGGGGGGCTGTGGCTAGCCTTTGTTGTAACAGCTAATCATATTATGCGTGGGTCGTTGTTTTGAGGGTACCTGCACAATAGATACAATCTGAACAGCAGTATTCAGTCCACAAAGATAGAATAAAATTCACTCATACGGTTAGATAGAACATTGTACAAGCTATCAGTCGATACCAGATACATTGAGTGTTTTTCTGTTAGATACCGCACAGATCAAAGTAAAAGCAGGAGCGATTTCAGGCACGTCTTTTCGCATTCGAGGCTACTCTTCATGTGTGTGTGTGTGTGTGTGTGTGTGTGTGTAAAAATCTTGATCATAAGTTTATTAAGATTTATACTTGTGGAAACGGCGTTTGTCTCCATAACGATAAACCAACATAATTAACAAGTATTATAGGTTCGATTCTGTCACTACACAGAGTAACTTTGTGAGCTGCTTCTTCACTAGTTTCTTGATCTATGACAGAGGTCAGTAGATTTTTTTTTTTTTTCATCTTCATGGAGACCAGTTATTAACCCCGAAACTCAAAACAAATTGACCCTGGAATTAACACTATTTAAGACAATAATATACATTTATTAGAGTTTAGGATCATGGGATGGCATCAGTTGACTATCATATTTTCTTCACTAACTCCTAGGAATCAGTAATGGCTTAGAGTTAAGCCCAGCTGCCTAATGAGTTTTCAAATAGTTAAATAAGACAAAAGGAGCTCCATCTACTTGCTGTTTTGAATAAAATGCTTTAGGGTTTATTTTTTTCTTATTTTAAGACGTATATTTTTTTGACTATCATTTTTTGACTTTAGATACTTAGGTTCAACAACGAAAGAGGATGGTGAGGCTGAGAAGGAAGTGGGATGCAGGATACAAGCAGGATGGAGGAACTGGAGAGAGATGGCTGGAGTGCTATGCGATAAGAGGGTGCTGATCGAACTAAAAGGCAAAATCTACAGGACAGTGGTAAGACCAGCTATGACACATGCTTTGGAAACTGTGGCCCTGAGGAAAAATAACATCAGCAGGATGGAGGTAGCGGAGATGAGAATGCTTAGGTGGATGTGCGGTGCGAGCAGAAAGGATCATCTGAGAAATGACTATCTAAGGGGAACGGTGAAAGTTACGAACTTGGGAGCAAAGATACAGGAAGCAAGGTTGAGATGGTTTGGTCATGTGATGAGGAGGGAAGAAGAGTTTGTGGGAAGAAAGGTTATACAGATGGATGTGCAGGGGAAGAGGAAGCGCGGACGGCCAAAGAAGAGATGGTGGGATATGGTGGAGGAGGACTTGAGGATGAAGAACTGGGATGTGTCTACAGCCCAAAACAGGAAGTTGTGGAGGAGACTCACCACAAACAGCGACCCTACTTAAGTGGGAAAAGCTGCAGAAGAAGAATTTTTTGACTATCATAATTTTATTATGAGTTTGCGTGCAATGTTAAATCCTTCTTTCTTGCCATTTGTAGCAAACAAAAAAAAAAAAAGAAATGTAAAAAGGAAAAAAAGATTACAAAAGACCAACTTGACAGTTCCAGTTGGTCTTTTTTTAAAGGAGAAAGAGATTTCTTAATTATTTTTATTGTTTCTTATTGAACAATGAGGAGTAGTTTCCTGTTTCCTATTTCAAAATAGTTCACTGTTAGTTTGTCATTTTTATTTTTGTAGAAATGGTATTGTCGTTTTAGTGTCGTCAGTTGTGAGTTTAAGGAAATATTCTTGTTCCTTTTTGTGTTAAGTTTCTTTATTATTATTATTATTAGAAGGGTGTCGCCATCTCGTAGTCACTAACCTTAACACGATATGTTAGTGTGTAATAGTCTGTAGAACCACACTATTACACACTGTTATATGTGTGTAATAGTGTGGTTCTACGGTCGATATTCTTGAGTTTATGGGACGAAAAAGAAAGTTCCGTCGAAGATCAGCTTGAAATAAAGATCCTCTCGTCAGCGACTAGAACTGAACATAAGCCTTCTCTTCTGGCAGTCGAGTGCTAAGGACGCAAACATCACTTCAGTGGAACAGCACTTGTTAGGGGTCTCTTCGTTTAGTGATATTTAGTGATAGCCACGGGCCAGCTATCTCCGATTGGCTACTGGTGGAAATTGAACTGCCCACTCAGGCTGGAAAAGTTAGAGCTTAAATGTCCTCACCCCTATAAAGAAATAATTTAATTAAATTACTAATAGGCATTGGTCTAGTAACACAATAATTTCCTATGAGAAACAGCCATTTAACATGGCAGCCAACTGAATGAGCACATAATTTCTGTAGGCCTACTTTTCAGTAGGTCTCAAGTTAGTCGATTTTTGTTAGATAAGTAGAAAGAAACGTGGTTTTTAACTCTAAAAATTAGAAAAAAATTACGACATAACAAAATACTAATTACGGTTTAGTGCCTAAAATGGCGGAATTGTCTGTGGTATTCTCATATCACCATTTCGATTTTTGGCAGCAGCTAAAAATGCACTCAATTACTTGCAATGACGAAAGATGGAGCTGGCTAATGACTGTTGCTAAGAAGAGAATGAACTTATAGCATTATTTTAAAAAAAAACCATAACACACACACACACACACACACACACACAGAAAAAAAAATATATATACACACACACACGTATATTATTTATATTTTTTATAAATTAAAAAAAAAGTGCGTATGGACACGAAAAACCTAAATTTGGTGCTTGTGATAAAAGTAAACAGTAGATATCTTCGCTTTCTTCTCTGTATTGTATCAGTGATCTGTCATTACCAATTAACTTGGATTTACAGAAAATGCTATCAATGCTACGATAAAGTAGTTAATTCTATCTGCATAGTCTGCTATTGCCTGTCAGCTGCATATCCCTCTCTCTCTCTCTCTCTCTCTCTCTCTCTCTCTCTCTCTCTCTCTCTGGATGAAAATTAGCTTTTACTATCTTTTCCAGGAAGGGAAAAACCATATCATGCTGAAGTTATCCATTGAAAAGCCCATATCTTCGCTATATATATATCAGAGGAAAACACTATCGATCTGTTAAATAATTAATAATGTTATTGACATTAATAGAATTGAGCTTTGCTGACCAGGTTGGCTAAGTGGATAGAATATGCACTCTTTGGCCAATAGGCTACGGGTTCGATTTAACAGTCGGCTGTAGTCGCTTAAGGATAGGAGATATTCCAAGAACTTTAGCTATTATTAGAAATTTAGGAAGATTGCGCATTTGAAAGATATCCAAAATGAGCTAGCATCTTTTTTATTCCCATATATAGGGAGTTTATTGTTATATAGTTATACGGAGTAGGCGAAGCCGTTTTTAGCCCTATCTGACTTTTGGAGACTGAGTGGGCAGGTCAATCTCCACTGGTAGCCAATCAGAGATAGATGGCCCTTATCACTAATTAAGCAGCCTGCAGTGAAGACACGGCTCAACAAGTGCCGCCATCTTGTGCTCCCTAACCCTAACTAACCCTTTAATGTCTGAAATAGTGTGGGAAATAGCGTCGATTTTCTTGAATTTACGAAACGAAAAACCCGAGTTGCCGGGAGAAAATAAAACGTGCCAGAGATCAACTAACTCGGGAACCGATCGACAAAAGATTTAGTAATAGTTCCTCTAGTCAACGACTAGACTTGAACTCGAAGTCTACCTTCGGGCGGTTTAGCGCCGAGGGGTGCAAACACCACTTCCACTGAACTAGATATCCAGTCATAAATAAAAAAATAGACAGAAAATAAATAATTGCAAACGCTGTGGGAGAAAATATACTACATTTCTAAAACAAAATTGTAATATAAATGATGAAAGGTGGAGACCTGCTGCCTATCGATTTATAAAAATCTAAAACTGAAAATGAAATGAATAAATAAAAATAAAAAAAGACTCCTTTTGTTCATTTCAGAAAATTGCCCATATTATGCACATTTATAACATACAAGTTTGAAATTAAACATCTCAGGTCGATTAGGACCAATTATATCCAGTATTTGCTTTTATCGTCATATAATTTTGAAATTGCTTCTATTCATTTGTATTCATAGCTACTTCTGTCACTTTCGTCAATTCTTTTGAGGTTGTTCTATTTCAAAATATTTGGAACGCACTTAGTGATCAACTCACATCAACAAAATTTTAAGTAGCTTAAGAATTGGCAAACTCGAAATGCGGTGTGTACTTGGAGGCACGGGCGACTAACAATAAAGAATCAGCTAACGCAACCAGGATTTCTAATCAGTAAGTAGAAAAGCTTTACGATCAGCTGGCACTCGTAGTTACTCCCTGATCTTTCTACAATAAAAGCATTTTTCTCCGAAGTTCTGATTCGAAAATAAAACAAAATGCTTTTTGTAACTAACTAAATAATAATAATAATTAAATAAATAAATAAGTTTTTTTATTTCACAATGGAAGTAGGCGGAACTTCTTTAAACTGTCGAAAAAACATAAGAATCAGGAAGAAAGTGGCGCCATCTCGTGGGCCTAAACACTTATGTATTATTATTTAAATTAAGGGAATATTAAATCCCACATTATTTCAAAGCCGAATAAGAAACTCAAAGATAGGAATCAAAGAGTTTCATGCCGAATATAGTAAACTATAAGTTTCGGCGAATTGTAGCGTAAGCTAAAGCACATAGTTCAACACTAGAGCAACTCGTAGCAAAGGTGGGTAAAGTTCTGATCACTATTCTTAGTATTTCCCATAATGTAAAACACATCTCCTAGGAAATGTATGATGTTATACATTATGATGGAAGATCACTACCCAGACCGGTTCCGACCTTTATTGAGATCTTATCAGTGAGTAGGTAGACCTGGATAATACTGAGGTTATAGCGAAGAGAACTGTTATACTTTGCTATACTAGGTGTCAAAACAGTGCACCCATAAATAACTTAAATAAAGAGCCAATAGGCTTCATCCCCGAAGTGAAACCTGTTGGCTCAATAGGTTTCACTTCGGGGATGAAGCCTATTGGCTCTTTATTTAAGTAACTTATGTATTATTTTTTGAAATAACGCTTTTCTATCGGTCGATTTTTCAGAACTGAAGAATTAAACACTGTACTTCATTGTTTCTTAAATTATGTTAGAGGAAACACAGGGACCTGCTAAAATTTGTAGGGGATTTATCAGAGAATACAGAGATTTATAACTTGTATTAGACGTCGTTTCTGAAAAAAAAAAAAAAAAAATCGGTGATTAAGGAAAACACTAATTTTTATTAAAATGACTTTTTTCTAGAACTGTTACGCTACTTATTATTAGTGATATTATACTTTCTGATTAAAATATTTTGCACGTAACGGTTCAGTGTCATCATTCATTCCCGATATATTTTTGATGAGAATTTTCATAGAAGGGGAACAATCGTTCGATGCTGTTGGCACACTCTCCCTCGATGGAGACTATTTGAACTCCCTGGAGGTGTCATAATAATTTTTTTTTATTATTTTATTATTATTATTATTTCTCAGATAAATTACATACATTATATGAAGACAATTATGCATAACAAATACTTTCTCGTACTTAAAGTTTTTTTTTTAAATAATAATAATAACAATAACTGTTTACAACATATATTATTATAATATTCATAATGATAATTATTACAGATGTTTCTTTGCAATTTTACACTCTATATATACAATATCAATGGATATAATCACTCTATATTGCAAACTTTTGTTACAGTTATTACATACATGTTATTACATATGATACATTACTTACATTCGTACACATATGATACTTTACATACATTTGTTTACATATAATACATACATTAAATACTTTGGTTTACATGTGATACGTACATTACATGCATTTGGTTACATATGATAAATCTTCGATGAGAACTAATCTCTCTGCTTTCATCATCGAAGCTTATATGTAAGTTTATCTGAGGATGACACCAGTTGGTTATTATTTATTTATTTATTTTTCCTGTGTTGGGAAGCTACGAAATCTATGATTGAGAAATTCGCGCGCGCACTCTGTCTCTCTCTCTCTCACACACACACACACACACACACACACACACACACACACACACACACACACACACACAGCACACACACACACACACACACACACACACACACACACACACACACACACACACACACACACACACGAATTTCTATGATTGAGAAATTCGCGCGCGCACTCTCTCTCTCTCACACACACACACACACACACACACACACACACACACACACACACACACACACACACACACACACACACACACACACACACACACACACACACACACACACACACACACACACACAATAATTTGGAGTGTATTGATGCATCGCTGAACTGGAAGCCTGAACGAATATATTGTGGTTCATTAAGTTTGTATGGTATTTTGGGTGTGTGTTTCTTGTTCATAGTATGTCCTTAGAGCTCTTTTCAGGCTATTGTAGTTTGTAAGGTTTCTATATTCAAAAGGTAATTTGTTTATCATGTCTGGGATGCAGAAGTTTCGCGTGGCCTATCCGTAGTGATTATTGTATTTATATGTGATATAATTAGTAGTCTGAGGTCTTGTTATACGGTATGTATTTCTGACTGTCCTGTAGTTGGCATAGAAATAATGTTTCAGCAAAGCTGCATAGTGACATAAATGTTTTGCTGTCAGTACTTTGTGTTCTGACATTGCAATGTATATAAGTTTTAAGTTTCATAAGGTCGTTATTTTCACTTTGTTCCCAAAAGACCAGTTTTATCATTTTGCACTGTAGCAACATTAATCTATTTAATTTGTAGGGTGCACAGAAAGCATACATTGTTATAGTGTATATTAGTATATTTTGGCATAGTGCTTTGTATATTAGTGTTTTTAGGCATATGGGAACTATGTCTTTTAACCTGTAGAGTTTGCCACTTATTGTTCGGAGTTTGTTGTGTAGATGGTTTATGTGGCTATTCCAGTTCATATCTGCATCGAAGTAAATTCAAAGATATCGTATTGTTTCAACCTGAGTGATTGTAGTGGTTTTGCTGTTCGGTGTGTTTTTTATGTTGGAAAGTGGATGTTGGATGGTTATATATTAGTTATCAACTGGTCGAGTCAGTGGATTTCTGAATATCATTAATTTTGTCTTATCATAATTTACGTGTATGGACTTTTTCGTGAGCCAATCTATGATCAGATTTATGTCATGTTACATATTTGTTTGGGCTATGCTTGCGTTATTGTGGATGGATATTATTGCTGTATCGTCTGCGTATTGTTATATCTTACCTTTGAGTGGTAGCTGATTAATATCGTGCGTGTAAATGTTGAATAGAGTTGGGGAGAGTACAGCTCCCTGTGGTACTCCACAGGTTACTGGTAGCTCTCTGCTTCGGTTTGACCCGATACGTGTGATATGCTTTCCATTTTGAAGGTAGTTTATAAACCACCTGTGAAGAGACCCGTCTATTCCAACATGCCTCAGCTTTTCTAACAAGGTTTGATGTGTAAGTGCATTGAATGCTTCAGTTAGATCAATAAAGACTACCATGGCAATTTTGTTTTTGTCTAAGGCGCTATTAATTACGTCTGTAAAGTCTTCCAAGAGAAATGTTGTTCCCTTATTTTTTTGGAAACCATATTGTGTTTTGGGGATAATATGAAAGATCTCAGTGTATGCTGTGAGTTTCTTCAGTATGATCCGCTCCATAATTTGATTGATAATTGGTAACGTTGTTATGGGTCTGTAATTGCTGATTAAAGTTCTTTTTCCATGTTTGTATATGGGTGTGATTATGGCGGTCTTTAGCATACTTGGTATCTGTCCTATTTTAAATATTTTATTTATTAATTTTAGTAGGATAGGACTTAAACTAGTTGCATGTTGCTTTATATCTTTAGGTCTGATACCATCAATTCCTGGGCCTTTGTTTGGTTTGATGTATTGCAGAGAGAAGTTCTGCTTCTTTTATGGTTGGGAACCATAATGTCTGTTTTGATTGTGGTCCAAGTGGAGGGTCTCGTTTTGTGATTGGGAGAATATTTCTGTGCAGTTCTTGGATGGAGTCTGCAAAGTATTGGTTACAGTCATTTGCTAGTTGTTGGATGGGCTTTGCATCTTTCATGAAGCTGTGTTTTATGGTTTCGGAGGCAGTGGTGTTGGGAACAAAATCTAGCATCTCATTGATCAGATGCCAGGTTTGTTTCATGTCGTATTGTGCAGAGGTTATTTTGTCTCTGTAGTAGCTTCTTTTTTGCATTTCTGATTTGTGTTGTAAGACGATTCCTTGTTATCTTATATTCAGTTTTTAAAGCTGTGTTATTTGGATATCGCTTTAATTCTTTCCATAAAGCGTCCTTTTTGTTTATTTCTAGGATTAAGTTTTGTGTTATCCAAGGATTTTGTGTTGTTTTTGAACGAATTCTGACTTTCTTTGTAGCTTTCTTATATATTTCCTCCAGTGTGAGTTTAATGTTGTTGTTGTATAAGATATCTGCTGAACCTGATGCCAGTTATTCCCAGTCTGTTTTTCTTATTTCGTGGTTGACTATTTCTTTGTCTATTATTGTTTTCTGTCGCTTTTCTTGTGTGGGACATTGCATGGATATTGTCTTGGTGTGTAGGCTTAGAGCGGTGAAGTAATGGTCTGCTACTTTGCACTTTATGACTGATGCAGTGTAACTGTTTGGTGGTGCTCGGACGTTTATATGATCTAGACAGGAGGCAGTGATAGTATTTCCGAATATTTCTTCTCTAGTACATGATGTTATTGTTGGTATTAGATTATGCATAGATAGTGTGTCTAGGTATTGTACAGTGTTGTTCTGGTTTTCGTTTGCAATATTTATGTTTATGTCGCCAATTATCATTAGGTATTCGATTGAGCATATTTCTTGGCTTGAAAGCCAGCAATTGCGTTCATGCAAGAATTTTATCATGTTTAGGTTTGGTGACCTGTAAATAGCATTGAGTATTATGGGATACTGTCTATTGGTGATATTAGTGATTTCGAGGCAAAGGGTTTCAGCATGCTCAAACTGATAGGCCGTTTCTTTTGCTATTAATTTTTGTTTGATAAATATTAATATTGAAACCCCTCTTTTTGTTTGGCGGCATGATCTATGTTGTTGGAAGCCTGGAATTTGGAAAGCAATCGCTTCGTCATTAGTTATGGATACTTCTGTAAGAATCAATATATCAATAATATCAGTTTAATTCTTCAGATAAGCCTGTAACAATAGCAATGCTTTCGGGTGCTTCTGATGTTAATATGCAAGATTCATAGACCTCTCGCTTGTACTGTGTGTTGTTTCCATGCATCAAGCGATTCGAAAGTACAATTACTGATGTATTCTGGTGTAATTACATCTATCTGATGGTTCACATTCATTTTTGTTGTGTTGAGATCTTCTTATTGAACTAAGATGGAGTCTTTTGTTTCACTCTGGCAACCTGTCTATATCTTCCGAGCTTTTTATTTGTATAGACTTTGAAGTCTGTGACTTTCTCAAGAATATTTTACCGTTTTTGATCCATAAAAATTTATACTTTTTTCTGTTTTTTTCTTTTCTTGCTTGGGTCAAAAGATTCTGATTGAAAGGTGTTAAATACTCAGATAGAAAGATTGGCGTATTGTCTTGCGATGCATTTAAATCCTTGACTACTGGTTTTTTCAGTCTGCTGGCTTTTATGAGATTGTTTCTTGTAGCCTTACTTGTCAGACGAACTATGACTGGTGCGGGTCGTGGCGAGCCTTGTTTTTTTGTTCTTCCTGGGAAACCGATTTATGGTCTGAATATTATTATGCTCTGGAGGATGTCAATTGCATGGCCTAACTTTAAAACTACATCTCTGAGATTTTCTGTGGATTCAGTTTATGGAAGACCGTTTATGACAAGGTCTTCTTTATGTCGACAAGGTCTTCTTTATGTTGTTGGTTTTAAACTTCGTATTGTAGTTTCAGGGAATTAAATTCTTGATGGAGTTCCGACGTGTCTTTTATCAATTTGTGCTGCCTGTCAGTTAATGCATTAATGCTGGTTTTAATGTCTTTTACCGTTTGTAAGACTTCTTCGACTTTTGAATTATTAAATTTAACAAACTCTTCATATTCGCTAATTTTTTTGTTATTTGTTTATTCTGTTTATCAAATAGTTCTTGGACAAGATCTACCAAGCCGGTTTTTATATTTTCTAAACCTTTTTCTAGTAATAAATTTACAGAACTCAAATTATAAGACTCACCGGTATTTTTTTGTCTGTTCAGTTCATCGTCCGATTCTGCCTCTGGCCTAATCAGTTGCGTCGTGGGTGGTGACGTTTCTTTGTTCTCTCTACAGTTTAGGCACTTCCATTCTTCTCGTTTGGCATTGGATTTGCTTTGCCAGGTTGTTTCTGAACGTCCGAAACATGTAAAGTGAAGATTCCTATGGCATTTCCTGCAGGTATATAACATCCGTCGGACGGTAATTCCTTCTGACACTTGTTGCACTTCATGACTCACTTTTCTTCCTTTGGACAGCTGTAAAGATGGCGACGTCCTTTGTTCTATGCTCGTTAGCAACCGCGGTGTACGCTTCAATTTTTAGCATACTCAGATTTTGGATTCAACTTGCCCGATTTCGATGAATTATATATCACTCTCTTCAGCGTGACAAGAAGAGTTACTTTATGACACTTTTAAATTAAAAACAGGAGTTAGAACCACATTAAAACTATAAAAAAAAAAATAAAATAAAAATAATAATAATAATAATAATAATAAAAATCAGCTAACGCCTTTTTATTCCCGTATATACGGGAGTGGGCGAGGCCGTTTAGCCCTATCTAACTTTTAGAGACTGAGTGGGCAGTTCAATCTCCACTGGTACCCAATCAGAGACAGATGGTCCAAGGCTATCACTAATTAAGCGGTACACAGTGAAGAGAGACGGCTCAAATGTGCCGCCATCTCGTGGCCCCTAACCCTAACACAATATATTTAATGTCTGAAATAATGTGGGTTCTACGGTCGATTTTCTTGAGTTTACAGGACGAAAAACCCGAGTTTCCGAGAGGAAAAACCTGCTTGCCCGTGCCAGAGATCGACTAACTCGGGAACCGGTCGAAAAAAGGCTTAGAAAAATTTCCTCTAGTCGCGACTAGACTCGAAACCAAGACCTTCCTTCGTGCGGCCAAGCGCGGTGGTGTGCAAACGCCACATCCACTGAGCTACACAGGCTCTTTCAGCTAACGCCTTTTTATTCCCGTATACGGGGAGTAGGCGAGGTCATTTAGCCCTATCTAACTTTTGGAGACTGGACGGGCAGTTCAATCTCCACTGGTATCAATCAGAGATAGATGGCCCAAGGCCATCACTAATTAAGCGGTACACAGTGAAGAGAGACGGCTCAAATGTGCCGCCATCTCGTGGTCCCTAACCCTAACACAATATATTTAATGTCTGAAATAATGTGGGTTTAACGGTCGATTTTCTTGAGTTTACGGGACGAAAAACCCGAGTTTCCGGGAGGAAAAACCCGCTTGCCCGTGCCAGAGATCGACTAACTCGGGAACCGGTAGAAAAAAGGCTTAGAAAAATTTCCCCTAGTCGCCGACTAGATTCGAAACCAAGTCTTCCTTTGTGCGGCCAAGCGCCGTGGTATGCAAACGCCACATCCACTGAACTACACAAACTCGTTTATAATCCTGGCAATTTTTTCGTTAATTCTCAATGGTTTGCACATTACTTTGTGTATTATCACTGACTGACTGACGCACACAGCATTAGCCTGAAATTTCGAGTATAGCATATCCTTTCAGGAAGCTTTTATTATTATTATTACGTAACATTCCCATGGAGCAAAAGCTCATCCACGGAGGCGATTCTACACAACACTGTACACATAACTACATACACAAGATCATGTAAAACATACAGGAGATTACATCAGCATATTTCAATATCTATTGTACCTATTGATTTAAAAGCAAAATTAAACTAAAAAAACAACAATAACTGTACTTGTCTTTAAAGATTTAAGAAACTTTAATATGTAATTAATATACCTGTTTTTTGAAATTTTTTAAAAACTTACAGATTTGACTACGGTATCAAATTAAGTTGAAATTTTCTTATGGTCCCAAAGTTAATCGACTTTCGGATCGATTGAATAGTCGCAATCAATTAAGATTTCATACTTTTCTACTTTTATTTTTAGCTGCATATGGAAGAAGCTAGTTCCTTGAATACCTCAACTCAGCAATAGTGACTATGGAACATATGCAACACACACACATATGTAAACAAATACTAGTTACAATTAGGAAGAACACCACTGTGCATGGAAAAATTTGAAGATGGGGTTATCTTTCAATTTTACTATGGGATTCAATGCAAATACACTGCTTGGAAAGAAGTTCGGACACCATAGTGTGAGGAAGAAACAGCCATGGCGCCCATCTTAATAAGATGTAGGACCTCCTTTCGCTGCCTACGGAAAAAGTATTCCCTGTAGGCAGCGAAAGGAGATACTGCAAGCGTAAGATAGAGATCAATGGGAGTTTGGACCATTCTATAAAATTGGTGACTCTTATACGCCATCAAATAGAGTATATTATTATTATCTGAGCCAAGCATATGATCTACATTTTGAAAAATTGAACCTGATTCTAATATAAAATAGATTTCAAAAGGTAATAGGGAGAATACTTTTAGCCTTAACTAATTTTTGGAAATCTAGATGGAGAAAAAGCTGGTTTTACTCAGAGGCATCAGGACAGGGGTAACTGTTGCGATCATATTATTTCAGGCATCGGTATTGTTGTCTGAGATAATATAAGTTATTCACTCGATTTTATTTATTTATTTTATTTTATTTTTGAGATGTTTGTGAGTACACAGCAGGAAAAACCTACTTACTTTTGACGAAGGTCGCCTAACTCTTGAAATGAATGAAAAAACATGAAAGTTATTCAAATCAGAGATTCCAATTGAACTTCTTACAGTTAGTTTCTTTTGGCATTGTATGAGGAACGTTACCATAATATTAAAAAGTATTACTTTTTAAGCCCTTCATCAACTGGTTTTCTAATTAGTCGATCTCTGGCATGGTGAAGTAGAAGTTTTGCTCATGTTGATCTCTGGCATGGCAAAGTAGAAGTTTTGCTCATGGAATGGTGGTTTTTAATCACGTATGTCATGACAAATCGACAGTAGAGCTCACACTATTACAGATAATAATTTTAATGTTAGGATTTAGGGCTACCAGATGGAGGCAGTTGTCTTCCACACTCTCTGTCTGAAAAGCATTGATTTATTGGGAGTTTGGGCTCACTATCAATCAATGCTTGAAGGATGATGAATGACTGTTAACTAGTTTTTGGAAAGTTATTCTGGGCTAAATGGGCACCTCCTACTCCCTTTGGAGAATAAATAACTTTTGAGGATAAAAAAAAATCAGCTAACACCTTTTATTCCCCTTATAGGGAGTAGGCGAGGCCTTTATACCCTATCTAGCTTTTGGAGACTGAGTGGGCGTTCAATCTCCACCAGTAGCCAATCAGAAATAGCTGGCCCATGTCTATCACTAATTATAATAGCCACTGATGAAGAAGCTGGCAAACAAGTGCTGCCATCTCTTGGTACCTAACCCTAACAAGATATGTTACTGTCTGAAATAATGTGGGTACTATGGTCGATTTTCTTGAGTTTACGGGATAAAAAACCCGAGTTTCCGGGAGGAAAAACCCGCTTGTCTGTGCCAGAGATGACTAACTCGGGAATCGGTCGAAGAAAGGCTTAGAAAAAGTTCCTCCAGTCGTCGACTAGACTTGAACTTAAGTCTGACTTCGAGTGACCAAGCGCAAAGGACGCAAGCGCCACTTTCACTGAGCTACACAGATATATATATTTATTTATTTTTTGTAAATCAATCCAACACACACACACACACACACACACACACACACACACACACACACACACACACACACACACACACACACACACACCACGAGAGGTTGTAACCCTTCTATGACATCAGCGTGGTATAGTATTTTAAACAACTCTAAACTGTAATCCTTAGGGGAAACTGTATGGGAAATGTAAGGGTGAGGGCACAAGCACGCATACACACACACACATATATACAGGCATTTTACAACTCTTCACCTCCCCCCTCTTGAATTGTAGCATAGTAGTTATGCTCCAGTTCCTGCAGAGTAGCATATTCGCCACGCTGCAGTTCTGAATTTGAACCCTGTGCTGAAGCCAACAAAGAGGAAATTCTAATTCAAAAAAAAAAAAAAAACCTTCTCTTTTTGACTCAATGCTGTCCATCTTCGAATTACAATTATCTGATCGTACTATTCGATAATATTTCCTTTTCAGAGCAAGTAGTAGTAGTAGATAATGCTTACCGCCCCCCCCTTCCTAATACATGAACAGATAAGACACAAATAACGTGCTACCTTAGGAAGACAACGAAGCAATTACATATAAGTCTTGTGCGCTACTTAACCTTTGGTTCCATTCACAATATATTATACTTATCTGCGATAGGTATAAACTGACTTTTCGTGAGTGGGATCTGTATTAAAAAAATAAAATAAAAAAGAATAAGAAAACAGTTTCTACTGAACTCCACTCCAATTATCATGATTTCATTATTTGATTCATTCTGCTGCATTTTCCTGAATGATCGACAGTTTGGAAAATAAGATTTTTTATCGGGCTCTCTATCAAGAGTTTGTCTGAAAATCTTCATATTATTCACTTCTCTTTTTACCTTATATGTGCATTGTTTTCAATATGCATATTGTGGTATATAGCGCACTCAGGATTTAACCTTGGAAGGGGGGAGGGCGAGAGTTGAGTAGATGATTTGAGAATACACACTACGCATCGCATACGCCCTACGATTTAGCATCTGCAATGATCGCTAATTCACAAGTAGTATAGAAATAGAAGACACGACACAACATAAATATATAAAAAAAATTAATTTTAATTAGGAAAATATTTTTGGATCATTTTCTAGTGTTTTTTCCCTTTTTCTTTTTTTTTTGGGGGGGGGGAGTTCAGTGTCGTGGTGCACCTCGACCACGGAACTTCAACATACTCTTAGCGACCATGAAAAAAATTCAGTGTTGATAAAATATGTTGATATAACCTTGAGTACTATCTTATAATAAATTCAGCCAATGAGGCTTCATTATGAAAACGATGATTGGTTCAAAATGAAAAGTTTTGCTCCCTATTAGAAAGTTATTTCTGTAATTACGGTATTGTTATTGTTAATATGGCTGGTAGGGGAAGTTCAAAAAAGTTATTGAATAGTGTAGAAAACTGTGTCAGGGATAGTTTGCTAGGTTTTGTTGCTCTTAATCCTGGTCTCCGACTTCTGGAAGCTGATAACATCGTCTTTCGTCATGATATTGAGGATGTAAAAAAAGCTGAGAAAGTCACGTTGGTAACAGGTGGCGGTGCGGGTCACGAACCAGGAGCAGCAGGTTGGTTTGCGTGGCGCCTGCTGTGTTGTGAAGGATACTATGTTCATATATGTGTATATTGTAAAATAACGTTTGGGCGATACACTAAATGTGTTCTGAAACTGAATGTCTTCGACAGTGTTTAATTGTAGTACTTATTAATTTCATATAAAATGAAATTAAGTACTATAAACTGTAACCAACAATACATTAACATTCTTATAAGTTATGTACTAACCTGAAAAAAAAAGTACTCCCAGAGTCATGCCGATTCATTAATGTTTTGTGCGTATAATTTTTTTTTTTTTTAAATATCTTGTAGACATGAATTTGAAATGTTTCTGAGAAGTAAGTCGTGAGAACAATTACAAACAAACAAAATAAATAAGAAAAAGAAAATGATACTGTCCAATATGAACTTTTCCGTTGAAAATGAACTACATGATCTCATTCAGGGATAGCATGAATTTTCGCTTGGAAGCTGGAGTTTTCGCAAAGCAGGCGTAATGTAGTCTCCACGATTAGTTCTCGGACCCATGAAAGTAACAGATAATAATACGTTTTTTATTATTAAGAATATACAAAGCTATGAAATAAAACTTGCTTATTTGAAATCAAGATTTTATTTTCCCCCTCACATGTGTGCTTAAGTACGGCCCTATTCCAAAAAACCACCAAAAAGTGATGCAAGTACTAATGTGATTCCACCTAAGTATGACATGCCTCTATTACTTGCATGGTTGGAATAAAATTGATGTCATTTTGCTGTAAACTAACAATTATTCAACCCGAAGGTGCTAATAATGATGGTGGTGCATAATTAAAAAAATGGAGATGTGGTTGTTGTTGTTATGTTCCACTGAGTCGTTTTCGACTCCTGGTGATTCTATGTGATTCACATGCCAGTTGCTTCTTTAACTACATCCACCCATCTAATTCTTGATCTTCCTCTTCTCCTGCTTCCATCAACTTTAGCAAGCATCATCATCTTCTCCAGACTGTCATTTACTCACATAATATGTCCGAAGTATGACAATTTTTGCTTGATGATCAAGTTTCAAGGGAGCAATCTGGCATTATTCTATCACTGATTAGTTTGGGGCATTAGTCTATCACTGATTTATTGGTTTGCCCTTCAGTCCATGGTATTCTTAGTAGATGCCTCCAAACCCATAATTCAAATGCATCTATCTTCCTTCTTTCACTCTTTCTCAGGGTCCAACTTTCAACCACAGGGAATTAACATTGCTTTCACGATTCTGAATTTTGTTGTGAGGCTAATATCTTTATCTTTAAAGATCATGTTTAAATTTGTCATTGCTTTCTTTCCGAGTAATAATCTTCTTCTAACTTCTTCAGTACAATAACCATCTTGATCAATTAGGGATCCTAGGAGCACAAAATTGTTAACCGCTTCCATTTTCTCCCCATCTACTTCACAATCATTAAGTTCACATGTTGCCATAATTTTGTTCTTTTTGAGGTTACGTTTAAGACCATATTTAGCACTTTCTTCTTTAACTTTTATAATAAGTTCCTCCAAATCTTCTTTACATTCTGCTAGCAAGGTGGTATGATCTGCATGCCTCAAATTATTAATATTTCTTCCACCAATTTTAATTCCAACTGAAGACTCCTCCATCCCTGCCATTCTTAAAATATATTCACTGTACAAGTTAAACAAGTACGGAGATAAAATACATCCTCGTCACACCCCTTTACCTATTGTGAAATACTCAGTTTCTCCAAGATCTGTTCGGACAGTAGCTTCTTGTTCATAATAAAGATTCCTCAGAAAGATAATGAAATGCCCTGGAACTCCCATTGTTCTTAACACATTCCACAGTTTCCTTTGCCCACAATGCCAATTTATTTAAATCATCCTGCAGGATATCTACATCACTTTTATCAATTATTGTCATCTCCAGTTTTGCATCTACAGCAAACAACTTGAATATCCCCCCCCCCTTTAAATCTTTTCCTATATCATCGATACAAATTCAAGAGTAGCAACCCTAGTACAGATCCCTCCACTAGTCACCCCCCATTCTACCATATTCCATATACTACTCTCTGGTGTGTGTCTCCCCCCCCACCCACCCATGCAACTAACTTCATATCCATTCCCATTTGCTTCAACTTTTATAACAGTTTTTTCATGTGGTATTCTGTCAGATGCTTTTGCAAATTCCAGTAGTATCATGGTGTAGCCATTTCCTTTATCCAGTTCTGCAGTCATTTTATTGTAAAATGTGAATAAATTACTAAGATAGATCCCATCCTTTACAAAGCTGTGCTGTCCACTAAAAATATCATATCTCTATTCATTCACTGTTGGATTTTACCTTTTGTCAACTTTTCCAATACCTTAACAACCACTCCTGGTATATTAATTGGTCTGTAGTTTGCTACTTTTGTCTTAGCGCCATCTTTATGTAAAGGAACGATGTTATAATCTTTTTACTCCCCTGCAACCTTGCCAGAGCTAAGACTTAGATTGAACTTCATCGGAAACAATGCCATTTCTCTTGCACATTCACATAATACACTGGCTGACATGCCATCCAGTCTATCCCAAAGATGTATTCACATTGATATTTTTGAATATGCCAAACACCTCCTGTTCATCTACCTCAATTTTTACATGCATCTCTGTCAGATAATTAACTACAAAATCTCCACATGGATGATACACCTTTGCAAAATGATCACTTAGCATCTCAATTATTTCTTTTGCCTGTCACCTTCCCACCATCAGCATTGATTAAAGTCATCTGTCTGTAGACATTTTTCTTGTTACTTGCTACATAACAAAAAAAAAAACCTCTTGTGGATTTACTTTGGCCTACTTAGCCAATTTTCTTTCATAATCTGTCAATCTTCTTGACAGATTATGAAAGAAATATGAAAAAAATATAAAGGTGATTAGCATGTTCATGAACAGTCAAAACTTGCAGTTTTGACTGTTCATGAACATGCTAATCACCTTTATATTTCCTCCATAATGTTTTCTTTTTTTTTTCTTTTCTTTTATTCTTTTTTTTTTTTTTTTTGCAGCTCTTGCTTTATATTTGTACTCATCCACTTAATCTCCACTTGGTTTATTCTCCTGACCTTGGATATACAATCTGATGCTGCTTCTCTCAAACAATCTCTGACCACTTATGAACCACATAAACCCTTCTTGACAGGGAATTACATATTTAGCAATTTCCCAGAACAATACTGTATGGTCTCTCTCTCTCTCTCTGATTGGAGGCAGAGTGTCTACTTTGATCATGGATATATTTTCATGATGGATATATAATATGGACTATTACTAGTTCCAATATTCTCAATGTTTCAAGTAATTATCCCTTAGCAACTGTATAAATTCCACTTTCATCTTGCCATGCCATCATTTCTTCTTCAATTTATGTTCCTATAGTTGAAGTCTCCCATAATAATTGTTCAGTCTGTATTTATTGTGCTAATCTGCTGATGCATGGCATCTACTTCTTCTTCTTGTAGACCTCCTGGTCTATAGCAGCAACCAACAATATATTTTGTCCTGTTGGCCTCTATCTCATACTAGACAGCCTCTAATTGAACCACCTCCCCCTGACTTAAAATTCTCTTTAATTTCTAATTTTGTTGTTTGTAGTTCTTCAGCTATCATCAGCAATACCCTATTTCCTGTCTTATTCTCTCTGTCCTCCCTGAAAATACAATAATCTTTACATTATCATCATCATCATCATCATCAAATTCCTGCCATGTACCCTCAAGGGGTGTACAGGATATGACAGTACTTCATGAAAAATTTACATCATTACTAACTTCCTATCTACAATTTTCCTCCAAATCAGTCTGTTACTTGTCAAGACTCCAACATTATCAGATCTTATATTTGTATCGTCTAACGCACTTTGTACCGTATCAATCCACCTATATCTTGGTCTTCCTCTGGGTCGTTTTCCTGCCAACCTGGCAGAGAACACTTGTTTTGCTAATCTTTCCTCTCCCATTCTATTTAAGTGACCATACCACCTGAGATTAGCTCTGCTAACGCATTCCTGGATGCGTTACATTATATACCTGTAATTATATAATTTTCTGGTAACCAAATCTCACTGATTTCTATAATTTTTGGCCAAGTCAAACAGACTAGTGTCATAAATTCCTCTCCCTTATTTCTGATACTTCTGACTTTTGTGTATATGCATTTCAACATCCCCCTGGATCCACAGTTACTGTTGTGTAATGTCATTACCAACCCGTTTGAATCTGAAACCTATGATAATCGTAGTCACCATTGCATGATCATTTCTGTACTCACACTCATTTATCCAAGGGATGACTAGACACATGCTTAATTGCATTTCCCCCCCCCTAATATCTCTAGTTTCCTTTCTTGGTGTTACACTTCCAAATTCTCACTAAACAACACTTTCTCCAAACATCTAACATTAAAACCATTTAATGTAGTCCGTAGGGCATATATAAGTCCTTTTATCCATCAAATTCACTCAGTAAACTGAACCATTCCTCCTGCACACTCCTGTACTTCTCATTGACTCATTAGCAATCATGGCCGTTCTTCTTCTTATGCCCTGTCATACCAAGGCAGTAGACTGACAATCTTTACTTCTTTACTCTTCATTTTCACTTGTTCAACAACTCTTTCATTGCATATTTCTCCCCTTTCAAATCATTTGTTCCAGCCAAAACAATTAACCCTTTCACTTCTCCCTTCAGCTTCACTAATATCCTTGATTTTTGTACTTGGGAAGCATGATTTCCTCATTTTCTTATTAAAGTACCTCTAATAATTGAATCTACATACAATACCTTCTCTTTATTTCTTGTTTCTTGCACTTTCCGTATTCACTTTTTCTCTCATTATCCAATCTGCTGTACTATATGGCAATCATTTCTCCAGTCACCCTAGCTCCCATTTTGTCTCATGAAGGTTGCTGTGTAAATGCACTATTGTCAACTCATCATCCACATTACTTTCAGCCACTTCATACTCTCATATTTCATGCATTAGCATTCACTAGTTCCACATTTTCCAAAACATTTTTGCTATTTTTCTTTACATTGTTAATATTTGTCACTTCATTTTCCTGCTTTCCACATGACTCACATTTCTTTCGCTTGTGCATGAAATGTGTACAACACATTTCCTCTCCATTCTCACTTTAGCACCATAACAGTAACCACTGTACTTTCATCCCCCCCCCCCCCCCCCCAGTCTGGCACATTTGTCACCTTATAAAATCTATGAAAAAATGTCTAAAGAGCACTGTATATGTGTGAGTGTGTTTCCCTTCAAAGTAATCCTCATTGCATTTCTGTATTTGCTGGAAAAGTTGTTAATAATCTCCTCTGATTCAGTACTGCTGAAGATCTGAGAACATTTTAGAGTGAAATGTTGTTCAGTCTCCATCCTTTGAAATGTGGTTGTTTCTTGGAGAACAACAACAAAAATCCCCATCCCATTACAGAATGAGTCATAAAAAAGTCACTAATAGAATTTGGAGAAACAGCCATGCTGTTCTTGGCCAGAATCTCTTGCAGAGAGAGAATTCATTGTGTACTGTGGAATTGCCATGGTGAAGCAACTGGTTCTCGGTGTGCCCACTTTCCCTGATTGCGTTAGCAAACATCTATCTTTAAATGTCTAAGGACACCAAAGCAACACTATGAATTGTACTTTGGCTTACAAGAATGAATTCCTAATGTGCCCTCATAAAACTGAATTCTGGGAAACCTCACATATGTCCACTCTTGAATCTAGAAAATTACTTTAGCAGTCTATGTTCTTTCGTTGTTCATCTCTAAGTATTGTTTTCGACATATCAGAAGTCTGAAGTAGTTTTTCCAAGCTTAAAATAAAATTTGATTCAAAGGCTTTGCTGTTGCTCATTACTCATTTTGAAAATCACAAAACACAATAAGTAAACAAGAATTTTATTATTATTAATTGTGTGATACACCTCCAAGGAGTCCAAGGACACTTTGCAGGAGAGTTCTCTACTACATACATCTCACTGTCGATGCTACTCAAGCGTTCGTCTCTTCAGCACGCACACACACATGCGATAAACAATTTTTTCCTGATGACGATAAATCAACAGATGAAGAAATCCACAAAACTTACAAATAAATAATGGAAACAGACATAGACACTCCTAACAATGATTTATTTACAACTAATGAAATCGAGTCAATATTACGATCAATGGATCCAAGAAACACTCCTGGAGAGGATGGAATAACCAGCAGTATACTCTTAAGAGCATTTGTTGAATTCCCTGAATTCATAACACTTTACAACAAATGCCTAAAATGAGAACAATTTCCTTTATTATGGAAATGCTCTAAAATTATACCCATAATCAAACCAGGAAAAGAAACATCCAAAGAAATTAGCAAATACAGCAAGTCTCATAATTGTTGCTGGTAAGGTACCAGAAAAACTTATGATAAACTGAATAATGCACTTTGTCTACTCAAGAGACCTATTAATCAGCAATCAATATGCATTTAAACCTCAATCAAGCACAATAGACACAATTATGGAAGTTAAAGAGTTCACAGAAGACAGTCTACAGCAAAAAAAAAAAAGACATACTACTGATCTCACTCGATGTACAAGGAGCCTTTGATGCTGTGTGGTGGCCAGCCATAATCAATCAATTAAGATATTTAAAATGTCCAAAAAACCTACTCTACCTTACAAAAAAATATTTTACAGACAGAAGAGCAACCATGACATTAAAAAACCACAACTGTAACAAAAGAAGTCAAATGAGGCTGTAATTTATGTTTGTACTGTAGACCAAGTCTCTGTAACATCCAGTATAATCCAGTAGAAGTCTTAATAGTATATGACTCACTATTAAGACTTCTTGTTACTAAGCAGACTCCGGCTGAAAAATTACACCAGCTCTCCACTAACTACACAGATTCCATATCCTGGAATCCACATCATGCATTTGTTGTTGATAATGTGATCATAGTGATTTGGGGATGTGATGGCTTACAGTTAGAAGTAACAGCCAACGAAGAACTCTTTAAAATTGCAGAGAAGGCACGCGAGAAGAAAGTTACTTTCAATAGCACCAAGTCTAAAGTGCTCCAAATCTCATGTAAAAAATCAAAACAACCTATAACATTCTTCCTAAACAGGGAGGTTCTCAAGGCAGCCAGTAAGCTAAAATACTAGGAGTAACAATAGATGAAAAATTTACCTTCAACGAGCACATCTCATATGGTGTTGAAAAGAGCTTACAAATAGTAAACGTTTTAGCTAAGTTGGCAAGGATTACGTGGGGATTAGGCCATCAAGCACTGAAAACAATATATACTGGGGCTATACTACCATTGATATCTTATGCTGCACCTGCCTGGAAAGATGCACTAAAATCAAAGAAAAACTAACAGAAGCTAAACAGAGTTCAACACCTTATAGCGATACATATAATTAAAAGATACAGGTCTTGAATCTTTTGAGGCAGCTTGCATTTTTTGCTGGACTAATACTGATCTTCTTGAACATGCAAGAATTCTCTCTTATATATGAAGTCACTTCCGGAAGATATAATGAAAATTTAACATTGATCCAAATTGTTACGATGTCTGCTTCACTACAGTAGGTGGCCTCACCCAGCAAAGAGAACATATATTAAGGAGAAGGAAAGCTCTGAAAGTGACAATTTCCATATATACACACACTGATGGAAGCAAAACCGAAGGGAACGTCGGTTGTTCTTTCATTGCATATAATAGACAGTCCATTAAACAAGAATTCAGGATTCAGGATTGGCTGTTCAATAGGTATCAGAGCGTTGTGTATGGTGGGGCAGTTTCAAGGAAGCAGAGGGTTACAAGTTGGGGTCCCACAGGGCTCAGTACTGGGACCTATATTGTTTAACCTTTAAATCAATGACATTGTCAGTGGATTGCAAGGAGATATTCAGTTGTTTGCAGATGATGCGAAGCTGGGAAGGATTATTAGTAATAGTGCAGATGTGGCAGCCCTGCTGCAAGTGGATTTGAATAAGCTAGATAGATGGGCAAATGAATGGGGGGTCTCAGTTTAATGTAGCAAAATGTAAGGGCTTGAGGTTTGGGAAACATCGATGGGACACTGCATACTCTATGGGAGGAGTTATACTGGAGGAAGTAGGGGAGACAAGAGATCTGGGGTTGATGATTGATAGAAACCTGAAATTTAGGGGACATATTGTAATGGTGGTGAAGGTAACACAGAGGATTGCTGTAATTATGAGAAGGACACTAACCTGCAGAGATAAAAGGGTTATCATTCCATTGTATAAGACCCTGATCAGACCACACTTGGACTATTGTTCTCAGATTTGGTCCCCAGGATTTGAAGGGGATAAATTAACTGTGGAAAGGGTACAAAGGCGGATAACAAAGATGGTTTCAGGACTGTACAAGGATAGTTATGAGGATCGGTTGAGGGAATCTGGACTGCAGAGTTTGGTGGATAGAAGAAGGAGAGGTGATATGATTGAGACTTTTAAACTGTTGAGAGGTGGTTACAGGGTTGACACTGGGGAGTTCTTTTGCTTGGTTGAACAGCAGGAAGGATTGATGACAAGAGGCCATCCCTGGAAGTTACGAAAGGAAACTGTGAGGAAGAGTGTGAGGAGTGATTTCTTTTGCATGGAGGGTGGTTGAACCATGGAATGCATTGCCTGATGGCGTGGTGAGAGCGAGAACGGTCAATGAGTTCAAAGAGTGGTATGATAGAATTTGTGTTTCTTAGGGGGGGCCTCCCCTCGATGAGTCTTGATAGACTTTGTGTTTCTTAGGAAGGACTTCCCACGATGAGTCTTTTGACTCCATGGAGGCCTGAATAATAATAATAAGAAGAAGAAGAACACTGCTCTAGATTGCATCTTTTCTGTTCCAACAACCAAGCAGAACAACTTGCTATAGTTCATTCGCTTGCATATCTATCTCTGGGAATTAGAAATAAACACCTCTCATGAAAAGACGCAACAATTTACAGTGACAATAGAAGCACTATGGACATAATAAAAACCAGAACAATCATATAGCATTAATAGAACAGACAAGAAATCTGGTTTGGAATCTCACTCTAGAGGGATAGGAAATCAGGTTCTGCTGGGTGAGGGCACATACCAGGGTAGCAGGAATGAGAGAGTGCATCAGCTGGCTAAAGATGTGGCTAGAAATGAATGACTAGAAACAAGTTACCAAAAGTACTCGAAATCTGCTGTAAAAATACTTGCTGAAGAAAAAAATCTAAACTTGTGGGAAGAAGAAGAATGGGAAAATATCCAAAAATGGATCAACAACAAAAGAATTCTTGTCAAGTATCAGAAGCAGACTCCAGCTGAAAAATCATGCCAGCTCTCCACTAACTATACATGTTCCATATCCTGGAATCCATACCATGCATTTGTTGTTCACACCTTCAACAGACTGTCGATCATATACTTTGCAACTGTCAGCTCAGCTACTTAAACCCATCCAGATACCCTTAAAACAACAACACATCAAGTGGTCAATGTCAAAACAGAGAGTTATTCAAAAGTATTACTTAGAATTGATTAAATTTGCCAATAAGATCAACTTCCAGTCATTGCTGATATTGTTACTGATATTGTGTGAATTATACAGTGTAAATATATGTATATATAAAAACATAAATATAAATATGGATGTAAAGGTCGGAATACATACATATAGATGTAAAAATATAAATGTAAATATGAATATTGATACAAAAATATAAATATAAATGTTAATCAGTACTTGGAAGCTACATGTAATATATGCAATGGAGCATGTAGGAATAAATTAACTTCTGCGAGGGTTACTGTTGGGGAAAAAAAAGACTTTCATCTGTTCACAGTGCTATCTACCACCAATTAATTTTTTTTTCTGCAAACTATGTGTTCTCTGGCCCTGCATTTATAAAAAGACACTATTATCCTATAATAGCAACACTCACATTATCACATATTTGGAAATGTACTAAGTAAGAAATTATGGATCTGCCATGTGTAAGTAATAGTAATTGTCATATGAGTTACTATTTTTTTTTTTTTTTTTTTTTTTACATTCACATGAGATTTTATTGCTATGCTCTTTTTCCTACATAGGCTATGTTGGTCATGGAATGTTAAGTGTTTGTGTTCAAGGTGCTGTTTTTACTTCACCACCACCAGCAGCAATTCTGACAGCTATTCGTGTTGCAGCAGTTGGAAGCAAAGGTTAGTAATGATAGGGAAAGTTGTAAATTCTTCTCTTAATGTCAAAACACAAACAAATAATCTTTTTTTTTTTTTTTATTTCATAGTTGTCATCCTGAAAATATATATAACACACAATATTGATTTCAGAACACAAACTAATAATCTTTTTATATTTTATTACATTTTATTTCATAGTTTTCATTAATATTACTTACTAGGTATATCTTCAGGATATTAATTTTTTTAAAAAAAGCCAAACAAAAACAGAAGTATCTAATTTCTGCTCATTACATATACTGAAAAAATATACTTTTTTGACATAGTTCTGATGGGTGGTCTTTGCTTTTTTTAATTGTGTTTTAGATTTATTTTTATAAATAATATTTTCATTTTAATATCTACTTTTATTAACTGCCATCCATCCCAAATAATTACCAATTTTTCTTTCCTTGAAATTGCTTTTTAAAATGAAATGTGATTGAGATAAATAATCGCCTCTGTAATTTTTTGGATTATTGAAAAAATATGTAAACTACAGCATAATCAAAATTAAAGTATCCCTGTTTAAGGTCTTGTGGAGTGCAATCCAGTGAAGAAGCGATATTTGAGATATAAAATGTAGTTCAAGAATTCACCCCCAGGTGAGTTGTTAATGAAAAATGCATGGGATTTGCATAACATTCAACTTGGAGGTGTCAAGAGCATTTATAAAGTTCGAAACAGGATTTTTCCCCGTCATTCTGGTTATTAATACCGTTCACAGTGATGCCACTAACCTAGCCTTAATGTTCTTTGCTCGTGAAGCTGTACTACCTAAACAATTACAATGCAGTTGCTGCATTCTGCAAATTTCATCACCTGAACAAATATCGACCAAGTCCACTGTCTCCATATGCTCTGCAACGAATGATTAGTTGTTTTGAAGAAACAGGATCATTGCAGTTAGACCCAGCAGAGGCAGCAAACCAGTGCATTTGCAACAAGTGAATGAAGTTGCTACTGCCATTGTGGAGCAGGCCGTGAATAACAGAATTGGTTCCTGAAGTGCACATGCTATATCAAAACTCATGGATGTGCCTTACACAACTATCTGGAAAATTCTATGAAATATTCTGCATTTCTACCCATTTAAGATAATCCTATCACAGGAGTTGCATCCACAGGACTTTGAAGTCAACTGATGTTCTCTTTAACATTTGTTCGAGTGGAGTCGGATGCTGCAGTTCTGTTGATGAGTTTGTGGGGAAATGAGGCTCGCATTCACCTGAATTGAGCTGTGAATACCCACAATTGCTGAAATGGGCTACGTAAAACCTGCATGCAATCTAAAAAAATTCTTTTGCATTCACCCAAAGTTACTAATGTCATTTATCATTGGAGCATTCTTCTTTGAGGATATTTGCCAGTCAGATCCTGTGAGCTGCTCAGTTATGCCCGAGAGGTATTGCGATGTGATAAACAATTTTGTGCTACAGTTACAGCAGTGCCTGTGCATGGATTCAGTCATTTTCATGCAGGACGAGACCCCTCCAGACATTGGTCCATCTGTACAGGAGGTTCTTTGGGAAAATTTCAAGGAAGCCAGAGTGATCAGCCATGCGTTTCCCACTGCATGGCCACCTCGTTTACCTGATCTGACCCTTGTGACTTCTGGCTGTGGGGATTTTTCAAAGACAGGGTTTTTTGGAATCATCCAGATAACATGCTGAAAGACAGCAGAAACCAGCCAGTTGGGACTGACTGCGTTCTGCCATTGAACACACTGTGCAAAGGATGTAGTTTGTGGCATACTGGGAAAAGCAGCACATTGAACAGTACAACCCACCAATACATAATGGAAGTGAATAAAAATCTGTTATTTATGCTTGTGTTACTTTTATCCTTCTTCCACACACATAGAAAAAATGCTTCTGCATGATGCACAATCACGTAATGTATTCCTGTAAAGTTTTGCAGCATTTGGATCACTGGGTAGCACTCTACAAAGCCTTAAACAGGAATACTTTAATTTTGATCATCCTGTATATAATTTAGAAAAAAGAGTGCATCTCAGAAACAGTTATTAGCAGTACATCAATAGTTCACTGTGAGTGCTTCAGAGGAAGAGAGAGAGAGAGAGAGAGGCTATTAGGATTAAAGTGAATTTTTGTAGACTTCGATGGTTTTTCATCAAAATGCAGTTTTGATATTTTTCTTTTTAGATATTATAACAGTATAGCCACTAGGCTAACAGCCCGCGCGGTTAGCCTAGTGACTATGCGCTTCGCAACCGTATGCCTGGGGAAGGAGTGTCCTAGGTTCGATTCCCGTTGGTGACTTGAGGAGCTGAAGGATCTTCCTCAGCCATAGCCAAGTTAGCCAGTCTTGGGCGTGGACAGCAAGGTTTTTTCCCCAGTTTATTGTGGGGTTTTCATCCCACAAAGCAGGCAAACTGGCCTTAAGAACTCAACACTACAGGCCATAGGATACACTGGGGCATAAGGCTGACCACCTTATTCTGTAAACGAAGTGAGGTCCGATGATCAATGGACCCTCGACACTGCAAGGTAAAAGAGGGTATAAGGAAGATGAGATGAGATGAGATATTATAACAGTGAAGAAATTCGGTTATAGTTTGATGATAATTCTGAAGCTCATGCTTGCCTACCAGTAAGAGATAAATACTTCATGGTATTTGGCATGTAGGCGGTGAAAGTTTACCTCCTTAATGAGTGCAATTATTATTATAATCGACCTTCATGGTATTAACAGACTCATTCAGTGAGTGGTCTATCTATCATGTGGAATATTAAACTCATTTACAACACATTCTAGCAATGTATGCTACTCACCCACCTCCATGTAAAAAGGCTACTAATTCTCTCTTCACCACACCTTTACACAATTTCCAGGGATGGCTTCTTGTTCTCCCCTCTCTCTCACCTTCCACTCTGCATAATCCCACTAATAATCTAGTGGAATCTTTTTATCAGTTTAAATGTCTCCATCATATTACCCCTTTTCTGCCTATACACTAAACTCTGCTTATTTTCTCTCTCTCTCTCTCTCTAACCAATATTTTAGAATGTCGATATTGCCTTAGTTACTTGTCTCTTCAGTTCTCTTCAGTTTCCACATCACATCAGACCAAATTTAAGTTTAATAGTCATGTTTATGGTCTGAACTATGCATTATATTGCACAGCAACTCCCTCATTATAACTTGTCAGTGGTGATCCTATCATGAGAGCAGTGCATTTTTTTTTTTTTTGCAACACTTAATGTGTCCTCTGAACTTTAGGTTACTGTCATTTATCACCTTCAAATCTTGAATAAATCCCAACTCCATTAATAAAATACATAAAAACTGCAGCTCGACTCAATCTATTTAAATCTTCATTCACAATCACTCTTTATAACTTGCCCCAATTTTGCATCATCAGCAAATGACTGAAGATCTCCAGTCACTCTATAAGATATATCATTAACAAATAAGTTAAACAGTAGGGCCCAAGAAGTAAAGCAACCTTTCCTTTCTGGGATGCTGCCCCATCCCACAAATACACATCTTGTTGGTATTGTTTAGAAGACAGTCTTCAATCCATCTAACCTTATTACCTATCCTATCTTTTTTTTCTTGTACACCGACTTGTCATGTGGCAATTTGTCAGATGTCATTATCAAATTACCAAGAATATCACTGTAATGAGTCTTCCTTATTCATCACTTGCATCATCTTATTATAAAATGCAAGTTGATTGCTAAAATAAGACCTATCCTCTACAAATCCATGTTGACCAACATAGAAAATTCTATGTTCATCATTCCAGTCCTGTATTCTTTTCCTAACCAACCTCTGATAATTAAAACTACAGATATACAGGTCTATAATTGGACACTTCTGTCCTAGAAATATGGTTTTGTAGTAGCACTACCACACTGTTACTAAAAGTAACAAACGTGGTAAAGAAGAAAGTGAAATAGGAGTCTCAAGCTAAAGAAAATTCAAGGAATCCTTCTATTGCAGAAGGTGACAGTGGTAGATGATTATGGTATTACAGTGAACATGGCAAAGGATGTAGTGGAATTATTTAATGAGCACTTTGTCAATTTATCATATTGCTGCAAATGATGCTGTGCCATGCTTATAAGGGAAGCAAGTGATAGTAGGATTAGAAATGAAAGAATTAGATGTCTATCTTTGTGATTGAACTAGATGTTAATATGGCTGTGCAAATGGATCCATATCATCTCATATTTTAGGGAATATGCAAAAGCATTAGCTGTGCACTTAATTTGGTTGTTTACTGAGAGTCTAAGGCATGGAAAGAAGGCCAAGTAGTGCCACTGCAAAAGCATATTTCTAGGACAGAAGTTTCCAATTACATTCTCTGTATATTTGTAATTAAGATATCAGACAGATTGGTTAAGAATAGAACAGGATTGATGAGCATAGAATTTTCTATGTTAGTCAGCATGGGTTTGTGAAGGGATGGGTCTTGCTTTAGCAATATCCTTGCATTTTGTAATAAGGTGACAAAAGTGACAGATAAGGAAGAGTGATTACAGTAATATTCTTGGTTCTTTGCAAAAGGCATTTGATAGATTGCCTCATGACAGGATGATGTACAAGCAGGAAAAGATAACTCAGGTAATAGATTGGTTAGATAAATTGAAGACTAGAAGATGAAAGTAGTGTACCAGCAATGAAAGATTGCTAGTGTTGTGCTACAGTCATTTTTTCTTGGGATCCTAACTGTTTAGGACCCCAATGTTTAACATCCCAGACAATCTCATACCTTCTCTATGTCACAGCTCAAGTAACCCAATTTTATTGAATTGCGCTGTTACCACTAAAAGGTTAGAAATTGCATGATATTCAAATTTCGAAATTTCCAGGGGAATTAAAAACTGCCATGCTTCGTCAACTTATTTGTTAATGATATATATGATATACGATCAGTCCCTATATGTGATGTGATCAGTCTGCCACAGAGTGAGGCTATAGTTGGATGTGTTATGAGGTAGCAGTGAAAAAAAAAAAAGATAAGTTTTTGTTATGATTTATTAAAGTTTTACTTTAAATTTATGAAAAATCTAAGCTAGGCAGAACATATAGTCTGTGGGTAGTTTGCACTTGGAGAATTTGTACTTCAATGTAATATTTTAGCATAGTTTGCTAGTATTCTTTCTATAGTGTTTGAATAATAGCGGCAACCGCAATTCAGTTTATCAATGGCTTATCACTGAGTCCTCCATCATTTAAGGACTACATTCTACACACAACATACTACAGGATTTTGTGGCATGTACATATCCCAGCAGTCAGAAATGTAGCAGGTGAGAGACATGGGAGTGCATGTCTGCATAAAATGTAGAAAATGGAAAGAACTTTGTTATTTAGAAATTGGCATAATAGGCCTCCTCGGCATTACTTCAGAAACGGGTGAATATTGACCGAGAGAGATGAGTGGTGTGATCGAGGGTGAAGAAAATGAGTGGCATGTGAATGAGAATTTAAAAATAGAGAGTGTAGTAGATTTGAATGATGGTGTTAATTGGAAGATGAATGTTGAGTGAGTGTAGGTAGCTTGCAGAGAGAATAGATATGCTGAAATTGATAAGAAATGGAGAAGAGCATCAGTAATGAATGTCAAGAACGAGTTGAGAAGTGTGAAAGAAGAGATTAGGCGATTGGAAACAATGAATGTGAAGTGAATCAGAATAGGAGTGAGAGAGAGTTATGGGAATAATAGAAATGGAGAGAATAGAAGAACAAGTGAAAGAGAGGAAATGAGAGAAAGGTGAAACAGTGCAGCAACCAGGGATGGAGAGATGACAGGATGTCAGGTAAGTGGGAAAACAAGGAGAGAATTGTCAGAGGGGGAGAGAGGGATGCAGGTGAACAATGAAGAAACAGAATGGTAAGAGGTACGATGTATGGTGACATGATGATGATCCGTGGTGTGCAAGATAGAATGCCAGAGGAGTGTCTGCCTGGAGGAACAATAGATAGTGTAACAATGGCAATTAAATGAGGTGAAAGAGTGGATGAGATAATTGTAATGGTGGGCACAAATGAATTGAGAGAGAGAGAAGCAGTGTGAATTGGGTGGCAAGAGATCTGATGTTTATGCTTGAGGCTGTACAGAAAGAGACCAAGAGAAGGAAGACAATGAACGTGAATTTAAAAATAGAGAGTGTAGTAGATTTGAATGATGGTGTTAATTGGACGATGAATGTTGAGTGAATGTAGGTAGCTTGCAGAGAGAATAGATATGCTGAAATTGATAAGAAATGGAGAAGAGCATCAGTAATGAATGTCAAGAACGAGTTGAGAAGTGTGAAAGAAGAGCCCAGATATAATAATGCCGAACTACATATACTGCTATCATACCATTCATTATTGACACTCTGTAATGAATGAATCAATAATGAATGGTATGATAGCCAGAATATGTTGAAAGAGAGGCTTGGATTACGTGGATGCATGGAGGGCAACTGGAGAGAATGTTGTTCTCTGAAAAAGTCAGCATGTCAATGCAGGGAAACTACAATTATCATGGGATGGTAGCAGGGGTGGCTTCTTGTGGGAATAGTTGCTTGGAAGAAGAGGGAATACATCATGTAATGCTGAATCCAGTGGAGTCTGGAGGATATAATGATAGGTTTAGAACAGTGAAAATACCTTGATAATTCTTTATACAAATGTCAAGAGTATCTGGAATAAAGGAGATGATTGGGGGCTCTGATAGCCTTAGCCTGTCCAAAGATTATTGGAATCATCACTGAGATATTGTTGACAGAAGATGATATATTGACAGGAATAGACCAGGAACAGAAGTAGTAGGGTATAGCATTTTTCAGCAGGATAAGACGGGTAAACATGGTGGAGTATTGCTTATGATAAGTGATGAGTTGTGTTCTCTCAGAGTGCTGAATTTAAATAGCAATAACACTGATGGTTTTTAGAGCATAATGATGTGAGGTGTAGGTGGGCAGGTCAGGATATTAGTGAGGTGTCCCTATAAGCCAGAGAGTATAGAGAGTGAAGAGCAAGAGATGTTTAGGAAGTTCAGCTTGGCAAGTGCAAAAAAAAAAAAAAAATGATTGTTATGGAAGATTTTAACTACAGCAGTATAAATTGGGAAGAGGAAACTGCATGTAATAGTAAGGGAATGGAATTTTTGAAATTCTTGAGGGACAAATGTCTTAAGCAATGTAATAGAAGGAATATGAGTTTCAAGAGTTTGGCATTTGGTCATAGCATCAGAAGATCTGATTATATGATAACTCTGCTGCCGCCGACAAGAGAGTGATCATGTGGTTTTGACTTGGAAGATAAACAGACCTGCAGGAGTATCAAAGAGAAAGGAATGTGTGGAATTATAAGGCAGGTGTGATTATAATAATCATGAGCCTCCATAGCTCAGTCGATAAAGCCCTTTGGTCGGAAAGACCTGGTTCAATTCTTGTCAGTGATGTGAGGAACCTTTATCTGATCTCTTTTGACGAAAGGTGAGTTAGCCAGTCTCATACAGAGGTAGGGATTTTTTTTTCACCTGTAAGCTTGGGTTTTTCATCTCCCAGAACGCAAACCGGCCTCATGAACACACTCATCTACAAACATAGGACACCCTGGTAGGCATAGGGCTAACCACCTTATCCTCAAGTTACATTTGCGAAGTCCAAGAATAGTTTGAAGGTTGTGGGCACTTGCCTGTTAGGACCATGGATGGATGGATTATAATAATCTTAGAAATCAGCTTGGGGCACCTCCATGGATGGAGGAATTGGAAGGACAAGATATCATCAGTACTTGGGAACTGATGAAGGAATATTTATTAGCAGCAACGGCAAGTTGTATGTCAGAAAAAGGAGAACACAATTTGGTGTAAAGTGGATGACAAACAATATCAAATGAGAACTGTAGGTGAAAAAGAGGTTATGAAAGAGATATAAGGAGAGGGGTGGAGAGCAGATGTATGAAGAATATAAGACTCAGGCCAGGAGAGTGATTAGTATGATAAGGAAGTGAGAAGAGATTGGCCCTGAGATCCAAAGAAAATCCTAAAGAATTCTTTTATTTAGGAGTGTTATTGATGATAGCTGATGAACTGCAGCCAAGGAGAATTGAAGTTGTATTGCAGGATAGTAAAAAGAGCTCATTTGAGGCTATTTGGTGTGATATTGAGACAGACAGAACAAAATATACAGTTGGGTGCTGTTATAGACCAGGTGATGGAATAGATGGTGGAGATAGTATACATAAACAAATTGATGAAATGAGTGGAAGGAGGGTAATTATTATGGGGATTTCAACTATGGTAACATTGATTGGAAGGAGGAGAGGACACATGTGAGAAAGGAAATGGATTTTATTCAATTATTAAGGGATAACTATCTGAGACAGCATGTAATTGAAAATACTAGGGGTTTGACCTCCTTGACCAGGGAGGTGGCTAAAGGTGTGGAATTTTCGATTAAGACAGGGTATATGTGGAATTACCATGCTAGCAAGTATGACAAGCTTTGGAGATTACTTGGTTCAGTGCCATGGCATGTAAAACTGCAAGGGCTGGATGTTGATAGAGCATGGGAAGTGGTCAAGGAGCATTTACAGGAGGTTATGGCTGATTGTATACCTAGGGTCCGAATAGTAAAACAAGTAGGGGTTAAATGGATGAATAACACCATTAAATTAAATGGATGAACAACACCATTAAACTTGAGTTGCAAAAAATGAAACAACTGTGGATGGAATTTAAGGAGAAAGATGACCTGCAGGCACATGAACAGTATAAAGTGCAGTCCAGAAGGGTAATGAGTGTGGAGAGAAAGACAAAAACGGATTATGAAAGGAAATTAGCCATGCAAGCTAAAGAGAATCCCAAACAGTTCTCTCAATATGCTGCAAGCAAAAAAAAAAAAACTGTACACGACAGAATGATTTTAAGGAATGCCGATGGTAAGGAGGTCACTGAATCAGTCGATATAGTGGAATTACTGAGCGGGCACTTTGCAAGAGTATATCATCCAGGTGGTGACATTGAAAGAATGAAGGAACCATTAGTTTATATGGGAATTGTGATGAATGAAGTGGAAGTGAATAGTCTATTACAGAACCTTAATATGAATACATCTGTGGGATTGGATGGTATACTGCACAGGTCTTATGTAAAGCGGCTAAAGAATTATCAGTGCCCTTGACCATGTTTTAATCTGAGTCTCGGGTATGGTTTAGTCCCAAAGGTGTGGAAAGAGGGGAAAATAGTTCCGCTGCATAAAGAGGATCCAAGACTACTGTTGCAAATTACCGACCGATCAGCATGTCAGGAGTCATTGTCAAGGTCTTGGAGAAAGTAGTCAAGGGAAAAATACAGGAATGGATTGATGAAAATGAGATACTGTATGTGGACAGCATGGCTTTGTGAAGGGTAGATCATGCCTTAGTAACTTGCTCAAGTTTTATAACACAGTGACAGCTGAACTGGATAAGGGTAATGGGTTTACAGTGATACTGCTGGACCTGGTTAAGGCATTTGACAGGATACCATATGGAATTCTAATCCGTAAACTGCAACACATGGGAATGGATATAGGGTTGGTGAGATGGATAGGTGGGTGGTTGATGGAGAGATATCAGAGAGTAGTTTATTCAGGAGTAGAGTCCAAAAGATGGCTTGTGACTGGTGGTGTGCTGCAGGGTTCTGTTCTTGGACCACTGCTGTTTAATTTGTTCATTAACGATATAGGGAAGGATCTAAGAGGAACAGTTCGTTTGTTCGCTGATGATGCAAAGTTGGGTAGGGCAATAGTGAATGCAGAAGATATCAAAATCTTGCAGGATGATTTGGATAGATTGGAGTTCTGGGCTAAGGAGAATGGATTTCAACTTAATGTGACAAAATGTAAGGTTATGCATTTTGGAGTGAAAAGATTAGCAGCAGTATACCACATTGGTGGAACTGTACTCCAGGAGATTGATGAGGCCAGGGATTTGGGAGTGTTGGTGGATAGGGAGATGAAGTTTAGGGGGCACATTGCAAAAGTGGCTAAATCAGTTCATCAATGCATTTGGTTTTTGAAAAATACTTTGACAGGCAGAGACAAGCAAGTTATTGTTCCTCTGTACTGAGCCTTGATAAGACCTCATCTCGACTACTGTGCCCAGATTTGGTCACCTAGGTTTCTTCTTGATGGGGAGGAGGTGGAGAGGATTCAGAGGCAAGTGACCAAGATGATAGCAGGTCTATGGAATGAATCTTATGAGAACAGGTTGAAGATTTGTGGGTTGCAGAAATTGGTTGATAGGTGGAAAAGGGGAGATATGATTCTATATCTCCCCTTTTCTTGCTAAAGGGATTCTATAGGATTAATTCAGAGGATATTTTTGAGATCAGGACTGGTGGTGGGAGAACTAGGGGACATCTATGAAATCTGGGCAAGAGTGTGGTTAGTAAGGGTGTTAGAGCTGGGTTCTTTACTTTTAGAGTGGTAAATGATTGGAATAAACTGCCAGAGTCTGTTGGGGTGCTATGACAGTGAGTGAGTGAGTCCAAGGCATGTTAAGGGCCTCCCTTGATGAGTCTAAGGACTCCCTGGAGTCGCCCGAAATAATAATAATAATAATAATAATAATATGTCGCCAGTAGGAGGAAGAATGATTGTAGAAGAATGGCATTCATGGATAAAAATGAGACTAGAGTGACTGATGCAAAACACATAGCAGAATTTTTGAATGAACACTTTATTGGGGTATTTCATCTTAGAGAAGTAGGTTTAATACTAGGGGATGAGGCAGGTTTGAGGTTTAGAAGTGCAAGGAGAGTGTGTGTTTCAAATACTGAGTTTTCTGAATGTCAATAAAGCAGTGGGACTACTGGGTTTGAGAGAATGCACTAAAGACCTGACAGCTCCATCACCCTGGCTTTTGAATGAGAGTCTGGCCACCCGAAAGTGCCCAAGGAGTGAAAGGAGGGTAAGATAGTGTCATTATATAAGAGTGGTAGTAGAATGGAAGTGTCAAGCTATAGACCAGTTTGTATTTCATCAGTAATTGTTAAGATTTTGGAGAAATCAGTGAGTCTTTATTTACAGCATTGGGCAGATGCTGTGAGAGTTAGCCTGGATTAGTTAAGGGGCACTCTTATTTTAGTAATATGATTGCCTTTTATAATAGTGACAAGAGCGGTTGATGAGGAAAAGGCATATTCTGCCATATTTTTGGATTTTACAAAGGCATTTGATAGGGTACCACATGATAAGCTGATGTTTAAGTTGCAGCACATTGGTTTGGATGTCAGGTTAGTGAATTGGATTGGCTGTCTGATAGGTATCAGAGAGTTGTACATGAGGACGCTGTCTCAAATAAGCAGAAGGTTAAAAGTAGAGTCCCACAGGGCCCAGTACTGGGATCTGTTGAAAGTTTATTTTTCACTTGGTTAGACTATAATAAATTTAGTTTAATCCTTTATCCAAGTGTGAGTAATTTAATAAAAAGGTGGCACACCATTTGGCAACTCCTATAGGTAGAGATGACCTTGCTAATGCTTCTGCCTCGTATCTTCACTTGGGTCTGGCTCCCACTGAAGAGACCTCAATAAAGGTCGAAACTAGTGAAAGGTGGAAAGTGGCCCTTCCCTTAATGCATAACATTATACATATCCTCAAGGAGATATGTTTTGCATTATGGGAGATACTGAGATAGGAGTGATGTTTTCTTGCTCCACCTTTGCAACGAGTTGCCCGGTGTTGTATCACCTTACCCCAGTCCTGAAGATACTTTCAGGTGCAAACTTTGTTTGCTCACACTTGGATAAAGGATTAAACTAAATTTATTATACTGGGATCTGTATTGTTTAACCTTTATATCAATGGCATTGTCAATGGATTACAGGGGGATATTCAGTTGTTTGCAAATTATGTGAAACTGGGAAGGGGTTATTAGTAATAATGCAGATGTGGTAGCCCTTCAAGAGGGTTAGAATAAAATGGACAGATGGGCAAATGCATGGGAGTCAGTTTAATTTAACTAAATGTAAAGTCTTGAAGTTTGGGATACATCAACAAGCAGCTGCATACTCTGATGGAGGGACTGCTCTGGAGCATATGGGGAGAGGCAAGGGATATTGGGGTGATGATTGATAGAAATTCAATTATTACCCCAATTTATTGAAATTCGGGAAACATATTGCAAAGGTGGTGAAGGTAACCAAGAGGACTGCTGCAATACTGAGAAAGATGCTGATCTGCAGAAATAAGAGTTGTCATTCCATTGTATAAAGCCCTAATCAGGCCACATCTGGACTATTGTGCTCAAATTTAGTCTCCATTAAGTTTTCCGTGTTTGATCTTTAGAGCCGAGATTCTTCTGGATTATCCAACCCTTAGCCCAACCACATTATCAATGTACAATTGGTTTCCAACCTTTTGCAAGTGGGATTCACACTTTAAAAAAAAAAAATTCTATTTCCATACTGTAACTTTCTTTTTACAATTTATATATATATATATATATATATATATCATTTGAGCCACAGACAGCTACAGAGCCATTTTTGTATTAGTGTTTTGTATCA
Source organism: Typopeltis vanoorti (assembly GCF_054136105.1). Taxonomy (NCBI): domain Eukaryota; kingdom Metazoa; phylum Arthropoda; class Arachnida; order Uropygi; family Thelyphonidae; genus Typopeltis; species Typopeltis vanoorti. The sequence goes on from NC_143559.1 coordinate 70,226,608, forward strand.
TGTTTATTCCAGATTATTACAGATTATCTCATGCCTTTTAACATTTTAACTATAAATTATGGAAGTAACTGGATACTTAACAGAGAAATATATTTCTTCTCTTGCTTTGCTATTGAAACATAAACATTAGATTGACTTGAATTTGAATATGTGTACTTCTTAATATTTTCAGTTGGAACATTAGTAATAGTTTTGAGTTATACTGGAGACCGTCTCAATTTTGGATTAGCTGTTGAAAGAGCTAAAATTGAAGGTCTTAAAGTTGAGATGATTGTTTTGGGAGAAGATTGTGCCCTTCATGGAGAAGATAAAAGTGCTGGACGTAGAGGACTTTGTGGAGCAATATTAGCATATAAGGTACTTTATGAAAATGAAAAAGAAAATTATTAAGAAATTGTGGTTTAATTGCTTTTTTTTTACAAACAAACAATGATTTTATAACTAGAAGTATCTAGTTTTAATAAGTAATTTAATTCTGATTTCAAATATTTAGTCTGTATCATACAGATATCTTCAGGGAACAAAGTAATTATGTATAGCATACAGTGAAATTACATAATGGCATAAAGAAAATTCCACATAAATAATTTTTCATACTAAATGTGTAACAATAGTTATTTAATGTGTTCTGCTCTACAAGTAATCAAGACCCTTGATTATTTGTAGCAGAATTATGTTAGAGGACAGTATTGAATGCTTAGAGTGAAGAACCAAGCTTAATATTATCGTTATTATTATTATTACCCAAGACCCTATGGAGTCAAAGACTCATCTGGGAGGTCCTTTTATCATACACACAGCTCATAATACCATGATTTAAACACATTCAAATTCTCTGCAGATAATTTGTTTTCCAAATTTTAAAACCTTACATTTTGCAACATTGAACTCACATCCTCAATCACTCAATTTATTCAAGTCTTCTTGTAAGGCCACAACATCTCTACTCTTTCGTCCCAACTTTGCATCATCTGCAAACAACTGAATATCTCCATCCAAATCTTCACCAATATCATTAATATACAAGTTAAACAGTAATGGCCCTAAAACAGACCCCTGAGGTACACCACTAGTGACTATCCTTTTCCTGGATATCGCTCCCTCATACCCAGCTTATTGATACCTATCAGATATCCAGTCTCCAATCCAATGCACCAATCTAATATCCAACCCCATCTGCTCGAGTTTGACTATCAATTTATCATATGGTATTCCATCAAAAGCCTTTGCGAAACCTAAGTATATTACTGTGTATCCTTCTCCTCTGTCCAAGGAAGCGGTCACCTTATTGTAATAAGTAAGTAGATTACTAAACCATGACTTCCCTTTAGCAAATCCATGCTGTCCATCAAAGGTAATATCATTGTTGTCAACCCAATTCTGGATCCTAGTTCTCACAAGCTTCTCCAACGATTTAACCACAATACCTGACGTACAGATAGGCCTGTAGTTTGATGCTTGAGTTCTATCACCTCGTTTATGAAGTGGCACAGTCTTGCTCTCCTTCCACTCCTTAGGAACTTGACTGAGTGCAAGACTCGTATTAAAAAAAAAAATATGTCAAGGCAGGTGTCAACTCCCTGGCACATTCCTTCAGAATACGTGGTGATATATTATCAAGTCTCATAGCCTTATTTACATATAGTTTGCTCAATTCCCCATACCCCTCTTGCTCACTTACAGTCAGTTTTTCCTCCCCATCATGAACTGCCCTCAGTCTCTCCATGAAGTCACATTCACAAGACTGAAAGACCTTTATGAACTGCTCATTAAGTATCTCCACCACACCTTCTGCAACAACTGTCTTCATACCATTTTCTCCAATCAGTGTCATCCTTCCATAATCATTCTTTCTTTTGCTGGCTACATATTGAAAGAACTCCTTAGGATTCTTTTTGGCTTCATTAGCTAACTGCTGTTCATACCTCACTTTAGCTACCCTCACCAACCAAGTCACCTGTCTTGCCTAGTCTTTGTAGTCCTCATGGAATTGGTTATTTCCACTTCTCTTATGCTGCCTCCTTAATGCCCTTTTTCTCTGTATTTCATGCTTAATCTCTTTATTCATCCATTTCACACCTACCTTATTTAACCTTCTCACCCTTGGAATACATTTAGACATTGCATCTACTAGATAGTTTTTGAAAATCCCCCAATTGATCTCGTTTCCAGCTAACTCCTCATTTCATGCTACACCTGAAAGCTGTCTCCTGAGCTCTTCATAATCACCTCCCCTTCCTTGTAGTTCCACATATACCCTTTTCTTACAGAGGTCCTCACTGCAATCACGCAGGTAATCACCTCATGGTCACTCACCAATCGATGGATGATTTGAAACCTCATTTATAATTACATCCTCTGATGAGATGACCAAATTTAAGACCCTCAATCCTCATGTGTCCTCTGTTACATACTGTCTGAGATAGTTATCCCTCAAAAACTTAAGAAATTCATTTTCTTTACTTCCAGTTGCTATCTCATCATTCCAGTCTATATTGCCATAATTAAAATTGCCCATAATGATCACTCTTTTCTTATTTGCTTGGCTAATTTGATTATACATTTCATAGTCACTACCATCCACATTACCTGGTATCTATAACAACATTCAACCAAGTATTTCATTCCATTCACCTCTATCTCACACTATACTGCCTCAAAACCACTGGCACTGTTTCCCTCTTGCATCTCTACTTTGTATAGACATAACTCTTTCTCTATCTTAATGGTTTTCCCGTAGATTATATTAAGCCAAAGTATTCTTAACATGTTTAATTTATTTATATTATTTAGATAGCAGGAGCTATGGCTGAGAGAGGTTTGTCACTAGAAGAGATTAAATGTACTATCGAAAAGTTGGCTAGAAATATGGGTGAGCAGTTTTAGTTTAGTTTGATTAGTCAAATTTAATTAAAAAAACATTCAGAGATTTATTTATTCATTTGCTTATTTTGTTCACATACTTATGTGAACAAAATAAGCAAATGAAATGTTTACTTAATTGTTTATTTGTTTGCTTATTAGGCAATGTGCTGCATGTATATTATTTCTGTTCACAACAGTAGGCTGTACAAAACTAGACATGACATTATGGAAGCCTAATACCACATCCATCTCAAATAAATGAACAAATAAGCAAAAAAAAAAAATTTTTTTTTCAAGCATCTCTGGAGTCAGATTCATCACAAGAGACCCTAACCATTATTCACACAATTCTTATCATACATATTTCCTTGAACTCATTTATTCATAGACAATCCCTTGTTTTCTTCCTTCCTGCTATATTTTAAAAAAAGGCTTCAGTGTCAATCCTATAGAACCCCTAGAGAGCATTCTGTAGACCTGGTGCATTTTGGTCACTTTGCCTTGAGTTGTTTTCTACCATGTCCTCATCCCATGGAATCCAGGTGACCAGATCTACACTCCATAGTTCAGATGTAGCCTTATAAAAACATTATAAAGGGAATAATAATAACCTCTCCATGTGTGTTGTGTTGATGTGTTATTTTAGCCACCTTTGCAATATGGCCCTCTAAACTTCAACTTCCTGTCCTCATCAATTTCTTGTATTTCATCTTCATCAGTGTGGCACACAGCTTATGATCTTTTCATCCCAGTGTGCATGTACCTTATATTTGGCCATGCATACTGGGCCATTATCCTTTGCTCATGCTGTCAGTCTATTTAATTTAAGAATTAAATAGACTGACAGCAGACTTACTGATATGAGACCAAGACATCGATTTTGACTGATATCAAAGTGTGGGATTTACTGCAATGTATCGTGTGTTTAATGTATTCATTGCCAAGGTAAATGATTTGTGGTATGGGAGCAAGAATGGAGAAAATATTTGTCAGAAATATTTCATAAGCGAGTATAAGAAATGGAGTGGTGGTGAGAGGGAAAGAATGAAGTGACTGATATTATGGATATAAGGCAGATTGTCAAAATGTTGTTGAGAATGTAGCAGAAGCAGTGAGTGATAGTGCACGAAATAAATGAGTGTTTGAAGGAAGTGGTTGAAAGTAATAATGTGGATGATGAGATGCTAGTGCAGAAAGAAATTGCTTGCTTATGCAGACTCCTTGACAAGACAAAACATGAGCTCGAGCAACTAGAGAAACAATTGTCATGTGGCACAGAAGGGCAGAGAATGAAAGAAAGAGTGAATGGGAAAAGCATGAAAGTCAAGAAACTGGGAGAAAAGAGATAGTATTGTATGGGGATTTGATGATAAGAGGTATACTTAATGAGAAAGTGACAACAGCATGTTTCCCTGGCTTGAAGATAAAAGATATTAGTCAAGTTGCAGTTTGCAGAAGAAAGAAGCAAACAAGTTAATTGTTTTGGCCTGCAAAATTATTCGAAAGGTGAGAAATATGCAATGGAAAAAGATGTTAAAGAGTTACAAAGATAATAAGCCGAAAGGCTATTTTACCGGCGAATTTGTTAATTGACAGGGAGATGGTAAATCCCGTTTTATTTTATAGCCGGGTATGAAACTCGGGTCGAAATCCATCGACATCCATAGAGTTTCAATGCCGAAAAAACTATCGGCGGAACCAAGTGTAAATGATCACTTGGGTAGTACAACACTAGGGCAACTCCATGCAAAGGTGGAGCATGCTCCATCACTAACTTTAATATTCTCTCATAATGTAAAACCCAGCTCCTAAGAGATGTATATATACTGTTTTACATTATGAGAAGAGGTCACTACCCAGACTGGTGTCAGCCTTTTTTGAGGTCTCATCAGTGAGTAGGTAGACCTGGAATATCACCTTTGCATGGAGTTGCCCTGGTGTTGTACTACCCAAGTGATCATTTACACTTGGTTCTGCCGATAGTTTTTTCGGCATTGAAACTCTATGGATGTTGATGGATTTTGACCCGAGTTTCGTACCCAGCTATAAAATAAAATGGGATTTACCATCTCCCTGTCAATTAACAAGTTCACCGGTAAAATAGCCTTTCGGCTTATTATCTTTGTAATTAACAATATTTAACAATGTATAGTACACCACTTCGGCAATTCGATAGTAGAGGTATGTAAGTTTCGGTTCACTTAAAACCTTGATATTCCAGGTCTACCTACTCACTGATGAGACCTCAAAAAAGTTTGAACCTGGTCTGGGTAGTGACCTCTTCTCATAATGCAAAACAGTATATATATATATACATCTCTTAGGAGCTGGGTTTTACATTATGAGAGAATATTAAAGTTAGTGATGGAGCTTGCTCCACCTTTGCATGGAGTTGCCCTGGTGTTGTACTACCCAAGTGATCATTTACACTTGGTTCCACCGATAGTTTTTTCGGCATTGAAACTCTATGGATTTCGACCCGAGTTTCGTACCTGGCTATAAAATAAAATGGGATTTACCATCTCTCTGTCAATTATGTTAAAGAGTTGTTAGAAGAAGTAAAAATGAAGAGTAAGTAATAAAGTAAAGATTGTGAGTCTGCTGCCTCAGTATGATAGGAAAGAATTGAGAAGAAGGGTCATGATTGCCAAGAAGTCAATCAATGAGAAGATTGTGTAGGAGGAATGCTGTGCAGTTTATAAATGTGGGGAATGAATTTGATGAACCTGTATATCCCGATGGACTGCACTTAAATAGTTTTGGAGTTAGGTGTTTGGAGAAAGTGTTGTTCAGTGAGAGTATTGAAGTGCAAATCCAGGGATCTAGAGATATTAGGGGGAAGCATTCAAGCATGCATCTAGCCATCCCTGGGCTAGATGAGTGCAGGAATGATTATGAAGAGCTGGGTGCAATTTCCAAGGTTTTGAATCTGAATGGGCAGGTAATAACATTATGTAGGGTAACTGTGAGCCCATGGCTATGTTGAAATACATGTAGATGATACCCAAAGTATCAGAAATAAGGGAGCGGAGTTTTTAGCATTGGTCAGCTCAACTTGGTCAAAAATTACTGGCATCAGTAAAACCTGGTTGTCATAGAATGATGTAGTTCCAGGAATAGAATGCAATGGATACTGTATTATTTTCAGAGAAGATAGAAGAAATAGGGCAGGAGGAAGAGTATTATTAATGATAGCTAAAGAACTTCAATCAACAAAAATAGAAGTCAAAGAAGATTGTAGATCTGATAGAAATGGTTCATTTGAGGCTGTCTGGTGTGAGATAGAGGCCAATAGGACAAAATATATTGTTGGTTGCTGCTATAGACCTGGGGGGGGGGGGAGGGATCCAGAAGAAAATGTGGACGACATGCATCTGCAGATTAGCACAATGAGCGCAGGCTGAGCAGTTATCATGGGAGACTTAAGATATGGTGATATAGGTTAGAAGGTGAAAGGGCACATGGCAAAATGGAAATGGAATTTATACAGTTACTAAGGGATACTTATCTGAAGCAGCACATGATGGAAGGGACCAGGAGTGCAAGAGAATGTGCAAGTTTAAGAGTGTTGGATCTGGTAACAGCATCAGAAGATCTATCTACAAGGGTGCTCTGAAAAAGTTCTTGGCTTTGACCATAGATGGCAACACTATCAGCACGATTGTTTTTTTCTAAGTTGGTACGTCTGTCATAAACATCCATGTGAAATTGCAAGTCATTCTATCAAGTAATTTATGTTATACAGCTGCTTGAAGCAAAAGTTTTGTATGTATCCTTAAAATAGATAAAATTGAGTATTGTGCAGTTATAAAATTCTTTGGTAAAAGAAAGTTTAATGCCAAAAGAAATTCATTCGAAGTTCATAAAAGTTTGTGGGCACTCCTCTCCTTCATTTTTGACAATTAAGAAATGGGCTGCCGAGTTTAAACTTGACCATACCAGCCTTGAAGATGATCCACGTGAAGGACATCCAAAAGAGTGTAACAACACCAGCAATCAAGTGCTTGAAATTGCTGAGACTATAGGCATTTCAAAAGAATGTGTAGGATATATTTTGCATGAAGAATTGCAAATGAAAAAGCTTTGTGCAAGATGGGTGCCAAGCTTGCTCACTGCAGATCAAAAACGCACTCTGAAAATCTCTGAACAGTGCTTGGAGTGTTTTAACAAGAATAAAACTGATTTTTGTGTGTCGATTATTTACTATGGATGAGACTTGGATTCACCATTACACATCAGAATCCAAAGAGCAGTCAAAACAGTGGACAGAAGCTGGTTGTTCAGCGCCAAAGAAGACAAAGTCAGTTCCATCAGCAGGAAAGGTCATGGCATCAGTATTTTGGGATGCTAAAGGAATTTTGTTTATTAATACTGTTTATTTTTTTCTTCTGCAAACCGGATCTTTTCTCACAAATTTTTTTGTGTAGTCTGGTTAAAAGATCAGAATAACATTCCCCAGTTATTGTTTTACTCTTTCAAGAGTAAAACAATAACTGGGGAATGTTATTCTGATCTTTTAACCAGACTACACAAAAAAATTTGTGAGAAAAGATCCGGTTTGCAGAAGAAAAAAATCATCTTTCATCATGATAATATACCTCCCCACAAAGGTGTTTTGGCAATGGGAAAATTATGGGATCTGCACTATTAATTGTTGGAACATCCACCCTATTCCCCAGATTTGGCTCCCTTTGACTTCTATCTCTTCCAAAAACTAAAACTTTTCCTCACTAGTCAGCTTTTTTTTCTTTGAATCAAGAGGTCATTGCAGCTGTAGTGGGGTATTTTGCAGATCTTACTGAGAACTACTACAGGGACGGGGTAATGGTGCTGGAGCATCGCTGGAATAAATGTATTAGTCTTAAGGGAGATTATGTTGAAAAATAAAAATAATTTTGAAATTATAAATTCATTTTTTCATTGTTAGGCCAAGAACTTTTCAGGCCACCCTTATATAACTGCAGTAGTAACTCTACCTCTGTTCGGGGAAAGTGACCATGCAGTCTTGTCCAGGGAGGTTGCTCAATGTGGAAATTTCAGTCAACAAAGGGTTTATGTGAAACTACAAAGCTGGCGATTGTGACAAACTTGGGAGGCAACTTGGAGCAGTGCCATGGCATAAGAAACTACATGGAATGAAACTACTTGGATAACATACATTGACTACCTATCTTACCATGCTGTTATTTTTTACTGTCCTCAGCAACCTCCTGGTATCCATTCGTACATTCTTTTTGTTATCAACCACATCACTTGTTCCTACTACCATTATCAACTCTTTTACTTGCTTACTCCTCCTATCTCTAGGAAAACAAACCTTATACACCTTCTCATTCACCACACCTCAAAGAATTGAATCCCCATATACAGTCACTCATATCATTCATTACCTGTTTCACGTAGCCATCTTTCATTTCAGTTTTCCTCACTCTTCCATGCATAACTATAATTCTCCTAATTTCACTCTGCATTTACTTAATCTCTTTAGTTTTGCTTTCAGATTTTTGCTGGCATTCACACTCTACCTTGCCTGCCAAACTCTTTTTTCTCAATTCCTTTCATGTCAGCTATCATAGTCAGTTGGTCTATCTTTCTGCATGCTACTTTACTGTTCTCTTCAACTACTTCTTTATGTTCTAATTCATATTTCTTTCATTATTGCTCCCTCCTTCAACTACAATCTTTATAACACTCAATTTTACACTTTCATCATTAATATTTGTCACTTCATTTTTCCACTTCTGACACATCTTGCATTTCTGACATCCACTTATGAGACACTTCCAGCACGCCTTCTCTCCACTCACTATCATACCACAATATGTTTTCACATGGTAAAGAGTACACAGTACATTGCAAAATTCCTCATGTGAAACTCTCTAAACGTTCTTGTTCACATCAGTTTCATGAACAGCACTATTTATGCAAATACTTTACAAATCTAGCAAAAATATGCTCAATCTTTTCAAAAATGGAAAAAAAAAAGTGTCAACTCAAATATACAAATAATATTTGGAGAAAAATTTGAAAATGAGTACCACAGCTTAGTGACTGAGTGGTATAATCTAGAGAAAACATTGTTCAACTGATCCAGTGAAGTACTTCCAAGATAGAAAATTAAGAACCCCCATGGTGGACATAGAAGGTTAAAGAAGCAGTCCATGAAAATGAAGAAATCGTCTAAATATGTTCCTGGCTATTAACCACCTGAATGGCCATATGAATGAAATATATCAGATAATTTATGTTTAGTATCCATGTTTTTTCAACAGTATCCAAGTGTTATTTGCATTTCAGTTGAGCATTTTACATCCATGTCATTATTGACATGTAAGCACATCAAGGCCAGTATGATGGGTAAAGGCAGCACATATTCTTAAAGAATATAGAGAAAAATAAATTAAGCTATTTTCAATGTAGCTACATCATGGAAATATTTTGGAAAGAATACAGAAGATAAATATCATGAAGATGGAGAAATGTTTTGATACTATTAAGAAAGCTAAAAAATGCAAAAAAGGAGTATTGCAAAAGGAATTGAAGATTGTGAAGGTGGTATAAAAACTGAAGATAAAAATATTCTTGATATTATTATTATTATTATTATTATTATTATCATTATTTCGGGTGACTCCAGGGAGTCCTTAGACTCATCGAGGGAGGCCCTAAACATCATGTCCACACAACTATACGACATTCTCACAGTATCTATCATACCTTGCCTTGAACTTGCTCACCGTCATAGCACCCACAACAGACTCTGGCAGCTTATTCCACTCATTTACCACTCTAAAAGTAAAGAACCCAGCTTTAACACCCCTGCTAACCACACTCTTGCCTAGCTTCCATAGGTGTCCCCTAGTTCTCCCACCACTAGTTCTGATCTCAAAAATATCCTCTGAATTAATCCTATAGAATCCCTTTAGCAATTTGAATATCTCAATCATATCTCCCCTTTTCCACCTATCAACTAGTTTCTGCAACCCACAAATCTTCAACCTGTTCTCATATCTGAAGTAATTTAGTCAGCCTGTTTGGTTCAATGGGTTGCATCTCCTTCTTCCCATTTAACAGACTATGGGTTTGAATTCCTGTATACAGGTATGTTTATGAAAGTCTCTAGATGGTAGACATTGTAGGAAAAGGCTAAGGGATTCACCAGGATATATACACAGGTTGATACATTTAAGAGCACTAAAATAGAGCTGATCAGAGAAACCAATTTGTTCTATTGGGTCATTGATCAAATAGATTCATTCATTCTATGTTAGACAGCTGAACAAATTATGCTAATTTAAAAGTAAGCTGCTAATTGCTAATTCTTCTTATTTGTAGTTGATTGTGATAATATCTAGTATGGCTTATATACATCGAAAAATGATGACACAATGGAAAAATTATAACACGTCTCTGAAAAGAGACGTGTTATAATTTTTAAATTTTAAACTCTTAGTGCTCTGGATCTTAGGCACTGTAAAAACTCGATGTAGCTTAAAATTATCATAGCGCTCATCGATTTTTTACATAGATCAAGTCCCATGAGAACTGTAAATAACCTTGTTTGTTACTATGTCTATTTTGCAAAATATTAATGTAGTTAACCCTGTGGGAAGAATGTATTTACTGTTTTAACGTCAAAAACAAATGCAATGCTTTGCCATCGGGGAACTTTGTATATAGCTATGTGTAAGAGTGCAGGAGAGTTGTTTATTAGTTTTGTATATAAGAGTTGCTTACAAGCTCTGCACTAACACCTTTAAAGTTAGTATCCAAGAGTGTCGCTAGGTTTAGAGAAGTTTCCGTGGCCCGAAAGGAGAACAAAGTATCAAAGAAGTCCGCTAGTTTTAGAGACAAGTTTCCACATCTGGCAAAATACGATCAAAAGATTGCACGGAGGAGAACAAAGAGTGGGTTAAACTAAAAAGAAGATGAAAGCATCATGTCGAGTTCTTCGGGGGTTTACTACCCTTAGTGCAAGGTACCAAGATCGCAAAATAAAAGGGGACTGAGCCATGCATAAGGGGCTTCCATCAAGAGAGAGTCGTCAAGAGGTCGGAACTAAAGGCAGTTGGAACCAGAGCGGAAGTGAACTGAGACTATATGCGGAGTCCGAATCAGAGCAGTGGCAGCAAAGAGCGAGGAAAGGCAAGGCCCCAGTTACACAGAGGAGAGCTGAGATCCAAGTGCCAAGAGAGCAAAGGCGAAGCACTGTTACCAAAAAGAGCCAGAACCAGTTGGCGGCAATTACAGTCATCGGCATCGGCAGTTAGAAGCAGAAGTTCCTGAAGTAAGGATCCAGAGGAGAATTTGCCCATATGCTGAAACCTTTTATATGTGCTATTCGAGTACTGCAGATTGCAGTCTATAAGCCCACTAACATCCCGATGTGATACCGCTGAAGCAAGATACTCCTGAAGGAAGCCTAAGACTCGAGATGAAAGAAAAGCCATAAAGACTCTTGACTGAATGTGTGATACAGAGCCTCTGTAAGTTATATAATTTTGTATATTTTCTCTTATAATATAGGATCCATATACAATATATGGACTATTAAGAGTTAGTTTTTTAGTAATTAGAAGTGTCCATAAAAGAGTCAATTGGCATGTTAGAAGTTGATATGGAAATTTGTAAAAATAACTTAACAGAGAGTTAACTAACCTCTTTTCGAGTAAACTAGAAGTTTAATAAGTTGAATTTGTAAGCAAAGAGTAAATAAGTGTTTGAGTTAAAGAGATTATTTAGTGTTGAAGTGAACGGGTTTTAATCTTATACTAAAGATTTTATAGATGGGTAGAGAAAGGCATGGATGTTTGTGATTATCTGTAGAAAATACCAGTGCAGGTCAGCGGTAGATGGCGTTGGTGTAGTTGTGGTCAGTGATTGAATGGTGGAGACGGAATTGTAGAGCAGGTGTCCTCCCTCGATGAGTCCTTGGACTCCCCGGAGGTGTCAAATAATAATAAAATAATAAAAGCAATCTCCCTGTCTTGATTCATGTATATTTCATATTCATGTAAATAAATGTGTTTTAATTATTTGTTAAAAGAGTTCTGCCTGATCCTTTATTTTACAACTGCACTATTCCTAAATAAAGCAGACTTGTGAGCTGGAACAATTAAGGCAATAAAAGCGCAGTTTAGTTACTTACAAACCACGACTGTTTATGTAAACTTTGTTGAGGGAAGTTTCACTCATAAGAGAGAGAGATCTACTGGAAGTTTTATTGAGTCTTATGCCGAATATTTGATATACTGATGGCGCAGTCTTACATATAAATTTTCAGTGTTCATTGGCATAAGGCTAATAAATACTGAAGGTGGACGAACATAAAATGCAGTAGAGTAAGTGAAAAAGGTTATGAGAGAAAAAGTGCATTAGAGTAAAGCTATAAAGAATTAGAAATAGAATAAAGAAAGAAAGATTAAAGATAAAAGATACAACATATAGGCCAAAAATAACATATGTTTACAGCATATGTTATTTTTGATTCTGATTATACTGTTCGAAGGTTAGCAGTGGCAAAAGCATCTGAGACATTAGCCACTGCTGATCCTCAAACAGTTTTCTATGTTATGCAATTTTTCTCCTAAATTCCTATTAAATATCAAAGATTACTCTTTCTTATAATTTAGTTTCTTATAGAATCAAATTTTATTCATTTTAGGTACAATAGGAATCAGTCTTACATCCTGTAGTGTTCCAGGTAGTGGACTTATGTTTCAGCTTGGACCTGATGAAATGGAATTAGGTTTAGGTAAGATCTGTTTTAAAGAGAGTAGAGAGATGAGTATTTTCATGCTCTTAATAAGAATTAAACACTGTTTTCTGAAAAAAATAGTTTCATCATTATTTGCAAGTTGTGGATTATGCATGTTCTGATATGGGATTCATCTGTTCCTGTATAGTATGAGAATTCTAAATTTGAAAAATAATGAGGTTAGATGTGTTTTTAATCACTAAGTTTTGTTAAAATATATAAAAAAATATATTTTTGTCAAAATACTGTAATACTATAAGCTTAGAATTAATGAACAGTGCTAAGAAACAGTGACAACATTAAAATGAAAAGGCTATTATGAACAGTTAATAAAAATCAAATCATCCTTTTCTGTTATCTGTTGTATGGTGCTTATAATCATACAAATTCAGTGTGTGTCACATTATTATAGCTAAGGGAAATGTGAAACATACAGAAAAATTAAAGTCACATAACTGGATTGTTTTTTTAGTTGCATGGATGTTGGTAGTGGTCCTAAGCACCATGACCAAGCACCAAGAGGTGTGAGTTGCTTGGAGAGACTGCTGCTGGAAGGTAGAAAAGTGAGTAGAGTGAGAGAGAATGAATCAGATCAAGCAGGAAGTGATGTGGAAGAGCAGGAGAGTAAGACAGGAGAGATTGAAGAGGTGGTTATGAATGAGGAAGTGAGTGGTATGAGTATAGAAAATGAGAGAATGGGTGTTCAAGACGAGCAGGGAAACGGGGAGGCTAAGGTGGACAGGGGTACACAGCGTAAGAAAGGTGGATGCTCCGAGAGGAGGTGAGAGCACGTGTAGAGAGGAAAGAAATGGGATGACCTGAGTCAAGAGGAAACAGTTGGAATTGAAAAGGGTTTTTAAAATGAATAAGCAGAAAGGGAAATGACCCCAGTCGAGCATGGAGAGATCACATCGAGTGGGTGGTATCAGTGGAACTAGCTGTAGATCCAGAAATGAGCTGTTGTGTTTGTATACAAATGCTAGAAGTATAAGAAACAAGGCAGATGAAATGGGTGGATTAATTGCATCTGTTCACCCAAAGATTGTCAGAATAAGTGAGACGTGGTTGGAAGAGGATGACATCCTGACAGGAATAGAGATGGAAAGGTATGATGTGTTACGTGAGGATAGAAAGGGTAAAAAGGGAGGGGGAGTGCTATTGATGATAGAGAAAGAGTTGTATCTCTACTTTGTATGGACATAAGAGGGAAATAGTGCCAGTGGTTTTGAGGCAGTATGGTGTGAGATAGAGGTCAGTGGAATCAAATACGTGGTTGGATGTTGTGATAGATCATTATGGATGATTTTATACATGGTAATATAGACTGGAATGATGAGATAGCAACTGGAAGTAAAGAAAATGAGTTTCTTGAGTTTTTTGAGAGATAATTACCTCAGACAGTATGTAACAGAGGGCATGCGAGGATTGAGGGTATTGGATTTGATCATCTCATCAGAGGATGTAATTATAAATGAGGTGATTACTTGGGTGGTTGCCAGCAATGTGAGGACCTCTGTGAGAAAAGGGTATATGTGGAACTACAAGGGGGGGGGGTGATTATGAAGAGCTCAGGAGACAGCTTGCAGGTGTAGCATGGAATGAGGAGTTAGTTGGAAAAGAGATCAATGCAGGCTTGGGAGATTTTCAAAAACTATCTAGTAGATGCAATGTCTAAATGTATTCCAAGGGTGAGACGGTTAAATAAGGTAGGTGTGAGATGGATGAATAAAGAGATTAAGCATGCAATACAGAGAAAGAGGGCATTGTGGAGGTAGCATAAGAGAAATGGAAATAACCAATTCCATGAGGTCTACAAAGACCTCATGGAATTGGTTATTTCCAATTCCATGAGGTCTTTGTAAAGTGACTGCTTAAATATGCTTATCCTTCTCCTCTATGCAAGGAAGCAGTCACTTTATAAAGTGACTGCTTCCTTGGATAGAGGAGAAGGATACACAGTAATATACTTAGATTTCACAAAGGCTTTTGATAGAGTACCTCACGATAAATTGATAGTTAAACTAGAGCAGATGGGGTTGGATATTAGATTAGTACATTGGATTGGAGACTGGCTATCTGATAGGCATCAACAAGTTGTGTATGGGGGAGCGATATCCAGGAAAAGGAAAGTCACTAGTGGAGTCCCTCAGGGGTCTGTTTTAGAGTCATTACTGTTTAACTTGTATATTAATGATATAGGTGAAGATTTAGATGGAGATATTCAGTTGTTTGCAGATGATGCAAAGTTGGGACGAACCATGAAGAGTAGTGAAGATGTTGTCGCCTTGCAAGAAGACTTGAATAAATCGAGTGATTAGGAAATGGGGATGTGAGTTCAGTGTTACAAAATGTAAGGTTTTAAAATTTGGAAAACAAAGATGGGATGTAGAATTTATGCTTGCTGGGGATATATTGTTGGAAGTACAGGAAATAAGAGATCTGGGGATGATAGTGGATAAGGATCTGAAATTTAGGGGACACATAGCCAAAATTGTGAAGACAACACAAAGGCTTCTGGGAATGATGCAGAGGACACTGATGTGTAGAAGTAGGGAGATTCTTGTTCCGTTGTATAAGGCTTTGATTTGGCCACACATGGATTATTGTGCCCAGATATGGTCACCTGGTTTTCAGAAGGATGAAGAGATGTTGGAAGGGATCCAAAGGCGACTGACTAAGGTAGTTTCTGACCTCTGGAATGTCGAGTATGAGGAAAGATTGAGAATATGCAATTTGCAGAGTCTCGTGGACAGGAGAAAGAGGAGAGAGATATGATAGGGATCTAAAAGTTGGTAAGGGATTGTTATAGGATCAATGCTGGAGAAGTTCTACAGAAAATAGTGGGAGATCAGGGGAGAACCAGAGGTCTTCCCTGGAAACTGTATAAAGAGGGTGTGAGTAGGGGAGTGAGAGGCAGGTTTTTTTTCATGCAGAGTTGTAAATGATTGGAATGCCTTGTCAGAGCATGTGGTGTCTGCAAGGAGTTTGAATGTGTTCAAGGCACGGTATGATGGGCTGTGTGTGTGTGTGTGTGTGTGTGTGTGTGTGTGTGTGCGCGCGCGTGCGTGTGTGTGTGAGATAAAAGGACCTCCAAGATGAGTCTTTGACTTCATGAGTCATACCTGACTTTGGTAATGATGCATGGTTAATTATATATTCATAGTTTACAGTGTCAGTCACTTCATGTGTTTTCTGTTTGGTTTATCTGTTGCAAGAGGTGAAGGAACTTGATTACCATACAGATAAATCTTGCTATTTATGTTTGCAATTGGCTACTCTATTTTAATTGAAAAACCATAAATGTTCCTCACATTCTAGATGAAACTCAAATTCAGGTCTGCACTTCCGAAGCACATAATGATATTAATATGGGATGAATATTTTTGATTATTTTGTGGATGCTCTGTATTATCTTATTATTTCATTTTGTCATCAAAGAGTTATCACGATAAATGACATACCTTGAAACCTAAGTGATAGCTTGTATTCATATTTTTGCTCTACAGTAATAAATGACACGCAGGCGGGAGATGAATTTCATTGTCTGGTTCATGAGATATCACCGTGCTTATTGGAAGTGTAAAATGGCTTGAAAAAATTCAATGTTTGGTCTCTGAAGTAGCATTTCTGGATTATATAACCACTCACAATACTAATGCTAATATCAAGCCACATGAAAGGTTAGCAGCCTTTCATGATCAGGATTCACATTAAAAAAAAAAAAGATTCCTAAGGTATGTTATTAAATGCAGAGGTTTATTAAAAAGGCTAACTTTAGAATCAGCATTAGCTCTTAAACTCATGCCATACTTAAATAAATAAGGCTTATTACTCCAAACTTAAAAAAAAAACTTAAGATTTTTAATCATAGGCAACCTAATTAATCCCAATAAGTCTCCTGTGAAGGTGCCTATTGAAACACTAGTTTACAATTTCATTTTCATCCACAACTTGTTATGCTTGTGGTAGCTGCATTGTTGATGTAAATATTTTATTTGTGATGCAGTAGTGATTAATCAAAATACTGTAATATTAATAAATTTCTCTGTTTAATGGTATGTGTCAGGTGTTTGCCATTTATTCCCATAAATGATAAAATAGTAAACAAGCATTATAATTTCACGATACATTTTATTTTCCCATCATACCTAGTGTATGATGAGCAAATACAAGTACAATAACATGAAATACTCATCAGTTTGGGTAGTTGAAATTCAAATTGTCATGCCAAGACTTGTCTTTTTTTTTTTTTTTTTTTCAAATGACATTGGGATGTGTTGTTATTCCATCTTTTATAAAAATCAAACTAAATTTTCATTCTCCAATAGCTTTCCATATATATGCATGCTAGTATGGCATTGCAAATTAGTATCACCTCTATAAATCCTGTTCGTTACAAATACTGCAATGAAGACTTTTTGCAATTTTAACATGCAGTTATATATATATATTTTTACATGAATCCTACTTACAAAAATTCTGTAAATCCATTAGTACCTGTTAAGGTTCAGATAATCTTGGAGCCTTACTCTGACTTCTATGCTACTTTTTTAAGAGCTGCTTCATGCCTCTGATGGTCTGACACATTTTAAATAATCTGCTATCACAGAACATCTGTGCTACTTGGTTGGAGAATGGCTATGCTATTCACTTGGCCAACAAGCTGGCAATCAAGCCATTCTTTCTTTCAAATAATTAAGAAGAAAAAAAAAAGTCACCACATTAACAAACTCTAAAACTATTTAAGATAGCTGGAAGTTTTTTCATTTGGTTAGACTATAAATTATATATTTAGTTTAATCCTTTATCCAAGTGTAAACAAACAAAGTTTGCTCCTGAAGTATCTTCAGGACTGGGGGCAACTCGTATAAGTTCTCATCACTTGCCTTAGTATCTCCCATAATGCAAAGCACATCTCCTTGCGGACTTTCAATTTCAATTCCCAGACAATATATATATAATGCTATGTATTAAGGAAAAGGCCACTACCCAGACTGGTTTCGACCTTTATTGAGGTCTCATCAGTGGGAGCCAGACCCAGTGGTGGTGATAACAAGGTGGAAGTAATGAAGAAGTCATATTTACCTATACGAGTTGCCAAGCTGTCACATCTTATTATTAAATTACTCTGGATTAGAGAAAGATGTTGGAAGTTTTTTTCACTTGGTTAGACTATAAATTATATATTTAGTTTAATCCTTTATCCAAGTATACTTCAGGTGCAAACTTTGTTTGCTTACACTTGGATAAAGGATTAAACTAAATATATAATTTATAGTCTAACCAAGTGAAAAAAACTTCCAACATCTTTCTCTAATCCAGAGTAATTTAATATAAGATGTGACACCTTTTGGCAACTCGTATCGGTAAATATGACTTCTCATTACTTCCACCTTGTTATCACCAGCTCTGGGTCTGGCTCCCACTAATGAGATCTCAGTTTTTGGCAAGATAAGTACTTTGATTTTCTTTCGTTTGTTTTTCACTTTAATTTATTTACTGGTGCTGGTGATGGTTTCATCACCACTAGCACTGGTTTCTTTTAATAAAATTAGGATTGCTGGTAGTGCAGTGTTAGTATCTGCATTACGGGATTACTTTTAGCAGCATCACAGTTGCTATTTATAGTAGCTCAAACAAACATTTGCTGGTGGTTTAGAATTACTTCTGTATCACAGGATTATTTTATTCTAAGTTTTATGACTGAAATTTTTTTTTCTTCATTTAATTAAATGCAGAGGTTATAGTCTTTTTCCCACTTGAGATAATGGTACCAATTCCTCCAAGCGTGCAAAACTCTAGGAATTGAAATTCCCAGATGTGAAGAAGCAAGACAGGTAACTAAGGTTTTAAAAGAGATAGTTGGCACAAACAAGATTTATTCTTTCACCCCTTATGGTGCAAGGAAATATTTAATTGTAGTCAAAGATGTAGAAACAAGGGACATACTATTACAGGGTTTTTTTACTTTCGAAGGCAGTGCAGTTATTCCTGTAATGGTCAGGAGCCAGGTAAAAAACAGTAAAAATCAAAAGATTTTTGATGGAATATATAGAGAATAGTAATGAAATTCTTATACAGACATTTTTGAAATGAGGTAAGGTTAATAATGTACAAAAGGGTTTGTCAAGTGAAGATCCAAATTGGTTTTTGTGATGTCACCTTCACAATGGATATGAAGATGCCTGTACCAAATTTTGTCAACATCAGTACAACCCGAGTTATGGTAAACTATCTTGGAGTACAACATCAATACCTGCATTGCGGTTCATACGATCACTTAAGTAGTAACTGTCCCAAATCTAAATGTTTCAAATGCATGGAGATCGGACGTATCACTAATCAGTGCCTCAAACCTTGTTAGAAATGCGAAAGCTCTGAACACTGCATTAACACCTGTCCTTTTAGAACTTTCACGGAAAGAGTGGGAGCTCCTGTAGTACCAATTTGAAAACCATATATATCAGAGAGGCATAATGAAGAGTTCCTGGATCTTCCAATTCAGTCTAGTAAAGATGGCGCTTTTAAGTAAACCTACACTTAGTAAAATCACAAAAAGTGCACCACCAAATCAGTCAGAAATTAGCTTCAAAATTCCAGATCTGCAGGAGCAACTTTTCCAGTCAAATACTGATGGAACATCAGTTGAAATTACCAATAATGAACCTAAAATAACAACTGAACAGGTAATGAAATGACCACAAGATAATGAAATGCAAAAACATTCAACTGTTCTACAAGAAGAAACTGAAGAAGTAACAGAAAAACAAGTAAGACAACTGAAAGAACTTAATATGCAGACAAGATCATCAAAAAGGAAAGATAAATTAATAAAAAAAATTGAAGATAAACAAAAAAAATTAAAAAAAAAGAAGTAATAAAAATGTAAAGATGGAAAAGGCTATGGATCATCAAATGAAAACTCTTCAGGCTCAGAAGAGTTTATGGATTATGAAGAGCCAACTCATGCTAATAAAGAGAAAGCAAGAGATACAATTAAAGAAAATATAATAAAGTTTACTGATTCAAAGTTTTCTCAGTACAGTTATCAGCTACATGAAAAAAAATAACTATCTTCCAGATCAAAAATGATAGCCATGAAATTGAAGTAATGGAAAGCAACTGTAAAAAAAGCTGGAACACAAGGTACCACCTTATTATTAAATTACTCTGGATTTAGAGAAATATGTTGAAAGTTTATTTTCCACTTGGTTAGACTATAATAAATTTAGTTTAATCCTTTATCCGAGTGTAAGCAAACAAAGTTTGTGCCTGAAGTATCTTCAGGACTGAGGCAACTCATAGTAAAGTTGCCAAAAGGTGATACACCTTTTGGCAACTCGTATAAAAAAATATGACCTCTCCATTGCTTCTGCCTTAGTATCACTACTTCTGGGTATGGCTCCCACTGACGAGACCTCAATAAAGGGCGAAACCAGTCTGGGTAGTGGCCCTTCCCTTAATGCATAGCATTATACATGTCTGCAAGGGGATGTGCTTTGCATTATGGGAGATACTGAGACAAGGAGTGATGAGAGCTTGGTCCACCTTTACTGTGAGTTGCCTCAGTACTGAAGATACTTCTAGCCCAAACTTTGTTTGCTTACACTTGGATAAAGGATTAAAATAAATTTATTATAGTCTAACCAAGTGGAAAATAAACTTCTAACATCTTTCTCTGAATTGGAATAATGTTACCTGGAATTGGGATATGTGGTTAAAATTCAAACAAGCAGTAAAGTAGAATATGATGGAATGGGGAAAGGAACAGGCTTTCCTCAAAAGGAAAAAGTTGAAAGATCTGTATAAAGAGGGAAGCTAGTTTGTAACAAACCAATGCAGTGGTAGAGAATGTAGCAAATCATTAGAAACATTGACATAGAGATAGAACTGGAAAGGCAGAAACAAGTAAAAGAAAGAAATTTTAAGATAAGAATACAACAGCACTTACCAGATAGCCCTTCAGCTGCATTCTTCAATAGACAATTTACAAAATTTTGCAAACAAATGACTATCACTCAAATCTGTGTTGATGGAGAAGACATGTCCACCACTAAAGACGTCCTTGACTCCTTTCAAAAACTCTACAAAAATCTGTTTGAAGACAATCTTGGAACATTAATGGCTTTCCCTGTTCATATCCAAGATGGGCTTGACAGCCCCCCATTACAGCATCTGAAGTTACCACAGCCTATAAAGAATGGTAGACAAGAAAATCCAAAGGGCCTGATGGTCTAGGGATAGAACTTTATCATGAGGCCTGGGATTTTATTCTTCCCATTCTAGTTACACTATTTAATTCCTTTCTCTCATCAGGACACATACCAAGTGAATTTGTAGCGAGCCATATTGTCCTCATTTCTAAACCTAATAGAGATAACATCTTAATTAGCAGCTGGAGACCTATTTCTGTATCTAATACTGACTACAAGATATTTTTTCTCATTATCAATAACAGACTCAAAGTGGGAATGAAATATATAATTAAAAACACACAGGTGTATTGAGTACCAAGTCGAGCAGTAGAATTTAATCTATTTCTGCTACGTGATCTAATCCACTTAGTTAACATGAAAAAGCAGTCGAAGGCAGTTCTATCAGTAGACCTTACTCAAGCATTCGATAATGTCCGACATCCCTTTCTATTCCACAGCCTCCAGCAAATTGGTGTAGGTAAAAAACTGCTATCTGTTATTAAAGGAGCCTATGCCAATTCAATCACCCACCTCCTAGTTAATGGGTTCCTGTCAGACCCAGTAAAAATTCAAAAAGGAGTCAAGCAAAGTTGCCCTCTCAGTCCACTGCTCTTTGCATTGGTTCTTGAACTTTTCTTACAAGTTCAACAATACACATGCTGTGCGAGGAATAACAGTTCCTTCAACTAAAAAGGAAAGTAAGGTATTAGCATATGCTGATGATGATGTAGTCGGAACTTTGAAGGATAATGATTCCATATATATATTTTTTAGTATTTTGGAAAAATTCAGCAAAAGTGACAGATTAATTATTAATGCAGACAAGACAAAATTAAAAGTTTACAGAAAGTGGGATCTTGGAGGCATTCCTTTTGGACTAACCCCCTAAGAGAGAGAACCCCACATTATACTTGGAATTCCCTTCTCCACTTACCCAATATTACCAGTCCAAGAACTTGGAAATGATAGAATACTGGAAAATAGGGCTGCTTTCCTTTTCTTCTAAAGCCATAGTACTCAAAACCATAATCTTTCCTGCTAGTTGTACATAATAAATATTACAGACATCACAGAAGCCGAAGAGAAGCAATTATATAGTAAACCTGTGCAATTTTTTTGCTCTAGCTGATACCAAGAAGTTAAAAAGGAATTTCTTCAACTATCAATGAAGCATGGAGGATTTGGACTTCCAGTCTTAAAATTCTGCTATTTAAGCAATACAGCTTTGAAGCTGTCAAAAATCCATAAAATATTGCAAACTAATCACACATGCGAAGACCTTCTCTGGTACTACTTGGGTTTTCATCTTCCCCCCTGTTTGGAGTTAATGATTATAAAGGTCCAAAAGCTGAGATTGTTCCTGAATACTACAACGCTCTGTGCTTAACTCTAAGACTGCTAAAACACTCAGGAATTGACATTCTTTCCATTAAAAAAAAGTAAAATTTGGTATAAAGAAATCTTTAATCTCTTTTGCTGCAAAGTTCCACAGTTGGGTACTGAAAACAATATTTTGTTTCATAACTTGAAGTTCCAAGGGTATCCTAATAGGAAGGATCTTGCTTGGAGAATTGCATATGGTCGACTTCTAGTCAGTGCCTATAATAAATTTAGTTTAATCCTTTATTCAAATATAAGCAAACAAAGTTTGCGCCTGAAGTATCTTCAGGACTGAGGCAACTCGTGGTAAAGGTGGACCAAGCTCTCATCACTCCTTGTCTTAGTATCTCCCATAATGCAAAGCACATCTCCTTGCAGACATGTATAATGCAATGCATTAAGGGAAGGCCACTACCCAGACCGGTTTCGACCTTTATTGAAGTCTCATCATTGGGAACCAGACCCAGAGGTGGTGATACTAAGGTGGAAGCAATGGAGAAGTCATATTTACCTTTACGAGTTGCTTAGTATCACCACTCTGGATCAGGTTCCACTGACGAGACCTCAATAAAGGTCAAAACCAATCTGGGTAGTGGCCCTTCTCCTTAGATACTAAGACAAGGAGTGATGAGAGCTTGGTCCATCTTTACCACAAGTTGCTTCAGTCCTGAAGATACTTCAGGTGCAAACTTTGTTTGTTTACACTTGGATGTAAACTAAATTTATTATAGTCTAACCAAGTGGGGAAAAACTTACAACTTCTAGTCAGTGCCATCAAATGGAGATACTTTAACATCGGAGATCCAATCTGTGACATCTGTTACCAGTTGGAAACAGTAGAACATGCATTCTCCAGCTGTCCCTTTTGCTCTGCGTATTTGGAACAGATTATGTAATGTGTTGGGCATGCCACTATTTACAACAGAACAGGTTATTTTTATACAGTACCCAACACCTGTCAGCAATGGTAAGAGAATTTTGATTTTTATTATTAACAAATTAAAATATCATTTATGGAAGGTTAGAAAAAAGCATGGATTTGAAAACCAGCAATATGACATCCAAATGCTTTATAATATTGTATTGTGGATATTTTATTGTTCAGTCAGATGTTTTTTGTATTTAGAAAGTGGAAGAAATATAAGGAGACAGGTGAAGAGAAGATGCATGAAGAATATAAGATACAGGCTAGGAGAGTGACTAGTATGGTAAGGAAGGCGAAACTGGAATATGAGAAAAGATTGGCCCTTAGATCCAAGGAAAATCCTAGGGAATTTTTTTTAGCTATGTGGCCAGTAGGAGGAGAAATGACTGTGGAAAAATGGGAATAGAGTGACTGATGCAGAGGACATAGTGGAATTGTTCAATGAACACTTTATTGGAGTTTTTCATCTTGGAGGAGTCAATTTGAATACTAGAGGGATAGGGCAGGTTCGAGGTTTAGAGGTGCAGGAGGAGAGTGTGTTCCACATACTGAGTACTCTGGATGTTAGTAAAGCTGTGGGAGTGGATGGTATTTCACGACGAGTTTTGAGAGAATGTGCTAGGGAACTGACGGTGCCTTTGACCTGGCTTTTCAGTGAAAGTCTGGCTGCGGGGAAAGGTGCCCATGGAAGGAAGGTAAGATAGTACCATTGCATAAGGCTGAAAGTGTCTAATTATAGGCCAGTTTGTGTGTCATCAGTAGTTAATAAGATCTTGGAGAAAATAGTGAGGGACTGTATACAGCATTGGGCAGATGATGGTAATGTTATCAATGAGAGTCAACATGGATTTGTGAAGGGGCGCTCTTGTTTTAGCAATATGCTAGCCTTTTATAATAAAGTTACAAAAGCATTAGATGAGAGAAAGGCATATAAGCCATTTTCCTAGACTTAGCAAAGGCATTTGACAGGATGCCACATGATAAGCTGATATTCAAGTTGCAGCACATGGGTCTGGATGTCAGATTGGTCAACTGCATTCAGGATTGGCTGTCTGATAGGTATCAGAGTTGTATATAGTGGAACAATATGAAAGGAGCAGAAGGTTACAAGTGGGGTTCCACAGGGCTCAGTACTGGGTCCTATATTGTTTAACCTTGATATCAATGACATTGTCCATGGATTGCAAGGGGATATTCAGTCGTTTGCGGATGATGCAAAGCCGGGAAGGGTTATTAGTAATAGTGCAGATGTGGTAGCTCTGCAAGAGGATTTGCATAAGCTAGATAGATGGTCAAATGAATGGGGGGTGTCAGTTTAATCAGCAAAATATAAGGTCTTGAGGTTTGGGACACATCGATGGGATGCTGTATACTACTCTATGGGAGGAGTTAAACTGGAGGAAGTAGGGGAGACAAGAGATCTGGGTTTCATGATTGATAGAAACCTGAAATTTAGGGGACATATTGCAAAGGTAGTGAAGGTAATGCAGAGGATTACTACAATAATGAGAAGGACACTGACCTGCAGAGATAAAAGGGTTATCATTCCATGGTATAAGACTCTGATTAGACCACACTTAGACTATTGTTCTCAGATCTGGTCCCCAGGATTTGAAGGGGATAAATTAACTGTGGAAGGGGTACAGAGGCAGATAACAATGATGGTTTCAGGACTGTACAATGTTAGTTATGAGGATTGACTGAGGGAGTGTGGACTGCAGTGTTTTGGTGGATAGAAGAAGGAGAGATGATATGATTGAGATGTTTAAACCGTTGAGAGGTGGTTACAGGGTTGACACTGGGGAGTTCTTTCGCTTGGTTGATCAGCAGGAAGGAGTCATGACAAGGGGCAATCCCTGGAACTTACAAAAGGAAATTGTGAGAAAGAGGGTGAGGAGTGGTTTCTTTGCATGGAGAGTGGTTGAACCATGGAATGCATTGCCTGATGGAGTGGTGGGAACGAGAATGGTCAATGCGTTTAAGGAGTGGTATGATAGACTTTGTGTTTCCTAAGAGTGACCTCCCTCGATGAGACTTGATAGACTTGTGTTTCTTAGAAAGGACCTCTCACTATGAGTCTTTTGACTCCATGGAGGCCTGAATAATAATAGTAATAATAATAAAGTGAAAAAACTATCAGTGTCCTAAATGAAGATAATGAATTTACTATAGTTTCCCAGTTAGATTCTTCTGTTGGATTTTATTATTCATCTTAAGTATGCCATCATCCATACTTTTGTCAGTATTGTTAACATCATATTTCTAGATGTTGCCAACATGCTAAGCAAGATCAACCCTTCGAAGAAAAAAAAAATCTTCCTAAAGAATTAAATAACTGCTTTCAAAATACTAGCAAAATAGACATTTTTAAATATGTTTTAGACAACTACTAATAATCAGGATATATAACACTCAAAATTCACAATTTCTGCTCTCTATCCCAGAGAAGAAAATCAGGAAGCCAATGTATGACATATCCAAATATTATTCCTGATACCTCCAAGGAGTCAGAAGACTCATCGCGGGAGGACACCTACAACTGTCTCTACACCTAACCTCTACTACGAATCATCTCCATCAACGCCATCTACTGCCCACCTCCAACACCACCACAACTAGTAATTTTTGTCTGTAAATTGTGTGTGTTCTGAAGGGCCGATTTGTATGTATGCAGGATGAAAAACCCGAGTTTCTGGGAGAAAAAACCCTGCTACCTCCGTACGAGATCGGCTAACTCACCTTCGATTGAAATCGACCAGATAAAGATTCCTCCCGTCGCGACGAGAATCGAACTTAGGCCTATTCCAATCGAAGGGCGCAATGTACCGTCGTTCTTCCAATTGCGCTACGGAGGTGCTAGCTATTTATAGCTATAATATCTAGCTATTTTTTCTAGATTTGAATTCTGTCTAGGACATGAAGAACTTTTATAAGGACCCAGTTTTATTTCAAAGCCAAACATACATAAAAACTTTGAAGGTTTCAAAAATTTGACCTGAGCGCTTATGGGAATAGAATTCTTGACATTTGAGTTGCCTTAGCATGCACTTCTTAAAAGACACAAGCACTGCCCAAGCATCTGTATATCAAAAGCACTAATAAAAGATGACTATATGGATTATATAGACTTTTCAGATAGGATTAACTGCCATGTTGTAGTGCTAACTAGGCTTTCTGTGAAGCCATATCACTTGGAATGGCAGACCATTAAGCCTAATACATTGCAAATGATATGATATGAGAACACCACTATGCCAGCAAGCCTGGATCATTCACTTGATCCAGTAAAAACTGGATAATTTGAGTGATATATTCCTTCAGCCATTGGAGTCCTATTCTTATTGTGTGAACAATTCCACTTTTAAATGGAGATAATTGATATACGAAGAAGGTTTTGATCTTGCTATGAGCCTCCTCCTTTTCTCCTACTGAATAATTTGGTCATGGTTTAGTTTGAAATAGCAATAGATTTAGAAACTAAAGAAGACTGCTAGTGCAACCAGTATGTTTATGAGATCTTATTTATTTGGGAACTCTCCACACCTGAATTAGAATCCTTTGTGCATCTGAAGAAAGGCCTCTAACTTAAATATACATACTTCTATATCATTTGCTTTAAAAGTTAAGAAGAGATGAGCACTGCTCTTCCTGAATGTGCTCATATCAAAGATATGAGCACATTCAGGAAGCTAGAAATGAAATATCTGGAAACTAGTTCAACTTTGATATTTATAATGAACACCAAAGGATCTTATCTACAAAGTCTCATCATCCTTGGAGTTGACAGCTAAGCATCCTAAAAACTGAAACATAAAATTAAATCCCTAGTGAAAGATGCATTGTAAGTTCAAACATTTATTTGTTCCTCTTAAAGTTCACTTTCTGGTGAAATGGTTACAGCAAAACATAAGCAGAAAAAAAAGTTCTCTTTCAAACCCTGCCACAAATAGTGTGAATATAGCAATGTAAGACTTCTTTATTGATTTAATATTAGTATATTTTTTGACAGAATACTACATGGAACTCTATTATGCAAATTAGAACAAATGGGGATGGACATGGCACTGGTTAAGTGGATAAGAGGGTGACTGCTGGACATATCAAAAAGTGGTATATGGAGGAGCAGAATCGAGTTGAAAAACAGGTAACTAGTGGTGTGCCATAAAGTTCAGTGCTGGGACCATTGCTGTTTAATTTGTACATAAATGATATAGGAAATAACCTGGAAGGAAATATTCAGTTGTTTGTTGATGATGCAAAATTAAGTAGAGTAATAGTTAAGGTGATGTGGAGAGCTTGCAAGATGATTTAAATAGACCGTCAGTATGGGCTAAAGATAATGGGTATCATTTTAATGTTGAGAAATGTAAAGTCATGCATGTTGGGAAAAATAGATTACAAGCTGGGTATCATATTGATGGCAATGTACTTTAGAAAATAGAAGATGGTAGAAATTTAGGGGTGGTTGTGGTAAACAGAGAGTTAAAAAGTTTAGAGGACATATTGCTAAGGTTGCTAAGGTAGCCCATAAGATTACTACTTTGCTATTGAAGAACACATTAACATGTAGCGATAAGGAAGTTGTTCTTCCTCTTTGTAAGGCCTAATATGCCCACATGTAGATTACTGTGCTCAAATTTGGTCTCCTGGCTTTCTTAGGAATGAGGAAGCTGTGGAGAGGATTCAGTGCCAAGTGACCAAGATGGTGGAATGTTCCCTATGAGGATAGATTGAGGGTGTGTGGATTGCAGCAGTTGGTTGATAGGAGAAAAAGAGGGGATATGATAGACATGTTTAACTTGGCTAGAGGGACCAGAGCAAGGGGTCATCTCTGGAAGTTGAATAAAGGTGTGGTTAGTAGGGGTGTGAGTATTAGATTTTTTGCTTGGAGAGTTGTGAATGGGGGGGGGAAATGGGTTGCCAGAATCAGTTGTGAGTGCTTTATATGTTAATGTGTGTTCAAGGAGAGGTATGATAGATTTGGTCTCCTCGTGATGAATCTTCAGACTCCATGGAGGTGCCCATATAATAATAATAATATATTCTTAGGAGTTGAGCAGTTCTGCTCATTGGTAGGTGTTTGCCTGTCACTGGGTAGAGCAACTGCTAAGCATCATTGAGTAATTGACATCAGGAGTGAATTCATAAGGTTTGGAGTGGCATTTAGATCACTCAGGGTTTTTGGAGATGTGTTAGCTTCCTCCCCTTTTGTACATCAATAGTAGATTAAAACTAGTCTGGATAGCTACTCTTCTGATGATGCACAGCAACATACACATCTGAAATAAAGTGTACTGTGCAGTGCTTTTTTTCTAGGGAAAAAAAGTGCTGGTACTCACCATGAAGATGCTATTACAGCAATTTCCATATTTTTAACATATCCTCCAATATACCCTCGTTGTCTCTAGATCGTTTCTTGCTTTTGGTATCAACTGCAGAATGACGACCTTGGAGCAGCCATGAGTCCACATATTGCTAGGGTTGAACTGAGAGAGAGGAGGTCCTACTATCCTGATGAACATCAGTACGAAAGTTGTCCGTACAAGTAGAGATGAAGTTACTATAAGATTCATCTGAAAGAAACCCCCTTCACATTCAATGGAAGATATTGCAATTGTGCCCAAAGTGTGCTTTAGAGGAAGTAGTATGTCCGGGACTTTATTTTCTTAAAGATATTCACGGAAACTACGAACTGCTTCTCTTTCATTTAAGCAAAAGTTGCATGCTAACTTTTTAATTTCAGCTTCAACAAATGTCAGATGCTTCCCAGGATTTTCTGGCCAATACTTGGAATCTAAAATCTTAGCACATTCAGGCAAATCAGCATCATCTCCTTCAAGCACACGCTTTCTTTCAGACTTTTATAGAACGCAGATGAACGTGTTGCCAGACTACGTCTTTCATTTTTGTGGAGCTCACTTCATGTTCTTCTGACTTTGAAGAGAAATACTGTAGTATGGACCAGGTTTTTCAATTGTTTCTTCAAAAAGTTGAACTGTATTCTTTATCTTCCTGTCTGCTTTGTACAAGTCAATATTTCTCTCTTGTAAATCTAGACTTAGTTCACTAATTTCTTGGAGAGAATCACACATAAGGCCAGCCCAAATCAAGAACAAATTTGCATGACGCTATTTTTCTTAAAAGGCCCTCATAAAGAATGCGATCTGTTTTGCTTCTTCTGCCTCCAGAAAGTGATGGACGAAGGCCTCAAAGTCTTGCCACGCTGCAGAAACAGTGCATAAGCTAGATGCAACCCAGCGAGTGTTTAAAATTCTGCCAATTTTAAGAAGTTGAAGTTCTAGAGTCGGTGCACATTCCTGTAGTTCCCTAGCATTCTTAGGTGAAGCATGATAAGTCACATAAAGTTTGTCCATGAAACTCTTAAAGCAATTTACTCCTGCCAAATTGTTCAGTGTCACTAACATACAATTCAAGGTGATGCCCGAAAATAACACTCAAAAACTTCTCTTACATTAGCCTCCTTCCACCATTACGCATACCAAACAACATGACTGCACATCACA
This sequence comes from Typopeltis vanoorti, assembly GCF_054136105.1. Classification (NCBI taxonomy): domain Eukaryota; kingdom Metazoa; phylum Arthropoda; class Arachnida; order Uropygi; family Thelyphonidae; genus Typopeltis; species Typopeltis vanoorti. Next base: position 70,256,254 of record NC_143559.1, read on the forward strand.
AGTTACAGACAATAAATACTCCTTTAAGTATTAATTAAATTAAGGGGATATTAGATCCCACATTGTTTTAAAACCAAATAAGAAACTTGATTGGAATCAGAGAGTTTCATGCCAAATATAGTATAAAAAACTATAAAAGTATTGGCGAATACTAGCGTGGGCTAAGTGCAAGTAGTCCTAGAACATAGTACAAACACGGGCAATCAGAACTTTCCCACCTTTGCAACGAGTTGCCCGTGTTTGTACTATTCTAGGACTATTTGCACTTAGCCCACGCTAGTATTCGCCGATACTTTTATAGTTTTTTATACTATATTCGGCATGAAACTCTCTGATTCCAATCTTTGAGTTTCTTATTCGGTTTTAAAACAATGTGGGATCTAATATCCCCTTAATTTAATTAATGCTTATATCGCCGAAATGAAGCCTGTTGGCTCTTTATATTTAAGTAACTCCTTTAAGTAATCTTCAGATAATCCTAAACACTCAAGATGACTAATTAAAGAGTTTAGAATTCCTCTAGCAGTTACATCTGATAATTCGATCAAATGTAGGAAAAAACTCACAGGAGCCGAAAGTTCAGGAAGAACTACACGAACAATAACAATCAGTGTTGTCGTGTTACTCACAGCTGTAGATTCATCAATAAGTAACAATATTTTGTTTTTGGAGTTCACTATATTGTCTATTAATGTTTTTTTCATTTCATTTGCAATATGGCTCACAATGTTAATGCAAGCATTTGCAGAATGAAGAATATATCCCATGTCTGGGCCATTAAGTTCCTGTAAATTTATTTCTGTGTAATGAAATATGGAGATGCCCCCCCCCAAAGAGTGGAAAAAATCGATCTTGGTTGTTCTTCATAAGAAAGGCAGTGCTTTAGAATGCACCAATTACAGAACTATTGCATTAATGAGTCATCTTGGCAAAGTGCTGAAAATACTAATAGAATGCCTGAAGGGGCATATGGAGGCACATCTTCCGGATGAGCAAGCTGGATTTCGACAAGATCGAAGTACAGTGCAACAAATTCTTCCCAGATGTGTGATGAAGATGATTGGTGATATTGTGTCCCCTTGTCTTGTGGCAAACCAATCTCCAGTCTCACCTGCTATTCTGATTTTTGCTTGTGCTTGGCTGTTTATATCTTTCAGCAGGCAGATCAATTTATTATCCACACCATAGGATTCCAAGACAGCCCATGTTATATTTTGGTCAATATCAAATGCTTTTTGGAAGTCCACGAGACAGCAGTATATCTTTTTGTTCTCTCTTTGAGCTTTCTCTGCTATTTGCAGAATGCTAATAGAGAGAAATTGCAGAATTTCTCTCTATTAGTTCTTAGTGCGAGTGCACTAAGAACTAATAGAGAGAAAGCTCAAAGAGAGAAGAAAAAGATATATAGCAGAGAAAGCTCAAAGAGAGAACAAAAAGATATATTGCTGTCTCGTGGACTTCCAAAAAGCATTTCATATTGACCAAAATATAACATGGGATGTCTTGGAATCCTATGGTGTGGATAATAAATTGATCCGCCTGCTGAAAGATATAAACAGCCAAGCACAAGCAAAAATCAGAATAGCAGGTGAGACTGGAGATTGGTTTGCCACAAGACAAGGGAACACAATATCACCAATCATCTTCATTACACATCTGGGAAGAACACTAGATAAGATTAAAGAAGAAGGTGGAGGCATTTCAATAAATGGCATGAGAATAAACTACCTCTGCTTTGCAGATGACATCGTCCTAATTGAAGAAGACACAGCAAGTGTCTTTGAGCTGGAACATACATTGCAAACACTATACACAGAAGGAAAAAGATATGGACTAAATGTCAACTTTGAAAAAACTAAAACAATGATATTCAGACAACAGGAGTTACTGAACAGAGTTACGATAGTAATAAATTTAGTTTAATCCTGTATCCAAGTGTGAGCAAACAAAGTTTGCACCTGAAAGTATCTTCAGGACTGGGGTAAGGTAGTACAACACCGGGCAACTCATTGCAAAGCTGGAGCAAACTAACAGCACTCCTATCTCGGTGTCTCCCATAATGCAAAACACATCTCCTTGCGGATATGTATAATGTTATGCATTAAGAGAAGGGCCACTACCCAGACTAGTTTCGACCTTTATTGAGGTCTCCCCAGTGGGAGCCAGGCCCAAGTGGAGATACCAGGCAGAAGTATTAGCAAGGTCATCTCTACCTATAGGAGTTGCCAAACGGTGTGCCACCCTTTTATTAAATTGCTCTGGATTTAGAGAAAGATGTTGAAAGTTTATTTTTCACTTGGTTAGACTATAATAAATTTAGTTTAATCCTGTATCCAAGTGTGAGCAAACAAAGTTTGCACCTGAAAGTATCTTCAGGACTGGAGTAAGGTGGTATACAACACCGGGCAACTCGTTGCAAAGGTGGAGCAAGCTAACATCACTCCTATCTCAGTATCTCCCATAACGAAAAGCACATCTCCTTGCACCTAGGCCTGGCTCCCACTGAGGAGACCTTAATAAAGGTCGAAACTAGTCTGGATAGTGGCCCTTCCCTTAATGCATAACATTATACATATCCGCAAGATGTGTTTTGCATTATGGGAGATACTGAGATAGGAGTGATGTTAGCTTGCTCCACCTTTGCAACGAGTTACCCGGTGTTGTATACCACCTTACCCCAGTCCTGAAGATACTTTCAGGTGCAAACTTTGCTTGCTGACACTTGGATACAGGATTAAACTAAATTTATTATAGTCTAACCAAGCGAAAAATAAACTTTCAACAGAGTTACGATCGATTTCAACTGGAAAATGTGGAACACTTCACATATCTTGGAATGCCACATGACGCATGACTTGGACCCCAAAAAAGAGATAAAAATTAGAATAACCAGGGCAACAACTATTTTAAAAGCCATGGACAAAATATGGAAGAGCCGAGCTATAAAGATGCAAACTAAACTGCTGATTGTAGTAACCTGTATCTTCAGCAGCATGCTCTGTGGATGTGAGGCCTGGGTGCTCCTGAGAGAACCTGAAAGGAGGATATTGGCATTTGAGAGGAAGTACAATAGAAAGATCTTGAGAATAAGCTGGATACAGAAAGTAAACAATGAGGAAATCTACAAATGAATACAACCAAAAGAAAACCTGATCCAGAAAATAATCAAAAGGAAAGTACGTCTATTTGGCCATATATGTAGAATGAATGATGAGAGAAAATTAAAAACGTTGCTGTTTGGAATGATTGAAGGAAAGAACAAAAGAGGAAGACCAAACAGAGAATGCGGCGATGACATCATCAAATGGTGCGGAAACGCTATACACAAACTGAGTCATCTTGCACAAAATAGAATGCAGTGGAAGAATCATATCAAGATGACAGCAGACACCTATGGGCACTGGACCCATGGTTGTTGACGATGATGAAATTTATTTCGTCTTCAAAGTTGTTAAATGATTGATTTCTCCTCGCAACTTTTTAAGTGGTTCGAAACACGTTTTCCTGTTATGTCTTTATTATGAGACAAAGCATTAACTGTTGTTTGCGAGATTCTCCAAAATGACTGATTTTACCATTTGCCCACTCCACTGAAATATTCGTTCCCATGTGTTAATCTTGCCGTCGATAAACACATGGGAACGAAAATTTCAGCGGAGTGGGCAAATGGTAAAATCAGTTATTTTGGAGAATCTCGCAAACAACGGTTAATGCCTTGTCTCATAATAAAGATGTAACAGGAAACATGTTTCGAGCTGCTTACAAAGTTGCAAGGAGAAATCAATCATTTAACAACTTTGAAGACGAAATAAATTTACAGGAACTTAATGGCCGACACACTTTACAGCCCAACATCTTATTCTTGACATACAGCCACTTGTTTCTCTTGCAGAAATCATTTTTCTGCACACAAGTGTTCAACATTCAGGCCAATCATTATCAGAATCTGCTTCCTTTTGACCACATGGATCTTCAGTCTTGGTTTCGTGATCTCCATCAAGTGTATTTTCAGTGCTAGTTTTCTGTTTTACAGGATCACAAGTAGATTCAACAATTTCTGCTTCTTCAGCCTTCCTATTTTTACTCATTGGCATAAAGTAACTACTTATTTTACTCATTTTGAACAATGATTGCACTGATTTAACTTAGAGTAATTCAAAACTCATGTGAACATCTGCCTGTTGCAGAGGGAATCTAGAACTGATATCGGAAGTGAACACAACTTCCTGTTTACAGTTGCATACCCACCTATGAAACAGGAAAGCAGGGTATTAATACTAACTTATGAGTAATCAAAACTGAAAATTCAATTCGTGAACACGGTACCATCTACCGGAATATTTATAATACATTTTGCTGTCAATAAATCGCAAATTTTTAAAAACTTAAGAAAAAAGGTGCCGGTACTGCATACCGTTGCGTACCGCCAGAAAAAAAGCACTGGTACTGTGCATTATGGAATACTGATGCAGTTGATGTGAATTCCACAGTCTCTGTATACAAGTAGCTTAGTTGTGAAAAAATTCACATGCAAATCTTGTTTGCTGATGCTTGGATATAGGATTAAAACAAGAATATGCTTTATCGTCTAATGCAATTTGGTAACCACGTGGAAGAACTTTATACAAATCCACTGACCTCATAAGACCATAGATACATTTTCCAATGACTCTTCACCCTTTTTAAAAAAATACCGTAGAATTTATGCGATTAGATATATTGTCAACATCCTGTACATTGGCCAAACATTCCAGTTGTATGCAAAAAAAAAAAACACACAAAAAAAAAAACATTACCTGCTGCAGATAGGAAAAAATCATGCTTCTCAGTTCATACTGTGGACAGATTTCATTAAATCAACTGGGATTATTATTATTATTGGTACTAGTGGTATACCACAGAGTTCTGTTCTTGGACCACTGCTGTTTAATTTGTTCATTAACGATATAGGGAAGGATCTGAGAGGAACGGTTCATTTGTTCGCTGATGATGCTAAGTTGGGTAGGGCAATAGTGAATGCAGAAGATGTCAGAATTTTGCAGGATGATTTGGATAGATTGGAGGTCTGGGCTAAGAAGAATGGATGTCAACTTAATGTGACAAATTGTAAGGTTATGCATTTTGAGGTGAAAAGATATTAGCAGCAGTATATCACATTGGTGGAACTGTACTCCAGGAGATCGATGAGGCCAGGGACTTGGGAGTGTTGGTGGATTAGGGAGTTGAAGTTTAGGGGGCATATCACAAAAGTGGCTAAATCAGCTCATCAAATCACTTGGATGCAGAAGAATACTTTGAAGAGCAGAGATAAGCTAGTTATTGTTCCTCTGTATAAAGCCTTGATAAGACTCCATCTTGATTACTGTGCCCAGATCTGGTCACTTAGGTTTCTTCTTGATGGGGGAGGAGGTTGAGAGGGATCCAGAAGCGAGTGACCAAGATGATAGCAGGTCTGTGGAATGAATCTTATGAAAACAGGTTGAAGATTTGTGGGTTACAGAAATTGGTTGATAGGCAGAAAAGGGGAAATATGATTAAGACATTCAAATTGCTGAAGGGTTTGTATGGGATTAATTCAGAGGATATTTTTGAAATCAGGACTGGTATTGGGAGGACTAGGGGACATCTATGGAAGCTGGACAAGTGTGTGGTTAGTAAGGGTGTTAGAGCTGGATTTTTTAATTTTAGAGTGGTGAATGAGTGGAATAAGCTGCCTGAGTCTGTTGTGGGTGCTATGACAGTGAATGAGTTCAAGGCAAAGTGTGATAGATACTGTGTGAATGTGAAATAGTTGTGATAGATAGCTGTTTAGGGCCTCCCTCGATGAGTCTAAGGACTCCTTGGAGTCGCTCGTAATAATAATAGTAAGTATTATTATTATTATTATTACAGGTATCTCCATGGAGTCAGTAGACTCATCACAGGAGACCCAAACTAGCAAAACAATATCTACCATATCTCTTCTTGAATTCATTTACAGACTAAGAACTCACAACTGAGTCAGGCAATGAATTCTACTTATTCGCCACCCTCCAGGCAAAAAACTGCATTCTCACACCCTTGTTAACCACACTTTTTCTTAATTTCCAGGGATGACCTCTTGTTCTTCCATCACTATCACACAGCTGAAATATTTCCCCTGCATCAATCTTATAAAAACCTTTTAGTAATTTAAATGTTTCTATCTTAGTCACTCTCCTCTGAATCCTCTCCACAACCTCCTCCTCTCCAAGGAATCCAGGTGACCAGACCTGAGCACAGTAATCCAAATGTGGAAGTATCAACGCTTTATAAAGGAGAATAATAACCTCTTTATCTCTGGATGTTAGTGTGTTCCTCAATAACCAAATAATCCTATGTGTAATCTTGAACACCTTAGCAATGTGTCCCCTGAACTTCATCTCCCTATCCACCAACACCCCTAAGTCCGTAGCCTCGTCAATCTCTTGGAGTACCGTTCCATCAATGTAGTACACAGCTGGTAATCTTTTAATTCAAAAATGCATAACTTTACACTATTCCACATTGAACTGACATCCATTACTTTTGCCCATTTTGCTAGCTTATTTAAATCATCCTGCAAACTCCAACATCAGCTTGATTTTTTTATTGTGCTCCCCAACTTTGCATCATCAGCAAACAACTGAATATCTCCCCTCAAGCCATTTCCTATATCATTTATGTACAAATTAAACAACAATGACCCAAGCACAGAACCCTGAGGCATATTGGTCAGCTGCCTCATCCAGGACTCTGCTCCTCCATACACCACATTCTGGTATCTCTCCTTGAGTCATTCTCCTATCCATATCACCAGTTTAGTATCCATCCCCATCTGCTCCAATTTGCGCAACAGTATTCCATGGGGTATCCTATCAAAATCCTTGGCAAAATCCAGAACTATCACTGTGTAGCCTTTTCCTTTGTCCAACTCAGATGTCATTCTATTATAAAAAGTTAATAAATTGCTAAGGCAGGATCGACCTTTAACAAAACCATGTTGGCCTCTATAGAGTATCATATCCTGATCCACCCATTCTTGAATTTTGTCTTTAACCAACTTTTCCAATACCTTCATCACCACTCCCGAGATGGTGATTGGTCTGTAATTAACTACCGCAGTTTTACAGCCACCTTTATGCAAAGGAACTACTTTGCCTTCATTCCACTCCCTAGGGACAATACCAGAGTTCAAACTTAAGTTAAATAACCAAGTAAGAGGCAGGATCCTACCATCATATTTTTTATAATATCTGGACCTCATTTCTTGAAGCAGTTCTTCATTCCTTAACTACCTTCTTCTTCTTCTTCAACCTTTTGGTTCTATCCACTGCTGGACGAAGGTCCCCCCCCCCCATGGTTTTCCAGATCACTCGGTTTTCTGCCTCTGCCATCCATCTCACTCCTGCAATTTGTTCCAGTTCATCCCTCCACCTTCTTCTCAGTCTTCCTCTTTGTCTTGCTCCATCCATTGGTCTCCACTCTGTTGTTTTTCTAGTCCATCTCCCATCACTGCATCTGGCAATATGGCCCAGCCCATCTCCACTTAGCCTGTTTAATGTATTTTACAATATCCATGACACCTGTTTGAGATCTTATCCAGGTATTTGGCTTCCTATCTCTTAATGTTATTTTTAGCATACTTCTTTCCATGCGATGCTGTGTTGTTCTCAGCTTTTTGTTTAGGGCTTCTGTTAAAGTCCATGTTTCTCCTCCATATGTTAGGACAGGAAGTATGCACTGGTCGAAAGCTTTCCTTTTTAGACTCATAGGGATATCACTTCTGAATATGTCTCTCATTTTCCAATAAGCCATCCATCCAAGGTGAATTCTTCGTTCAATCTCTTTTCTTTGGCACTCCTCAAAGGATAACAATTGGCCCAAATATACATATGACATAACTTGTTCTATTTCATGGTTTTCAACTTTGACAGTTCTATGGTTAATATATTTATTCATCATTATTTTTGTTTTTTTCTCTATTTATTTTTAATCCAATTACTCCGGAGGCTTCATTTAGCTGATTTAGCCTTTCTTCCAGATCAAGATTATCTGCTTATTAGGACAATAGCATCTGCAAATTTCAGATGATGCAGTCTTTCTCCATTTATGTTTATACCTTTTGTTTCCCAATCAAGGCTTCTAAAGACTTCCTCTAGTGCAGCTGTAAATAATTTTGGAGATATGATGTCGCCTTGCCAGATGCCTTTTTGTGTTGGAAACTTTTCACTGTTTTTATATATTTAATTACAGAAGTTGCATTATTGTAAATATGTTTTAGTGTTTCAATATATGGTTTCTCAGTTCCCTGGGTTTCAAGTTCTTTTAGTGTTGCAGATGTTTTAACTGAATCAAATGGTTTTTCGTAGTCTATATAAGCCAGACATAAGGGTTTATTGTATTCAATTGATTTTTCAATTAGCTGTCTTAATGTGTGAATATGGTCCAAAATCCAGCTTATTCACAGGATTGTATTCCCTCTAGTTTAGATTTTATTCTATTATTTATAATTTTTGAAAACTTTATATATGGTGGGGAGTAGGCTTATAGGTCTGTAGTTTTTAATTTCTTCCTTATTGCCCTTTTTAAAAATTAATATTAGAAGTGAATTGTTCCAATTTTTTGGAATTTTTCTCTGTTTTAGGCATTTATTAAAGAGTTTAGTCAGCTGTTTGATGACAATACTTCCTCCCAGTTTTAAAAAATCTACCATAATTCCATCTTCTCCTGGGGTCTTTCCATTCTTCATTTCTCACAGTGCCATTTTCACTTCGCCTTGTAAGATCTCAGGGGCATCATGTTCTTCCTCACTCGAGTAATCCATTGATGATTCTTGGATTGCACAGTCTTTGTCTTCATAGAGTTCAGTATAAAATTCCTGAATTCTTTTGATTATTGCATCTCTATTTTTTATAAGTTCACCATTTTACCTCTTACAGCAGCTATTTCCTTTGTTCCAACTGATAATGTTCGTCTTAGGAGACCTTCATATTACTATTGCTTCTTTAATTTTCCTAGTATTATATGATCTAAGTTCATGTTTCATCCTTTTACATATAGTTTTATAAATTTCCGCATATTCTATTTTATTGGGGTCATTCAAATCTCTTTTCATATCTCTTCTTTTCTTCATCAGATCTAAGGTTTCCTATCTTAGTTTTTCTTCTCTTTGGTGCCTTTTACACCTCCTATTTCTAGTGTGCACAATTCAAGGTAGATTTTGTTAATATTTCATTAGCATCATCGATGGTAATAGCTGTGTTTAACTTTTTTAGTTCATTTTTAAGTGATTCTCTATAACAGCTTTTATTGTGGTAGAGGTTTTGTGGATTCACTAAATTGGACTTTTTTCTTATGAGCTTATTCCGTTCCCATTTTTTGTTGATCCATACTTTTGCCCTTACTAGTCTGTGGTCACTTACTGTATTAAATCTATTAAGCACTTCAGTATTATTTATTATATATCTTCTGTTGGAGAGGATGAAGTCTATTTCATTGTAAGTTTGTCCATTTAGGCATCTCCAAGTCCATTTTCGGTTGATTTTCTTCTTGAAAAAGCTGTTCATAATAAAGAGGTTAATTTTTTTGTGAATTCAATAAGTCTTTTTCCTCTTTCATCTCTGTCCAAATCCAAATTTACCGATGGAGTTCAGATGGTCATCTCTGCTTCCAATCTTGGCATTAAAGTCATCCATTATAATTATGTAGAATTCTTTAGAATTATTTAATCTGGATTTTAATGTTTCATTGAAATCTTCTATCTCTTCATCTGGATGGTCAGTAGTTGGGGCATATATGCCTATACTTGTATAATTTTCAGTTGGTATCTTTTATTTATGAAGAGACTTAGTTTAGCTATTCTTGATGTTATTTTATTAACAAACAGGACATTGTCCTTGATTGTTTTATTTATTAGGAATCCTACACCACCAGTTGAGTTTCTGTCACATTCACAGTGGTAGAGTAGATGTCCATCTTTTAATCACATGAGAGTTTCTTCTTTCCTTCTTATCTCTGAAAGGCCCACAACGTCCCATTTTATATGATCCAATTCCTTCATCAGTACTTCCAATCTATCATCATCCCATAGAGATCTGCAGTTATATGTTCCTACTAATATCCTTCTATCATTGTGCACTGTAGGTGGACTCATTATAGCTAGTGGAGCCTGTAGCATATTTTTCGACCTAGATCCTCTGCCTAAGTCCAGGATGCATCCCTTTTTATGCTGGGCGACGGACGAGAACCAGTATGTAATTTTCCTATTTTATTCATCATTTGCATTGTCTTCATGAGGTATTTGGCCTTATAGCACCACACTGGCCACGCTTAACCACCTAATGATCTAAATTTAAGCTCAATCTAGTTTTTGTTTGTTATGGACTGAAGTATATTGTTTCATCAACCAATATATGACTAGAATACAGTACATTAAAGCCAACAGCACAACACACCAGTAGTCCCAGAAGTTTGTGAATTGTAATTTCTTAGTTCCAATCAACAAGCATTCTTCTGTAATCAAATGGCTATATAACACAAAGCCTGTGTTTTTTTTATAGGTATACCCCACTTATATGACCCATTTGATAATGTTTATGAGTAGTCACATCACACATCTGTAAATGATGTAAATGAAGCATTTATTTACATCAGATACACAAATGAAAAATTTAGAATAATTTTGCAAACAAAAAGTTGCTGTGTTTGCAAAAGTTGTAATTATTATTATTATTACTACGAGCGACTCCAAGGAGTCCTTAGACTCATTGAGGGAGGCCCTAAACATCATGTCCACACAACTATTCAACATTCTCACAGTATCTATCATACCTTGCCTTGAACTCATTCACTGTCATAGCACCCACAACAGACTCTGGCAGCTTATTCCACTCATTTACCACTCTAAAAGTAAAGAACCCAGCTCTAACACCCTTACTAACCACACACTTGCCCAGCTTCCATAGATGTCCCCTAGTCCTCCCACTACCAGTCCTGATCTCAAAAATATCCTCTGAATTAATCCTATAGAAACCCTTCAGCAATTTGAATGTCTCAATCATATCTCCTCTTTTCTGCCTATCAACCACTTTCTGCAACCCATAGATCTTCAACCTGTTCTCATAAGATTCATTCCATAGACCTGCTATCATCTTGGTCACTTGCCTCTGGATCCTCTCAACCTCCTCCCCATCAAGAAGAAACCTAGGTGACTAAATCTGGGCACAGTAGTTGAGATGAGGTCTTATCAAGACTTGGTACAGAAGAACAATAACTTGCTTATCTCTGCTCTTCAAAGTATTCTTCAGCAACCAAGTGATTTGATGAGCTGATTTAGCCACTTTTGCAATGTGTCCCCCTAAACTTCATCTCCCTATCCACCAACACTCCCAAGTCCCTGCCTCATCAATCTCCTGAAGTACTGTTCCACCAATGTGGTATGCTGCTGCTAATCTTTTCACCCCAAAATGCATAACCTTACAATTTGTCACATTAAGTTGACATCCATTCTTCTTAGCCCAGACCTCCAATCTATCCAAATCATCCTGCAAGGTTTTGACATCTTCTGCATTCACTGTTGCCCTACCCAAATCATCATCATCAGCGAACAAATGAACCGTTCCTCTTAGATCCTTCCCTATGTCGTTAATGGATAAATTAAAAAGTGGTGGTCCAAGAACAGAACCCTGTGGCACACAACTAGTCACAGGCTGTCTTTCGGACTCTACTCCTGAATAAACTACTCTCTGATATCTCTCCATCAACCACCCACCCATCCATCTCACCAACCCTTTATTTATTCCCATATGTTGCAGTTTATGGATTAGAATTCCAGGTCCAGCAGTATTACTGTAAACCCATTACCCTTATCCAGTTCAGCCATCACTGTGTTATAAAACTTGAGCAAGTTACCGAGGCATGATCTACCCTTCACAAAGCCATACAGTATCTCATTTTCATCAATCCATTTCTGTATTTTCCCCTTGACTACTTTCTCCAAGACCTTGACAACGACTCCTGATATGCTGATCAGTCGGTAATTTGCAATGTTAGCCTTGCATCCTCCTTTATGCAGTGGAAATGTTTTCCCCTCTTAAAATTAATCTACACCATTAAACATTTTTCCATTTCAGCAATAAGATTGTCACATTTACAGATAACTGTATAGTGTTAACTAATGTAGCAGTTTCCACTTGTCTATCTTTGTTTTAAATAACTAACAATAGTAGTGCAAGTTAAGTTTAGCCTGCAGCCTATCTCAGTACATGTTCAATACACCATCATTACTAAACTTAATAATTTAAATTTAGTATGTAATGTAACAGATTTACAAGTATTCTTTTTTTACTGGGAGCAACAGTGTGTTTGTTCTGAGTTTTATCTGCCATTATTAACAACAACAAGTCACAGCAAAACACCAAAATGGAAAGCTATGTAGTGAGTGAGCAACAATGTGGTAAATAAACAGGTCATGAACGTTGCAATATCCCTAAAACTGTCATTAAGCAAAGTGTTGTAAGGCAGGGTGTTACTGTATTTAGTTTTGAAGCCTTTTTTTTTTGTTTTGTGTATGATGTGCTCCTGTAGATGACCAGTGGTAGTGGTGAAACTGTAAGAATTATTTATTGAAATATCATACATGGTTATATACATGAAATATCATATATATTAAAGAAACCAAAAATTATAGCTGGTGTAGATAACAGAAATATGACAATTTATTCTTACTTGTCATATTTCTGTTATCTACATTAAATGAAGTTATCTTGTTATTTATAAATTTCTATTATCTATTTAAATGAAGAAGGAAATGGTTTATTTATTTTTTTTTTGTTGTGCTTTGTTTCCATATAACTATATTAATAATAATAGATTATTAATATTATTAACACAGAGATCTCACGTGGAGGCAACTGAGATTTTCCTCCAGAAACTTTGGTTTTACATCCCATAAAACAGAAGAAAAACACACACACACACACACACACACACACACACACACACACACACACACACACACACACACACACACACACACAATTGACAGCTGTTCATTAATTAGGTTTGGAGGGGCCAGTTTTAAACAGGCCATTAAGCCAGTATATGCAAGGAAAAAATTGGATATTAATATTGAATATTAATTAATTATTAGTAAAGTTATGGGAAGTGGTTTTTTAAAGTTTCCGTAACTTTAAAAATTCCATAACTTTCCAAAAAGCATTCTGTAAATATAAGTATTAATTTTTTTTTAGGTATTCATGGAGAAGCAGGGGTTTGCAGATTAAAGGTATGAATAATACAGAATAAGTTAATACATTTTTAAAATTCATGTTTTATATATATATATATATATATATATATATATATGTTAAAGATGCCAAGCTATTGTAAACTTGGTTTTATTCCATTTCCCAAGTAAGCAAACAGACAAATAAGTCAAGTTTCTACCTGCACGTATTGCAAGTCTAGCTGACCCTCAAAGTAGTGCAAGTCAAGGCAACTCATGGTAAAGGTAGAATAAGCTCTGATCACTATTCTTAACATTTACCCTTAATGCACAGCCCATCTCCTTGAGGAGATGTATGATGCTATGTATTAAAGGCAAGGGGCCACTACCCAGACCGGTTTTGACCTTATGAATAAGTAAAGCCGTCTCTAAAAATTCAGACAATCCCTAGGCCACTCAATTGTGGACGAGAGACCGTCCATCTCAGCATTGGCTCCACTCAGTGATGGCCTTCCACCCACCACCACCACCAAGCAGAACCGCTCATATTCCGAAAAAAAAAAGAATTCACTGACAAAGCCCCTCACCGGGCCATGCCGGAAAACACTTTCCCCGGAGACTCAAATTGCTCCCTTAAGGCAAAAACCTTAAGAGAGTGAATTCATAATAGTCCCCACCGGTTTTGACTTTTATTGAGGTCTCATCAGTGGGAGCCAGGCTAGAAATACCCGGATTTTAGTAATACAGAGCTTATAAGTATTTTACCAGAACAAGTTACCATAAAGTGTCTTAACTTTATTAAATAATAATCTCAGGATGAGATATAAATGTAGAAAATATTTTACCTTGGGTATAATAAATGTTAAAGATGCCAAGCTATTTTAAACTTGGTTTTACTCCATTTCCCAAGTAAGCAAACAGACAAATAAGTCAAGTTTGCGCCCGCATGTATAGCAAGTCTAGCTGATCCTCAAAGTAGTGCAAGTCAAGGCAACTCATGGTAAAGGTAGAATAAGCTTTGATCACTATTCTTAATATTTACCCTTAATGCACAGCCCATCTCCTTGATGAAATGTATGATGCTATGTATTTCTAGGTATTTCTAGCCTGGCTCCCACTGATGAGACCTCAATAAAGGTCGAAATGGTCTGGGTAGTGGCCCTTGCCTTTAATATATATCCTCAAGGAGATGGGCTGTGCATATATATATATATATATATATATATATATATATATATATATATATATATATATGTAGAAAGTATTTTACCTTGGGTATAATAAATGTTAAAGATGCCAAGCTATTTTAAACTTGGTTTTACTCCATTTCCCAAGTAAGCAAACAGACAAATAAGTCAAGTTTGCGCCTGCACGTATTGCAAGTCTAGCTGACCCTCAAAGTAGTGCAAGTCAAGGCAACTCATGGTAAAGGTAGAATAAGCTCTGATCACTATTCTATTCTATCACTATTATACCCAAGGTAAAATACTTTCTACGTATATATATATATATATATATATATATATATATATATATATATATATATATAGAGGCATATATTCAGGGTGTGCCACGCACATGCATGGAATAGCAATATCACCTATATTATATTTTTGCATTTATTCCTGTTAAAGACTGCCCTAATGGTTTCCTGGCTTCACATGATTCCTAAAATTAAACACAATATACTAATGCTTCATGAAGAGGACACTCTTTGACTTGTAAACATTGCATCACATTTGCATTAATAGCCTGGGTATGCTATCACAAATACAGGCACCTTTGAACAGATGTACAGATGGTGCAGAATGTTTAGCATTTCAGTGGTTTTAAATCACCTGGAAGGTTAGTCAGGGCGAATTCTGCTGATGTTGAGTTTGTTGCAGTAGCCAGCTTTTTCATTGTTTGCCCTGGTTCCCTGATGAAAGCAATGGGAATCTTGGAAGCTGGCAAAAATATGAAAAATATTTTGTTTCATATGAACAAATATAAACAAAAATTACATTTAATGCATGCATCATACGTCTGAACTTAAATAATTGCAGAATCATAAGGCTGAGGAGTGGAGCTATGCCAGAGGAGGGATAGATTAGATACATGTCTCTTTTGCCATCACTGTTTAGCTCTTGTATTACAAAGATCCCACAGACCATTTAAAAAAAAAAAAAAAACATATATATTTCATTGCAAGTGGCTAAAACTAGTATTATACAGCATATTAATTAATATACCAGAAGGATAATACTGATATTCTTGTTCAAATTGTTATTTCAGTTGATATCAGCATCTAAGACAGTTAAAAAAATGATTGATCATATGACTGATAAAAGTTCTTCTTCTTGCTTAAATTTGACCAAAGGTGAGTAATAAACCCAGATAAGTTAAATACAAAATAATCCAGATAAAATGAATCTGAATTGTGAAAGTATTTGATAGCATGCAATAAAAATTTGATCACATGCTGCAGCAAATAATCATACAGAGGTTCCAATTTTATGTAATTTACAAGATTACTTACTACTGATAATATTTGATAGAGTTTTAGACTTAATCCATTTGAACTGGGCCTCAAATACCTATGTATTCATCTACCATTTCCTGAATACTATCTCTTAATTTTTTTTTTTTCCTGTTTTAAATCAAACTGTTTCATAAATCATCCATGATTTATGGTACAGGAATCAGAAAGACTGGAGAAGTAGTAAGAGTGGTAAGGAAGGAAACAGAACAGGAGAAGAAATAAAGGTAGGCACAAAGAAGAAGAAATGAATGAACACGGATATTGTGATGCACACTGATTAGCAGAGTAATAGAGGAACAAGCAACAAAAACATATTTTCCAAATGTAAAAGATTTCCAAAGATTCATGACGTCACTAAAGCCACAAGCATGCAGTCAGATCATATGAAAGAAATAATTGTACTGGTCAGAATGAACTATTCACAAGGAGATAAATAATGTGGTAGGAGAGAAGATATGAAAAAAAGTTGTGAATGAGGCAAGAAAGAAGAGTCAGGATTGTGAATTTCTTGCTCAAGTATGACATGAGTTCGCTTAGATGGAGAGCTGTTATTTTGTAATAGCAAATGACTCTATGTGTGCATTATGCTGATGTATGGGGTGATTTGATGGTCAGAAGGATTTGTGCTAAACAAGATGGATTGCACTTAAAAATAAAGTTGGAGTTACATGCTAGAAAAGATTATTGTTCATGAAAGAGTGAATGTAAATAGTTGGGGAACATGATGTATCAGGACCTTTGAATGAAAGGCTTGATGTGCATATTATGATGAAGATGAGAGGTCTAAATTGTGACTGTAATTAGAGAGGGGGGGGGAGAGTATGATAGCTTGACAGGAATAATAGCAGAACTAGTTTTGTTAGGCAAGAAAGCTGATGACTTCAGCAGCAGGATGGTAAATTTGGTTGGGTAATCAGCTCAGAATTGTTTATTTGAACTGGTCAGGTTTTATGACTTACTTGAATGCCTGTTGGCCTGCTTAATAGCTATCATGCTAAGTAATAGCTAGAGCATTAGGAATAAAGGTGATGAGTTCTTAGTATTGGTAAATGCAAAAAGGAAAAAAATTATTGAGATTAGTGAAACCAAGAAAGAGATATTTTTACAGGAATAGGAAGTTGATGGGTGCAGTGGACAGACAGGATAAGAAGGGCAGGGATGTATTGTTATTGATAGCAGATGAATTAAATCCAAAGAATGTAAATCTCAAGTGATGGTGGTGGTAGTTTGAGTATTAATACAGGAAATTGATCTGAAGCTGCTTGTGAGGGATAGAGATTAACAATATAAAATGAATAGTTAGGTGCTGCTTGAAACCTAGATCATCTGAAGAGGATTGTAAACTGGCCTGTACAGATAAATCTCATGGATACAAGGAGGGCTATCATTATGGATGATCTCAACTATGGGGATTGAAGGGAGAAGAAAGCATACATGATGAGCAAAAGGGAATTTATAGCATTGCTGAGGGATAACTTTCTTAAGTAACATATGAGGGAAAGTACTTGAGATGCAGGAATATTGGGTAATACCATCTGAGAATCTTTCTATAAAGAGGTGATTGTTATGCGCAAGAATAATCGTGCAGTTTTGATTTGGGAGGTAACAAATTATATGAGTGCTTTGATCAAAAAGAGTGATCATGATAAGCTGGATTCATGGAAAATTTTTCACAGACAATTTACCACAGAAAAAATTCTTTGCAGGGACAATTCATGGTGAGAAAATTCTTTCCAAGAAAATTGAAATGATATTATAATATTATGGTGATACACATTTATGAAAAACCAATACAAAACAAGAAAATTGAAATAATATTATAACATTATAACAATACACATATGAAAAACCAATACAAAACAAGAAATATTTTAGAACAGGGGGTCGGGGAACTTTTTTACCTATTACCCCAAAATATATTTATTTACACCGACGTTACCCCCATGATTTGAAAGGGAGAAAATCATAGGTTATTTAAATTCAAAAGTTTATTGAATCTATTTATATGGAGAATACAATTATAAATATAAAAAGTATAAAATAAATGCGATAAAATAAATTAATATCCTCATTATGAAACAAAAGGATTTCTTTGAAAACTTTTTCACTTCAGATTTTGGAAAAATGATGTTTCATTTTTGATACAACATCAAAATTGGGGCATTTTGATGTCAGAGCAATTTGGATACTGTCTGCAGGGTCCAATCGATTTCTCTACTTTGTTTTCATGTTCATTAGAGTGGAAAATCCTTGTTCGCAAAGGTAGGTTGTTGCAAAAGGCAGCAACTTTTTGACTGCCTACTCATGTGCAATTTTGAAAGCCTTTGCAGCTACTGACATCCAAAAATATGACAGATCTGCTTTGTTTTCAAATTCAATACGTGCTTCATTATTGGATTGAAGTTCAAGAAGTGCCTCTGCCAATCCTTGAGGCTCTTCTGGTACATCAGCAATTTCACATTTAAAGGGATCTACAACCCAACTGACAGTATGTGAATCAAGATCTGGAAAGTAATCAGAGAACCACTCTTTGAGTTTGGTAAGATGCCTTATAACTGTATCCTTGATGTCGTCAAAAGTAATATTTTCACAATCTTCCAAAACAAAGCTAACTTTGAAAAGGCAGCTATCTTGTTTTGTTCTGCTTTCTGTCTCCAATATAAAAGCTTTGATCCAAATGCTGAAATCTTTTCTCTGGCTGAAATTATATTGATGTTTTTTCCTTGCAATTCTTTGTTCAATGCATTCACATACTCAAAAATATCAGCTAAATATGCGAGATGTGCAGCCCACGAGGAGTTTGTAAACTTGTTTGCGAGAAACATGCTTTTGATCGACCAAAAAAATTTCAAGTTCAGTTTTGAGAGCCCACACTCAGTTCAGAACATTTCCACATGAGAGCCACCTCACTTCTATATGATAAAGTGGATCTGTCAGCCTCACCATCTTTACATAATTCACGAAATAGTCACATGTTTAGTGATGGAAGAAGAGGTCATCCCTGGAAATTAAAGAAGAGTGTGGTTAACAAGGGTGTCAGAACAAGGTTTTTTGCCTAGAGGGTGGTGAATGAGTGAAATTCATTGCCTGACTTAGTTGTGAGCTCTTCGTCTGTAAATGAATTCAAGAAGAGATATGATAGATATTGTTTTGCTAGTTTGGGTCTCCCGCAATGAGTCTACTGACTCCATGGAGATACCCGTAATAGTAATAATAATAATAATAATGTCCTTTGACAACATTGATAACATCATGCATGACGGCTTCCAGTGCAGGTTCCAAATGTTTCACAAGCAGTGCCTGGTGATGGATCATACAGTGGTTAACTTCAATTTTTGGATTATTCTCTCTCGCCAAAATCGAAAAATCAGTTGCATGACCCAACATAGCTGGAGCTCCATCAACAGACACAGCAATGCAGTCTTTCCACTTTAAATTAACATTATTAAAGTATTCATTAACTTTATTGAAGACATCAATTCCACGAGATCGCAACTCGAAAGGAGAACAAAACAACAATTCATCTTCGATTGCATGTAAACTTTTGTAGCAAACATACACCATCAGCTGCAAATTACTACTGACATTTGCAGTCTTATCAAGCTGAATAGCAAAGCATTTACTCTCTTTTATTGAAGAAATAACTTGTTCCCTCACATTTTCTGCTAAAATAGAAATTCTTTCTTTCACAACTTTTGCAGACAAGGGCACTGAATTTAGTTTCATGGCTTCTTTCTGACCACACATAATCTCTGCCATTTTCAAAGCTGCTGGTTTAACCAATTCCTCACCAATAGTATATGGTTTCTTGTTTCGGGCAATCAACCAGGCCACTTCAAAGCTAGCCTTTGATGCTGAACGTTGATCGAATGTACCTCTCAAGTTGCTGTCCAGTCTTTGTCTTTTGACAGACATTTCCAAATTTACAAAGTATTCCTGCAGTTTGGAAAACAGATGTGGGTGCAAATTATTCAAGTGTTTCTTCAATTGACACGTTTTGAAAGATTCTGCAGTTAGTACTTTCAGACAAACAACACACTGTGGTTTCATTATTTCCTTGTCTTCTATTTGTGTAAACTCATAGTTGAGGAACTCTTCCTGGTATATTCTTTTTCTAGTTGATGCCATCTGAAGGTAAAAAAGACAGTGATTGAATTTAAGTTTATTAAAGTTCATTTAAATTTTCAATAATTTAATTGGTAAACGTGGCACTAAGACATGTCCTCAAGATGAAGGCAGTATTTAATTATTTTATTGACCATCAAAAATTAATTGAGCAAGGAAAAAATATTTTTTTTTTTTTAAATCAGCTAACGCCTTTTTATTCCCGTATACGGGATTAGGCGAGTCCATTTAGCCCTATCTAACGTTTGGAGACTGAGTGGGCAGTTCAATCTCCACTGGTACCAATCAGCGATAGATAGCCCAATGCTATCACTAATTAAGCGGTACGCAGTGAAGAGAGACGGCTCAAATGTGCCGCCATCTCGTGGGCCCTAACCCTAACACAATATATTTAATGTCTGAAATAATGTGGGTTCTACGTCGATTTTCTTGAGTTTACAGGACGAAAAACCCAAGTTTCCGGGAGGAAAAACCTGCTTGCCCGTGCCAGAGATCGACTAACTCGGGGAACGGTCGAAAAAAGGCTTAAAAACATTTCCTCTAGTCGCCGACTAGACTCGAAACCAAGTCTTCCTTCGTGCGGCCAAGCGCGGCGGTGTGTAAACGCCACATCCACTGAGCTACACAGGCTCGAACGAACATAAAACTAAAATATGGTTAATAAATGAAAATTTTACACTTAAAATAGAACTATTGAAATAAATTAAATTAAATAACTACTTAAATTGACTTAAACAAAGCAAAAACACGTGTCAAAATACGGTTAAGACGGGTAATAGACAACTGACAATATCTATTTAGCCACTTGACAACGCCTTAGCAACCAAAATGTTTGGAGTTCAACATGGCATGATGTCTCCTAAACATGTGTATTACATTGGCCAGATGCAGTGTTGCCAGAAGAAAAATTTCTGTCGTAACAAGGAACACGCTTTTTATATAATTTTATTTATGTCTATTGAGTCGTCATTACCCCAAAGAATTTCATTTTTACCCCACTTGGTTCGCCAACCCCTGTTTTAGAAAATATAGTTTCCATGTTATTTATTTAATTACGTTTTATTTAGATTTTTTATAAGTATTTTAAGGCCTGTGTTGCTCAGTGGAAGTGGTGCCTGCATCCTCTGCACTAGACCACCCGAATATAGACTTAAGTTTAAGTCTAGTCATCGACCGGAGGAATTTTTCTAAACCTTTCTTTGACTGGTTCCTGAGTTAGTTGATCTCTCGCATGGGAGTGGGTTTTTTCATCCCATAAACTGAAGAAAATCGATCATAGAACCCACATTATTTCAGACAATAACGCTGTTGGATCCTAATTCATCTTAACCTTTACTTTGGATCCGACATGTTAGTCACTATGATGTTCTTAAACAAAAAATAGTTGCTAGTCGATTTCTAATACAAATATAGAGAAAATTTATATTTATAGACTGCACTACTCTATATCTGAATTAGTTCAAGAATTGAAGAAAAATCAACCCTCAACTATTTCTCCTTAATATGTTATTAATATATATACTGGCCGAGTATATTTAACTTACTTAATTTTCCCGCTTTGGTTCGAATATTTTGTGAATGGTACAATAAAAGAGATTCAGGCAAAATACAACTTTAGATAAACAAAAATAAACATTTAATTTAGAATCACAAATTATACGCATAAGTTCAAAATCATTAATTAAGATATTACAAACACTTCAGCCTTTCCTATAATACTGTCATACAAACTCTGACAATGGTAAATTTGTCATTTGTAATACAGTCTTCTCACAGTTCCTTAAGTTCCAAAATACAATAAAATCGCAGTAACACCGCTTTACAAGCAAACACTTTTAAATTTTCACTTCAGTTAATCTTCGCGATAGTTACTGTTAACATAAGGAAATTCTAGGATGAAACTCACACACTTCTCTGTACAGAAATGTTAAGGTTGGAATAATCTTACCGATAATCTTTTATCTTCATCTACTTATACACACAAACACTTTTTTATAACCGTAAACACTTTTAACAATAAGCAGCACTCATTAAAATAAATCTTCTAAGCATTAACTGAATTAATTCATGGGCACAACACATATAATCAGACGTTCTTGTATGAAGCACTACTGATCACTACTGAACACAATAATTCTTAACTTGGGGTTTTATATGCACAGTTGTTCATTCCTCCGGCATTCAATTAATTCTTTAGGCAATATATTTCTAAGCACAGCTAACGGTATACCTCAATTTTACAGCCTCTACTATACTTTAGTAACTTCGTGCTTTGCTTCAAGGTTCTGTATGTCCTTGAAAGGTCGGCCCCGAAATTGAATCTCAATACAAATATCGCTAGTCTATTTAGTAGTCACTCAGCTGTCTTCTGTAGCTATAATTGTTATTCTACAACTTATTAGCTAACCGCCTCTCGACTAGTAGACTTTATTTAGCTGCTTGAGTGACTTGCCGACTCGCTATTATCGCACTGTGATTCCCGAATGCCCGACTCCAACTTGATGCCAATCTCTCTCTAATAAATCTCTAATCTCTTTCTTTTCCAGCGTTCCTCACTTTTTATATCAGTTTTTCCCGCCTAAATTCTTCTCGTGATCTCTTTAACTAATTCCTTTTTAGTAAACTTTCAGCTTTCTCCCCACGTTCTGTTCCAAAAAACATGCTCGTTCACTTACATACGTTTCCATGACAACCAAACAAAATATAATAAAATTGAGGTGTTGCATAACGTTAAACTTTCACAAGCAGGAATAAATAAGGAATATTTATATTTCAATTAATGTGCAGTTAATTTATCAGATACAAATTCCTATAATATTGACATAACAATAAATAAAATAACTTATTAATATTTAATACAGTCTTTTCATTATTAATACATATATCTTTGATTAAATAATTAAATATTAGACAAAATTAAGGTAGTTGTATGAATATTAAATTTTAGAATAAGTTATATACATTAAATAATATTTACAAATGTAGCCATTGTGATGGAAGATCATGTTGGATTCTGAACCAAATAATAATTACTCTAATCTCTACATAATCAGAATCCAACAACACTAATCTGTTAGGGTTGGATACTAAAAAATGGTAGCACTTGTTTGCTCATTTCTTCATTTGTTGCCACTTATAATTAGTGAAAGTCTTTGGCCAGCTATATCTGATTGGATACTGGTAGAGATAGAACTACCTACTCAGTCTCCAAAAGTTAGATGGGGTTAAAAGGGCTCGCCCACTCCCTATAAGGGAATAAAAGGTGTTAGTTGATTTTGATTTTTTTTTATACTATTCCCTAATTGCTGAATTATTTCTTAAAATGTTGGTTCATTTTTTTTAAACTTATATATTACAGACTCTTTAAACAAATATTAATTTTTACAAAACTGTGATAGGGTAGTTAGGGAGTAAGGGTACCAAATTTAAGAATGTTTATTTTTATAACCATTCACTATTTTTCTGAGTAAAAATAAAGATTCTTAAATTTGGTGCCCTTACTTCCTAACCACTCTATCACAATTTAGTGAAAAAAATTAATATCCATCTACAAAACCTATCTAAGCAAGAAAAAAAAAAGACTAACATTTTAAGAAATAAACAGAAATTAGGGAGCTCATCAATCAATAAGACACAAAATGTTATACAGAATAAAAGTATTATTATAAAAAAAAAGCTAAATAAAATGTAATTAATAAATAATGCAGAAAGAAACTATATTTTCCAAAATATTTCTTGTTTTGTATTTGCTTTTCATAGATGTGTATCTTTACAATATCATTCCAATTTTCTTATGAAGAATTTTTCCTGCCATGAATTATTTGCAAAGAATTTTACTATGACCAGTTGTCTACAAAGAATTGTGTAGACAAAGATTGAAATGCATGGTGCATGCCCTTACTTAAGAAATTGCTTAGTATTTTCATCTATGGCTTTTTTTTTTTTTTTTTTTAAGCCAATCATAGATAAAGACTGCTAAGTCCAAAGTCATCCTTGCCTCTTTGATCAAAATCAAATAATGGCTAGAGAGAGAGTTATCCTCCTCTCCCCCCCACACATAGCCACCATTACCTAAATTAAGATGCACAAAATACTATCACTTTTAAAATTTATAGCAAGAAAATTTGAAGTTGTAGATACTTTGTACCTATGCTGTTTGCCAAATGAAATTTTTGTCTGCATTAAAGCATCTGACACCTTTGGTCCAATCAAGGATGACTTAACAAATTAACTGCCTTAGTTTTAATAGAAATCATTAAATTCTTATATATTTTTCATAATTAGACAAGAGGAACTTTTTCGAGGCCTTTTTACATCTTGATTCTGAGTTAATCAGTCTTTCCATAGGCAAGTAGGTGTTTTTTTCTCTCATAAACAAGGATTTTTAACTTCATGACTCAAAAAAATTGACCATAGAATTTGCACCATTTCAGATATCAGCAGCATCTAGTGTTTGGATGAGAGACTACAAGATGGTAGCAGTTCTTGGTCATACTCCTTCCCCAGATGTCTACGTAAACCACTGATAGCAATGGGCCACCTGTCCATGATGGCTAAGGATAGAGATTGCTGCCTGCTGATCCTCAAACAATTAGTTAGAACTAAAGCCTTACTTACTCCCTTTGAGGAATTAAAAGAATTAGCAGATTTATTTTTATTTTGTTTATTGTATTTATTGTATGGCATGCATTTTTTTAAATCACATCTTTATTTTAAATGTTTATTTGAAGATATTTTATTTATAGCGTTAAATATACAATAATATAATTATCATTTCCTAAATATGTGTTTTCTGCAGATGATCACGTAGGTGCGATCATAAACAATCTTGGTGGACTTTCGCAGTTAGAGATGAATATTGTAGCCAAAGAAACTATAGAATACTTAGGTAAAAAAAAAAGCTTTTTGCTTTTGTGATATTTTTTATCTATATATATTTTTATTTTATGTATTTAGATTTCTCTGCCACTCTCATCATCATGCCATATCTCATTCCATATTTCATTGTTATGCTTATATTATTATCATCATCATTGTTATTATTAAGTGACACCACCAAGTAGTCAATGTCAATGAATGCATTGCAGCAGGATGCTGCACATACACCACACAACCCATGTACACTGCTAAATCTTTCAACTGCAGATTATGTTACTGTCGACCATCTATACGCCATCTACCATCCATTAATATAATTTTTGTTTGTTAATTACATGTGTCTGTAGTTTGCCTGTATGTAGGATGAAAAATCTGAGTTTCTGGAAGAAAAAAATCTTACTACTTCTGTATGAGATTGGCTAATTATTTTCACTTGAAAATGATTGCTTTCATTATGACAAGAATTGAACTGATCTTTTTCCAGTTGGAAGGTGCAGTATCCCATCATTCTTCTAACTGCACTACAGAGGCACTCACATTTTCATTATAATCTTTTGTGCTTATATTACACACACATACATTCATTATAAATTTGAATAATAGCAATCAACTTTTTTTTTTTTTTCATATGCTTTATTTAGAACTAAAATAAATCCATTAGTGAATGACATAAACTTCTGATCCTCTGTTATATGAGACATGTATTTTTCTTAATAACAGAATGTAATTTAAAGAGATTTATGGATATGTCAAGTGCATTCAACCACTTTTATCATTTCTCCACACATTTTTGCTCACTGCAGCATTAATTTTCATGTTAACAGTTTTACTTGTGAGCTGTTTCCTCTAGGACCTAGAGGAAACATCTCAAATATAACACCTAGACTCTAGGTGTTATATTTGAGATAATAGAGTGGAAAGTTTTCTTAAATGTGTTGTATATCTAATATTGAAATCATACCATACATACACATGTTATTGGACAGTTTCATTTCTAGTTATAAGAATAATATGTGTGATATAAAATATATCACCAGGGTTGTTGTCTACCAATAGGCTGGTCATGCACAAATATATAGTCCACCAAAACAACCCTTCCTTTTCACAATATAGTCTAGTTTCCACAAACAGACTCTCTGGCAAATATACTTCTGAAATATTACCACTATAAATTCATATCTTCCCCAGTTAGTGGAAAAGCAAGTGACTTCTAGATAGCAGATGACAAACCGTGCACAATTATTCCAAGCTTCAAGATTTTCCATATGTAATACTTTAATCTTTGACCTTTTGTTTATATTATTCTTCTTGAAGGCTAATGTTGTGAACTTCATTATTATCCAGATGTGGGACTGTCTTATTTCTCATATGAAAGAACTTGCTTCATTTATCCTTATCTTTTGTAATGCCTAGATCACACAAGATTGGATTTCTGTTCTTTGGCTAATTTACACCACTATCCTTTTTTGGCACAAACATATCATAACCATAGCCTCTTCATCTTCCAAATTCCATCTTCAAGACATACTTCTGACTTTTTTAACTCCTAATAATCCTAAATAAATTCCAAATGCATTCACTCTTGAAATTCTGTTCCATCACTTTAAGTAGTGTACCAAAAATCTCCCTAAAAATGTTTAATGCTGTTTTTAAGAGAACAACCCAGTTAATTAATAATCCCCCCCCCTTCTTCTTCTTCTTCTCTCTTTCTCAGATTTTCTAATTTGCTCCATTGACTTTCTCCCAGTTCTTTTTCTGTTGCTTTATTCCTATTCATTTATTTTCATGGGCCCTATTATACTGAACTGGCCACCTATTTCACCACTTTTCTCTAAGAACATTAGTGTCTGATTCAAAATTACTGAAACAGTTTCTCATCCTCTTTCATTTCATCTACTTCTGTTCTTTGGAACAGCCTCTCATGCTGTTTTCCCCAAAAACTATAACCTGTAGCTGTTCAAGAAATGTATCAGCAGATTCCTGCTTTCTCCTTTACCTCTTATTTACACATGGTACTAATGTGCTATAGATTTTGCAAGGTTGGGGAAGGGGGGGGGCAGTAAAAATATATACATATATATATTTTTCATTTATAATTTTAAAAAATTTCTCCAGTTGGAAAGAAATTAGACAAAAATTTTTCTTTAGATAATTAGGGAAGTTTTTTTATCAGCATGAAAAATGTGAATTATGCAATAAATTAGCTTTCAGTTGTATCCCAGATTATCCTTCCCCACTGCCTCATTAATAGTGAAATGAAACAAACTTGGTGAAAAAAAGTTTTGTTATAGTTAAGCAAATGAATACACAAAAAGAAGTGTAAGGAATAGAAGGCATAGGATGAGGCGAGATTGGGTAAAGAGCCAAACAAAATTCAAGGATGTGTTTTTATTATTATACAGCAAGTAAGAGGATGAATGATTATGGAACGGTGATTCTAGTTCTTAAATAATTTCAATATAGTGAAATTATTTAAGAAAATTTCCCGAGAAAGACATCATTTAATGATGTCTTTCTCGGGGTATTTTATTCTGCTGATAGCATCATCAAATTCCTGACATGTACCCCCAAGGGGTACAGGATATGATAGTACTACTTGAAAAACTTACATCATCACTAACTTCCTATCCATAATTTTCCTCCAAATCAGTCTGTTGCCTGTCAAGATTATCATATCTTACATTTCTATCTTCTAAGGCACTTTTTTACCGTATTAATCCCCCTATATCTTGGTCTTCCTCTGGGTGTTTTTCCTGCCAACCTGACAGGGAACACTTGTTTTGCTAATCATATGCCTTTTCCAGCTCTACAAAACCTAAATAGAGAATTTTGTTATATTCCCATGATTTCTCAGCTATTTGTCGTAAAGTGAAAATCTGTTCCTGACAGCCTCTATTTGGCCTGAATTAAGCTTTTGTCTTCACCAATCTTCCATTTTACAATCCTTCTGAACCATTTCTCAAGTATACTTGCATAAATATGTGTAGAAAGGCTTATGTGTGTTCATCATACATGTTAATTAATCTTGACAGTATATATTAGAACACAGGCTGATAAGTAAATAATTAATTTATTAACTTATTGCTGATATTTTGCTGATATTCTAACCAGCATCTTCAGATCATGAAAAACAGTTTGTCACAATGCACAAGACAACCACAGTCTGGTGTAACAATGGGACTAGTTAGAACAATTGTAGCTACAACACAAAGACTAAAGTCCTAATTAGGCACCCTCTGTGTTTAAATAAAATGCAAGAAATAACAGGCATTAGTTATGTCTTAAGATGACTGTCTCCCAATCTTAGGTAAATTTATACAGCCATACTTGTTGAGAATGGAATTATGTTTCAAGGCTTCTGTTGATTCTAAGAACAATCTCTGTGACTTGTAAAAGCTTCTGTGCAGTAATTTAGTTTTCTTCCAGTTGATCCTGTGTGCAGAGATATCCAAAGCATGGTCTGTTAGACCTGACTTGCCATAGCAATAGTGCCAGATGTATTTTCTATGTTCACTGAGGTGGATGTCCACAGTTCCTCCTGTTTGATCCCTGGTAAGTTTGGTCACATGAACAGGGTACCTTGTAGATGCAATTTGTTCCAATGACAATGCTCTTGCTGCAGAACTCACTCACTTATGCCACACCTTCTTAGCCAATGGCTATAATCCCCATAAGATAGAAAAAGTACTAATTGCTCCCCAGAAATACCCCCCCTACACACTGTTTTGCTACGGAGAACTATAGCAAAACAGTAACAGTCCCATACATTAAAGGTAGGCACATTGGAAAAGATATTGAATGCTCAATAAACATCAACTACGCACCATATTTAGACCATATGTCAAATTGGCTACTCTCATCCATTCACCCGAGGAGAGCATCTCTCCCCCTTATCACATCCAGGAGTCTATGAGGTACCCTAAATGTTAAAAATACCAAGCAATTTTAAATCAATTAATTTGAATAAACCAAGCAATTGCATCACTTGCAGGCGCAAACTTGACTTGTTTGTCTGTTTGCTTACTTGGGAAATGGAGTAAATCCAGGTTTAAAATTACTTGGTATTTTTAACATTTATCATACCCAAGGTAAAATACTTTCTACATATATATGTGGTACCCTGTTCATGTCATCAAGCTTACTATGGTCAAACATCAGGAACTGTGGACATTTGCCTCAGTGAACATAGAAAATACACCCGGCACTATCGCTATGGCAAGTCGGGGCTAGCAGAGTTGATCCTGTGGGCAGGGATATCTTTGGATATCCCTGCACTGCACACAGGATCAACTGGAAGAAGGATAAAGTACTGCACAGAAGCTTTGAAACATACTTCCAATCACAACAAGTATATTCATGACTTATTTTTCACGGTATTAACAACACCATAAACACTTTTAACAACAAAGATGTTTTATTAACGCTAATATTTCGCTGATTTTCAACTCAGCATCATCAGAGCACAACACACATGTAAACGCGACAGTGAGTGAGTGAGTGAAACAACATAATTGCAAAAGACAAAAGATCTAAAGTCCTATTTTTGGCGCCCTCTAACAAAAAAAAAAAAAAAAAAAAAAAAAAAAAAAAAAAAAAAAAATTATTCTTGTGTATTAGGATAACCTAATACACAAGAATACAACATGACCATTTCTATTCCTTATATCAGAGGTACATCGGAAAAGATAGCCAAAGTATTGTTGAAACATGGCCTTCGCACCACCTTCATACCTCATGTCAAGCTGGCAACTCTGATCCGCTCGCCAAAGGATAAACTTCACCCTTTAGCACACCCAGGAGTGTATGAAGTTCCATGTGACTGTGATGACTTGTCCTATTATGGGCAAACAGGAAGATCAGTGAACATCCGCCTGGAAGAACATGAAAGATACATTCGCTACTATTACTATGGCAAGTCGGGACTGGCAGACCACGCTTTGGACACTCCTTCACACAGGATTAGATGGAGGAAAACGAATTTGCTATTTAGGAGTCGTTATAGATCTGAAAGATTATTTTTTGAGTCAGCAATGGCGCCAAAAATAGGACTTTAGATCTTTTGTCTTTTGCAATTATATTGTTTCACTCACTCACTGTCGCGTTTACATGTGTGTTGTGCTCTGATGATGCTGAGTTGAAAATCAGCGAAATATTAGCGTTAATAAAACATCTTTGTTGTTAAAAGTGTTTGTGGTGTTGTTAATACCATGAAAAATAAGTCATGAATAACCATCAACGCCTAAGCTTATCTGTTAGACAACAAGTATAGCTGTATAAATTTGCCTAAGATTTGGGAGATAGTCATCTTAAGACATAACTAATATCTGTTATCTCTCGCATTTTTTTTTTTAAACATAGAGGGTGCCTAATTAGGAATTTAGTCTTCGTGTTGTAGCTACAATTGTTCTAACTAGTTCCACTGTTACACCAGATTGTGATTATCTCATACACTGTGACAAACTGTTTTTTTTTTTTTTTTTTTGTGCTCTGAAGATGCTGGTTAGAATACCAGCAAAATATCAGCAATAAGTCAATAAATTAATTATTTACTTATCAGTCTGTATTCTAATATATACTGTCAAGATTAATCAAATTACATAAATCTTACCAGGAACACTCAGTAGGGAAATACCTTTATAATTCTCACATTCAGTTTTATTTCCCTTTTTGTATATGGGTACTATGAGAGCTCTACTCCGATCATCTGGAATTCGTCCCTCTGTCCAGGCCTTCTGAACTATGCAGCAGCCACTGTAAGACTTTTTATACCTTCATACTTGAGCATTTCTGGTCAAATATCATCTACTCCAGCAGCCTTTCCACATTTCAGGCTTTTGATAGCTTTTCTACTTCAAGTATGGATATGTATTCCTGATTCATTTCTGTTGGATGTTTTTTTTTTACCACTGTGCTGTCATCACTGCTTGTTTCATTCAGCAGTTTTTCAAAATAATTACTATGTACATCAAGGATATTTTTCTCTCCAGTTTTCATGTCACTTTTATCATCTCTAATTCCTTTTACAGCACTCTTTCTTCCATTTCTGAGCTTCTTCAACAACTTTCAGAATATCTTGCCACCTTCTTGGTATTTATTTTCTATGTCCTTACCAAAGTTTTCCCATTACTTTTGTTTAGTTACTTTTACACAGTGTTTAGCTTTCTTACATTTGTCTCTGTATTATCTAGGAGCACAAGATGACTTATTCACCAGGAACTTTTTGATATGCTTTCTTCTTTTCCTTCACTGACTCTTTAACTTCCAGCGTCCACCATGGAGTTCTGATTTTTCTATCCTTGCAGAAAATCTCACCACATGACTCTCTGGCTGAATTAATCAATGTTTTCTTCGGGATTTGCTACCGAATCTCCAACATTTGGTTCCTGTTTTCAGACTCTTTCATTTTTTCTTGAATAATGTTTGTGTATTTTGGTCTAAGTTCACATCTGAGAGCTGCTCAACTTTTATTTGCTTTAAAACTTTCTTACATGTTATTCTTTTCAATATGAAATTCAATTTTATCTTGCTCAATACTAAATGGTGATCACTTTCAATTTCAAATCCTCTGTACATGCTAGTGTCTTGCACCAGTGAGAAAACATCACTCTCAACAATAACATAGTTAATAAGACTTTTCTTATTGACTGTCCTGAGCAAAATCTAACAGATATTTGCAATTGTTATTAGCTTTGCTCTTTTCTCCAAATTTTCCCAAAATATTTTTGTTTGTCTGACAATCATTTCCTACTCTGCCATTTAGATCCCCAACAAGTACCAACTTTTCCTTTATCAATGTGTCAGTTGCTTTCTCTAAAGCCTCAAAAAATTTCTCCACTTCTACCTTAGAACCTTCTGTGGGACCATAGGCACAAATAAGTTTCATTGTCCAGTTTCCCATTCTGATATTTGCCCACATCACTCTACTTGAAACTACCTGCCATTCAAGAAGATTAGCCTCGTATTTAGTGTTGAATACTATGGCTACTCCTTCTTTTCCTTGATTGTCATTGCCTGAATATAACATTTTGTATTTATTGCTCAGAAATATCTCACCAATTTTTGTCTTTTTTGTTTCAGTACTCAAATTATGTCAATCTGGTTTTATATCCAATTCCTCAGCTAGCTTCATTTCTCTTTGTTAAATGTTTCATAGTTGAAGAGCAGGTACTAATAATGGTTGCTAATTTTTATCACTTATTATGACTCTCCTCCCAACTAAGTTGGGAACAGAGATATTATTATTATCACAAACCTCCATGGAAGTATGGAAAGTTGAAAGATGGCTTCTTTAATGTTGCCAAGTACAATGTTTTGTATTTTGGATTGTAGAAATGAAATGCATTGTACTGTTTGTTGGAACTATTCTGCAGGTGAATGAGATTTGGAATATGGAGACAGCAGCCAACAGGGACAACAAAGTCAAAGGTTGCATTGCAAGAGTCATAAAGGTCACTCAGTACATTTCCAGTATGATGAGGAAACCAACGAAAAACAAAAACATGGAAATTGTTTTATGACTATATTATGTAATGAAATAAATTTTACCAGACCATGCCTAGTTTCTGTTGATGAGAAAGCTAAAGAGTTATCCAGAGACAAATAACTGAGATACTGTCAGAACTCTGGGAATGTTGTTGTGAGGGATCGGTTAACAAAATGTTAATTGCAGTGCTTTGTGGATAGGCAGAGGAGAGGTGGTATGATGACAAGCATAGACGTAGCAAAACATTATCAATTGGTGAAGGGATTTTCTTGGCATATGAGGGTGATTATTAAAATGCAGAGAGAGCTAGAGAGACAGTGAAATGAAGAGCCATCTTTTGAAGTTGTGACATAAGAATGTGACAAGAGAGGGAGAGAGACTTTGAAAATGGAAAGTGGTTGATGGATGGATTATATTGCCAGAAGGTGTGAAGAGGATGGGTTTTTAAAGCACAGTGTGACAGATTATTATTATTTTTATTATTTACATAACACCTCTAGGGAGTCCAAAGACTCATCGAGGGAGGGTACCTACTCTACAATGCTCCATCTTCACCACTCCACCAACTGCAACTATCTTCATCATCTACACCAACGCATCTATCACTGACCACCACCACTAGTATTTTCACAGAAAAACATCCATGCCCACAGTGGGATTTGAACTCGCAGCCTTTTGGCTGGAGAGCGGATACGCTAACCACTCTTCCAACCAGGCCGGCAATAAGAAGAAAAAGAGATATGCTCTTTTTGAGTGGAACCTCCTGTGATGAGTCTGGTGACCCTATATTAGTCTGTAATAATAATACAGTGATCTCAATTATCTTAAAATAAAATAGAAGAATACAGTTATCAGGGAAAAAATGACATGACGTACAAGTTATGTTTTCTAGATGAATCAAAATATTAATGTTTCACATTAAATAATTGCACATATTTATTGAGTACGTTTTATTTTATTTAATTCTAGAATCACTAGGTGTCATTGTAATGAGAGCATATTGTGGAACTTTTTTAACATCATTAGAAATGGCAGGTGTGTCAGTAACAGTACTTCATTTAGAATCTGATGTCATGGAGTATTTAGGTATGTTTATTTTAGTTTTGTTTTGAAGTTTATAATGCATATTTGTAATTATAGTAAAATCCCATTTACTATAACATAATTTTATAAATTAATTTAAATTTAATTTATTTTTCATGATGATCAATGTTTTTTTTTTAATATCGGTCCCACATTCAACACATCTCTTCATATGTTTATTGAACAGGCAAAGGACACAGTCCTTGGAGAATATGGTGTGGGAAAGGCTGTTCCAAAGAACAGAGGTAGATGAAATGAACCAGAAGGATGAGAAATAAGTGTACTGTACTGAACTGTATATGGATGTTAGCCAGCAGTTACACATTTTTACATTTAGAAGAAAGTGGAAAAATGATGGTGGACAGTTCTGTGGATCAGCACCAATGAAAATAGCCATAGAAATTCTCAGGTGTCCACTTCACTTATACGTGAATAACAGGTAATTTATTGTTAGATATTTATTGACAGGATAAAACTATATATTTGGACTATATATATATATGTTGAAAGTTTTTTTACCTTGGTTTTAATCCTTTACACAAGGAAGCAAAAAAAAGTTTTTCATATGAAATATATTCACATCTGAGTTACTTGTATATAGAGGCTAATGACTTCGCATCACTTGCCTAGTATGTATCCCATAATGCAAAGCACGCAACTTTCATCCTTTTGCATAATGGGAAAGGCCATTTCTTGTTCCCATTGATGAGACTCAATAAAGGTCAAAACTGGCCTGGGTAATGGCCTTTCCCATTATGAGAGAGAGATACTAAGGTTGAAGTAATGCAGAAATAAATAAAGTTCGTAACAGGTCTGGGTAGAGCTCCTTCACATTATGCATAGCATTTTTACATGCCCCAAAGGGTGGGTGGGTGGGTGGGTGTGCTTTGCATTCTGGGATACATACTAAGGCAAGTGATGTGAAGTCATTAGCCTCTATATATACAAGCAGCTCAGATGTGAATATATTTCATGTTCAAAATTTTGTTTCGCTTCCTTGAATGAAGGATCAAAACCAAGTATATAATTTCTTGGCATCTTTAATGCATATATATATATATATACTTTTATATACTGACTGAGATCCGAAAATTAGAACAAACAATTAAATTAATTAAATGTGTAACGTGTTTCATCAGAGTGGCCGACTTCTTCAGGCGTGAGAGAACATAGAAAGCCAATAAAAAACACTATAAAGAAACATTGCGTCACTATAAAACTATAAATTTGACTATAAAACCACAGTTAACTTTGAACTGGAGCTACAGTCCGTGTTAAAGTTCTATTGTTAGACACCTGTGTGCGTGTGGCTTCACTAGTGTGCCAATATCTGAGAGCAGAGCTGAATGAGTCTGGTAAATTGCAGCTGAGGTTAGTGTTTATATGGAGAGGGTCCATGACAATTTCTTTACACTTGACTATGTGGCGTTCTACCTTGTGGCATATGTGAAGGTTTGAAGTTGTTGTCCAGTTTATCTCATGTTGGCAGCCTTCATTATTTGTGTTTACTGAAAACAGGACATGGCTTGAGAGGGCACTAGCTCTGGTTCTTTTATAAGCAATGTCTCTTTGGTGTTCTTCAAGACATAGGAGGATGGATTTTTCCATTTGGCCATAGTATGGTTTTCCACAGTCACATGATTTTGTACACACCTAGGAATTGTAGATGGTTGTGAGCTTGTTTGTATTTGCTTAAACTTGATCTTAGTTTGGGAAGAGTAGAGAAGCATGTTTTTATGTTAAACTTTCCCAAAATTCTTCTTAGTTTCTTGGAGAGCGTGCTGATGTATGGTAAGGAGATATAACCTTCGGGGTCGTCCTGTGTTTCTACGTTGTTTTGTTGATGGCGGTATAGTTGGTTATTGATAGTTTTTGAAGAGTAGCCATTGTTTTTGAAGGTCCTTTTAAGATGTTGTAGTTCATTTTTTAGTTCTTCTTCATCTGACAGTACAGATCTGGCACGATGCGTTAGAGTTGAGATGATAATCATCTTCTGTGTTGGATAGTGAATGTGAGGATGCATGCAGGTATCTGTCTGTGTGCGTAGGTTTTCTAAAGATGGAGATTTTTATGGAGTCAGATGTCTTAGTACATTTTACGTCCAGAAAAGGTAGAGATCCATTTTCTTTGATGTCTTGGTGGAAGTTGTTTAAGTGATTTAAAAAAGTATAAAGATTGTCAATACCGTGTTCCTAGATAAGGAATATGTCATTAACATATCCAAACCAAATTTTTAGCTTAAATGTAGAAGAGAAGATTGTCTTTTGTTTGAAGTCCTCGAAAAAGATGTTGGCTAGTATTGGAGAGGGGGGGGGGCTGCCCATTGCTAATCCTTTATTCTGTTTGTAAATTTTTCCTTCAAATTCAAAGTAGCCAGAGTTAACACAATGAGATAGCAGAGAAAACATCTTCTTTGAAATCTTGTTGCTTAAAATATGGAGAACTTGCATCGGAATGTTTGTGAAGAGAGCTACTATGTCAAAGCTCACCATGTCAGAAAACTTGACTTTTATATTCTTAATTTTAGAGACAAAGTCTGTTGAGTTTTTTTATATAAGAAGGACATTTTCCTGCAAAACCTTTTAAGGATGATGCCATATATTTTGATAATTGGTAGGTGGGTGAGTCAATACTATCTACTATAGGTCTCGGTGGGCAGTTTTCTTTGTGTACCTTCAGGAGACCGTATAACCTTGGAATGAGTGGATGTAAAGAACGAATGGAAAGGTGTATGTTTCGTGGAAGTTCTGTGGCCTTTTGTAGAAAGTTATTAGTTTTGTTATATATCTCCCTCATTGAGTCCCTCTCAATTTCTGAGTATGTATCCGACTCTAACAACATTAAGATTTTTTCCCGGTAGTCTGTTTTATTTAGAACTACAGTTGCATTTCCCTTGTCAGCTTGTAGGATAACGATGTCTTTATTTTTCTTTAGATTTTTGATTGCAAGCCTTTCACCAGGGGAGATATTATCAGATGGAGGTTTTGCATTATTGATCGCAAATATAGCTTCCATGTGAAGTAAACTTGCGTCCGTGGTAGGAATTAGTGAAGTGGCTTTCTCCATCTTAGTTAGAAATAGTTCTTTGGGAATGCTTTTAGATGCAAGGACAAAATTGAGACTTTTTCTGAGAATTTGTTCTTCGTCATGATTTAGAACGTACGATGATTTGTTTATCGCTAATTTTTTAAGTCTTTCATGAAGATTATTAAGAGTTGGCTGTTCTTGTGTCGACTTGAGCAAATTGAACTTTCTGATGAGTTTATATTTATTTGAGTTTTGAGATCTTGATGCACTGCATGTACTTATTTCTTTCACATAATTCCACGACACATGGTCTAAGGAAGCCGGTAATTGGTTTTGTAAATATGATTTTTTTTGTAAAGAGAAAAGCTAAATTGCATTTGGTATTGCAAATCCTCTCTGTTAAAAGATCTAGTTTTGCTTTTGTATAGATTCGGTGTGCTCTTTCTGTAGTAATGACTTCCCTAAATTGTAAGAATTTTGGAATAATTGAAGAAAACATACGTTTCAAGAAGATAAGTCTGTTGATAGCGAGTCCAATACTCCTGAGTGTCTTCTGATAAGCCTTCGTAAGTGGAAAATTACCCTCATCAGAAGGGATATGATAATGATTGGTTGTTTTAACTTGGAATTAGGATATGTTCATACTTTTATGTACTGACTGAGATTCAAGAATTAGAACAAACAATTAAATTTATTAAATACGCAATGTTTCATCAGAGTGGCCAACTTCTTCAGGCGTGAGAGAACATAGAAAGCCAATAAAAAACACCATAAAGAAACATTGAGTCATTATAAAACTATAAATTCAACTATAAACCACAGTTAACTTTGAACTGTGGTTTATAGTCGATTTGAACAATCCGTGTTAAAGTTCTGTTGTTAGATACTTTTGCGCGTGTGGCTTCACGAGTGCGCCAATATCTGATAGCAGAGCTGAATGAGTCCAGTAAATTGTAGCTGAGGTTACTGTTTATATAGAGAGGGTCCATGACAATTTCTTTAGACTCGACTATGTGGTGTTCTACCTCATTGTGGCATATGTGAAGGTTTGAAGTTGTTGTCCAGTTTATCTCATGTTGGTGACCTTCATTATTTGTGTTTACTGAAAACAGGACATGGTTTGAGAGGGCACTAGCTCTGGTTCTTTTGTAAGCAATGTCTCTTCGGTGTTCTTCAAGACGTAGGAGGATGGATTTTTCCATTTGGCCATAGTATGGTTTTCTGCCGTCACGTGATTTTGTACACACCTGGGAATTGTAGATGGTTGTGAGCTTGTTTGTATTTGCTTAAACTTGATCTTAGTTTGGGAAGAGTAGAGAAGCATGTTTTTATGTTAAACTTTCCCAAAATTCTTCTTAGTTTCTTGGAGAGCGTGCTGATGTATGGTAAGGAGATATAACCCTCGAAACTAAGAATTTTGGGAAAGTTTAACATAAAAAACGTGCTCCTCTACTCTTCCCAAACTAAGATCAATTTATAAAACCATACTGTGTTACTGCCACTATTCCAATGTGCTTTGCTTATTCCTCTTCTTCTTTTCATCATAAATTTGTTCATAGCAAGCAAATGCATTATGTACTTTCGTTTCGACTAATAAGTAGCATTCAACATTGGGGTCTATGTCTTCAACCATTTTAAGAACATCGCTAATTGCAGAAAACATTTCTGCAATTCCCTTCACTGTGAATTGTTTAACTACCTCTCCTTGTTTCTCTTTTTCCTCTTCTGCAACAGTTGTTCCTCCAGTTTGACTTTTCTCTGTTGGTCAACTCTTCAGGGTAACTTTCTATGAGTTGAATTATGTCATCGTCATTCACTTCGAGATTCAGATTGTTTGCTAGGCCCACTATTACAAACCTCCAAAATCATGCACAAACCTTTTTAATGTCTGTTTCCATATACCACTCATACATTGAGAGGTCACTTCATCCCAAGCTACTGCAATATTTTCAATAGCACAATAAATATTGAATATTTTCCAGAATTGCATGAGAGTCTGGTAATTTCCTTCAGTAGCAGAAATGGCCTGTGAAAAGGTTGTCCGTAGATAATAAGCCTTAAACACTGCAAGAACTCACTGATCCATCGGATCGATCAATGAAGTATTGTTTGTAGGGAGAAACATGACCTTGAACTTAGTGAAGATCACCACTAGAAGACTTACAAGATGGATGACCTGGAGTGTTATTATCTAGAATTAATAAAATTTCAAATTCTACATTTTCTTTCACACAATAGCTTTTTATTTCACTCGCATAACAGTTAATTAAGGCATCGTCAAACAATTTTTGAGTCATCCATGACTTCTTATTACTCTGATAATGAACTGGGAGTATGCTTTCTAATGTTTTTGAAGATTCGTGGATTCTCACTATGTCATATCACAAATGGTTTCAGTTTATATCCAGCCACATTACCCGTAACAGAATCGTAATACGTTTAGATTTCAGAGGTATAGATTTCAGCTTTTTGTGGATGAATGTCCGCTTGCATTTTTTTCCAAAACAAGGACGTCTCATCCATATTAAATAATTGCTGTGGCAAATAATTTTCCTCCGTAATAATTTTATCCAATTTTTTGACAAACTACTTGGCAGCCTCCTCAGCACTTGCAGATTCCCATACATTTTCACATTATGCAGTGCAAAACTCTGCTTGAATCTTATGAACCAACCGGAAGAAGCGTTCAGTTCGTATCATAATCGGGTTCTGCTTTCTCCTTCAACATGTTAAAGAGACTTAGTGCCTTAGCAGTTAGTCACAGTGTTAACAGGTATACGCTTTTGGTTCAGGTCCTCTATATATAGCCGAAAATGTTATTTATTCCCATATGGGATCACGGACATATCTTCGAAAGGACGTAACTTGAACGGACATAAGTCGAGGGATAACTGTGTGTATATATATATATATATATATATATATATATACGAGAGTGTTCTGAAAAGTTCTCAGCCTCGACCATAGATGGCAACAATATCAGCAAGATTTTTTTTTCTAAGTTAGTACATTTGTCATAAGCATCCATGTGAAATTCAAGTCATTCTGTCAAGTAGTTTGTGTTATACAGCTGTCTGAAGCAAACGTTTTGTCTATATCCTTGAAATGGATAAAATTGAGTATTGTGCGGTTATAAAATTTTTTGTAAAAGAAGGTTTAATGGCAAAAGAAATTCTTCGAAGTTCATAAAAGTTTATGGGCACTCTTCTTCGTTTTCGACAATTAAAAAATGGGCTGCCTAGTTTAAACGTGGCCAAACCAGCCTTGAAGATGATTCACATGAAAGACGTCCAAAAAGTGTAACAACACCAGAAATCATTGATCAAGTGCACAATATGGTATTGGATGACCAGCAAGTCAAAGTTTGTGAAATTGCTGAGACTATAGGCATTTCAAAAGAACGTGTAGGATATATTTTGCATGAAGAATTGCAAATCAAAAAGCTTTGTGCAAGATGGGTGCCGTGCTTGCTCACAGCAGATCAAAAATGCACTCACATGAAAATCTCTCAACAGTGCTTGGACCGTTTTAATAAGAATAAAAAACTGATTTTGTGTATCGATTTATTACTATGGAGGAGACTTGGAGTCACCATTACACAACAGAATCCAAACAGCAGTCAAAACAGTAGACAGAAGCCGGTTGTTCAGCACCAAAGAAGACCAAGTCGGTTCCATCAGCAGGAAAGGTCATGGCATCGGTGTTTTGGGATGCTAAAAGTCATTTTGTTTATTAATTATCTTGAAAAGGGTTAAACAATAACTGAGGAATATTATTCCGATCTTTTAACCAGACTAGACGAAAAAATTCATGAGAAAAGACCCGGTTTGCAGAAGAAAAAAAATCATTTTTCATCAGGACAATGCACCTGCCCATAAAGGTGTTTTGGCAATGGGAAAATTATGGGATCTGCACTATGAATTGTTGGGACATCTACCTTCTTCCTCAGATTTGGCTCCCTCTGACTTCTATCTCTTCCCAAAACTAAAACTCTTCCTTGCTTGTCAATTTTTCTTCTAATAAAGAGGTGATTGCAGCTGTAGAGGGGTATTTTTGCAGATCTTACTGAGAACCACTACAGGGACAGGATAATGGCGCTGGAATAAATGTATTAGTCTTAAGGGAGATGAAGATTATGTTGAAAAATAAAAATAATTTTGAAATTATAAATTCCTTATTTCATTGTTAGGTCGAGAACTTTTCAGACTACCCTCGTATACACACACACACACACACACACACATACAGCATATATGCATGCTGCTTTATATATAAAGCAACAGTAGCATTGCTCTTGGTGCTATTTAGTGTATTAAATATTCTTCTGGTTCCCATCTGCCATACGGCCATGGGAGGGTAGCTATATGCTACCATTCTAGGGAAAGATGATTATGAGCAAGGTGGTTTCCCGTTGCCTTCCTTGCCGTAAGTATTTATGACTGTAACCTGTGTGTTCACAAGGCCGGTTTGCCTGCTTGCGGGATGAAAAACCCCAGATAAACTGGCGGAAAAAACCCTGCTGCCCACGCCCAAGACCGATT
The DNA here is from genome assembly GCF_054136105.1 of Typopeltis vanoorti. Lineage (NCBI taxonomy): Eukaryota > Metazoa > Arthropoda > Arachnida > Uropygi > Thelyphonidae > Typopeltis > Typopeltis vanoorti. The sequence continues at coordinate 70,297,137 of NC_143559.1, forward strand.
AACTTGGCTATGGCCGAGGAAGATCCTTAAGCTCCTCATGTCGTGGACGGGAATCGAACCTAGGACACTCCTTCCCCAGGCATATGGTTGCGAAGCGCAAAGCCACTAGGCTAACCGTGCGGTTTATTAAATATTAGTTTATGATATAAATAATGTTTTTATTTTGAAAGTACAAGTTCTCCACAAAATAAAAGTAATAATATAAAAAAGCATTGACACATTTGTAATCTTCAAAAAATTATAAATTTGAAGCAAAATAACTTAACCAAATGGATCACATTTTTCCTACTGTGTGTGCACTATTGAATATTACACATACAGTTCTATTAACTCCTGACTATTAAATTATTTAAGGAATTTACAACATATACTGGAATTATTTAAAAGAAACTTTAATAAATACCTTCTATATTTCAGCAATGTCACATTGCCATCTTCATGGGAACATACAATTATGACATATGCATGCAGGCACTACAAAAAGCAAATGAAGCAAAAGAGAGAAAACTACTGTTGTACCTAGAGTCCTAAAGGACCCCTAGCAAGCTATATTGGGTTGTCTTGGCTGTTGAGCTGAAGTTCTCAAGATGCAAGCTTCCCAAATTTGGTGCAGTCTCATGCACCCAAATTTGTTGAGGTTTGGAAAGTTTTTTAGATCTGAGGCTGATTCCATGAATAATCTTTCATATTTAAATTTGCTGCGATATATTATTGTAGCTTTCTTCCAACGTATTCTGTGGCAGGTATCCAGAGCATGGTCTGCAAGCCCAGAGTGGCTGTACTGATAAAACCGGATGTCTTTGTGTTTCGAAATCCTGACATTTGGGGGGGGGGGTCTAGAGTTAAAAGGTTTTAATTTGTTGGTAACTTCCACAGGCCAAGAAGTGACCTTCTTAAGGAGCCTTTGGAGTGTTCTAATTTGGGAGTTGGTGGGATTATACTCAATAGGGAGGTAGGTAGCCTGATCTAACAATAAAACATTAAGCTTACCTGTGTAATCGGTTTGGTTGAGAACCACAGCATGGTTCTCTGTAAACATACAGTAACATGTGTGCAGGGGGGGGGGGGTCCTGAAAGTTCTGATAAACACCTAGAACAAAAATGTTTTTTTCAATTTTTTTTTTCATAGAAAAAATTGTGTTTTCAAAAATTCTTTTTTCAGAAAATATATTTTCTTTTTAGTATATATAAAAAAAACATAAAATTAACTAATTTTTGTTCTAGGTTTATATCAGAACTGTCCAGATTCTCCCCCCCCCCCCCCCACACACACATATACAGTGCCCATTAAGTAATGAGACAGCAATTATTATATCAAAACAAAGAACTATATTTGGAATTGTCAATTACACAGATTCAAAATAATCTCCCTGCAACAGAAACCAATTGTTGCGGAACAGTTCTTTCTTGACACATTGCATGCGAACATACAGATGTTGCAATATTCCGAAGTAATACTGACCATTCACTGTGTTTCCCTCAGGAACAAATATGCGGTGGAGAATTCCGGCAGCATTGAAAAAACCACTGACCATTGTCTTGGCACATGATTTTTGCAACCTGACTTTCTTCTGCCAGAGAGATGTTCCACGCCATTCCATTCTCTGACGTTTCATTTCTGGATCAAGCTGAAAGCAATTTTCATCGCCGGTGACAATTCTTTGCAATACATCCTGATCTTGATCAGATGCATGGATGAAATTTTGACAACATACAACCCGGTGCTCTCTCTCTCTCTCTCTCTCTCTGTTCATATATCAGCATGTGCGCCACAAACCTTGAACAAATCTTCTTCTTGTGCAAATCTCTATCTAAGATTAATCTGGCCATTTCCTTACCAGCACCAAGCTGTACAGCAAGTAGCCTTGTGATTTCACCTGTCATGAGCAACAATTTCTCGCTTTCATCACATTTTCATTTGTCCATGCAGAAACTGGCCATCCATAGCATGGTTCATCCTCCAGTGACTCCCTCTACTCTTTAAACATTGAAAAAAGCAGAACACTTGTGCATGACGCACACAGTCATCACTGTAAACTTTTTTTTAGGTTTTAGTATACTTTTATAGCAGTTTTTCCTAATTTACAGTAAAATTTTATCCCAGTTCTTTTCTCCATGATGCAACTTTTAACATGCTCACTCACTTACTCTTACTCCAATGGCAGCCACACAAAAACTGCTGTGTCACCGTACTCGAAAGTTGCACATGTGTTACAACACACTCTAACTACAAAGGACTCTCCTGTAAAAAAATCAATTTCATTACTTAACAGGCACACCCTGTATATAAGAATATAAAAAATCATTATGATCAAAAATGTTGTTTCCTCGTATTTTATTGGACCAATTTATTGCCTTTATTACTGTACCAAATCTCTGTAATATGATGGAAATCAGCAATGTCTGTAATTAAGTTCATGATACCAAATTTGTATTTAATTTCCTGCATTTCTTTTTTCATTCTCAGTACCTACTTCCCTATTGGCCAACAGGAGATCCATGATGTTACCAGGGAGTGGCAGTGTTCCAAGATTTTTTCTAAAACAGGTTGAGAATTTTGGATTATATATATAATCCAAAATTCTCAACCTGTTCATAATTTCAAAATTTTTTTATTTTTCAACATAATCTCCCTTAAGACAAATACATTTATTCCAGCGATGCTCTAGTGCCTTTATCCTGTCCCTGCAGTGGTTCTCAGTAAGTTCTGCAAATACCCCTCTACAGTTGCAATCACCTCTTGATTCGAAGAAAAATGCTGACCAGCAAGGAAGAGTTTTAGTTTTAGAAAGAGATAGAAATCAGAGGGGGGGGGGGGGCAAAATCTGGGTGAATAGGGTGGATGTTTCATAAATTGAGAACTAGGTTTGGCCGTGGATTGAATGGAGTTGGTTGCTCAGCTCATATTTTAAACAATGCTGTGCAAACTGCAGCTGATACATTTCCTGTAGACATTGAGGCTGTTATAGCTAAAATATATCAACATTTTTATATATACTCTGTAAGAGTCCAGTCCCTTAAAGAATTTTGTGAATTTGTGGACAATGAGTATAAAACAGTTCTAGAACACTCAAAAACAAGGTGGCTGTCGTTGCATCCAGCTATCAAAAGGTTGAATGAAATGTATGAAGGACTTAAGGCCTATTTTTATTCAACAGGTAAATGTCTGACAATGTTGAAAAACTTTTTCCAGAGCCCAGTCAAAGCGGTTTTCTACTTTTCTGGAGTTGCAATGTGAAATGTTCCATACTACTATTAGGAGCATAGAAGGCGAAACGATATCTTTCGTTGAAGCACAGTCAATTATACAGTCGCTGGTTGGAAAAATTGAAATGAGAGATGAAAATTTGACAACTACCACCGAAAAGAAGCTACTTCTTGAGTTGCAAGAATAAGGATTGAACGGTCACAGTATATGCTGAAATTAGACAGTATGTCTTGGGTGAAACTGAGAACAGCATTATGTTGGGAAAATGTTCTTCAAAAGCCCAAACTATTAATCAGACCGCTGCCATATCAAACAGTTTTTCTCATAAACTTCATTTCTGTTGTTGAATCTGATTTGTTTGATGAAGCAATGATAATGAAAACAGTGCTGAAGTCCAAAGAAGATAGTGAAGTGAAGGACATGTTGAAATCCAAACATTAGATGAAATCTGGGTGGATCTCTTAAAAAATGCTGAAGGAGAACTATCAAATTTAAAGAAAGTAGTGGAGTTCATTATGTGTATCTCTGGAACAAATGCATGTGTTGAAAGATTATTTTCTCGCATGAACGCACTGTGCACTGATGAGAAAAACTGATTGTCTGTAAAAACTGTAAAATCAATGCTTATGGTAAAATCGTTCTTCAGTGAGGGTTGTGTAGCTTTTCATGACATGATTCTTAAAATCAAACAATTGTTAAGTAAAATTCATTCTTCAGAAAAAGTATTGCAAGAGTGAGCAAGACTGATTGATTAATAAGAATATTGTCAGGTGAGAAGAACATTAATGTATTAACAATCTATTTTGTCATCATCATCATACGTATCAAGGATTTAGGCCTAGTATGGCCTGTTCCAGCCTTAGAAGTCATCGTTGAATCATTTAAGAGGACGTCCTGGTTTTCTTTTTTCTAATGGCTTGGACTTTAAGGCTTGTTTTGGTAATCTTTCTGTTTTCATTCTTTGAACATGTTCCATCCATCTATGTTTATATTTTTTAATTTTTTCAATTACTGGTTCTTGGTTTAATTCTTTCATAATATCTTTGTTTCTTTTGTGATCAAATAGGGTATACTTTGCAGTTTTTCTCATAAACTTCATTTCTGCTGTTGTTAATCTTTGTTTGTCTTTTTGTTTTATTGTCCAGATTTCGCTTCCATACATTAAGACCGGTAGGGCTAATGTATTGTATACTTTTAGCCTGGTTTGTTTTTGAACTAGGTTTGGTTTAAATATACAGTTAATTACTCCTGTTATTTTTAATTTTTATGTTTATATCTTTTTCATTTTCATAAGTGATCATACATCCTAGGTAGTTAAATGAATTCACCTGTTCTAAGATCTTGTTATCTAATACTATTTTAGTTCTTGGTGGATCTTGTCCTTTAAAGGCCATAGTTTTTTATTTTTCTGTTGATGTTATCATACCATAATCTTTGGATATCTCATTTAGATTTAAAATAGCTTTCTGTAAGTTATCTTCAGAATTTGTAATTATTATTTGGTCGTCTGCAAAGAGGAGAGTGTTTAAGTTAACTGTAGGTGAAAGTTTAATTCCTTGATGTAAATTTTTACTCCATTTTATTATTATTTCATTTAAGTAGATATTAAAAAGAGTTGCTGAGAGGGGACATCCCTGTCGGACCCCTTGGTTTATCTCTCTTGTATATGATAGCTCATGATTTAATCTTATTTGTATTTGATTATTTTCATATATACTTGTGACAGCTTTTAGGATATTATTTGGTATTTGTCTTTCTTTTAATATGTTAAATAATATGTTTCTTTTAACTTTGTCAAATGCTTTTTCAAAGGCAATAAATGCAATATGTGTTTCTAAATTATATTCTCTTCTTTTCTCTATTATTAATTTTAGGCAGAAGGCTGGGTCTATACATGATCGTCCTTTTCTAAATCCATTTTGTACCTCTAGAATAAAGTTTTCGGAATATGTCATTAGTTTGTTATTTAAGATTCTGCTGTATGTTTTGTAACATGAATTTAGTATACTGATACCTCTATAGTTTTTAGGGTCATCTCTATTACCTTTCTTAAAGATAGGAATCACAATTGCTTTTTTCCATTCTATTGGGGGGATACCAGTTGAGTAAATTTTATTTAAAAATAATAAGAGTCTTCCTTTGAATCTTGTTCCTGCATATTTATATAGTTCTGAACCTAGCTTATCTTCTCCAGGTGATTTTCTGTTTCTTGTTTCTTTCAGGCTGATTTCTAATTCTTCTTCAGTTATTTCCTTTTCATTTTCGTTAATTGTTTGCCAGTTGTGTTTTTTAAAATATTTGTCTGTCCACAGTTCTGTGTAGTAATTTAGAAATTCTTCTAATTTCAATTCAGTGTTTAATTTTATGTTTTCTTTGGTATCTGCATTTAGGTGTTTCAAAATCTTATATACATTGGGTCTTATTTTATATAAATCATGTTCTAAATTAGAAACAAATTTATTCCATGATTCTCTGTCTTTTCCTGACTTCTCTTTTAGCTATGGCTCTTATTCTTTTATATTCTATTTCATCTTCTAATCTTTTACTGCTTAACCATTTGTGATAGGCTTCTTTTTTTTTTTTGATTATTTCTTTGATTGTATCATCCCAGATCTTCAGTTTTTTTCTTTTATTGAATTTTTTGGTCTTTCCTAAGCTTTCATTTGCTGCTGCATTTAGTATCGTTTTTATATTAAGCCATTCTATTTCTATTTCTTCATTTTGTTTTATTTTATCTAGATACTGGTTAATTCTTTGTTTATATAGCCATTGTACATTTGTGTCATTCAATAGTCTAGTTTTATAAACAAATGTTTCAATTTTTCTTTCTGTTCTTGTTACTTGTAGCCATTTAGATGGTAATCTTAATTTTATTTTAACAAGGAAGTGGTCACTGCTTATTTCATAACCTCTGTGAACTCTAACATCTAGTGAAAATTTTGATGTCTTTTCATTTAATATGAAGTAATCTTATGTTATAATGTTATAAATGATCTATTTTGTATCTATAATAGTATGTAAAAAAACCATTTGAAGACAACTTAAGTGGCTTAATGAAAATATGCAGCCTAACAATTTGATTTACTATTTGTTTGTTTATTTATACTTAGTAAAGTGTGTGCATAGTAAGCTTTACCACACACATACTTGGAAAGCTAGAATCATTTTGTAAGACTGGCATATGTGATGGATGCGCATACTAAACTTTCACCCTCAGTCATAAATGTCCTCTATTTTTTTCCAATGTATCTGGGATCCCTATAGATGCCACTGATTCCCTATGTTATAAATGATCAAAACAGTTAGTGAGTTCTCTCCCCCCCCACCATCCCCCCACTGATCATACCACATCTTACATAAAAAAACGACTCACTTTAAAATTTTTATTTAGAATCTAACATTAATATCATCTTTGATATCACTTCCCCGTTTACCATTATTCCCCTAAATGATACCTTAGCACACGTTTAAACATGCTATCCCTGCTGATATGCAGGTTCTCTTTTTCTTTTGCCATCCACTCTAGATATTTTTCTTGGAAGAACAAAATCTACAAACAGAGTGAATTGCTATGGCCCACCCCCCTTACTGTCACTTGCCAATTTTTACATGGAAATTTTTGAAAAATAAGATCACAACTCATTTCCTTCCCCTCTCAGTCCTTCTATCTGGCTAAGATATATAGATGATGTTATGTGTTCTCTATTTGACATTATAGCCGAGATTTAGACTCTTTCTTCTGCCGCCTCAATAGTCTACATCTAAGAATCTAGTTTATAATAGGAAAGGAAACTGACAATAGTCTGTCTCTCCTAGATATAAAATTTCTAATTATCCTCCTCCCCTCCACACACACACACACACACACACATCTCCTCAGCAATATGGCATCATTAAAACTCTCACCAATAGAGCCTACAATCTTCATCCCAGTGAAGCCTCTCTTTCAGCAGAACTCAACCCCACATATACATCTTCCTAACTAACAGAATTAACAAAAATAATCAATCCTTCTCCAATCTACAACCTTCTCTTCAGAAGGATTTTGAGAATGCTGTCGCTTTCCCGTATGTCTGGGATACATCCAGAAAAATAGCTAGATCCTTAAAGAAATACAACTTCTACACAGCTTGTAAACCCCACTTGAAACTAGCTACCCTTATCTGTTCCACTAAGGACCAGCTTCTGTGGGTAGAGTAGATCATCCACTGTCCACATAGAAGGACACAAAAAATACATCTGCAATCACGATTCTGGTCAGTCTGGTCTTGCAGACCATGCATTGGATAGTACTCATAGGATCATCTGGAAAACACCACCATGCTCCATCAATGCAAATTTAGAAAGAAAGACTGTTTTTAGAATCTTCAGCTGTCTTCAGAAATCATTCCAATTTAAATAAATATGGATTCAAGAAACCTCCCAAAATATGGGAAACATTAATCCTTTGAGATTCATTTTACAACTGAGGTCACCTACAGGCACCCACCTAGTTAAGACTCTAGTCGTTCCTCCCCATGTTTCACCCAGTTTTGTGTTACCTCTGTATATGTATGTATGTATGTATGTTATACGTGTTAGATTGTACTCCTTAAAGATGTCTCTGTGACTGAGATGAAATATTAGAATAATTAAGATAGTTTTTAATCATTTCCCAGTGATCATTATAACTCCATTAAATCTCCAACATGATGATGACATTGTTTTTTTTAGGAAACTCTGCAGAAGAACTTCACAAATGATAATGAGTTGCCGGCCTGGTTGGCCGAGTGGTTAGCATATCCTCTCTCCAGCCAAAAGGCTGCAGGTTCAAATCCCACCGTGGCCATGGATGTTTTTGATTGTCTGTGAAAATACTAGTGGTGGTGGTGATTGGTGGTAGATGGCATTGGTGTAGATGATGAAGGTAGTTGCAGTTGGTGGAATCAGTGGAGACGGAGAGTTGTAGAGTAGGTGCCCTCCCTCGATGAGTCTTTGGACTCCCTGGAGATGTTATGTAATAATAATAATAATTGAATGGAGAAAGTAACAAGAAATGATTAAATATAAACAAAGACAAAACAAAAATAATGCACAATAAAACACATTGAAAACCAGTCCATATAGAACACTGAGAAATTGATATTGTAATCTCCTGAAACACTGAGAAATGTTTACCTAAGACAAAGGATCACAGAGGGAGGCTGTTAAGAAGAAATTATATGTAGAATTTAACTTAGTTGGGTAGCATTTGGAAAACACTCGGAAGCACACAAGGAAGATATAATCTGCCTTAAAAGAAAAATATTCAACAGTTATATGCTTCCAGTCATGACATATGGAAGTGAAATGTGGACTTTGACTAAAAAATGGATCAACAAATTGACTACACTGAGAAAAATGAAAATATCATTTCTTGGTATTACCAATTACCATTCAAGATACAAAGTGCAATACTTCAGTCAGAGTCTGACTAGGCTGAGAAACATTATAATAACTATTAAAAGAACCAAATGAAAATGGACAGGTCACATTTCAAGAAGTAACAGAAGAAAAGGAAAGAGAGCTACAAGAAGACCAAAGAGACAGTGGTAAGATGAGATTAAACATTGCTGGAACTCAGTGGCATTTGAAAGGTTCAAGATAGGACTGAATGGAAGACTTTGGGAGGAGGCCTTCGTCCAGTAATGGACAGAAAATGGTAGATGTGAATGAATGAATGAATAAAAAGTGCAGCTGTGTAATGTAGAATTATATATTAGAATAATAATATTCATATGGGGGTTTCCCTCCCTTTTTTCCCCATCCCTTTGGTGGGGGCAGGTTGAGCCCTCCTGATGAGAGATTAAGTATATATATTTTTATATAACGAAACCTGTGGTGAATTCATCACTAAAAACACACGTAATAACCACAGTAATGACTATTTAATTCATAAATATTTCATCCCAAGTAGCTTGGGACATCGTCAGTACAGTAGTTCAAACAATACTAGGAATAACATACAGTTAGGGCACATGATTACAATGGAATCTCAATATGCATGCAGTACTGTGTTATAGAAGTAAATTAAATATAACTGAAAAAAAATAATAAAAAAATAATAATTAAAAACAAGTAATATATATATATATATATATATAAAATATTAATTATATGAAGAGCCAAAGGCTTCAATTCAGCGACATATAAACTTATTTAAGTTAAGGGATATTACATCCCATATTGTTTCATAGCCGAATAAGAAACTCAAAGAGTTTCAGTGTTGCACTCCCTAAAGGGTCAGTTGTAACACTATCCAGGTATTTGCTTATGCTTGGACTCGCCGAACTTTATATATTTACTATATTCGGTATGAAACTCTTTGAGTTTCTTATTCGGCTATGAAACAATATGGGATGTAATATCCCTTAACTTAAATAAGTATATATAAAGATTATTTTACACAATTTTGTATGACAATTTCCCATACTTTAGGAACAGTAAGAACATTGTTGCGGTTTAAATTTGGTCTGTGTAGTAGGGCTTCAGCACTTTCTTTATATAAACGTTCATATTTATATAAAGATCTCTGTAAAAGTTTCGACTTCTCCCAATGGATCCTATGGTTTGGATTTTCAACTCCGTGTTGGGAGAGACTAGATTTCTGCGGTTTGAAAAAACAAATGTGGTCTTGATGTTTTGAGATGCGTTTCTGAACAGACCTACTTGTCTGACCAAAGTAAGACAATTTGCAGGAGCATGGGATCTCATAAACACCAGGCAACATCAGAGGTGAGAGTTTGTTCTTAGGAGAAGGTAACAAGTTATAGATTTGGTTGATAGGTTTGTAAGTAGTGGCAAAATTGTATTTCTTCATAATTTTTGAAAGATGTTCGGAGATGCCTTTGACATAATGTATGGGAATCCTATGGACTTCTTGTCTGGGTTGATGTGTGGGAGGGTGACTGATGATTTTTTGAGTTGTTTTAAGATTATATCCATTTAGTATAGCTATATTCACAATTCTTCTGCTCATCATCCATCTCAGAAATTTGGCATCATTAAATCACTAGTTTCCAGAGCACACAAATTCTGCTCCTCTGAAGATTCTCTAAACCAAGAACTAGAAATAATCAAAAATACAGCTATATTAAATGGATATAATCTTAATAAAATTAATTTCCAGCATTCTCATGTGGAATGGAAAAAAAAATTATTTGTTTATGGTACCTGTGTATTTCAGTTTACAGTAGCATCATCCTTTGGGGGGGGGTTGAAATTTTGCTTAGGGCATGAAAAATCTTTATAATAGCTTTCAGCTAAAAGTGAAGTTGCTCATACCAAGTTGGCAGAGTTTTCACGTGTGTTTCCCCCAACCTCCGGTGCAAAAAAACAACAAACTGCCAGAGATTGGATATTGAATTAATTACCATATTGTTACCAAAAGTGTTTCAAGAAACAAGTTACTTGGCTGTAAGAGGCCCTTGGGTCTAGTTATCACAATATAACTAGACCCAAGCTGACCCTTGAACAACGCAGGGATTAGGAGCGCTAATCCCCTACGCAGTTGAACATCCACGTATAACTTTTGACTCCCCAAAAACTTAACTACTAATAGCCTACTCTTGACCAGAAATCTTACCAATAATACAAACAGTCCATTAACACATATTTTCTATGCTATATACTGTATTCTTACAATAAAGTAAACTAGAGAAAAGAAAATGTCATTAAGAAAATCATAAGGAAGAGCAAATACATTTACAGTACTGTACTGCATTTATTGATACTGTAAGTTTATGTCATCTGATTAAGATGAATCATCTCTGTCAGTACCAACAAATATATTGTTTCTTATATGATACAAAACACTGTACAGTTATACATATTACTAACATGAGACGTCAAAAATGAAAAGATAATGTAAAAAAGAAATTCATATTTATTTTGGGGTATAACGATTCATGCATTGTTAACAAAGAGGCAGCAATATGATTGCTTTATGGTAGCTTAACCTATACACTAATGAATGAATTGCTATAAAATTTTTATTTTTTATGCTAATTAACTAACTAAATTTAATTAACTAATTAATAAAGTAAATGATAAAAGACTAGTATCTACATATATTTTTTGCATTCATGACTTACCTAAGTTTTTCTTAATTTTTTTCGATATTTGTAGGCTACGCAGTTCATCTGTGATTTTTTTCAAATTGTTGCAAATCTCAAAAAAATTTCCAATATATTTATTGAAAAAACTGCATATAACTGAACCAGTGTTGTTCAAGAAGTAACTGTGTGTATACATATAAGGTGTGACAATTTAATTCCCAGAACAGCCACGTAGTGTGGCACGTGGGGTGATTTGCTCAGAGTCATCATGTGAATAATCATCTTTGTACATGTGTTAACTAATACATGCATAAACCTCAAGTCGATAGGACCATTTGCTAGTTGGCTATTGCAAAAACAATAAAGATCTGCATGTAAACTTTGGCATAAAAATGTGTGATCAAAATTTGGAGCAGCGTGTTAACATCAAATTTTGTGTGAAAATCGGCAAAATTGTTACTGAAACATTGCAGCTGTTGAAAGTGGCATATGTTGTGGATGCTCTGAAAAAGTCAAGTGTCTTTGAGTGGTATAAGAGATTCGAAGGTGGGCAAGAAGATGTGAACGACGACCCCAGAAGTGGGCAGCCAAAAACAAAAATGATGGATGCAAATGTGAACAGAGTGCGAGATTTGGTACGGTCTGACAGACAATTAAGTGTGCAATTAATGGCTAATGAATTGCAAATGAATAGAGAGTCAGGGTAATTTTAACTGAAGAATTGGGTATATGAAAGACTTCTGCAAAGTTTGTGCCTCAGATCTTGATGGAAGAATAGATGCAGTGGTGGCTTCAAGTTGTGACTGATCTTTCTGCAAATAAGCACATGTTTCAGAGAGTAATTATGGGTGATGAAACCTGGTGCTTCCAGTATGATCCTGAAACAAAATGCCAGAGCATGCAATGGAAAACCCCAAGTTCACCACATCCGAAAAAAGCACGCATCACGTTCACAGTTTAAGACTAGAGGGAGTTTGCCACTAGAGGGATTCGTAGTGTGTAGTGTTCGTGAAAGCTCCTGATAAGATAAGCGTTATTTTCAGTTATCGTTGATAAATTTACTTTAATATTGCATAGTTTTATTTGCTTTGCATATCTTAGTGCGTCTATTTGTGTGTTTTTGGTGTTTATAATTTATATTTGATAAAATATGTTACTAGTAAGTATGGCTCCAGTACGAAGGAAAATAGCGGCCAGTAATGGTGGTTCGCCATCTTCTTTCAAGAACGGTAATGTAAAGGAGATGATTCAGTGTACTATCTGCGAAATGTACTCTTTGCAGAGTGCGGTCAGAGTGTGGTTAGATGATAATAAAGGAGTGAATGTGTGTAGAAAATGTAGGGAGAATGAGGAATTGAAGTGTATTTCGGATCCTGAGTGTGATAATTTTGTCAAACTTCAGAATGAAGAAAATAGGGATATGACAAGAAACGGCGAGGTTGTACCAGAGAATTGTGAGAGTGTGAATGTAGAAAGTGTGAATGATAGTATTAATGGTTTTACAGAGAATAAAAAAGATGAGATAGATGCAATGAGTGAGATCGCGTTGTTGAATGGTGCGATACAAAGGTCAAAACAGCAGCTAGAGCGTATGAGCAAAAGTCGACTGATTGAACCAGCCAATAATAAAAAGTATGACAGGAAAAATAGGCGTATGAGTGTGAACATGAACAAAATGAAAGATAGAGTGCTGTATGGAGACTCGTTAGTACGAGGTGTGTTAGTAGAGGATTTGACAAAATCGTACCAACCTAGTGTGACCATAAAGGATGTAACTGAGTCTATTAGAGAGCAAAAGGAAAGGGTGAAAGAAATTATTTTTGTGGCAGGTACGAATGATTTGAAAGGAGATAAAATGGAAATGATAGAAGACCTGAATGAATTGTTTGAGGTAGCAAAAGAAAAGAGTGAGAGAGTTAGAATGATTAGTCTTTTGCCATGGTATGACAGTGAAATGTTTAAAAGGAGGGCCATAATTGCGAATGACTTTATGCATGGGTTATGTATGACGAGTGGTGTGGAATTTGTGGATGTGTGGAGTGAGTTCGATGGGCGAAAGGATCTATATAAAATGGATGGCTTGCATTTGAATGGTTATGGTGTAAGGAGACTTGAGAAAGGGTTGCTGAATGTAGTGGATATGCAAATTCAGGGAAACCAGATTTATTAAGGGGGGAGGGTAGATATACAGTCCTTAGGGAGGCAGTTGAATGTATGAATGAATATAATATGCCCGAGCGAATAAAGACAACAAATCAGAGTGGGATAGTTAATATAAGGCCTCAAGGTAGGGTTGGGGCTAATGGGGGTCTCAAATTCATGTACACTAATGCTAGGAGTATTAGGAACAAGAAGGAAGAGTTTATGGCCATGGTTGGCACTTCCAGACCACAGGTTATTGGTATTAGTGAATCATGGCTGACTATAGATGATATAGCTAGTGGGATTGAATGTGATGGATATAGTGTGTTCAGGAATGACAGGGAGAATAAAATGGGGGAGGGGGAGGAGTATTGTTGATGATAGCTGATGAGCTCCAGCCAAGGAGAATAGAAGTTGAATTGCAGGAATAGAGAAAAGAGCACATTTGAGGCCATTTGGTGTGAGATCGTGGCTAGCAGAACTAAATATACAATTGGGTGCTGCTATAGACCAGGCGATGGAAGAGATGGTGGTGACAGTATGCACAAGCAAATAGAAGAAATGAGTGGAAGGAGGGTAATTATTATGGGAGATTTCAACTATGGTCGCATTGATTGGAGTGAGAAGAGGACACATGGGAGGAAGGAATTGGATTTTATGCGGTTATTAAGGGATAACTATCTGCGACAGCATGTAATGGAAAATACTAGGGGTCAGAGAGTGCTTGAGGATTTGGCTGTAACAAATATGACCACATTGCCACCAATTGGTGAGAGTGATCATAGGGTCTTGACTTGGGAGGTGGCTAAAGGTGTGGAATTTTTAATTAAGACAGGGTACATGTGGAATTATCGGGCTGGAAAGTATGACAAGCTTAGGAGTTTGATTGGTTCAGTGCCATGGCATGTACAACTGCAAGGACTAGAGGTTGATAGTGCATGGGAGGGAGGCAGTTAAGAAGTGTTTGCATGAAGCAATGGCTGACTGTATACCTAGAGTCTGAATAATAAATCAAGTAGGGGTTAAATGGATGAATAACACCATTAAGCTTGAGCTGCAAAAAAAGAAACAACTATGGAGGGAATTTAAGGAGAAAGGTGACCGGCAGGCACATGAACGGTATAAAGCACAGGCCAGAAGGGTAACAAGTGTGGTAAGAAAAGCAAAAAAGGATTATGAAAGAACATTGGCCATGCAGGCTAAAGAGAATCCTAAACAGTGTTTTAGATATGTAGCAAGTAAAAGGAAAAATGTACATGGCAGAATGATTTTAAAGAATGCCGATGGTAGGGAGGTAACTGAATCAGTTGATATACTTGAGTTACTGAGTGAGCACTTTGCAAGTATATATCATCCAGGTGGTGACGTTGCAGAAACGAATAAACCAGTAGATTATACAGGAATTGTGGTGAATGAAGTGGAGGTGAGTAGTCTATTGCATAACCTCAATGTCAATATATCCAGGATTGGATGGTATACCAGCTCGTGTCGTACAAGAAGCAGCTAAAGAATTGTCAGTACCCTTGACCATTTTGTTTAATTTGAGTCTCGGGTCTGGGTTAGTCCCGAGCGGGTGGAAAGAGGGGAAAATAGTTCCACTGCATAAAGGTGGTTCCAAGACTGCTGTTGTAAATTACTAACCGATTAGCATATCAGGAATCATCGTCAAGGCCTTAGAGAAATTAGTCAAGAAAAGAATACAGGATTGGATAGATGAAAATGGGATATTGTATGGGGGACAACATGGTTTTGTGAAGGGTAGATCATGCCTCAGTAACTTGCTCACATTTTATAACACAGTGATGGCTGAATTGGATAGGGGTAATGGGTTTACAGTGATACTACTGGACCTTGCCAAGGCCTTTGACAGGATACCACATGGAACCGTAATCAGTAAACTGGAGCAGATGGGGATAGATATAGGGTTGGTGAGATGGATAGGAGGGAGGTTGAAGGAGAGATACCAGAGAGTGGTTTATTCAGGAGTGGAGTCTAAAAGACGGCTTGTGACTAGTGGTGTGCTGCAGGGCTCTGTTCTTGGCCCACTGCTTTTCAATTTGTTCATCAGTGATATAGGAAAGGATTTGAGAGGAAGTGTTCACTTGTTTGCTGATGATGCAAAGTTGGGTAGAGCAATTGTGAGTGCACAGGATGTCAAAATTTTACAGGATGATTTGGATAGTTTTGGAGGACTGGGTTAGGAAAAATGGATGTCAATTTAATGTGGCAAAGTGTAAGGTTATGCACTTTGGGGTGAAAAGAATAGCAGCAGTATATCACATTAGTGGAACCGTACTCCAGGAGATTGATGAGGCCAGGGATTTGGGAGTGTTGGTGGATAGGGACTTTAAGTTTAGGGTGCACATTGCAAAAGTGACTAAATCAGCTTATCAAATCACTTGGCTTCTGAAAAATACTTTAACATGCAGAGACAAACAAGTTGTTGTTCCTCTGTATCGAGCCTTGATAAGACTCCATCTGGACTACTGTGCCCAGTTATGGGCACCAGGGTTTCTTCGTGATGGGGAGGAAGTGGAGAGGATCCAGAGACGAGTGAACAAGATGATAGCAGGTCTGTGGAATGAACCTTATGAGAATAGGTTGAAGATTTGTGGGTTGCAGAGATTGGACGATAGGCGAAGGAGGGGTGATATGATTGAGACATTCAAATTACTGAAGGATTTCTATAAGATTGATCCAGAAGATATTTTTGAAAATATGACTGGTGGTGGGAGGACTAGGGGCCATGCATGGAAGCTGGGCAAGAGCGTGGTTGACAAGGGTGTTAGAGCTAGGTTTTTTACTTGGAGAGTGGTGAATGAGTGGAATAAGCTTCCAGAATCTGTTGTGGGTGCTACGACCGTGAATGAGTTCAAGGCAAGGTATGATAGATACTGTGTCAATGTCGAATAGTTGTTCTTGATATGATGTTAGGGCCTCCCTCGATGAGTCTATCGACTCCTTGGAGTTGCCCGGAACAATAATAATAATAATAAAATAAGACCTTGCTGGTGTGTCTCTTTGATCACAAGAGGCTAGTCCACTATGAATTCATTGAGCAGGTACAAATGGTCAACCAACAATGCTATTTAGAGGTGCTAAAAAGATTACAAGATTCTATTCAGAGAAAAATACCTGAATTGTGGCCTGACAAGTAGATCATTCATCACGACAATGCACTAAGCCATAGTGCGCTCATCATGAGAGGATTTCTGGCCAAAAAATCGATTACTGAATTAGGTCATCCTGCTTATTCACCTAACTTAGCTCCCTGTGATTTCTGGCTATTTCCAAAATTAAAGACTATGCTAAAAGGACAAAGATTTTCTGACATTGCTGATATCCAGCATACAGGAACTTCATTTGAAGTTCATAAAAGTTTATGGGCACTCTTCTCCTTCATTTTCAATGGGCTGTATGAGTCTTGAAGATGATCCATGTGAAGGACGTCCAGAAAGTGTGACAACACCAGAAATCATTGATCAGGTAGGTGCATATGGTATTGGAAAATAAGAGTTCGAGGCCTGTATCCAAAAATGGAAACACCATCTAAACCAGTGTATAAATGCACATGGGGACCATTTCGAAGGCGAGAGTAGAGCCATTAATGTATAGTTCCGAATGTAGGTTTTTTACAGGTGCATTCCAGGAATTAAATTGTCACACCTCTTTATTTATACATACATACATACATACATATATATATATATATATATATATATATATATATATATATATACAGGGTGTTCGGGATAAATTTGACATATTTATAATTAAGTATATTTTTCCGTAAGTTACATGTATTAACACACACTTCTCTTCATTTAAAAGTTTGGACCCTTCTTCATTCACATACAAGATGTCAGAAAGGATGGATAGCTGGAACCCACCTGAATCATGGAAGAGAATAACTTGTATCATGATGATTCGTGCCCGCCATCAAAATAAGGATATTACGACTGCTGCCCAATGCTCCCTGAATACAGTAAAAACAATCAGGCATGAACTAGAGACTTGCAATGGTGACTACGAGGATGTAGCAAGAAGAAAGATCCCTAGCAGACGATCTGATTGCGTTCGTACAGCAGAATTCCTCGCAAATCTGCAGGAACAGGTGTTGAAGAACCCTGGCATTGGAATTCGGGCTTTGTTCGTGGAGTTGCTAACTGTAGTCAAGCCCTGGATAACAAGGGTAGGCAATGGTAGGCCGTATGTATGGCAGCAGGATTCGGCCCCTTGCCACACCTCTGGGAAAAGTCAAAAATGGTTGTCTGAAAATTTCTACGACTTCACCAGTCCAAATGTTTGGCCTCCAAACTCCCCAGACCTTAACCCCATGGATTATTTTGTATGGGGCGCAGTTGAAAAAGACACCAATCGCACTTCCAGTAATACAAAAGCCCAGTTAATGGATAAAATTAAAACAGTTTTTGCGGCCCTTCCCAGGGAGACTGTAGCATCAGCTTGTTCGAGGTTCCGAAGCAGAATTGAAGCTGTGATCGATGCTAATGGTGGTTATTTTGAGTAAATCTTGTTGATAGTATTGTAATTAACTCTGCCTGTAATGTTTTTTTGTCAATTCATTAAATTTAATAGATACAAAGAAGATTTTCTTTTTCCTTACGAAACTGTCAAATTTATCCCGAACACCCTGTATATATATATATATATACTGAAGTAGATCCGAGAGAAGAAACAATTAACTTTATTCACAATGCAACATGTTTCGTCGGAGGGCTGACTTCTTCAGGCATTAAGAAACACAGAAAATAAATAAAACACACTATAAAGAAACATTGTGTCATTGAAATTCGACTATTATAAACTTCAGTTAACTTTGAAAAATACGAACATATCCCAATTCCGAGTTAATATAACAGATAGTCATATATATATATATATATATATATATATAGATATGTATTGTATTTTCAGTAATAAAATTTGTTTTTTAAATTAGTAAATTTCTTTTCATATAATGCATATATTATCATGTTTTAATCTGTTCAGATGATCCAACTGTTGCACCTGCCTGGCCAAGGCCTTATCTTCCACATTCAACCAAGATAAGAAAAACTCCAAGTTTGGTAGCATCTCCAACAGATTCATCAAACCATAAGCATAGCAGTGATACTGGACCTGCTCTGAGTAATGGTAAGAATGTATATGTATTTTGATTTGATATTTGACAGCTGATTAATGTAAAATATTTTGTATTTATAATTCTCATTATATAGGGCTATTGCAAATCATCTTTACTTTGAAACATTTGTTAAAAAATTGCTGATATATAAGGATAGAGGTGAAGAGAAGATGCATGAAGAATATAAACCATAGGCCAGAAGAGTGACTAGTATGGTAAGGAAGGCAAAACTGGAATATGAGAAAAGATTGGCCCTTAGATCCAAGGAAAATCCTAGGGAAATTTTTAGCTATGTGGCCAGTAGGAGGAGAAATGACTGTGGAAAAATGGGAATAGAGTGACTGATGCAGAGGACATAGTGGAATTGTTCAATGAACACTTTATTGGAGTTTTTCATCCTGGAGGAGTCAATTTGAATACTAGAGGGATAGGGCAGGTTCGAGGTTTAGAGGTGCAGGAGGAGAGTGTGTTCCACATACTGAGTACTCTGGATGTTAGTAAAGCTGTGGGACTGTATGGTATTTCACGACGAGTTTGAGAGAATGTGCTAAGGAACTCACAGTGCCCCTGACCTGGCTTTTCAATGAAAGTCTGGCTGTGGGAAAGGTGCCCATGGAATGGAAGGAAGGTAAGATAGTGCCATTGCATAAGGGCGGTAGCAAACTGGAAGTGTCTAATTATAGGCCAGTTTGTGTGTCATCAGTAGTTAGTAAGATCTTGGAGAAAGTAGTGAGGGAACATATACAGCATTGGGCAGATGAGGGTAATGTTATCAGGGAGAGTCAACATGGATTTGTGAAGGGGCATTCTTGTTTTAGCAATATGCTAGCCTTTTATAATAAAGTTACAAGTGCATTAGATGAGGGAAAGGCATATACTGCCATTTTCCTAGACTTAGCAAAGGCATTTGACAGGGTGCCACATGATAAGCTGATATTCAAGTTGCAGCACATGGATCTGGATGTCAGATTGGTCAACTGGATTCAGGATTGGCTGTCTGATAGGTATCAGAGTTGGGTATTGTGGAACAACATCAAACGGGCAGAAGGTTACAAGTGGGGTTCCACAGGGCTCAGTACTGGGTACTATATTGTTTAACCTTTATATCAATAACATTGTCCATGGATTGCAAGGGGATATTCAGTTGCGGATGATGTGAAGCTGGGATGGGTTATTAGTAATAGTGCATATGTGGTAGCCCTGCAAGAGGATTTGAATACGCTAGATAGATGGGCAAATGAATGAGGGTGTCAGTTTAATGCAGCAAAATGTAAGGTCTTGAGGTTTGGAAACACAACGATGGGACACTGCATACTCTCTGGGAGGAGTTAAACTGGAGGAAGTAGGAGAGACAAGAGATCTGGGTTTCATGATTGATAGAAACCTGAAATTTAGGGGACATATTACAAAGGTAGTGAAGGTAATGCAGAGGATTACTACAATAATGAGAAGGACACTGACCTGCAGAGATAAAATGGTTATCATTCCATTGTATAAGACTCTGATCAGACCACACTTAGACTACTGTTCTCAGATCTGATCTCCAGGATTTGAAGGGAATAAATTAACTGTGGAAAAGGTACAAAGGCGGATAACAAAGATTGTGTTGGGACTGTAGTTATGAAGATCGGCTGAGGGAGTGTGGACTGCAGAGTTTGGTAGATAGAAGGAGGGGTGATATGATTGAGACTTTTAAACTGTTGAGAGGTGGTTACAGGGTTGACACTGGGGAGTTCTCTCACTTGGTTGAACAGAGGGAAAGAGTCATGACAAGGGGGCCATCCCTGGAATTTACGAAAGAAAACTGTGAGAAAGAGGGTGAGGAGAGGATTCTTTGCATGGAGGGTGGTTGAACCATGGAATGCATTGCCTGATGGAGTGGTGAGAGCGAGAACGGTCAATGCATTTAAGGAGTGGTATGATAGACTTTGTGTTTCCTAGGAGGACCTCCCTCGATGAATCTTGATAGACCTGTGTTTCTTAGAAAGGACTTCCCACGATGAGTCTTTTGACTCCATGGAGGCCTGAATAATAATAATAATAATACAGTGATGGAACTACAGGATGACCAAAATCAAATTATCCCTGTTTAAGGCCTTGTGGAGTGCCACCCAGTGATCCAAATGCTGTGAAACTGTGGCAGGAATACATTGTGCATCATGTGGAAACTATATATGAGAAAAAAAAGTAGTTCCAAAATTCACCACCATGGGCTTAGTATGATGCACTGAATGCAGATGTAGTAATTTTTCTGTGTGTGGAAGAAGGAGAAAAGTGACACAAGCATAAATAACACATTTTTATTCACTTCCATTATACATTCACGGGCTGCACTGTTCAATGTGCTGCCTTTCCCGTTATATCACAAACTGCATCCTTTGCACAGTGTGTTCAATGACAGAACACAGCTGGTAGGGACTGATGTCACACATATACGTTTTGATGTCTTTTGGTGCTGGCAAGTTATCAGGATGATCCTGATAAAACCTGCCTTTGAAAAATTCCCAGAGCCAGAAGTCACAGAGGATCAGATCAGGTGAATTAGGCAGCCGTGCAGTGGGAAATGCATGGCTGATCACTCTGGCTTTTGTGAAATATTCTCAAAGAACCTCCTATATAGATTGACTGATGTATGGAGGGACCCCATCCTGCATGAAAAATAACTGAATCCATGCACAGGCACTTCTGGCTGTGGCACAACAAAATTATTAATCATATCACCATACCTTTTGACAGTATATGAGCAGGTCACAGGACCCAACTGGCAAATCTCCTCAAAGAAAAATGATAAACAAAGCTTTAAACCCACACCAGACAGTAACTTTGGATGAATGTAAAGGAATTTGTTGAATCACATGCAGGTTTTGCATAACCCGTGCCAACATGTGTGGGTATTCACAGCTCTGTTTGGGTGAAAGTGAGCGTCATCTCCCCACAAGCTCACCTATGGCCACTCAGCATCCAACTCCACTTGAGCAAAGAATATTAAAGCAAATGTGAGTTGACTTTCATATTCCTGCAGGCACAACTCCTGTGGCACGGTTATCTGGAATGGGTAGAAATGCAGAATCTTCTGTAAAATTTTCCAGACAGATGAGGACATATCCATGTGTCTTGATACAGCATGTGCACTGCAGGAACCAACACTGTTATTCATGGCCTGCTTCACAACTGTAGCAGCAACTTCATTCACTTGTTGCAAATCAGACTAAGTGATTGGCTTGCAATCTTTGCCTGGTCTAACTTCTAACAATCCCGTTTCTTCAAAACAACTAGTCATTCTTTGCAGAGCACATGGGGATATTGGACCTCGTCAACATTTGTTCAGGCAACAAAATTCACAATGGCTTTGCAATTGTTTAGGTAGTACAGTGTCACGAGCAAAGCAGGTTGGGCAGGATTAGTGCCATCACCGTGGATGGTATTAACAACCAGAATGAAGGGAAAAATCCTGTGTATATCTTTTTAAAAGATCCTGGCAGCTATAGAGTTGCATGATATGCAAATTCCATGTATTTGGTGTTTACAGTGTACCCTGGTGGTGAATTTTGGAACTTTTTTATCAGATATGCTTCCGCATAATGTACAGTATATTCCTGCAAAGGTTCGCAGCATTTGGATCACTCGATGGCACTCCACAAGGCCTTAAACAGGGATACTTTAACTTTGATCAACCTGTACATTGACGAAAAAGAATAATTCTGAAAGTTTCATTTACAAGTGCTTAATCTGATTTTTGCTTGCTTAGCACATAAATCACTAGCTAGTTTGATTATTTTTTTCATATGATAAATATATAAACAAGATAAACATATTTCATGTCATTTTATTTAACAGTATTAATTAATAACACAGAATAATAAGAAAATAATAATAGTTATTATTATTAACATCTGACGCCATCGTGGTGTCTCTGTTTATGCATGTTAGGATCCTCTGCATCATTGCCATTATCTTACGAGACATCTTTACAACTTGTGTAATGTGGCTCCTAAATTTTAGGTCCTTGTCCACCACCATTCCCGATCTCTCATCTTCTCCTCTACCTCCTTTAAAGTTTCCTCACCAATAGTTATTTAACTTATTATTTTGCTGGTCTTATATCCAGCATCCTCAGAACAAAAAACTGTTTGTCACAGTACACGAACAGCAACATAGTATAACAGTGGGACTAGCATAAAAAATTGTAATGGACAACACAAGGAACTAAAGTCTTAATTGGCATCATCTCTTGTTGGATAAAGAGAGGAAAAAAAAAGTATTAATTTGATCTTAAACTGATTGTCTCTCAGATTTTTGGTAATTTGATACAGTCATACGTGTTGAGGTTTGGAGAATATTTTAAAGCTGTGCTGCTGATTCAAAAAACAGACTTATGACTTCTGTGTAGCACTTTTGTTTTCTTCCATTTGATCCTGTGTGACAGTATCCATAGCATAGTCTGCTAGTCTCCACTTGCCATAACAATAATGCTGAATGTATTTTTTATGTTCTCCAATGTCAGCAGTTCTTCTTGTCTTTCCAAAGTAAGCCAGGTCTCAAGTACGGGGCATTTCATATATCCCTGGATATGATAAAGGAGAGAGTTTTTCCTTGGGTGAACAGTCAGAATTGCCAATTTGACATAAGTTTAAATGTGGTGCGCTGATATTTATTAAGCACTCTCTTTTCAGATGTGCCCTGAATGTATGGAATGGTAATAGTTTTGCACATTAAGTAATGGTGGGAGGGATTTGTGGGGAGCATTTAGTATTTTGCCTATTCGTTGGGGAATTATAGCCATTGGCTAAAAAGTATGATGTAAGTAAGTGAATTCAGTGGTAAGAGCATGGTCATTGGAACAAATAGCTCTGGCTCTGTAAATTAGTGTTTTTAAGATATCATATTGTTGAGCTAGATGATGGTGGTGATTGTTTGTGCAAATATTTCCCTGTATGTGTAGGTTTTATATAAACAGAAAAAAAAAAGATAATGAACCATTAGGAAGGTATGTAACTAGTGTATCTAGAAAGAGCAGACAGTCATTAGCTTCCTGTTCCATTGTGCAGTGGATTTTAAGGTGTTGGATATTTAAATACATTAAAAATGTGTCTAATGTGTCTATACTATGTTGCCAAATAGCAAACACATCATCAACACAGTATAGCCAAACCACTGCTTTGAGAGTTGCAGTATTCATAGCTTGGTTTTTAAGTGTTCTATATAGAAATTGGCTAAAGGGAGAGAAAGAGGGGGGGGGGGCTATTGCTGTCCTATCTAGTTGTTTGTATATCTTCCCTTTCGATACAAAATAACATGCATGTACTGTAATTTTAAACAGTTCAAATATATCTGGGGAGAAGTGTGACTTGAGCAAATCTAAGGTTTCAATTAATGATACATTGATAAATAGTGAAGTAATATTGAAATTAATCATTATGTCTGAACATTTTAAGATATGGTTTTTTTAATATACTTGAAACAGAAATTTTAAGAAAGGAAGAAGAATTACTTTTGAGGGGAGGCTAGTAATTTAGCTACATGTTTAGCAAGTTTGTATGTAGAACTGTATATGAAAAGGCTCGAGTTTGTTAACAGTTTCTTTTGGCCAGGAACTTACTTTTTTCAATAACTCAGTATTTCATATCACAGTTACATTACCTTTGTCTGCTTTAGTTATTACAATATTGTTATTACTGTGTAGCTCTTTTAAAGCATTTTTTTTTTTTTTTTTTTGACATATTGTTTTTGAGAAGTTCAGATTGAATTAAGATGCTGGCTACATCCAAATGAATTTATTGGCTATAACTGGAGGCAGGTTCTATATTCCTTGTTCAATGGAAGCCATTATGTGACTTTTGGAACTTACCTATGTGTAATAGCAAAGTTGGGTCCTGAAGTTAATGTGCTGACAGCATCATTAGGTCTATAGATGATAATTTTACAATGATGTTATCTTGTTGTGATTGCTGTCATTCCATAGCATTATGATGTTGGAGGATTTCAAATTTTTTTCTGGTGCTTGCTTTTGACTTTATTGAATTCTTTATCTGCCATTGCATCGGCGATGCAGATAAGGATAACCCACAGTTCTGGGTTTAAAATATCATATAGTTTGTTGTGTAGAGCATTGATAGCTGCATTTATTTTTGACAGCACCACACCAGTAGTGCTAATCTGTTCATGCAATAGTGCTAAACTAGCTCATTTGTAAATATTCTGGACCTTGACTGAATGAAACTCACTTTTAGTTAGTTTGTTTTTTTAACTTACTTTTTTTTTTTGTGAGGAAAGGATATATGTAGAAGTACAGGACTGATGATTATGACAAGCTTAGAGCTATAGCATGGAATGAAGAGTTGAGCAGTAAGGAAATAAATGCTGCTTGGGAACTGGCAAAGAAATACATATCGGCATCATGTGTAAAATATTCCAAAGTTCAAAAGGTAGAATGAGGTAGGTGTAAAATGGACAAATGAGGGGCATAAGCATGAAATCTAGAAGAAGGCATTTTTGAGGCAGTACATGATGAATAATCTAATAATCAGTTACATGAAGAGTATAAAGAACAAGTCAGGAGAGAGACTCAGTTAGTAAGGAAAACAAAAGTGCAGTATGAGCAGAAATTGGCAAATCAGGTGAAGAAAATTCCCAGAGAGTTTTTTTTAGATATTTGGCAAGTAGAAGGAAGAATGATCATGGTAAGATGATGTTAATGGATGAATGGTAACTGCTGCAGAAGACATTGGTGAGGTATTCAGTGATCAGTTTATAAGGATGTTTCTCCTCATCAGAGTGAAATCATGAGGAACGTAAGTGTAGAGGATGGCTTAATTGTGAGTGAGTAGGAGCTATTTGAGGAAATAATGTTGACATCAATAAGGCAATAGGATTTGAAGACATCCTGGAAATTGGCAGTAGTATTGTCATTCCAATACTACTGCCAAGATTCTTGTTGTACAAGAATCTTACAACAGCACAGGTTCCAAGGCATGAAAAGAATGTAAAATTGTTCCATTGCATAAAGATGGTGATAAGGCTGTGGCACTTCCCCCTTCAATCAATTAAAAAATTCCACAAATTTTAATCGTAAAATTGACTGAGATATGTAATCTTACACCCTCGACCCTGGGAACGCTTTGTCTGTCTTAAAATTTTCTTATGAGTTGGCCTGTAGCCATAGAACAGCAATAAAACACTTGTTCCTGTTGTTGGTTCACTTTTTTCTGATTTGTGAACAGTGACCGGTTAGTTTGTCCTCTGTGTCTAGTGAGTTACTGATGAAGTGTGAATTGTAAATTTATAATGAAACAAATTTTAAATAAGTTGATCAATTAAACAAAAAAATACATTTTTAAAAGGTAAGTGTATGTAATTTAATATTATTTTACTTTAATAAGTTTAGTTTAATCCTTTATCCAAGTATGAGCAAACAAAGGTTGCACCTGAAAGTATCTTCAGGACATTATTTTACTTGTTAGTTTTATGATTTTTTTTTGCTTTTAAATGAAATAATTTAATTTAAGATCAATTAATTAGTTGATTTTTAATAAAATATGCAGTTTAATTTTTTATATATGAAATTGTGCTAAAAACTATTAATTCTGAATACCCTTTTTCCCCCCAAAGAATTAAAGATCATTAAAATCGATGCAAAAGGAAAATAATGTATTTATAGTTTACATCGACAAATAATTACATAAAAAAAGCTAAGACGTTTATTGATGTAATTATTTAATTAAATCAATAATTATAAAAATTTACTGATGTAATTATTTGTCTCCAAGCTTTGCCCCCCCCCGAAAATTTTCTGCGGACGTACACCCATGCATGCAGTTAGATTGACGTGAAATTTGTAGCATGGGTTGCATAACCCACATGACAGCACACCCAACCAAAATGAGCATGCAACGCCACTGATGCCCACCTATACTTCATGCTGTAGATTCTGAAACCATCACTGTCATTTCCTTATCATTTCTCTACTCTCTGAATAGTCATGAAAATAAGTAGCACTCCCCCTTTTCTTATTTACCCTTGTTATCATACTAAAATAAGCTAAATCCTTCTATTCCTACCAGGATATCACTTATCTCGATTTTACTAATAGCATTATCTTTGGACAGTAGTATTAGTACAAGCTGAGTATTAGTAGCTGAGTTTTGTCAATGCCGAAACTCATTCCCTTTATTCCAGATACTTCTCACATTTGTATTAACATCAGTCCCTTATCAGCATTCCTAGAATTGTTATTCGCTTCCAAGATTCCACTCAGGTCTGCAATATACCATACATCCTACCGTCTCCCGATCTTCTCCTCAACTTTGTATTATCATATCTGGGTGGTATGCTCACTGTCTTTCTCTCACGCTTTTCTGTTGCACAATTTCTTACATTGATCTCAAATCTCATTCCACTCAATTCACACTACTTCTCCATCACTCATCACTATCATTTCATCCACATCCTCACCTTTCTTCATTGCATGCATAGTCACACTCTTTCTATTGAACAACTTTGGACAGTCATTATTTTAGCACTCTGCTGCTCAGAGTTCTGTTAATTCCTCCTCACTGGCATCCCTCACTTCACTCTCACCCCCATTCTTCCATCTTCCTGCCTTACTCTCTCTCTCTCTTCATTTTGCCCTTTCTCTCCGATCTTTTCTCAGTACTTATATTTCTCTTTCCCAGTATACTGCTTCCATTCACATTTACCAGCACAGCCAAGTCCATCTGTCAGAACTGCTGCACCTGAAGTTAAATCCAACTACTGCTCATGCACACTTTCTTTACCCTTAATCATGCTATCACTATTTCTGGCTGGCACTCATTCATTTCAAATACATTTCTTCTACTGTTACTAAAGACTTGGATAGTATACTAATATTGAAATCACCCAACAATTTCCATCTACATTTCATTAACTTAAGATTTAAGTCTTGAAAACAAGTACAAGAAATGTGAAATGTTGTTTTGCCTATTTTTTATATTAAGTAATCTCTCTCTATGTTGCTAAAGATTATTACTACAATTTCCTTCAGATTCTTCTTTACTATCACAGTTATTTGAGGTTATAAATTTGTCACACTTAAATATAATATTTGAATGTTGCATTTCCTTTTAGATCATATATATATATATATATATATAAAAGTCACATACTGAACAATGTTATAGTTTATGGCTAATACAGTTTCTTCATGAAACTTTCTTTCAGAAAGTCAAGAATTGTTCAGAAAAGTCCTAATATCTGCCTGCAAGACATTAATTACTGCTGAAAGTCAGTTAAATGCACTAGACCAAGAAGCAGGAGATGGGGATTGTGGTACTACTTTAAAGAGGGGAGTAGAAGGCAAGTAGATTAAATAATGTTGGTTTTACAAGGAGAGTAATAATACATACTCCATTAAACAAAATACTATACTAAAGCAAAATGGTACTAAGAGGAGAAAACATACTAAAACAATCAAGATATAAAATTGCTTATAGTTCAGAAACACTAAGCATTAGCATAGTTTGCCCAGATGAAAATCTAATATTTTGATATACTGTACTTTCTCTCACACCCTGAGCAACATTGGACAACTTGTCAATTAGGTAAAAATAAGTTCTGATTAGTATTACTAGTACCTTATTTAAATTCCTGTCTTAGGTTGTTTTTTTTTTTAAATAATAATGTGTCAGAGATAACAATTTCAGCATATTTGTAACCAGATTTTATCAAAATCTGTAGCTACCTTTCTATACTAAAGGTTATGATAAATATAAAAAATTGTCAGTATGCTGTCATACATAATAGTCCAATCAGTTGGAAACTGATTTTGAAAAAGGCTAAGAAGCAAAAGCTTTTATCATGCTTAGATGACAATGCTTTCTAGTCTCATTAAAGTTGTTGGGTACAGTTGTTGTGCAATACTGTTTGCATCCAGATGGCTCTGCTACAACATTAACTAGAGAAAAGCCAGTCTTTTTATTCCAGTGTTCTTCAAAGAATCCTGACTAAGCCAGCCTGTTTGGCAAAATGGTTAGTGTATCCACTCTCCAGCCAAGAGGTTGCATGTTCAAATCCTGCCAAGAGCATGAATGTTTGTGATTGTCTTACTAACCAATTACCACATGTTCTGCTGTGACCAGGCACAATCTGAAAGATCTCTGTCTCACATTTTCTTCGTTTTGCTGACTCCTGTTTTGTGTTTAACCTTTTCACACACTCTTGTTTCAAGTAGTTATTCTTTAAGATTGTAAATCAGTTCATAATCAGCCTCTTCCTAAGGAGGAAAACATCTTTACTAACAAATTACTCATATTGCTTTTTATTTGTTTCATCTTAAAATAATGCATAAATCCATTAACAGTCACCACCTGTTAGTAGAGCTTTCAGTGCTTGTAAAACTCAATCTTATCTTCTTTTTTTTTCTGCCTAAAAAAAAACTTTCCTTTCAAACCCCCCCCCCCCCACTTACCTTAGGTGATATTGAAATTTCTAAACAAAATATTTCCTTGGGGTAAATTTAACTTCCAGCCTTTCTTGGTATAACCATACTGCAAATATCTAATATTTTCTCTTTGGCTCCAGACATTAACCTCTAAATAGTTGCTGATCTTATATAAATCACAAATTCATCCACCCAAACTGCTATTTTCACAACCAAAATAAATATGAGAAATACTGTTTTTAAAGTATGTACAAACTTTTCTAAAATAATTTTTTGTAGAGGGAGGAGTTTAGTTATTTTGAATTATCACCAAAGCAACTAAGGCTATGGGGCCAGTGTATTATGTCTTGTTAATTATGGTTGTTCTTCTGGTTGGTTTGTCTGTTTTATGAAAAAACAACAGATTTCTGGGAAGAAAACCATTCCACTTTCCATATGAAATTAGCTAACACATTTTCAGTTAAAAAACCTTTATAAAGTTTCTTTGCCTTCTATACAGGATTCAGATCCATGTTTTTCCAGCTAAAGGGTATCATCATCATCATTACCAAGTGATGATATCCTTTAGATTCTACTTATAGAGACTGCTTATTTAGATTTTTATAGAGGCTGCTCTTGCACATGAGAGCACTTATGATTAATAATCCTCTCTCACCACTTCACTTTCTCTCCCATATAACAGCTAGCCACTGTCAACTTGCAGTTAAATTCCAAACTTACAAACAGAACTTTCTTCCTCTTCAATTATTCCTCTGTTGCTATTTCTTTGAATATTTTTTGAAATATTTCAAAGAAATATTTCTTTGAAGTAACTTCTTCAAAGTTATTTATGTATTTCCTATTGTAGAATCTAAAAGTACTGAGGTCTTATGCTAAAAAGTTTTTTCCTTTCCGGTTTTCCACTTATCCTGGTGGCTGAATTGAAACAGCTTTTTGTGTTAGGGATTATCAATAAAAATGCTCATGTTTGAGACCAGATTACTTTTCTTCTGTGTTATCATGAAGAGAGATCTAGTTAGCTTGAGTAGAAGTTTATGCTGGTTTTAAAATACATTATGCACAAGATTATATTATATCACCATGTATCTTATAAAAATTAGATAGTAAGACATTAAAAAAAAAATCTAATCTTGGGGTCTGTTTAAAATTCAGCAAATATTAATGAAATTTTTAGTTTCATATAAGATGATTTTGAATTTTTTTTTTTTTATTTTACAGCTGTACTGAAAGGTTTAGAGGTTGGAAAGTTACAGTTGGCTTATCCAAAACAGACACTTTTGTTCCTTGCTAATAGTGCTGAGTCTTACATGGGAGGTGCATCTGGGGCTTTGTATAGTTTATTTTTTACAGGAGCAGCCACAGCTTTTATTAAAGACTGCAGAGTTCTAACATGGTGTGAATCACTGAAACTTGGGATGCAAGCTGTAATGCAGTATGGTGGAGCAGAACCAGGAGACAGAACTATGGTAAGTCATATAAATCATAAGAATAACCACTGTCTAAAATGTGAATCTTGTGTTTCCTGTTTTTTTTTTTTTTTGGTAACAACTATCCTAAGGAACAAGAAGTAATGTCATCTATATTTCATATGTACATGAAATATAGATGAAATTACAAAAATCAAGAAATATTGTCACCTGATAACAGCACATATCTCCAAATGTATTTGGCTCTTCATGAAGTCTTTATTTGACAAGTCAGAAATTCTACCATTGCTTGTTTTTCAGGAACAAATGAACAAATTTTTCATGAGAATGATCACTTGGGGATGGATGATCTATGTTTATTGTCATCAACTTATTTCTGCATTACATTGAATGGTTTGAGAAAAAAAAAATCATCTGAAAAGATCACTTTGTAGAAAAGGTTTCTTTCAAGATCCAATAAGATGAATCACTTTCAAAATAAGAAGTACTGCATTTTCAAAAGGATGTGAGCCAGCTGTTTCTTATTATTCTACTTTATATGATTAATATTTAGTAGAGAAGCTAACATAAAGAAAAAGCTGATTCTTGTTAGAGTCCTAAACAGCAGAATAACAAATCAGTCCTAGACATATACATGTTATGAGAGAAGCCGAAGAAAAAGGTCAAGCTGATAGTAATGCCAGGCACTTGCTAGCATTTTGTTCAGGATGCGTACTAATCATCACTATCACCATAAGAAGTAAGAGAAGTCTTATCTATTACATTGTTGTTAATAGGAGATTTAAAATAGGGCTGATCATTTAGTTTTGAGCAGTATAATATCAGTATTACATCGAAAATAAAAATGTATATGAAAGCTTTAAAAAGAATCAAAGTTAAGCAGTTTTCAGATAAACTGTATACTTAAATATACAAATATTATGGGAGAAAAAAGTGAAAACAATAGCTAAATTTTGGAGACCTAGTGGCAAAATCAGCTAGGAAGCATGTAGCAAAGTTTATCTGCAAGTATAGGAAATCAGTCCTAAAGGACTGATTCCCTATACTTGCCCTTAATATAGTGGGCTAAATTAGGCTGTCTTGGCCAATTTAGCCTGTTAGGGGGCAACTTTAGGACACTAGGACCAACATCAGTTGCCTTCTTCAGCCTCATTTGCTCGTTGTTAGTGCCTGTGTGCACACAATCATAATTTATGTTCCCAGAAGATGGCCATGTAACATTACCGAAATATTGGAAGGTATTGATTAAAGTTTTTTAATTAATATTTTAGTATACATTGTCATTTCCTGAAAAATTTAAAGTCATAAACATCCGAATGCAAGACAAAATAAGGAATGATAATATAAGAAGGGAAAAACGGATATAGGGGGAAGAGATTTTAAAACTGATATGGAGGTAGGCAGAACATATTGCACAGGTAAAAAGTGATAGATGGAAAAAGACAATCATCCAGTAGCATCCATATAAAAGAAGATGAATACCAGGATGACCAGAGAGAAGATGGCTTGGCATAGGGAAGCCATCAACAGAGAAAAAGGGCATAGAAGATCTGATGATTACATGTGAGAAAAGTTAAAAGAAAACTTCTCTGTACAGCAGTAAAAGTCGAGTTTCAGTATATTTAAATGTTAAAAACTTTTAAGAAATAGTAAACTACAATTAATCAACTATTATTTCTACATTTCTTCTGAATTTTAACAGGTCTCATTTGAAAAATAGTATTGTCTTCGGAATCACTTATGTGTATAAAGTTAGCATTTTATTGTATTGTGGGAACATTCAGCACTTCCAGAGAGAGAGAGAGAGAGAGAGAGAAACAATTTGTAAAAAAAAATTCATCTGAACATATCTTTCAGGTAGATGTTTTACATGCTGTTTCTGCTGTTTTCATGAAGTATATAAATTCTGAAACAAATGACCTTCAAACAGTGATGTTTACTTTGAAAGAGGCAGTCCGAGAGGCAGAGAAAGCAGTCAATTCCACACTTCATATGAAGGCAAAAGCTGGAAGAGCTAGTTATGTCAGTCCAGAAAGATTAAAATCTCTGGATCCTGGTGCTCAGGCTGTAGCTTTATGGTTAACAGCTGTGTGTACTGTAATCTTAGATAGATCCAAGTAATACTTATTTGTTGAGGGGAAAAAAAAGTTTATTTTCAGGAAAATAATAAAATATGGGTATATTTTACAAATTATCCTAATGACCATAACTGCAAAATTATGTAAGTAGAAATGTATTTAGAAAATCATGTCTTATTAATGTATGTGAATGATATTTCTAACATATAAAAACATTTATAGAATAAATAATCTTTTGTGAGAAATTTAAAGAAAATAATATAGAGAATATATATGTATTATTCCTAAAAGTATGTAGCATAAGAAGTTAGTGCCCTTGCGATGATTTCTTGGACTCCTTGGTAGTGCGAATAATAATCTTCCATATCCCTTTCACAAATATGTGGCCTTCGTTTCAACTTCATTTATGTCCATTTCTCTCTGCCAAAGTTCATTCCCCACCCTCCCTAAAAGAAACTCAGCTTTTCAGCTTCTTCAGTTCAACTTATGTCTCTCTCTCTTTTTTTTTTTTTTTAAATTTTATTTTATAGACATCAATCCCACATGGGAGGTGATAAGACATACAAAATGTGGGCAAATTATATGAACCTTGACTGTTTTCATCTCACAGGCAGCATTTGTGTATATATTCACTCTGATATACCATGTCAGAGAATGTGCAACTTAATGTCTCTTCGTGATCTTCGTTAGCTAACAATCTCTTTGCTTGTTCCATCAAATTTGTTTATCTCTGATGCATAATTTATTATTATTATATATTATTATTATTATTATTTTAATATTGATTTTCTTCAGGTCAAACTTCCTGAATAGCGAAATCCTATTCCTTGGAGATTTTAATGGTCACAACTGTAACTAGCTTTTCTTTTCCAACTATACTGATTCAGCAGGTAGAGATGCTAAGATAATTATGGAATCAGTGATCTCACACAAAATGATTATGTGCTTACTAGAATATCAGTTAATCCTAATCTTAAATATCACCCTTGCCATTCTCTAATGTGATGAGAACCTGGTGAACTTCAATGCCATTGAAATATAGACCTGTACTATTTCTCCTAAGAAAGGTCTCCCTTTATCTTCTCTTATTTTTGCTAGTAGTCAGATCTCCAGAAATTTCTCTTCTCCTCTTCTTAATTAACTATGCCTAGCACAAACAGAACATCCATGAAAAAGTGACTGAAGTGAGTCTATGAGAGAGATCATCTCTTACTTGGATTGGTCTCTTTTGAAAAGCATCAAGCATTTCAGTTAATAGATGATTCTTCCTCCCTCCCTCCCTCCTCTCTTTCACAGAATCGCTTCAATCACTTTCTCACAGATATTATGCTTTTTCCGTAATGTTTTTATAGGTGCTGGCTCCCACAATTCCTCCACCCATATAAAAATGTTTACTTTTTTATAATTTTTCATCTCTGTAAAGAGATTGTTTTATACCATGGACCTCAATTTAAGGGATAAAATTTCGGTCCATATGTCACATGTGAAAATTAACACCCTGTTAATTTTAAAATGCTTTTAACCAAGATTTGCTTATAATTAAATTAACAGGGTTTTTTTTGTTATTAATTTCCTGTTATTTTTAACACATTTTGGCAAATAGGACATTATATGTTGGAAAAACAATGTAGTAATTTATCCATCATAAACGAGTCACTGCTCATAAAACACGTGCTAATTCTTCCTCCCTCCCTCCCTCCTCTCTCACACAGAATCGCTTCAATCACTTTCTCACAGATATTATGCTTTTTCCATAATGTTTTTATAGGTGCTGGCTCCCACAATTCCTCTACCCATATAAAAATGTTTACTTTTTTTATAATTTTTTATCTTTGTAAAGAGATTGTTTTACACCACGGATCTCGATTTAACAGACAAAATTTCGGTCCATATGTCACACGTGACATATGGACCGAAATATTGTTAATTTTAAAATGCTTTTAACCAAGATTTGCTTATAATTAAATTAACAGGTTATTTTTTGTTATTAATTTCCTGTTATTTTTAACACATTTTGGCGAATAGGACATTATATGTTGGAAAAACAATGTAGTAATTTATCCAACGTAAATGAGTCACTGCTCATAAAACGTGCTAATCATTTGCCGAATGATTAGCACATGATCACACCAATCGTGCTGTAATTGGTTATTTTGTTGCATGGCATGATTTTCTTCACCAGTTTTAACATGTGCTGGCCAATTCATTCCAAAAATCTACTTGATTATATAATGGACTTTCGGATTTAACAGACGCCTCCCCTCGCCCGAATTAGTCTGTTATATCGAGGTTTTACTGTACTTTAGATATCCCCTTATCTTAAAAGAATATTAAGAAATAGTAAACTACAATTAATCAACTATTATTTCTACATTTCTTCTGAATTTTAACAGGTCACTCTATTCATAATAAATTTAGTTTAATCCTTTATCCAAGTGTGTGCACACAAAGTTTGCGCCTGAAAGTATCTTCAGGACTGGGGTAAAGTGGTACAACACCAGGCGACTCCTTGCAAAGGTGGAGCAAGCTACCAACACTCCTATCTCAGTATCTCCTATAATGCAAAACACATCTCCTTGCGGATATGTATAATGTTATGCATTAAGGGTAGGGCCACTACCCAGACTAATTTCGACCTTTATTGAGGTCTCTTCAGTGGGAGCCAGGCCCAAGTGGAGATACCAAGGCAGCAAGGTCATCTTCTCCTATAGGAGCTGCCAAACGGCGTGCCACCTTTTTATTAAATTACTCTGGATTTAGAGAAAGATGTTGAAAGTTTATTTTTCACTTGGTCAGACTATAAAGTGTTTGCACACACTTGGATAAAGGATTAAACTAAATTTATTATAGTCTGACCAAGTGAAAAATAAACTTTCAACATCTTTCTCCAAATCCAGAGTAATTTAATAAAAAGGTGGCACATCGTTTGGCAGCTCCTATAGGAGGAGATGCCCTTGCTAATGCTTCTGCCTTGGTATCTCCACTTGGGCCTGGCTCCCACTAAAGAGATTTCAATAAAGGTCAAAACTAGTCTGGGTAGTGGCCCTTCCCTTAATGCATAACATTATACATATCCACAAGAAGATGTGTTTTACATTATAGGAGATACTGAGATACTTGCTCCTTCTTTGCAAGGAGTCGCCCGGTGTTGTACCACTTTACCCCAGTCCTGAAGATACTTTCAGGCGCAAACTTGGTTTGCACACATTTGGATAAAGAATTAAACTAAATGTGTGCAAACCAAGTGAAAAATAAACTTTCATCACTCTATTCCACCATTCACTCTATGACTCTTTCTATAACTGGTTTGTTTAACATATAATTCATCACGCCTACCATACTAAACACCTTGTTTACACAACAACAAAATGTTCATCAGTCAGTTTTCTTGAAAATAGAACTACCTCTTCACTTCCATGGAATCCTTTTTTTTAAGTTCCTTATTTAGCATACCATTTTTTCAATAATTCCTCCTATTTCACTGGCGTGTAAATATTCTTACCTCTTGCAGTTCAATTTCACACACAAATTATCAGTTTTTGTAACAGAGTAAGAAGTTTCTTCTACTACTTCATAAACAGCAAATCTAAGTAGAGTTCTTTATGTTAAGTCACTTTACAGTTTCAGATATTAGTAATATCCTTGATTGTTATTGCCTGAATATAATATTTTGTATTTATTGCTCAGATCTTTCTGAGCAATAAATACAAAATGTTATATTCAGGCAATAACAATCAAGGAAAAGAAGGAGTAGCCATAGTGTTCAACACTAAATACACGGTTAATCTTCTTGAATGGCAGGCAGTCTCAAGTAGAGTGATGTGGGCAAATATGAGAATGGGGAACTGGACAATGAGACTTATTTGTGCCTATAGTCCCACAGAAGGTTCTACTAAGGTAGAAGTGGAGGAATTTTTTAATGCTTTAGAGCGGCGTTTATCAACCTTTCTAAGCCCAAGGACCACTAAATGCCTAAAACAATTCTGCAGACCACTAAGATACAGAGACGTAGCTGGGGGGGGGGGGATATCTGCCCCTGGCAGTACCTTTTTCAGCGTGTATGAGATCTTGCCTTACTGTCTATAAAACAGCAACTGAGTAATGAAATAGACTTCGACAATGTGATCAAAGATTTTGCGAACAGAAAAGCAAGAAAATAACATTTCAGAATGTTGGAATTAAAGTTTTACTTCAAAAATAAACATAGTGTTTTTAATTTATTTCCCTATACGTGTTTTGACTTTTTGTAATTTTTTTTAAAAAACCTATGTAGGAATTACCACATTTCAGAAAAACTGTGTCATTTATAACATAATAAATCTAAAAGCATGTTTTGAAAGATATGGCAACATAATTAATTAAATTGGAAATAAACGATTAAAAGTGTATTATCGTTGAACAAACTTTTAATTTAATTATATCATCTTATTAAACAAATAAATAAGGTGATATAATTATGTTACTACTTACTTTTAATGAGATGGTTGAGCTTCTCTGCCCTTGCAGAGTTGCTGGATATCTGGCTCAATATTGGTCAACTTCATTCGAGGATCGGCACATACACACACACTAAGACGATTTCTGTATTTTGTTTATATTTAAAAGCGCAATGAAAATCCTTTCTCACAAAGATAGGTTGTAGAAAACTGCATGACGATTTTCAATGCTTCTTCAGATAATTCTGGAAATTGACTTCTCACCGAAGACAAGATTCAAAATCAAGCAAAACCAAGATCACGGAATTGCATTTTAAACCCACTGTCACTTGAAAGCTCAATTAACTGTTCCTTTTTCGATAACAAAAGGTCATTCTCATGACTGCAAGCCTGAAATGGATCACAAACCCACAGAAATTTCTGTTAATAAAAGTTATTCGGAAAATATGTTTCAAAATTCCGTTTCAGATTTTTGAGGTGGTCACAAACCCTTTCCAAAAACTCAGAATGAACAAAAATGTTATTTTCCACTAAAAAGGATTCCAATGCTGGAAAAGGTGAAAATTGTCTGTCTTTTACATAATTAATCCATAAAACCAGTTTTTTCTCGAATGGCTTTATTTTGTCATAGGTATCAAGAACAATTAAAAAATTTCCCTTTAGGGAGAGATTTAGTTCATTTAATTTTGAAAAAATGTCTGAAAGATAGGATAGTGTTGATAACCATGCTTCGTCAACAAGGAGTGATGCAAAATCAGAATCACGTTCATTTACAAATAATAAAACTTCGTGCCTTAATTGAAATAACCTTGATAATACTTTGCCCCTGGAAAGCTAGCGAATTTCAGAATGAAGCAAAAGTTGTGTATATTCCCTGTCCATTTCATCGCAGAGTACTGAAAATAACCTGTTATTTAACAGTCGAACTTTAATAAAATTAACTAGCTTGACAGCATTGTATAGCAGTTTTAAATTCTGTTTAAAACTGCTATACAACGTCTTCTGTTCCATCCAGAACAGAAGCCTATACATTTTTCCCACTGGATCCTTTTGTATATTATGTAATTATTGAGAGTGCAAAATATTTCTTCTCCAGTTGTTCGGGATGACAAAGTTCTACAAATAAGAATATCATCATGAATGTTATTATCATGCGCATATCTTACGTATCATATTAACTGTGCATCATTTGTAACATAATAAGGGCTCTTCTTAACTCTTTCAATTAACTGAGATTCTATGTCACCTGCCATATCATTAATTCTGTGACCGACAGTGTCATTTGAAAGAGGAATCAAATCAACATCTTTTAGTAACTTTTTGCCAAACATAGTTTTTACCACATCTTTTATAGCTGGAATTAGTAAATTTTTCCCGATACAATCAGCTATCTCTGATTTCGTGAAGCGCAAATTTAAGAGATAGGATGCTTACAGTGCTTTGCTATTAATGGAACCCATGGCTGAAATTATATCCTTCCTATGATTTAATGTCACTAAGCATCGCTGAAAAAATTCAATTGGCTTATTTTTCACATCACAATGTTTAGTGTCTAAATGTCGTCGGAGTTTCACAGGTTTTATGCACTCGTTCGACAACACTTCATAACACAAAACACATTGAGGTTTCTGTTCACTTTCATCTCCACACCAAGAAAACCCAAATTCCAAATATGAACCGTTATATTTCCTACTGTATATTTTCTTTGAACTGCTTATTTCTTCTAGTTTAATAGTATCAGATTTACTGGCCATTAGAACATGTATTACAATTAGGGTTAGATTACCTGTTTCATTTGCTCTTCTTTTCAAAATCCTAGTTTTAAGCCACTTTCCATTATTA
This sequence comes from Typopeltis vanoorti, assembly GCF_054136105.1. Classification (NCBI taxonomy): domain Eukaryota; kingdom Metazoa; phylum Arthropoda; class Arachnida; order Uropygi; family Thelyphonidae; genus Typopeltis; species Typopeltis vanoorti. The sequence continues at coordinate 70,335,905 of NC_143559.1, forward strand.
AAAAAACGTTTCCAAAAAATATATAAATACTGGGGTTAACTCACAACACACTTTGTTCAAGTATCACTTAGCACTTCTGAATATATATACTGACTCTTGGTTGAAGGAAACCGTCAATAATGAAAATCAACACACAACAAGCAATTGGTTGAAATGTGGATAACAAATCACTTCAAATCTGACAAAACAGCAAGGGAAGGCGGAAGCAATAAAACTATTGTTTTTCACTTTACCCCTCCTTTATTATTCATTATTCTGCAGCTACAAATTCAGCGGCAGAATGATGATGAATAATAAAAGAGGGGTGAAGTGAAAAACAATATAGTTTTATTGCTTCCGCCTTTGAACATTCTGACGCTATTTGTTGGTTTTTTTAAGGCTCCATTTGATTTCAATAATTTTTACTGACTTATTCAATTTTAATCTATTCTGTTTGGATAATTAAAAAAAATATATTTACTTAATTAATTTAAGTCTACCTGCGGACCACCTGTCCCATCATCGCGGACCACAGGTTGAGAAACACTGCTTTAGAGAAAGCAACAGACATAATGAAAAATGAAAAGTTGGTCCTTGTTGAGGATCTAAATAGCAGAGTGGGAAATGATTGTCAGACATACAAAAATATTTTGGGAAAATTTGGAGAAAAGAACAAAGCTAATAATAATGGCAAATACCTGTTGGATTTCTGCTCAGGACATGGACTGGGCATTACTAACATAATGTTCCAACATAAAAATGTGCACAAATTCACATAGAGAGAAGAGGCAAGGAATAAGAAAAGCCTCACTGACTATGTTATTGTTGATGGTGATGTTTTCTCCCTCGTGCAGGATATCAGAGTGTACAGAGGATTTGAAATTGGAAGTGATCACCATTTAGTCTTGAGCAGGATAAAATTTAATTTCATATAGCGAAAAGAAGAACATGTAAGAAAGTTTTAAAATGAATAAAAGCTGAACAGCTCTCAGATGTGAACTGTAAACTCTGTGCACAAACATGATTGAAGAAAAAATGAAAGAGTTTGAGAACAGGAACCAAACCTTGGAGATTCAGTGGCAAGCCCTAAAGAAAACTGATTGATTCAGCCAGAGAGGCATGTGGTGAGTTTGTCTATAAAGACAGAAAAATCATAATTTCAGGTTGGACACAGGAAGTTAAAGAGGCAGTGAAAGAAAAGAAGAAAGCATATCAAAAGCTCCTGGCAAATAAGTCAGTTTGTGCTCTTAGAGAATACAGAGACAAATGTAAGAATGCTAAACACTGTAAAACTAGCTAAACAAAAGTCATGGGAAGACTTTGGTAAGAACATAGAAAATAAATATTAAGAAAGTGGCAAAATATTCTGCAGGCTGTTGAAAAAGCTCAGAAATGGAGGAAAGAGTGCTGTAAAAGGAATTAGAGATGATAAAGGTGACATGAAAACAGGAGAAAAAGATATCCTTGAAGTATGGAGTGATTACTTCGAAAAATTGCTAAATGAAACAAGCAGTGATGACAGCACAGTTGTAAAAAAACACTGACCAGGGATGCAGTCAGGAATACATATCCATACTTGAAGTAGAAAAGCCATTAAAAAACTGAAATGTGGAAAGGCAGCAGGAGTAGATGATATTCTGCCAGAAATGCTCTAGTATGGAGGTATAAAAGTCTTATAGTGGCTGCACTGCATAGTTCAGGAGGCTTGGACAGAGGGACGAGTTCCAGATGATTGGAATAGCTCTCATAGTACCCATATATAAAAAAGAAAATAAAACTGAATGGCAGAAAGACAGAGGTATTTTTCTACTGAGTGTTCCTGTTAAGATATATGCAAGTATACTTGAGAAATGCTTGAGAAGGATTGTGGAAGAGAAGCTTGGTGAAGAACAAGCTGGATTCAGGCCAAATAGAGGCTGTCGAGATCAGATTTTCACTTTACGACAGATGGTTGAGAAATCATTGGAATATAACAAAGATGTGTATTTAAGTTTTGTAGATCTGGAAAAGGCATATGACAAGGTGCCAAGAGAGAGAAGCTATTCGAAACGCTACAGTTATATGTCAACAGGGCATTATATCAAGCAATACTTAGTCTTTATTTGAGTTGTAAGTCAGCAGTTAGAATTGAAGGAAATACAGAAAGGTGGTTTAATATTAAATCTGGTGTCAGACAAGGATGTACATTATCCCCTCTGTTATTCATTATCTATGTGGATCACATTTTGAAGGAAGGTGGTATTAAACCTGATATCAAAATCGGAGATGTTAATCTCAGCTCTTTGCTTTATGCAGATGATGTTATACTTCAGATGGCATCAGTGGCAATATCATATTAAAAATGATGATATTAGAAAAGAACTTGACATTGTCAGCATCCAGAAATGCATTAACATAAGGATGGGCTAGCAATTTGGGATTTAGCCGACCAAACTGTGTTCTGTATCAGCTTAACCTAAAAGACAGTAAAATATGCAAGTACTAGTTATTATTGAAGATGGACATAATCAACAAAAGTATCAATTGAAAAGAAGCGAAATGGGCAGAAGAATTGGATAACTACCATGTGAACAGAATTGGTGTTACTGAAACAATGAAAAGAGCAGAGTAAGATTCTTCTAAATAACAACTACAAGATGTTACATTCAGGATATTAATAATGATCACAGTAAGGAAGGAGTAGCTATAGTACACAAAACACAAGGATAATCTTGAATGACAGGCAACATTAAGTACATTGATGACAAATGTCAAAATTGAGACATTTGTGTCTATGACAGTTTTATTAAGGAAGAAGTGGAGGTATTTTTCAAGTCATTGGGGAAGGCAAATGACAAAAAAGAAAAAAATGGTCCACACATAAAAATGTTTGGGGAAAATTCAGAAAATCAGCAAAGCTAATAATAATAATAATAATATAATGGTAAGTAACTGATAGATTTCTATTCAGGACATGGAGTAATTATTATTAAATCTTTGCCAAGATAAAGATGTGCACAAATTCATAGAGAAAAGATGAAACATTTCCTTGATTGACTTTGTCATGAAGTGCTAATTCAGGACAAAGAATATACAAAGGATTTGAAAGAGGAAGTGATCCCCATTAATTTTGAGCAAGATGAAAATGATTTTTCATATTGAAAAGAAAAATATATATACAAAAGTTTTAAAAAGAATCAAAGTTGAGCAGTATTCAAAGGTGAGCACTGTAGATTGATATAGACAAATGAACTCTGGGATTTCTGGCTCATTTCCAGTGATTTGCTGTATTTGTTATTCCTGTGGAAATGGCATTTACATTCATAGTATTCATAGTAATCAAACTGTTATGAGTTTGATTCTAGCCACTGAACAGAGAAACTTTTTCTAGGCTTTTCTTCAACTGGTTTCCAAGTTAGTCAATATCTGGCACAGACAAATAGGGCTTTTTTCTCCTGGAAATTTGGATTTTTTTTTAATCCAGCAACTAAAAATCAACCATAGAACTCGCACTATTTTAGATGATAATATATAATGTTAGGGACCACAGATACATATTAAAATCATTGATAGCCATGAGCTAGCTGTCAGTGATTGGCAAAGAGTGGACTGCCCATTCTTCAGAAAAAATTAGGCCTCACCTTCTCTTTTTAAGAAATAAATTACAGTTTGAAAACAAGAATCAAACCCTGCAGACTCATTGGAAGACTGAAAAAACATTGATTTATTCCCAGAAGGCATATTGAGGTTATCTTTATAGAGGCAAAGTTGTCTGCAAGGAGGAAAAAAAAAAAACCCATTGATTCATGAAGTTGTCTTATAAGCCTTGAACATGACTGTTTAAAAAAAAAGAAAACATATAGAAAAATTCCTAGCATGTACTCTGAAAGAATACAGATGAAAAACATAAGTGAAGCAAAACATAGCTAAACAAGAGTTATGGAAAGAAAACAGTAAAAGCTAAATATCCGGAAGGCGGCAAAATGTTCTAGAGGTTAACTGAAAAAGATTAGAAATTGAGGCGAGAGTATTGTAAAAGGAATCAGATAACAAAGATGATGTGAAAACCAAAAATATTCTGAGTGTTTGAAGTAGTTACTTTGAATAACTATTAAATGACATAAGTAGTGACAGAACAGTGGTAAGAAATATTCATGTAGAATACAACCAGGAGTACATATCAATACTGTTCAGAATGGTTCAGTTTATATGGTGTAAATGGAACATTACATAGAGCAATATATAGTCTAATGTATTTAGGGTTTAGATGCAGGTTTAAATTCATCTTCAGATTTAATGGAATGAGAACAACAAAACAATGAAATAATTAAACACAGGTTTAATAGTTCTAATATTTCTTCTGTCACAGAGACATCATCTGAGATAAAACATAAAAATTATGACACACACAAAAATACACAAACAACAAGTGGAAGATGTTAGACTAGATGCCTAAAGGTTTACAAGCGGCATCCTATAAGGGTGTTTGGTAGCCAGCCTTGGCTTTTGGGAAAGAACTATAAACCACAGATTATGACACATTAAAAATGAAGATATTAGAAAGCAATGTGACATTCTTAGCATTCCAGTGTGTGAGCAGAGCTAATCTCAGGTGGTGTGGTCACTTAGACTGGGTGAGAAAAAGGTTATTATGGCAACCAAGATCTAGATAGATTGATGTAGTATTAAGTGCTTTAGAAGACCGAAACAAAAAGATCTGACAATATTGGAGTTTTGAACAGATAACAGACTAATTTGAAGGAAAATTGAATAAGAAGGTAGCAATAACCTAAACCGATAAAGGGTACATATCAGGAATTTGATATTAATGCTCTAGCATGGCCCATAAGTGAAAAAAAGCATTAATAAATCATCTATGCCTATCCAACATGCATTTATTTTTAAATTGTCAGAAATATTTTAATGATGTGTATCTTATTAATTTCGTCAACTTTGGCATATTTTCAAACGTCTTGTTTATGCTTATTGTATATGCAGGAGATATATGAAAGACATTGTTTTAGAAGCATATACAACCAAGTACCAAACTTTGCTCATGAAGTTTATTCATTTCTTCAAAAAAAGTCTATCTACATCATGGCAGTAACAAATTCCATTCTTTGTCACAAAATATAAAACTAAGATTTTTTTTACTGCTTTTAAAACAGAAATGTTTGTTTCTGGAGCTAATGACTTTTTTTTTTCTTGTTGTTGGTGAAGATGAGATTGAAGCAGTTCAGATTTTTTGCTTAGATAAATTCAGATCAGGTCTTGAACATGATTGTTTAATTCCTTTCTGTTGAACCAGAGAGAGAGTTTTAACAGCAGCTTCATAAATACTTTCATTTGATAACAATGAATTCCTATTCACACCAGCAGCAGAAGGTACATCACTACTGCAACACCTTGCAATTAGGTGGAACAAATATGAGAAGATGGTTTTCATAGAAAATCCAGATATTGTGCTTCAACAGAATTACCAATCTCTTGCATAATCTTCTGGATCTCTCCCAATAACCTGGTACCATCAGAGTTAGAGACTGTCCTTTTCCTTGAATCCAATGAGTCAAATTAATTTTATATGATATGCAGCAATAATGAGAGCCTACTTTTTTATTTAGTTTAGTTTACTATTTCACATTCATAGTAATAAAGATATACAAGTCCATGTTCATTTTGCTGCCTCTTTAATGCAACATAATAAAGAAATTAGATTAAGTTAAGGGGATAATAAATTCCGTATTATTTTACAGCCAGGTACGAAACTCAGAGATCGAAATCTAAGAGTTTCATGCCGAAGAACTATTGGCGAGTCCAAGCGTAAGTTATCACTCGAGTAGTACAACACTATGGCAACTCGTGTCAAAGGTGGAGCAAGCTCCGTCACTATCCGTAATATTTTCTCATAATGTAAAACGCAGCTCATAGGAGATGTATTACTGTTTTACTTTATAAGGAGAGGTCACTACCCAGACTGGTTTCGACCTTTATTGAGGTCTCATCAGTGCATAGGTAGACCTGGAACACCAAGGTTTAAGTGAACCAAACTTACATATGCCCCTACTAACGAATTGCCAGACCAGCGTACCCATATATTATTATTACTATGATAAAGAGCCAAGAGGCTATTTTTTTCCGGCAATATAAATTAAGTTAAGGGGATAATAAATCCTGTATTATTTTACAGCTGGGTATGAAACTCGGAGATCGAAATCCATCGAAATCTAAGAGTTTCATGCCGAAGAACTATTGGCAAGTCCAAGCGTAAGTCATCACTTGAGTAGTATAACACTATGGCAACTCGTGTCAAAGGTGGAGTAAGGGTACACCGGTCTGGCAATTCGTTAGTAGAGATATATGTAAGTTCAGTTCACTTAAACCTTGGTATTCCAGGTCTACCTACTCACTGATGAGACCTCAATAAAGGTCGAAACCGGTCTGGGTAGTAACCTCTCCTCATTATGTAAAACAGTAATACATCTCCTAGGAGCGGTGTTTTACATTATGAGAAAATATTAAGGATAGTGATGGAGCTTGCTCCACCTTTGACACAAGTTGCCATAGTGTTGTACTACCCAAGTGATGACTTATGCTTGGACTCGGCAACAGTTCTTCGGCATGAAACTCTTAGATTTCGATTTCCGAGTTTCTTACCCGGATGTAAAATAATACAGGATTTATTATCCCCTTAACTTAATTTATATTGCCAGAAAAAAATAGCCTCTTGGCTCTTTATCAAAGAAATTAGATATTTAAACAACTTATCACACTTTAAGATTCAAAGTACCTCCAAAAGGGTAACTAAATTACAATAATTTAAAATTTTAGCATTGTTATGACTAATTTTTAATCAAAAAATCAAATACACTGCATAAGGCATCGATCAGATATAATAAGGACTACTTGCTAAAATCTGGTCACTAAGTTTTCATTGTGGAAGCTGGCATGGGTCCAGAGATGAATAATCAAGGCAATATCAGGACTCTGGAATATGTGAAGATTTTTTTTTTTTTTTTAGGGGGGGGGGAAGGGGGCATGTAAATTGCAGGGTTTGGTGGATAGGAGGAGAAGAGGTGCTGTGATAGAGATAAGTTAGTGACAGAATCATACCATTTTAATAGAGAGGAAATTATAAAAATAGTTTAGGGAAAGAACAAGAGGATATCCTTGGAAGTTGTGTAAAGAACTATGTGATGAACTGTTTTTTTGTGCATGGAGAGTTTTAGGTGAGTGGAATGCATTGGCAAAATGCAACGTGAATGTGGGAAAAGTAAATGAATTAAAATTACAACATTCAATATATGGGAGATTTTATTATATAAGTCAAAGTGCTTTGAACATATTATTTATTGGTTAGCAAAACTGATGAGTCTGCAGACTCCATAGAGGTTGCTCTAATAATAATAATAATTCATGGTAAAATACGCCACCTCACAAAAGTACATATTTGGGAAACAATCATGCTACGGATTTTTTCAGATTTGGATTCAGCATCTCAAGATACAAACTAGAATCTAAATTAATTTCACTGGTCAAAAACATTCCGTTTGTTGACAGTATAATCAACAGGTCCTCTACTGTAACAATCCAAAATATTACTTGTTACAAGGATATCCTATCATCAGGAGAAAAGAAAAGAATTCAAATGACACCATTCAACACTCACATGATTTACATACCATGTGTTTAATTATTCATTCCTTGGTCATAGCTTTACCCAGTTAATAGCATATATCCACAACAGGATTCAAAGTACTAGGCCAACCATGTCAGTTTCAGCTAATTCAATGAATAGCATTTTTGGCTGCTGAATCTACTTTTGTTGTATCTGCTAAAAAGGTTTTTTTTTGTTGTTCTTCCATTTGGACAGTGCAGAATGTCCAAATTGTTCATAGAACAGGCTGAAAGATTCATTGAATTTTGCACATGTAGCATCTTTGAGAGAGCAGATTATGGATCAATTTAGTGATAGGATTGAAGGTTGTGGCTTGGTCATAATTTTGTAAAATAAATTTCTTTTTCTGTTTGACATTCCCTATGTATGGAATTGAAATGGCACTGCTATGAGCTCTTCCCCCCCCCCCTTAAATGTGAGTTATAGTAATTGAAAAGGAATTTTCTCCCTCCACCCTAGGGAGGTTAGTGTTTTATTAAGTAGTTCATCACTGGAACAAATGGATCTTGCTCTGTTGATGAGTGTTTTAAGAAAAAGACTCCATACAGTTCTGAGGAATTGTGGAAAGGTGGTGCATATCTTTGTTAATGTCAATTCATTTTCTGTCACTTATCAATCAATACTAGTTCAGGGTTTCTAGTGGTGAGTGTGTCTAAAAATGATGAACTGTGATTATTTGCTTTTTAAATAATAAAACCAACCCGAGAGTGATGTATGTTTGAACAATGGCACCAAATTACAAATACATCACATAACACAAACAGATGAAAAGTTTTAATGGTACTGAATTTAAGTGCCTTCTATTCAAAAATTTTTATTAAAGATGTTAACCAGTGAGGAGAAAAGAAGGGACACCATAGTGGTCCCTCTTGCTTGTATGGTTTATTATGTCATATAAAATATCTGGAGAACAACAACTTTTCATCAGGTAACCATACTGAACAATGAAAAAACTGCTGTCAAAGAACCCAAAAGTAGACAGCCATGCTACTTGCAGCATAGTACTTACATACGTAACTCATTTACTAAGACAAAGAAAACCCAAACAGGCAAGATCTATATAAATAAAAAAAAAATAAAAAAGTATAAAATTTGGTCCAGGTTTTCTTTCACAGCAATGATGTGCAATATGTATTATTATTTTTTTTTATTATTCACTATTAACAATGAAATAAAAATAACTAAGATGTTTTATAAGCATTTGGCTAAATATCTGAATCAAATTTTTTTAATCAGAACATTGGAAACTATACTAACAAATATGTTCGTTGCACTGTTATTTATTATTATTTTTAGCAATAATAGTATCTAAAACTATATAAAGAAATATATTTTTTATAATATCATATGAAAGATGAATTTTCTTTAGCTTATTGTCTCATTTATTTGCATACTATAAAAAAAAAATTATCATCCTCCTGCCTTGTTTTTTGTGAAATGGGATAAGCTGGATAAATTTATTTATTCCTACAATTTAACCCAATCTTGTTCCACTAAACTAAACTGCTCTGACTGCTGGTATTAGTGGATTTTTTTTTTTTAATTAAAAATGTTCCAGAAGTCTTGCACCATTTTTTCTAATTGCTGAACTAGCTACAATCAAAATGCTCAATTCCATAATTTGTTCAAATTGAGGCTAATATATTCACTAAAAATGATACATAACATTCCATCAGTATTTAATTAGAGTGCTGGTTTTTGTGTGCCAGGAAATGAGTACTGTCATTGCTGATCCTCAAGAGAATGTTTTTGTCTTCTAAAAGTTTACAAAATAAATTTGCATCTTTAATAATGCATATTTCAATTGGATGAAACTATTTCTACACAAATTTAAAAATATTTATTGAGAAGAAGCATTGCTCCCTTAGCTGCTGGTGTAAACTGTTTCCATAAACTGGAGTCAGCTGATAATTTCTGTATCCTTTCTTTATGAATAGTAAAGATTTCTGTAGATTCAAATGCTTCGGCCTGTGTTCTTTTGTTATAATTATTGATTACTTCTAGTGAAGGAAGAGCACACCTGTAATAAGAAACTGGCTAAGTGAATGATTAATGACAATCATATAAAAAAAAAAAGAACAATAAGTACATCCAAGATATAGGATGATTTTATTTCACACATTAAAATTTTCATAGTGGTAAGTAGCATTCATGCTGAAGTCTTCTAGGGAGATTTAAAAATATGTATGTATGTATGTAGGAATATGAAATGCAGTACTTATAATTCTAAAACTAAATATTTACAAGCCAATCTTTCAGTAGGTTAATCTAGAGACTTAAACAATGTACAGTGACAGATACCAACTGAAATGGCCTAAGAAACAGTCATGTGCTTTTATATGTATATCACCCCCCCCACACACACATACAAAAGAATGCTTCTAATAGCAAGGCTTATACGTTGGTCAGACATAACTGGTAATTAGTTTACGAAATTAACAACGCATATAAAGTATATTAATTAAAGGTAACTTTAATGAATAACTTCTATATTTCAGCAACGTCACATTGCCATCTTCAGGAACATAAAGATATGGTATGTGCACACAGGCACTAACACAAAGCAAATGAGGAAGAAAGCAAGAAACTAATATTGTTCCTAAAGTCCTAATGGTGCCCTCTTGCGGGCTAATTTGGTAGTCTTGGCAGTTGGGCTGAAGTTCTCATAATGTAAGTCTCCCAAATTTGGGGTAGTTTCATGCACCCAAATTTATTGAGGTTAGGAACGTTTTTTAGAGCTGCTGAAGATTCTTTGAATAATCTTTCATATTTAAACTTGCTGCGATGAATTATTTTTGTTTTCTTCCAACAAATTTTATGGTGGGTATCTAAGGCATGGTCTGCCAGCACAGAGCGGCTGTACTGGTGAAACCGGATGTAGTCTTGGTGTTCTGAAATCCTGATATTTGTTGTTCTGCCTGTTTGGCCAAAGTAGGACAATTTGCAGCTGCAAGGGACCTGGTATACACCAGGTAGGTCTAGGGGAAGTGGTTGGTCTTTGGTAGAATGGATAAGGGATGCCAACTTTTTGTATGGTCTGTAACAGGAAGTAAGGTCATATTTTTTGAGGATATTGGTTATTTTCTCAGAGGTACCCTGGATGTAGGGGATGGTGATAGACTTGGTGTAATCTTTATTGTGGAGGGGGAGTTGTGGTTTACTGGTTTTAGTATTTTTTGGATTTTTTTGGGGTTATAGCCATTGGCTAAGAAAGTGTTGAGGATGTGGTTTAGTTCAGTAGTTAGGGCCTTGTCATCTGAGCAGATTAATTTTGCCCTGTTATATAGTGTTTTTATAACCCCATATTGTTGTGAGGGGGGGGGGAAACTGCTGGTGAATGTATCTGCCAGTATGGGTGGGTTTTCTGTGAACAGAGAAAACCAAAGATCCATCAAGCTGGTGGGTGATTAAAGTGTCTAAGAAGGGGAGGGTGTTGTTTTCCTCTTTTTCTAAGGTGAACTGGACTGTGGGGTGTTGGTTGTTTAAGTGTGTTAGGAAGGAATGGAGTGTGTCCGAGCCATGTGGCCAAATAGCAAACACATCATCCTATTTGCTATTTGGCCACATGGCTCAGACACACTCCATTCCTTCCTAACACACTTAAACAACCAACACCCCACAGTCCAGTTCACCTTAGAAAAATATCCTCAAAAAATAAGACCTTACTTCCTGTTACAGACCATATAAAAAGTTGGCATCCCTTATCCGCTCTACCAAAGACCAACCACTTCCCCTTGACCTACCTGGTGTATACCAGGTCCCTTGTAGCTGCAAATTGTCCTACTTTGGCCAAACAGGCAGAACAACAAATATCAGGATTTCAGAACACCAAGACTACATCCAGTTTCACCAGTACAGCCACTCTGGGCTGGCAGACTTAGATACCCACCATAAAATTCGTTGGAAGAAAACAAAAATAATTCATCGCAGCAAGTTTAAATACGAATTATTCAAAGAATCTTCAGCAGCTCTAAAAAATGTTCCTAACCTCAACAAATTTGGGTGCATGAAACTGCCCCAAATTTGGGAGACTTTCATTATGAGAACTTCAGCCCAACTGCCAAGACTACCAAATTAGCCCGCAAGAGGACACCATTAGGACTTTAGGAACAATATTAGTTTCTTGCTTTCTTCCTCATTTGCTTTGTGTTAGTGCCTGTGTGCACATACCATATCTTTATGTTCCTGAAGATGGCAATGTGACGTTGCTGAAATATAGAAGTTATTCATTAAAGTTACCTTTAATTAATATACTTTATATGCGTTGTTAATTCCGTAAACTAATTACCAGTTACAAAAGAATGCTGTACATAAGAAATGGTTAGGGAGAAAGAAAGAATCATGATGTTTCTTAAACATTCGGGGGAAGGGGAGATAAGTTTAAAGCTAAACTGTGTACATTGTTGACCAGCAGTTCACGTGTTCACATGCTACAGAAGAAATCAGAAGAATGGTGTGGCCAGTTTGGTGGAGCAGAAGACCTATAAAAATACTTATAGTAAAGTCATAATGCAGAAACATTATGAGAAAGTGAATGGAGCGAGAAAAGTCAATTACTGTTACACTCCTTTTGGCAATCTCTTGTCATTAATATCTTTGGACAGAAGAAAGGTTACAGCAGCATGCCAAATTTATTTAAAATAAATGAAGTGATGCAATCATTTTCTAGAGCACACTATACTAGTTCGCCCTTAGATTATCATCCAAAGAACATATATGATTTTTCTGTTCTTTCCTTCTAATCATCATCATCACGAACCATTGGCTCACTGCCCGTTGATGTCTGATGCCTGTTTCACTATCTTCTTCCACCTTTCTTTGTCCAGTACACAGTGTCGCAGTTTTTGTACACCCATTCCACACCAGTCTTTTATATCATCTATCCATTCTCTGTATGGTCTCCCTCTTCTGTTTAAGCCATCCAAAATACCAAACATAAATGTCTTTATCTTCCGGTCCTCACTCATTCTACAGATGTGTCCAAATAATTGCAGCTTCCATTTTATAATCTTCTGCATTAGATTTGGTTGTATCTTCTAATAGATCTCTTCATTGGTGATTTTCTGTACCCATCCTATTCTTAGAATCTTCCTGTAACAAGTTCTTTCAAATGCCAAAATTCTTTTTCTTGATTCCTTATTTATTACCCACGTTTCAGATCCATACAGTACACCACTAAAGATGCATGTTTCCAATACTCTAAGTTTTGTTTGCAGACTGATCACTTTACTTTTCCAGATGTATCCATGGCCTTCAGATTTGTTCTTCCCTTTGCAATCCTGATCTTTATTTCTTTTTTATAGTCCAAGTCATATGTCAGTTTACTTCCCAAATATGTGAATTGTTCTACATTTTCTATATCAGTTCCATCCACTTGTATCTTTTGTTTCATGTTCTTCTCACCAAATACCATCTTTGTTTTTTCAAAGTTCAAATACAAGTCCAAATCTCTTCCCTTTCTCATTTAACAGTTTCAGTGTTTTTTGTAGTTCTCTTTCGTCTTCTTCAATAATAACAATGTCATCTGCAAATCTCAGATTGTTAATTCTCATTCTGTGTACAGATATTCCTTTGGCATCTTCTTTCATTTTATCCATTGCTCTTTCTAAATGTGCGATGAAAATGCTTGGTGATATTGGGTCTCCCTGTCTAGTACCTCTGCTTGTTTTAAACCATTTCCCCAAATCATCATCACCTATTCTAACTGCTGCAACTGCATTCTGATAAACATCTTTTAATATAGCTATTAGTTTTTTATTAATTCTATAGGATTCCATAACTGCTAATGTCACTTTCTGGTCAATACTGTCAAATGCTTTCTGAAAATCAACAAAGCAAGTATATATGTTTTGGTTTTTTCTCCTAGCTTTCTCTGCTATTAACCTCATTGTCAAAATCTGTTGAATTGTAGTTCTATCTTTCCTAAATCCTGCTTGCTCGCCTGCAAGGTATGCTTCCAATTGTGTTCTCAATCTTTCTGTCAATATGATCATCATCACTTTACCAAGGTGACTTATCAAGGCAATTGTTCTATAATTTCCTTCTAATGGTAGCAGTCTATCCTTTTCCAAAATAACATTATCACTTAACAATTTGAAATCTAAATATTAGGTTCCACATTGTTAAGTGATGCTATAAACTCTTGGGAAGAACATGAATCCTAGAGGTCTAATCTATCTTAAGCAGACAAATTTTATCCTGTAATTTGTATTAGTTAATTTTGTAACATTTTAGAAGATAGCCTAATTATCTGTAATGCAGTCTAATAGAATGCTAAATGATAAGCATTTACATCCCACTGAGAGGTGTAGATATCATACCTCAACCCCTACATACATTAGTTCACTCCTCCATAGTTTCCTCCAGCCTAATTTAATGCTCTGTTGGTTGGGAGAATATCCAGAGAGAGAGATGGAGTTGCTATACTATACCAAAATGAAAGTATAAGCAGAATATTGGGCTACAGACTGACAAGATTTTTGATGTTCGGCATACTTCACATCGTGGTGGCTAGTACATCATTTTCATGAACATTGTATACGTCTCATGTTTACTAGACATTGCAATCCAGCTTAGCAATATCAGGAAGTCTTAATCCATCCCCTATGACAAAAGGACAAATTCTATATGATGTGTGTGTGTGGTATATTACTCATCTTACACGCTCTTTCACTTTCTCAGATATCTCATTATCCCCAAAATCTCAAATCCTAAAACAGGCAAATAAGGAGTATTTGTTTTATTAATAAAGAGCTGCTACAGTTCAGTTGTTAACTGTGACACCTTTGGTTGAAAGACCTTGGTTCAAATTCTATCTAGGATGCAAAGAACCTTTCTGAGAGCTTTTCAAGTGGAGGCGAGTTAGTCGATCTCATATGAAAATTGAAGGATTTTTTCCTCATGAAAACTTAAGATTTTTTCATCCATAAGTTTTCAGGGGGGAGGGAGGGAAAGCCTGTATCACAGGATAACAGACATACAGATATGATCAAATTCCCTATCATAGTATTAATTAAGGTTCTATGAAAGCAAATTACTCCATAGGTCATTGAATCTTACACAGTGATGAAGATGAGAAAGCCTAAGTTTCCGTGGTGTAGTGGTTATCACATACACCACATACATACAAGGTCCATGGTTCGATCCCAAGCAGAAACATGTTTTGGGACTGGTGAGATCCAGAATTGGGTTGACAACAGTGGTATTATATTTGATGGATGAATTTTCTAAAGGGAGGTCATGTTTTAGTAATCTACGTATCACAATAAGGTGAGGGCTTCACTGGACAAAGGAGATAGATGCATAGTAGTATACTTAGATTTTACAAAGGCTTTTTGATAGATTAACACATGATAAGTTGCTAGTCAAACTAGAGTGGATGGGGTTGGATATTAGACTAGTGCATTGAACTGGAGTTGGCTGTCTGATAGGTATCAACAAGTTGTGTATGGGGAAGCAATATCCCAGAAGAGATAAGTCACTAGTGGTGTGCCTCAGGGGTCTGTTTTTAGGACCATTGCTGTTTAGCCTGTATGTTAATGATATTGGGGAAGATTTGAATGGAGATATACAGCTGTTTGCAGATGATGCAAAGTTGGGATAAACTATGAGGAGTAGAGCGGATGTTATGGCCTTACAAGAAGACTTGAATAGATTGAGTGAATGGGCAGAGTGGGAATGCCAATTCAGTGTTGCAAAATGTAAGGTTTTAAAATTTGGGAAATAAATATAGGATGTAGAATTTATGCTTGGTGGAGATATATTGCTGGAGGGGAGAAAATAAGAGATCTTGGAGTAATGGTGGATAAGGATCTAAAATTCAGAGGACATATTGCCAAAATTATGAGGTCAACACAATAAATTCTGGGAATGATGTAGAGGACACTGACTTGTAGAAGTAACAATATTCTGGTTCCATTCTGTCAGGCCTTGATTAAGCCACATGTGGACTACTGTGCACAGATGTGCACAGTAGTCCACATGTTTCCAACATCTGGACCTTTCCAGATGTTGGAAAGGTCCAGAGGCAATGGACTAAGGTAGTTTCTGATCTCTGGAATGTTGAATATGAAGAAAGGTTGAGAAGATGCAATTTACAGAGTGTAGTGGAGAGAAGGGTGATATGATAGTGACATACAAGTTGGCAAGGACTTGCTATAGGACTAACGTTGAAGAGGCTTTTCATAAAATGGTGGGAGATGGAGAAAGAACAAGTGGTCATCCCTGGATGCTGTATAAGGAGGGTGTGAGCAAGGGAATGAGAAGCAGGTTTTTTGGATGGAGAGTTGTGAATGATTGGAATGCATTGCCTAAGAGTGTGGTGTCCGCATAGAATTTGAATGTGTTTAAGGCAAGGTATGATAAGCGGTCTATATGACAAAGGGACCTCCTAGATGAGTCTCTGACTCCAATGAGGTCTTAGGATGATAATAATAATAATACATATGTAGGCAGTCTTAGAAATGAAGAAATCATATTGAACATTCATGACAAGTGAGCAGGTACCTTTAAAGAATATCAAGAAAAAGTAGAAAAAAGCTAAATTATGTGGAAAGATAACTAAATAATGTCAGCCTGGTTGGCTGAGGTTAACACATCTGCTCTCTGTCCAGCAGCCAACAGGTTCAAATCCTGCCAGAGGAATGGATGTTTGCAAATGTCTTTAGGTGAGAGAGAGATCAATTTCATTGCCCAGTGTGAGATCACTGCCCCACTTATTTGAGGCCAGAGGTGCCCTGGCAAGAAAAAGTTTTATGTTTGATCTCCAGAATGGGGGGGGGGGGAGGGGAAGGTTCTGAATTATGTAAAAATAAATAAAAATGCAAAAAATATTTAAATTAATAATAATAATAATAACAAACACATTCCTGGCCTACTCATGGCACGATGTACTATAGGTTTACAACTTTTCATGGATGTGAGTCAAAAACAGGAAGATTGAAAAAAAATACAAAAAAAAAAAAATTTACTAAAGCCATCAAAGAAGCTCAAATGGAGAAAGGAATATTGTAAAAGGAATCAGTGATAAAGGTGACAATAAAAACTGAAGATAAGAATATTCTGGACATCAGATTAAATAGAATGGTCAAGGGTACTGACAATTCTTTAGCCGCTTCACGTACAACACGAGCTAGTATACCATCCAATCCCAGAGATGTAATGACATTGAGCTTTTGTAATAGACTACTCACCTCCACCTCATTCACCACAATTCCCGTATAAACTTTTGGTTCATTCATTTCTGCAATGTCACCACCTGGATGATATATTCTTGCAAAGTGCTCGCTCAGTAATTCAACTATATCAACTGATTCAGTTACCTCCCTACCATCGGCATTCTTTAAAATCATTCTGCCATATACATTTTTCTTCTACTTGCAACATATCGAAAAAACTGTTTAGGATTGTCTTTAGCCTGCATGGCCAATGTTCTTTCGTCATCCTTTTTTGGTTTTCTTACCACACTCGTTACCCTTCTGACCGGGGCTTTATACTGTTCATGTGTCTGCTGGTCACCTTTCTCCTTAAATTCCCTCCATAGTTGTTTCTTTTTTTGCAGCTCAAGCTTAATGATGTTATTCATCTATTTAACTCCTACTTGATTTATTATTCAGACTCTAGGTATACAGTCAGCCACTGCTTCATGCAAACACTTCTTAACCGCCTCCCATGTACTGTCAACTCCTAGCCCTTGCAGTTTTACATGCCATGGCACTGTACCAATCAATCTCCTAAGCTTGCCATACTTACCAGCCCGATAATTCCACATGTACCCTGTCTTAATTGTAAATTCCACACCTTTAGCCACCTCCCATGTCAAGACCCTATGATCACTCTCACCAATTGGTGGCAACGTGGTCATATTCATTACAGCCAAATTCTCAGATGCAATTACCAATTAAAGCACTCTCTGACCCCTAGTATTTTCCATTACATGCTGTCGCAGATAATTATCCCTTAATAACCGCATAAATTCCAATTCCTACCTCCCATGTGTCCTCTCCTCCTTCCAATCAATGTTACCATAGTTGAAATCTTCCATAATAATTACCCTCCTTCCACTCATTTCTTCTATTTGCTTATGCATACTATCTCCACCATCTATTCCATCACCTGGTCTCTAGCAGCACCCAACTGTATATTTTGTTCTGCTAGTTTCAATCTCATACCAAATAGCCTCAAATGTGCTCTTATCTCTATCCTGCGGTTCCACTTCTATTCTCCTTGGCTGTAGCTCATCAACTATCATCAATAACACACCTCCCCCATTTTATTCTCCCTGTTTCTCCTGAACACACCATATCCCTCACATTCAATCCCACTAGCTGTGTCATCTTCTGTCAGCCATGTTTCACTAATCCCAATAACCTGTGGTCTGGAAGTGCCAACCAAGGCCAAAAATTCTTCCTTCTTCTTCCTAATACTGCTGGCATTTGTATACATGAACTGAAGAAGCCGATTTGTCCCATCCCTGTTTTGATGCCTTATACTAACTATCCCATTATGATTTGTGGTCTTTCCTATCGCTTGGGCATATTACACACATTCACACACTCAACTGTCTCCCTAAAATCTGCATATCTACCCCCCCCCCTTAATAACTCTAGTTTCCCTGGTTCTGTACATTCACTTCCACCACATTCGACAACACCTTTTCAAGTCTCCGCACACCAAATCCATTAAAATGTAATCCATCCATTTTATATAAATCCTTTCGCCCATCGAACTTATTCCACACATCCACAAATTCCACACCACTCATCAAACATAATTCACACAAAGTCATTAGCAATTATGGCCCTCCCTCTATACTCTTCACTGTCATGCCGTGGCAACAGACTCACCATCCTAACTCTCTCACTCTTGTCTTTTACTACCTCAAGCAATTTCTTCACATCCTCACTCATAACCTTTTTGTTTCCTTTCAAATCATTTGTACCCGCTACCACTATCAGTTCCTTCACCCGCTGTTTTTGCATTCTAATTGACTCGCTTACATTCTTAACGTTCGCACCAGGTTGGTACGATTTTGTTAAACTCTCAACTAACACACCTCTTACTAGGGAATCTCCATACAACACACACTCTTTCATTTTATTTACACTCAGTATCATACCCTTATTTTTTCTATCATACTTTTGCCGATTATTAGTCAGTACGCTTGTTAAAGATTTTTGCCAACGTCCCAGTTGCTGGTTTACTCCATGTATCTCTCCGCATAATAGAGCTATTTCACTCATTGCATCAGTGTCATCATTTTTATTTTCCGATGATTCATTCAATTGTTCTGTATGCTTAACTTCATTCTCTCTTACAACGCCACCCTCACAGCTATCAGGTACTACCTCGCAAACATCCTCATTTGTACCTCTAATATCGCTGTTATCTGGATTCTCACTTCCGACAATGTTATCACTCACACGACCTGAAACACTCTTTAAATCCTCACATTCTTTACACACCACTCCGCAATCATTGTTTAACCAGAATCGAACCGCTCTCCTCGACGCATACGTTTCACAAACGGTATACTGAATCATGTCTTTTAAGTTAAGATTTTCAGACAAATATGGCGATCTGGATGCCATCTTTGTATTCCTCTTTATGGGAGCCATGTGCACAGATAAACGATCTATCCATTTACTATTAAAGTTATTGAGGTAACTTTTTATTAACACACTATCATATTACAATGGTAACCTGTAACTTATTGACATTGTATCACATGGCTTAAAATGGCTGCATGACAAGTAACTTCCATTCAGTGTTGCCAACATTTGATGATAGAAACATGGTATAAAGAATTGTAGTAATAAGTTTAACTTTTGTTTAAAGCTGTCATAAAACATTTAGAAGTTTGAACTTTTTCTGTTTTAATCCCCGCAGGATGTTAGAAACATTGATTTTTAGAAAAGAAATCATTAAGGTCACAGGCCAGATACGAAGCCTCTGTGGGCCATATCCAGCCCATTGGTCACCAGTTTGCGACCCCCTGCACTAGAGCTTACTGCTAAATAGTACACGCTTTTCAATCAAACTTTTGATTTGAAAACCATTTCTGGTTTTCAAATCAAAAGTTTTACATATAGAAAATGGGGGGAAAATGAAAGTGTTTATTCAACATCAATACCAATAAATGAGGAATAACGATATTACTCTTTTTCGAGTAATATTAGTGTTTTACTATTACAAACTACTCCATATGCTTTTATCTAAATTTGTTATTCTCTTTATATGAGTAAATTTCACGTTTAGAACTCTAATTTATAACTGATACTAGCGTTAATCCTTGTGTTACACCTTAAATACTGAATATATACATTATAGATATCAAATATTCTAATACTTAGGATTAAAAAATTAAAAATCTACTGACTTTATGTAAAATTCTGCAGAAGAGCGTCCTCCAGTCAAACAATTTTTCACCAAGCCAAGCAACACAGGAGAACTAAGAGTGTGCAGGGGAGTGTTTATTTCATCTTTGACTTCTCGTAGTATTGATGTAAATATTTCTTTTACTACTACACTTGATGACACTGACTTTAACACAGCAGATGATGGTATTTGTCCATGCAACACCTCCTAGATTTAAAAAATACGGAAAGGAAAAACTTAATGATTTTGAAAAAAGTGATTATCACTCCATAATTTTTACTTTGTTGGTGGGCTGTGTAAGATAAAAGTGAAACTATTTCTGATGCAGAAGTGTGCCCTTCCACTAGTTTCTCCAAAGTCACATTTTACTTATGGATCTTACTATACATTTTATTTATGGGGTGTAATCTAGCTTGCCTCCACGTGGTGCACCCTGGGTAACGCTAATTGAGCTAGAATGATTTGGCAGCCAGTCTAACACTTAATTCTCTTGGCTAAGGCATACAGTCAAACAATACTAATTTTTCTGATTTTATTGATGATGCTGACAAAAAATTGGGATTTAGTCTTAAGATGTGTCAAATGAATATCGAGGGAATTAACAGAGCAAAATGTGATTATTTCTGCAAAATACTACAGGAAAATAACAGTGACACTGTGCTTCTTCAAGAAACATATGCTGAAAATGAAGACGACCTTAACAGAAGAAGAAAAATAATAATTACACCCTGATTGGTGCTACATACCACTGGAATTATGGCATTGCAACATATATTACGGATGATATAGAAAATGCTTTTGTCCTAACAACGAGATGTGATAACGATACCCCATCTTGTGAGTGTGAAAATTCGCAATGTAACAATAGTTGTCTATAAACCTCCTTTAACATAATGGTCTATAGATGAACTAAGATGTGATACCCACTTATCAACATCCAACAGTATGGATTGGTGATTTTAATAGCCATCATGAAGAATTGCGGTACTGTCCTCGTTCAATGGGCAGAAATTATTAATATACACCTTGTGTTTGATGCCAAGGATAGAAATACCTTTAGATCAGCAGCATGGCAAATGGAGTCTAATCCGGACTTATGTTTTGTTTCATTAAACACAGAAGGGCAACCAGTAATAGCAAGACGATATGTACTTTCTAACTTCCCACACAGTTAACATTGACCGTTGTTATTAGAAATTGGTATGACACTACCTATAGTAAGATCCTTTCCACAACAGCATTGGAATTTTAGAAAACCAAATTGTAGAAATTTTGCAAATGAATTGGATAAATGTGTTCGTGAGATACCTACTAGAGTCGCGGAGTACAACAGATTCATAGGAGCGATCATATCAACTGTAAAAAAATACATCCCTAGAGGTTACAGAAAAGATCATGTTCCCGGATGGAATGAAGAGAGTGAAAATGTTTATACAGAGTTCCTCAAAAGTGAAGATCCTGAAACAGAAGATGAATTACCACAAACTGAATTCATCTTGAAAAACAACATGGATTGATATAGTTGAAAACCTTGACTTCAAACGATCAAGTAGAAAAGCTTGGAATCTTCTTCAAAAACCATCCACAACTAATCTACATAAAAGAAAGAGCATAACGATCTCTCCTTAGAAAAATAGCTAATCAAATCGTTAATATGTCAAGGGCACCTAGGGACCATGAACATACCAAGAAAGTTAAGAAAGAACTTACAGCACTAAAAACAAATGTCCTTGCTTTCTCACAATCTGCCTCAATCTTTACTATAGATGAAGTAAAAGCCGTCATAAAAGATGTCAAAGCAGGCAAGGCCCCATGCTTCGACAGTATCTATCCTGAATTCTTGATTAATAGCGAGCCAAATACTATAAAATGGCTTTCTGAATTATTCTCTGATATATTACTGACTGGCCGACTACCCAGCCAGTTTAAGAAATCAAAAATAGTTGCTATTTTTAAATCTGGAAAACTTTCCCAGGAGGCAAAAAGTTAGACCCATTGCTTTATTGAATTGCATCTATAAAATATTAGAACGCCTTCTTGTACAGATTGTCTATACCAATCATGCAGCACATCCCGATTGAACAAGCTGGTTTTAGAGAAAAATGTGGTTGCTGTGACCAAGTGCTCACTTTAACATCATACATAGAAGCTGGATTCCAGAAGCAAGAAAAAACATCAGCCGTCTTCTTAGACATAACAGCAGCCAAAGATACAGTTTGACATGAAGGTTTTATATACAGATTTCTTAGTATTGTCCCATGTAAATGGACTGTGCACTTAATTTCCTTCATGCTCACACAACGTTTTTTTTTCAAGTTATATTAGGAAATAAAATGTTCTGACAACGAAAACTTAATAATGGCCTTCCACAAGGGTCAGTATTGGCACCCATGCTTTATAATCTATACACATACAACTTGCCTGCCACCATCTCATGCAAGTTTCGTTATGTTGATGACACTGTAATTGCCATTTGACACAAAAACACGAATCAGGCTGAAAAGGTACTTATACAAAAGACCTGAAAACAATAGGCGAATGTTACAAAAAATGGAGGCTCCAGCTCAATCCAGACAAAATAGAAGTATCAAGCTTTCGCCTTAATAATCACATGACAGCTGCCACTTTGCATATCTGCTTTGAAGGATACTTACTACAACACAATAAGTTTCCAAAGTACTTGGGCATGACTTTGGATCACACGCTCTCTTATAAACAACATCTAATAAATGTTTCTGCTAAGTTAAGAACCCATAACAACATAATACAAAAACTAAGAGGCACAACATGAAGAGCAACAGCCAAACATCTACAGATTATAGCTCTCGGACTAGTTTTCTCTGTTGCCGAATATTGTTCACCAGTGTGGCTAAATCAGTCTAAATCAATCAATGCCAGAGATCAGTCTCATTGAATTATTTACGTGTTGATAACCAACTAAATAATACAATGAGACTGACTTCTGGCACAATTAAATAAACGCCCACACACTGGCTTCCGGCTCAACAATATTGTTCCACCAAGTCTGTGCAGAACTAAAGCTCTCTTACAGGAGTATAAGAAGAGCCTGGACAACACAGTCCTACCAATACACTTAGATCTCCCAGATTTGAGTGTACAACAACTGAGATCGAGACATCCACCATTACAATTAGCCCAATAACTATTACATTCTAACTTCGACGTGAAGCAAAAGTGGCAAGAACAGTGGGAGAATCAGACAGATAATATTACAAAATTTTTCCTCAACAAATTACAAGAAAGTTTTGATGCTTTCTCAAACCTTCCACGAAAATCCTAGACTCAGCTTAATAGAATACGAACTGGTCATGATGTGTGTGTGTGTGGACATGCTTTTTAAATGGGGTAAACGACTCTCCCCACATTGTGACTCAGTGTTATCTTAGAGCATAGTCAGGAGACAAATCGGACTTTTTAAGTGCTACTCCTGAAGCTATGAACTATTTGACTAATATGGATATAACCTTTTAATTTTACTGGTTTTTAAAATGGCTTTTAATTTTATATCTTTTTAAAATGACAGTGTATTGTACTGCATGTTTTATTTATGCCATACAAATAAATAAATAACTTATGGATCACCACCTCCTCAAATTTTCAAACAATTTACAGCTCCCTAATGTATCATATCTTATTTAACTTCCCTTTATTTAATCAACCATTTATAATTTAACTTCTTACTTAACTTGAATTTTAAGTTCCTTCATCACATTTTAACTGTATCAAATTCATCTTCTGAAATTCTCTTAAGCTGAGGAAAAAGAAAAGTCACACAAAAACGTATCTACTGAGTAGGTAGGCTATTGCCTAAATTGGATAATGTGTTTGGCCAAAAACTGTGGGACAGTTAAACCAAGCAATTGCTATTTCATATATTTTGATTGATGTCTTACTGATTTTTACACAAACTTCATGCAAACATGGTACTGTTGTCAGAACTTGGTGGCCAATGGATATAACCTTTTAAGTGAAATGACCTTCACTATCCAGTGAAATGCTATTCCTTGCTTATTGGACGTAGCTGATGGCATATTTGGTCTCCAGAAAACTTTCCAGATCTCTCCTCCTCCTTACTTGTATTGTCATACTCTTTAAGGGCATGCCAAACTTAATATTAGATACCCAGAGCCTCTTTCCATTCTTGTGTAGCAGTAAAGTAGTTTCTGCATACAGGCACTATGTGGTACACAGAACTGAACCTGATGATAAAATATCAGAAGGCTTTCCAGTTAAGCCAGAGCATTACCTTATTCTGCCAGACCATGCCCCGAGGTAGTCCTGGTAATGTGGTATGTGGGAGACTGTTGAGGCCATATTATGGCAAAGAAGCTAGATACCATCTTATGGGTGATATGTCCACAAATGTCTACTCCTCTTTAATTAAACCTTCACCAACAAAACTATGAAGAAAAATAACAAATTATCATTGCAGCTATAATCAAACTTCCCTGAAACACCAAAAACTATATTAAAAAACACAAAGATTTTACCAAAAAAACTACTTGCACATCCATGAAACATTTATAGCATAAGCATATTAATGATATACACTACCATCATTTAAAAACATCTAGGCCTGATGTTCAATTTTTGTTGGAATAAAGGACTTCATCTTCCATATCATTCAAAATTTCTGTTCGCTAATCAAGGTCTAACCAGTGTGCAAAGGTCATTCAAGAAGGGGAAAAAAAAATAATGATAAAAATAAGTTCACTGTATAAGTGGCTTCATTCTCAGGATTGCAACAACAACAAGCAAAATAACTACCAACAAATCTAAATGTAATTTTGATATATTCAAATACATAAAATTCATTTCCTGTACACTGGCAGTTCTGCTTTCGTTCTCATTAAATAGTATCCCTGTAATCTTCACTTAAAGACGATACCAAGCTCCTAGTATCATTCTTTTCCTCTAATTTTTGCACAGACAACTAAGACATATCACTTCCTACAATACTAGAAATAAGTACAGTGTATTCCTCCTGTGTTCTCACCAAAATGACATCAGAAAAAAAAGTCTTCTGGTCCTTGTGGAACTAACATCCATCTGATATGGTCACTACACTCAGCCAGTATCTACTCCACAGCATGGAAGCAAGTCTATATTCAAGTCATTCCAGCAATTATACCTAAAATAGCATTATAAAATTACAGTTAATTATTTTTGATTTTTACAGCACAAAGACATCAAAGATCATACTATGCCACGACACAGGTTACACAGTACATATAGTTAAACGGTTAGTAGAACAAACACACATGTCCTATGGATTTAAACCTATTCCTCTTAGCTAGAAAGCAGATATGCTCCACTCAGCCAACCAGGCCTGCTAAAATTATAACATTATTAAAGTATGCTCTACAAATGCAAAAGCAAATGTGGCTTGCACATTTCAAATTGCCTCAGTTCTGCTGCATGTTTTGTTTTCTTCTTCTAACTTAACAAACAAAAACATTTTCAGGTGCAAACTTTGCATACACTTGGATAAAGGATTAAACTAAATTTATTATAGTCTAACCAAGTGAAAAATAAACTTCTAACAAATTTATTATTAAAAAAACATTGTAGCACCTCGAAAAAAAAATCACAGCATTATTGTGCTCAGGTCCAATAAAGAGTAATATATTACAGTTCAGATATAATGGATTAATTCTTTGTAAAAAGTTAAAAACTTCATGCAATTTGTCCAAGTCTGACAATATTTTCCTGAGTGTATATGGCTCAGTCAGTTTAGTAAAATCACTCCTTTCTCAAATGAAGCGTTAGCGCTTCACCAGAACATGGCAAAAGGTGCAACAGACACATTTCACTGTTTACACATAGGTGGATCATCAGCCCTCAATAACAATGTGTAAGATGACTGTGACCTAAGTAAAGCCTAGCAAGAACAATTTTCTCTCTTCTGCTTCTACTGCCAATGTTAACTTTCAAGCTTAATCTCATACACGTTATTTGCCAGTGCTTCCTGCTATTGGTTAGTGAACTTTGATCTTATGAACTGTCTGTACATAGGACCGACAAACAGTATGTGGAAAAAATGTGAGCTGAGCTGTAGTCTCATTTCCCTTATTTCCAATGTGGCTAGGAATCCAGCACACATACCATGAGTTTTTGGGAAGGGGGGGGGGGGACAAGCTTTGAATTATAGGCAAATCTGTGTTTCTGGTAAAGATCTGAAGAGGTTGGCAAGAACTAAGATATAAAATTTGACAGTAAGTGAGAGGTCATGTTTCAGTAATGATACTTAATTACAAGTGACAAATATAATGGATGAGAGAGATGCATGTACACAGTATATTTAAATTTTTAATATATTTTATGTCATTCCTAATCACAAAAAAGTTGTAAACCAACAGAACATTAGTATTAGCCATGATTTCTGGATTTTATCCCACTACAGTGGGCTAAGAGTTAGAGAATCCAGAAATTATGCTCTGGAGACCAAACACGAAACTTATTCAAGCCATTTCCAGGCCTCTAATAAGCACAGCAAAGTCTCACAGCAGGTGATGAAATTAATTTACCAATTAAAGACATTCCTGAAACACCCATCTCCACAGTGAGATCTGAACCCACAACCTGTTAGTTGAAGATAGTGAGTATACTAACTCCTCAGTCAACTAGGCTGATCAAGTTGGATGGATGAGATTAGATAACAGATCAACGAGTTAGGATTGGTATCAGAAAACTGTGTATGAGACAACAGCATTTCCATGCTGATAGAAAAAGCATTGGAATGTTTTTTCTATCAGCATGGGTTTACATAGTATCACCACCTCTGGGTCTGGCTCCCACTGATGAGACCTCAATAAAGGTCGAAACTGGTCTGGGTAGTGGCCCTTCCCTTAATGCATAGCAGTATACATGTCTGCAAGGAGATGTGTTTTGCATTATAGGAGATACTAAGGCAAATGATGAGAACTTATACCACCTTTACCACGAGTTGCCCCAGTCCTGAAAGCACTTCAGGCACAAACTTTGTTTGCTTACACTTGGATAAAGGATAAAACCTAATACACAGTATAATTAGTAGCATAGCCAAGTGAAAAAACTTCCATAAACTTATCTCTAATCCAGAGAATTTTAATAATAGGATGTGACACCATTTGACAACTTGTATAGGTAAATATGACTTCTCCATTACTTCCACCTTAGTATCACCACCTCTGGGTCTGGCTCCCACTAATATGTTTTTGCAGAGAAATGGTTGCTTTCTATGAGATGTTCTGCTGCTGGGGGGGGGGGGATAGGTTTTTGTCTGTCTCTGAGTGAGGCCACTGCTGAGATTATGGCACTGCTTGGTGGTAGGGTGAGCCTGTCAGTGAGTGGAACCACTGCTGAGTTGGACAGTCACTCACAGGGAGTGGTCTGGGTGACCACCTAATTTATAGAGAAGTCTTTACTTAAAACAGCACCTCAATAAAGGTCGAAACCGGTCTGAGTAGTGGCCCTTCTATTAATGTGCTTTGATGTGCTTTGCATTATGGGAGATACTAAGGCAAGTGATGAGAACTTATGCCACCTTTACCACGAGTTGCCCCAATCCTGAAAGTACTTCAGGTGCAAACTTTGTTTGCTTACACTTGGATAAAGGATAAAATCCAATATATAATTAGTAGCATAGCCAAGTGAAAAAACTTCCATAAGCATGGGTTTATTATTATTATTTTCATTAATGCATGTGCACCTCCACAGAGTCCTAAGGCTCATCATGGGAGACCCTAACTGTCAACACAATATCTATCATACCTCTCCTTGAAACCATTAGCTGACAAAACACTCACAACTGACTCATGCAACCCATTCCATTCATTCACTACTCTCCAAGCATATAATCTACTCCTCATGCTCTTGCTAACTACATGCTTACCCAACTTCCAGGGATGACCTCTTGTTCTGCTCCCTTTAGCCAA
Source organism: Typopeltis vanoorti (assembly GCF_054136105.1). Taxonomy (NCBI): domain Eukaryota; kingdom Metazoa; phylum Arthropoda; class Arachnida; order Uropygi; family Thelyphonidae; genus Typopeltis; species Typopeltis vanoorti. The sequence continues at coordinate 70,363,850 of NC_143559.1, forward strand.
GTGCTAAAACATTTTCTCCTGCAATCTTATAAAAGCCTTTAAGTAACTTAAATATTTCTATCATATCCCTCTGAGCCTGTGTAGCTCAGTAGAAGTGGCGCTTGCACTCTACAGCACTTACCCGCATGATGAAAAACGCGTTAGAATCTAGTTGCCGACTAGAGGAACGTTTTCTAAGCCTTTTCTTCACTGGTTCCCGAGTAAGTCGATCTCTGGCCCGGACAAGCAGTTTTTTCTCCTGGAAACTTGGGTTCTTCGTCCCGTAAACTCAAGAAAATCAACCGTTGAACCCACACTATTTTCACACGTTAAAAATATTGTGTTACGGTTAGGGACCACGAGATGGTGGCACTTGCTAGCCTTCTTCACTGCATACCGTTTAATTAGTGATAGCCTTGGGCTAGCTATCTCTGATTGGCTAGCAGTGGAGATTGAACTGCCCACTCAGTCTCCAAAAGTTAGATAGGGCTAAAACGGCCTCGCCTACTCCCTATACATGAACAAAAAGGTGTTTGCCGTTTTTTTTTTTTTTTTTTTTTTTATCATATCTCTCTTTTTTGCCTATGAACCAATGTTTGCAATCCACAAACCCTCAATCTATCCCATAGGGAGCATTCCACAGACCACTCACCATCTTGGTCACTCACCTCTGGATCCTCTCCACCACTTCCTCAAATCTAAGAAATCCAGGTAACCAGATTTGAGCACAGTAGTGCTCAAGTGCTCCTAGTATTGCTAACATGTAAATGTTAACAATACTGGAAAGGTTTAAATAATATATGTAGTTGTTTGCTGATGCAAAGCTAGGAAGAAATATGAAGAGTACTGTGGGTAATGATATTACAGAAGGATCTGAATAGCTTATGCAAGTCAGAAAGTGAATGGAGCTACAGTTTAATACTGCAAAGTGTAAGGTTCTGAAATTTAGTAGCAAGGAAGGGGTGAAAAGTATACAACTGGAGATATTTTGAAGGAGGTGGAGAAAATAAGCAAGGATGAGAAAACCATTGTAGTAATATAAAGGTTATGATTCCATTTAATAATGCCTTATTCGAGGCTGTATATGGAATATAGTGCACAGATTAGGGTGACTTGGTTTTCAAAGTGATGCAGATATAATGAAAAGGAAACAGGAAAGAGTGAAATGTTAACTAAGGTGAAGTATTGGCATAGAAGACAGATGGAATACCATTTGTAAAGCTTTGTGGATGGGAAAGGTGATATGATAAAGATATAGGTTGGTAAGGAGTTCTTACCATTATCGTGTAAAAAACATTTGTTTTTTCATAGAATGGGGAAAGATATGGGTAGAATAAGAGACAATCCTGGAATTGTACAAGATATGTGCAGGGAAGTAAAGATCAGGTTTTTGGGTAGAGAGTGGAATGCACTGCTTTAGAGTATGACAACAGAGAATAAGTTTAAGGCATAGTTCGACAAGCTTGGTTGTATTGTGTATTTGCTCTGACATTTATACTCATGTTGCCACCAACCCTAGTACAGAGTGCTAGTCCTGATCTCCATTTAAGCACTCATTTCTTATGTCTCTGCTATTCCCTTATCACTCTAAACTGAGCAGTCCTGATATTAGCAGAGTAATCCAATGTGGGTAAATGTCTTAAAATAAGGGAACTAATTCTTCTTGACCACTTGCTCACAAATGCAATATGTAGTGTAAGTTTTGCAGATTCTTGTGTGTTTGGATTGATATATAATACATACATTAAAAAACTTCCTTATCTAAAAGGATCAGTGTTTCTCTCCTCAGTAATATTCTCATAATGTTTAAGAAGCAGTTATATGCTCTTAAGCTTCAGTTCTACTAGATGCTTTCAAAATTCCTCATTTTGTCTCTTGCAACTGTTGTTTGATATGTAAGTCAGCATATACATAACACTTGCAATCCCAAAATACTGAAATTACTCTGAAGTGCCACTAATTCAGTCTCACTGTTATTATTCCTTTAATTTTTTTTTAAACTGATATTCCCAAATCAGGAAAAGCTCAAAACTTACAAATGCTTAGGTATTGTGGGTGGATCAAGTTAAATAAACCAAGAACCCTTCTAGAGACTACAGAGTCTTTTTTTTTTTTTTAACTGCAGTTCAAGCCTCTACTAAGTAAGGTAGTAGCATTTAAGCTGTTATTATTATTATGGTAACAACAGACTCATCATGGGAGGTCCACTTAACTAGCAATATATCTATCATATTGAACTTTGAAATAATTTACCCTCTCCACATTCTCAATGTATTTATTACCTAGTATAGCTATAAATACTGTTATTATGAACATAAACCTTTAATCTATCAGTAAATCATTTACAGCTTTCAGCACATACAAACCACATGTATAACGTGCATATAGCAGCACTCAGTGTTCGAAATGTCCCCCCTTTTACCTTCACATTCCTAAAGTCTGTGAGGCCACATATTAATGGCAGCATGCACAATGGAAATGCTTCCACTAGCTCCAAATACACCTTCAGACTGGTCATGCTGGGGTATCGTTTCTTGCAGGCTACTCTCTCAAGCTCCAACCACAATTTGAAGTCCAATGAATTTAGATCAGACTTCCAGCCAGCCAATCAGATGGTGAAAGGATTAGTGCTTCTCTCCTCAATAATATTCTCATAATGTTTAAGAAGCAGTCAACTGACTCATCATGGGAGGTCATGATGTTTTCATGACCTCCATTTATTTCATGCCTACCATGAAACAAAGTGTTGTTCAGGGGCCGTACCAAAGGTTCTAGCATGGTGTCTTGATACACTTTGGCAGAGATTTTGATCCCTTTCTTACAGAAATGCAACTTGGATACCCCCCCACCAAACCATCACTGATACAGGGTGATGACCTCTCTAAATCCTGGGTACTATGGCACGCTGTGTGACCATCCAGAGCATATACCCAATCCTTTGGTGGTTAAACAAATTGATATCTCTGTGTCTATTGTTCACATACTGCTGAAGAAGTGCCTTTGATTTATCCTCCTCTGCCACATAAGTTGAGGCATTAAGAAGTGTTCAGTAGAACATTGATAAGCTCTCGCTCCTAGATCATCAGTTAGTACATGTGACACTGTTCTCTGTGAAACATTCATCTCTTGTGACATCACTTTCTGCATTCTCACAAGATTATGGCAGAGGCATGCCTAACAGCTCACACAAGCTGTTATATCCTAATGCAGCATGGTCTACCTGTTCTTTGGTGGTCAGATACATTTTTCTGTATCAATATATCAGTTAATAGTCCAATACACAAACATTACTGATCTTAAGCATTTTTAGCGTGTTAAAAATAACAGGTGGCTACATTCCAACCTTATGAAGCTATTATAGCTACATGGTTCTCATAATCTTCCCACTGCATGTTAACCCATACAGCTAGACAACTCTCTTTCTCTCTCTCTTCTGATAAACAAGCAAATGTTGGCTGCACACACAGCACACCTGGGCTCATGCAATTTTGTGGGCAGCACCTGGGTTGGTAACCACTATGGAGTCAACAGAATCATTGTGGGAGGCCTGCTCAACCAGCAACATGTCTATCATATTGAACCTTGAAATCATTCATACTCCCTGCATTCATAATGCACTCTAACAATATATTTCATTCACCAACAACTCTCCACGTAAAATATCTACTCCTCACACTCTTCTTCACCACATCTTTATACAACTTCCAGGGATGGCCTCCCATTCTGCCCATCTTAACATCTACTCTTTTTATAATTCCTTCTGTATTAATTTAATAGAATCCCTTAACTAACTTGAAGGTCTCTATCATATCTACTCTTTTCCTTCTATCTACCATCCTCTGTAATCCACATTTCCTCAAATACTCTTCATTCATCTTTGGGACCCTCTCTAGTGCTTCCACATCATAATGAAAACTAGGTGACTAAATTTGAGCACAATATTCCATATGTGGTCTGATCAAATGCCTTATACAGAAGCAGTATTACTACATCACATCCTTAACCCTATATGTCAATGTATTTCTTATTATAGTAGCAAATGTGCAGTCTTTGCAGCACTTGCAATGTGCCCTCAGAACTTTAGTCCACTGTCTACCATCACTACAAAATCCAGAATGTCATCCATTTCCTGAAGTACAGTTTCACCAATATGGTACATAGCCTTATATCTCTGTATCCCAAAGTGCAACCTTGCATTTATTAATATTAAAACTGCAACCCCCCACTCATTTGTCCAAGCTAAAAGTATATTCAGATCTTCCTGTAGAGAATTAACATCAGCACTACTTCTGATATTTCTATTCTAACTTTGCATCATCAGCAAACATTTGAAGATCCCCGGTCAATCCATATGAAATATCATTAACAAATAAATTAAACAGTAGGGGTCCAAGAACAGAACATTTTGGCAATACATTCCACTCTCCAACTACTCTCCACATAAAAAATCTACTCCTTGCACTCTTCTTCACCACATTTTTATGCAACTTCCAGCGATGGCCTCTTACTTTTTCCATATCATCTTCCATTCATTTTATAATCCCTTTTGTAATAATCTGGTAAAATTTCTTAATTTGAAAGTCTCTGTCATATTACCTCTTTTCCTCCTATCCACCAAACTCTGCAATCTACACTTCAATTGCTGTGAAAATATGTAATCAAATCTGAGCCAAAAGTCCATGTGTGGTCTGACCAATGCCTTATACAGAGGCACCACATCACCTCCTTATCTATAAATGTCAATGTATTTCTTATCATAGCAGTAACGCACAGTCTTCACAACACTTGTAATGTGCCCTTAGAACTTTAGTCTACTCTCAACCATCACCCCAAGATCTCAACTCTCATCCCCTTCCTGATGCACAGCTCCACCAATATATTACCTAGTCTGGGTAATATCAGATTTTCTTGTATCAAATTTTCCTGTAGAGAATTAACATCAGCAATATTCCTGATAACAAGATGAATAAAGGTAGAAATCAATTGCATGAGGAGTATAAAGATCAAACCAGGAAGGTGAGTCAATTGGTAAGAACAGCAAAACTACTATGAGCAGAAATTAGCAAATTAGGCCAAAAGAAACCCTAGAGAGTTTTTCAGATGTGGCAAGCAGAAGGAAGAATTATTATGGTAAAACGATGTTAATGATAGAATGGTAACTGATGCAGAAGACATCGTTAAAGTATTCATGAACAATTTATAAGTGTTTCATCCTCATCAGGGTGAAATCATGAAAAATTCAAATGCAGAAGACACAGGAGAGGATGGCTTAATTGCGAGTGAGGAGGAGATATATATGAGGAAATAAATAAGCTTCATGTCAATAAGGTGACAGAATTTTATGACATATCATGTGTCTTAAGGGAATGTTCCAGGGAATTGGCAGTAGCATTGGCATGCCTGTTTAAGAAGAGTCTTATAACTGTACAAGTTCGAAGAGAGTGTAAAGAAGGTGTAAAATTTTTCCACTGCATAAAGATGATGATTAGACTGAAAAGAGATTGGTAAGAAATAGAATACAGAAATTGGTTGATAAAGCAGTATTCTCTATGCTTGTCACAGCATGGAATTGTTAAAGAGAAATCATGTTTTACTAACTTATGTACTATGACAAGGTGACAAATGTCTTGAACAAGTGAGATGCATGTACAGTAGTGTATTTAAAAAGCCATATTTAAGTTAAATAACCTGAAATGGATGGGATTGGATAACACACCAGTGAGCTGGATCGGTGACTGCTTGTTAGATAGCTATCGGAAAGTTGTATATGGGGGAGGGATGGGCAGTTTCCCAAAAGCAGAAAGTCACTATTGGTGTGCCACAGGGATCTGTATTAGGGACATTGTTGTTCAGTTTGTATATTAATGATACTGGAGTGGGTTTAAGTGGTGATATGCAACTGTTTGCAGATGATGCAAAATTGGGGTAATGTGAAGTCAAGCAGATGATATGACCTTACAGGAGGACTTGAATGGATTGCATGAATGAACTGGTAAGTGGAAATTGTCAGTTCAGTGTTGCAAAGTGTAAAGTTTTGAAATTTGGAAAGCAATGATGGGATGCAAAGTATACACAAGGAGGTAGAGGAGATGAGAGATCTGGGAGTGGTGGTAGACAAGTAACTAAAATTCAGGAGTCACATTGCACAAATTGTCTCATCAGATAATGGCAATAATGCAGAGGACCTTGATGTGCAAAAATAAAGAGGTTATGATTCCATTGTATCAGGCCTCATATGGATTATTGTGCACAGATTTGGTCACTGAGTTTTATGGTGACTAAGACATGTTAGAAAAGATCTAGAGAAGATTCACAAAGGTGGTTAGTGGTCTTTGGCATGTGGAGTATGAAGACAAATTGAAAGAATGTAAATTGCAAAGCCTTGTGAATATGAAGAGGGGGGGGGGAATATGATTGAGGCATATAACTTAGTCAGGAGTTGTTATCAGCTTGACATGGAAGAAATTTTTCATAGAATGGGAGTGGGAGGAAGAGAACAAAAGGTCATCCTTGGAAACTGTATAAGGAGTGTGTGTGTGCGCAGAGCAGTAAGGAGATAGTTCTTTGCATGGAGAGTGGTTGGCGAGTGGAATGCATTTCCTGAGTGTGTTGTGAATGTAGACACAATGAAATGTTTTAAGGAATGGTTAGATGAGCTTTATGTATGATAATGTGCAACTCTAACAATAAGTCTCTGATTCCATGGAGGTCAGATGTTAATATTAATAATAATAATAATTCTAGATAACTTTGGATCATGGGCAAACATTTGAAGATCACCAGTCAATCCACATTAAAAATTATTAAGCAATAAGTTAAACAGTAGGAGATCCAAGAATACAGTCCTGATACACATTGCTAGTCTCCTTTTCTGAGACACTACTTCATCATACATGACTTGCTGGTATCTTTTAGAAAGCCAATCTTCAACCCATCTAACCAATCTGTTATACAATCCCACCTTCTTCAGCTTATAAACCAACTTGTCATGTGGTAATCTATCAAATGCCTTTACAATGTCTATGAATATGAATGTCACTGTATATGAATCTCCCTTATTTAACACATTTGTTACCTTATCATAAAATGTTAGCAGGTTGTTAAAACAAGACCTGTTCAGTAATGCTAGTTGAGTAATGAAAATCATCTTCCACTTAAAAAAAAAATTTTACAAAACCTTTATATCAGGATTTAAATCCAAAGCCTGTTGTTAGTAAAGCAAAGATATTCACTTCAACTGAACTTCATATTCTCTCTCTCATATATATATACAGGGTGTTCGGGATAAATTTGACAGTTTCGTAAGGAAAAAGAAAATCTTCTTTGTATCTATTAAATTTAATGAATTGACAAAAAAACATTACAGGCAGAGTTAATTACAATACTATCAACAAGATTTACTCAAAATAACCACCATTAGCATCGATCACAGCTTCAATTCTGCTTCGGAACCTCGAACAAGCTGATGCTACAGTCTCCCTGGGAAGGGCCGCAAAAACTGTTTTAATTTTATCCATTAACTGGGCTTTTGTATTACTGGAAGTGCGATTGGTGTCTTTTTCAACTGCGCCCCATACAAAATAATCCATGGGGTTAAGGTCTGGGGAGTTTGGAGGCCAAACATTTGGACTGGTGAAGTCGTAGAAATTTTCAGACAACCATTTTTGACTTTTCCCAGAGGTGTGGCAAGGGGCCGAATCCTGCTGCCATACATACGGCCTACCATTGCCTACCCTTGTTATCCAGGGCTTGACTACAGTTAGCAACTCCACGAACAAAGCCCGAATTCCAATGCCAGGGTTCTTCAACACCTGTTCCTGCAGATTTGCGAGGAATTCTGCTGTACGAACGCAATCAGATCGTCTGCTAGGGATCTTTCTTCTTGCTACATCCTCGTAGTCACCATTGCAAGTCTCTAGTTCATGCCTGATTGTTTTTACTGTATTCAGGGAGCATTGGGCAGCAGTCGTAATATCCTTATTTTGATGGCGGGCACGAATCATCATGATACAAGTTATTCTCTTCCATGATTCAGGTGGGTTCCAGCTATCCATCCTTTCTGACATCTTGTATGTGAATGAAGAAGGGTCCAAACTTTTAAATGAAGAGAAGTGTGTGTTAATACATGTAACTTACGGAAAAATATAATTAATTATAAATATGTCAAATTTATCCCGAACACCCTGTATATATATATATATATATATATATGAGAGAGAGAGATTAAAAATTAAAAATTTTTAAATATATATATATATTTAAAAATTTTTAATGACGAGAACCGAGGTTTAAATAAAAAACTTTAATTACAGTTTCGTCTAAAACCAGACTTCATCGGGTGTGAGATAAACACATAAATACCAGTAACCAATCTAAAGGAATTGGTTTAGTCATTAAAAATGTTTAAATATGATACATTCTTCTATTTAAACTCTAGCCGAAGAAACTCTAAACTCTTCAATTTAAACTCTAGATTGATTACTGGTATTTATCTCACACCTGATGAAGTCTAGTTTTAGATGAAACTAGTAGTGTAATTAAAGTTTTTTTATTTAAACCTCGGTTCTAGATAGTCATTAATTTTTTTTTTTTTAAATATGATATCAAACTGAGTAAATCTTCAATCAAACATATATATATATATATACATACATATACAAATGACCAGCTTGCTATCACTATGCAGACTAAGCAAGAATGTACTCAAAATTGATCTTTTTGAGCATAAGTCACATTCATTCTGTCTGAGTTTCCTTCAAACAGAATGAAAGTGACTACATTACTCTTCAGTACTTAGTAGGAAATAGGTTCAGTAATGAATCTATCTCCTACTCTCCTGATTAACTAAAAAAGTAAACTTAGGTTTCCATTTATTCAAATTCCAGATAAAACACATTATAATCAATACAGTATCAATATCAATACAGTCAATGCTTTTTTATCCTGTTTTCAGAAAGTAATAACAGGTTGTTAAAAACAAGACTGTCTGTTAATAAATTCACATTGTTCTCTATACATCCATCAATTCAGACCAAGTGTAACTTTCATTAGTACTTGGTAGATGGATTGGTTAATGTGCCTGTTTTCCAACAGGCTGTGGGTTTGAGTCCTGCTTTTTTGATTGTCAGTAGGTAGGATATGAATTTCAATGCCCAGTATGAGGCCATAGTTCTGCTTATTGGAAGCCCAAAGTGATTGAATAAGTTCCATGTAGTCTCTAGAGCATGGTTTCTGAACTATATAAAAAAAGTAAATAAAATAAAAAACTATAAAAGAATCAACCTCTTGTGTGTGGAAGACACACAGATAAAAAAAAAAAGAATATGAAACATGCAAAGGAAAAAATACTAAGAGACAAGGCAATTATATTGATCACAATAAAAACAATTACTAAAATATTTTAAAGAGAAAATTATTAGAGGCGTCTTTCTCCACATATAGTATATCTGTGTTTTCTCTACCCCATATTAACAATAAAAAAAAAAGTTGCATTTGAATAGGAACAGATATGATGAAATATTTCTGTGGGAACCATGGGCTCTGTTTTATATGAATAGTAAGATGCATACTACTACACTGCATTTGAATCCAATTTACACCAAAAATGCTCTTATAAACTGGGAAAAAATAAAAGGTTACATTCTGCATGCATATATATATATGCATGCATACTGTATTACAGAACTTTATTTTATGTCAATAAACATAAAATAAAGTTCTGTAATACAGAACACTATTGACATAAAATAAAGGCTGTAAACCTATGATATCTTTTAGTCACAGTTGAGTTATGATCATATATAATCTAGAAACCATGAGAACAAACTTTTTCAAGCCATTTTAGGCTCTTATAAGCAATATGGTGCCTTGCCTTGGGCAACGAAAAATCATTTTCTATGTAAAGGCTTTTACAAATATCCATGCCACATTAAGATTTGAATTCATGGCCTATAACTTGAAAAGCAGAGATTACCCGCTTGGCTAACCAGGACAGTCTGGTATTTCATATCTTTCATAAAGGACAACTGCATGTTCAAATACATATCCATGCTGCTTTTCTCCCTTAACAAGCTTTATGATATTACATCAGTCCAAGTCCTAAGCTTGTGTTTAACAATTCATTCAGCTGTGTTCATTGGTCACTATGATAGAATGAGAGCTCACTACACTAAGTAGCTGAATACTGTGTCAATTACTGTATTTATGCATATTTATAGATAGTGCATACTGTCATTTGTCAAAACTGAGAGATTTATTAAAATATATAAATATTAGTAAATATATCAATAAATTATTACTAGTTTTTGGGTATGAAAATCCTTAAATATTACAACTCAGCAATTTTGATAATACAACTGGCCTGGTGACATAATATAGCTGGCTGAGTGGATAACATGCCTGCTCTTCAACTGAGAGTCGTGGCTTTAGATCCTATCTTGGGCATGGATATTTGTACAAGCCTCCTTTACACGAGAATATATAACTGTTGGAATTTATAGGGTTTGTCTTTTTATTTTTTTAAATTTTTTTTAAAAAGATTATTTTGTTTAACACGTTCTGTGCTAAGTCTGTTCAAGAAATTTTTCATGTTTATTGGGATTAAGAACCAATGACTGAGCTAGTAAATAATCAATGCTACCACATCTGATTTATTTATTAATTTATAGCAGTAGATTTGTGTTATAAATTATTTAGTAATTTATGACAAAAAATTCATTGTTATTAGTATACACAAACTCCTATTAAATTCAGAAATACTACTGGTTAAAAATTACCTCAGGTTCAGGATGGCCTCCTGCTCTATCAATCATTCCTTGTGCTTCTCCACATCTTTTGCTCCTTCTAATAAAAATGAAGTAATTATCTAATGTTTCTAACAATGCTCCAACTCCAAGAGGATCACTCATATATGCCTGAGGATTGTTATGATCCCTCCTTCCTTCTTCTATGAGAAAGCTAACATTAGGACTACAGTTGGTCCCAAGGAATTCTTTATAGGAGGTTATGCCTAATGATATTGATATAAGAGGAAAATCTTGAATATTTTCTTGCTTTTCATGATATACATGCAAAGAATGCAGTCTAAATTTTAAACCATCATACAGTAAAGGATTTTTTGCAGTTTGTTCATTCCAAGTTTCCTCAATATACTGATCTTGCTTTAAATGATATTTTTTATTATACTGTAAATTCAGTTCTACTGATATATGCTCTTCACTCAAACCAAAACCTCTGGAACAAACTATTACACAGACAAATTCTTGCTGCATTTTAAATATTTTATCACTACAACTTTAATATAATCTTAGTTATTTCAATCCACTATTCCTTACTGAAACTAAAAAGAAAATATTATTTTATGCTCTTCTAAAAGTTCACTTCATCATAATTACTTCCTTGGATATGATATTGCTAATACAGTAAGATTTGAAGCTCACAAAAATTTATGAGAAATTAAATTTTTTTATTGTGCAAGCACTAAAGTCACAAAACTTTTTAACCATTATTATTATTACTGACACCTCCATTGACTTATGAACTAACGCTGGGATTGAATTATAAATTCATCTAAACATAAGCGTTTGAATGTGTAAGCATTCTAAAATGAGAGATGTGATTAAGTTCATGGTATTTTTATGAGTTATTTAATAAAACGTTTTATATAGTAATGTATCCAGGTTAAGCTTTTATCTTTATAACACTGTTCTCCTAGGCACATCTTTAACTGCTATTTGTGTCATATCCCATTATATTATTCATAAAGGATAAAAACATTTCAGGGTCAGCACGGGGAAAAGGTCTAATTTTTTTATAATCTAGCGATAAAAGCGCATCCTTTAAGGATCTGCATTTACATAACTTTAAATATCCGTCTTTTTCGAACTGTACCGCCAATTCTTGTTGATGGTTCTCCATTAGAGAATCATTTATAACAACTATAAGAAGTTTCTTGGATTCTAGCGATTCCAATATGCTACCAGCACCAGCATGACTAATTACTAATGTTGCATGTTTAATGTCGTCAGCTACTGAAGTTTTATATCGAAAATACTCGAGTTTTAAATTTCCGTTTTGTTTCACTGATGGTTCAAATATTCCTCTGCCAATCTGAAATACAATATTTTCACATCCCAAAGCTTCTAGTGTTTTCAGTATTTCATCTGAGCATATCGTTTCAATCAATAAATCAAATGAAGTACTGCCTACTGTGACAAAAATTCTTTTGAAAATTTCCATTTTTCTATATATAAATTTACTGATGCAATCACAAGGAAAAGGGGAGAAAAATAACTAACTTAAGCAAAAAGGAAGTATCGATCTGAAGCGAAATAAGAGAAGTATAAACCACGTATTCAAAATAGCTAAATTTCAAACAACATAAAACAGTTTCCCTTTTCATGTTCAGAGTCCCTTAATTACCTGAAATAGCGATATACTATTATTATTATTAATGTTATTATTATTATTATTAATTATAAAATCTCGTTTATAATTTTGGCAATTTTTTCGTTAATTCTCAATGGTTTGCATATTACTTTGTGTATTAACACTGACTGACGCACACGGCATTAGCCTGAAATTTTTCGAGTATATTATTATTATTATTAATGTTATTATTATTAAAAATAAATAAAAAATCAGCTAACGCCTTTTTATTCCCGTATACGGCGAGTAGGCGAGGCCATTTAGCCCTCTCTAACTTTTGGAGACTGAGTGGGCAGTTCAATCTCCACTGGTACCCAATCAGAGATAGATGGCCCAAGGCTATCACTAATTAAGCAGTATACAGTGAAGAGAGACGGCTCAAATGTGCCGCTATCTCGTGGTCCTAACATAATATATTTAATGTCTGAAATAATGTGGGTTCTACGGTCGGTTTTCTTGAGTTTACGGGACGAAAAACCCGAGTTTCCGGGAGGAAAAACCCGCTTGCCCGTGCCAGAGATCGACTAACTCGGGAACCGGTCGAAAACAAGGCTTAGAAAAATTTCCTCTAGTCGCAGACTAGATTCGAAACCAAGTCTTCCTTCGTGCGTCCAAGCGCCGTGGTGTGCAAACACTACATCCACTGAGCTACACAAACTCGTTTACAATTCTGGCAATTTTTTGCGTTAATTCTCAATGGTTTGCACATTACTTTGTGTATTATCACTGACTGATGCACACACAGCATTAGCCTGAAATTTCGAGTATAGCATATCCTCTCAGGAAGCTTTTATTTATTATTATTATGCACAGTGGCGCACTCAGGATTTAATCTTGGAGGGGACCCAAACACCCAAGATTTAATCTTAGGGGGGGGGGCAGAGTTGAGTAGACGATTTACGAATACACACACTACGCATTGCATACGACCTATGACTCAGCATCTGCAGTGATCGCCAATACATGACAAATAGTATAGAAATAGAAGACACAACATAAATTTTAAAAAATTAAATTTTAATTGGGAAAAGATTTTTGGAAAAATTTCTAGTGTTTATTTCCTTTTTCTTTTATTGGGGAGGACAAGGCCCCTTTCCCCCTCCCTGGGTGCGCTACTGATTACGCAACACTCCCATGGAGCAAGGGCTCATCCACGGAGGCGATTTTACACAACACTGTACACATAACTACATACACAAGATCATGTAAAACATACAGGAGATTACATCAGCATATTTCAATAAAAATTAAAGTAAATTTTTTATTGAAAAGAGGGATAGAATGTGTTGTCATCAGAAAAACAATGAATAGGACAACAGTTTGCTGAACAGGCTCCTGTGCCAGGATTGGATCCAATGCCAATCCTGGCAGAGAAAAGTCAAGAGTAGCCGTTAGAGTTTTATCAATCCTTTCTGGCGGGTGGCAATGATGGGTGGTAAATACTGAAAGATTAGGTATAAATGGAGATTGGCGGATTCCATATTACATGATCACTACTTAGTTGGTGGAATTACAGAAGGTGAAGAATTGTTTGCTACTGACTTTCTCTATTGTTTTTGAAAGAACTGACGTAAAATCAATTGGATGGTACTTTTTAGGTTGATTAAATCACTTTATTTTAATGGGCTGAATATTGGATTGATTCCATGCTGTAGTAGAGTATCCGCTAGTCGAGTAGGAATAATTGAAGAGACGATAAAGGATTGATATTAGTTTTAGATCCCTTTTAGCACAAGAGGGAGATATTATCAGGATCTGAAGACTAGTTATTGTCCAGACTATTCAGAATTCTTCTGATTCATTCTGACGAAAATCTACAGGCAAGCAGTTATTCATAAAATGGGGATTTCTTTGTATTAGCTATCAGTGCATGATTTGCAGGAGAAGAATAATAGCAGTAATTCAGTCTTATCTTTGGGCGATGATAGTTTCATCCTGGATGTGGAAGAGGTGGAAACTTTTACTAAGGTACAATAGTCAAGGTACCAAAAGACTCGACCGACATTCGAGCCAGAAACAAGTTGGCAGCATCCCTCCCCTCCCCAGTTGTTGCGAGCTGCAATGCTTGCACTGATGTGAAACTGAAACCATGCATAAAATCAATTGTTGGGAATTTAGGATGGATGGGGAACAAGGCCTTCATTCTAGTAAGAATTATTCTGTCTGAGAAAGTGTTTGGATCTAGTAAATGGGTAATTAGTCGGATTATGAAAGGAAAAAGCAGAATTCACTGAAATCGTTTTATTTGGCATTCTTGTAATGTTTTCTGCTTCTTCCTTTCCAGTAATAGACCTATTATGGTCTCGTCCCATCTTTTCAAAGGGACCTCTATTCCTTCTCCTTTGAGATCGATATCTTTGTATATCTCTCTCTGGGAATCTTCCTTCACTCATTCTTTCTTATGTTGTCTCCATCTATCTCTACTGTATAAAGATCGACGTGGTCTAAGACAGATATCAACTTAAGTTTCTTTAAGATATCGGTATTTCTTTTGAAGTCTAGTCTATTATATCCAGTTGTTTTGTGCAGGAACCTCACTTCAGATCTTATTAGTCTTTTTTTATCTGATTGAGTTATGGTACGGACATCTGAACCATATGTTAGGATAGGTCTTGCTATTGAGTTATAGATTCTTATTCTTGTTTTCTTGTTTGTTAAATTTGGATTGAATATCTGATTAAGAGGTTTTGTTATTCTTATATAACTGGTTATTTCATAATGCATTGCTTTCTCTCTTTCATATAAGTGGTAACCTAGATATTTCAAAGTATTAACCTGTTCTATAATATTATCGTTCATGCAAATTTTGCTTCTAATGGGGTTAATTAAATAGCATAACTGTGGTTTTGGAAGTGACGATTTCCATAT
The DNA here is from genome assembly GCF_054136105.1 of Typopeltis vanoorti. NCBI lineage: Eukaryota > Metazoa > Arthropoda > Arachnida > Uropygi > Thelyphonidae > Typopeltis > Typopeltis vanoorti. The sequence continues at coordinate 70,379,123 of NC_143559.1, forward strand.
TGTATGTTTTTGTTAAATCATTTAATGAAAAGGCTGCTCGGTGTAGTTAATCTTCGTTATCTTAAATTAGAACCTGGTGATCGGCGAATAAAATTGTACCGATGTTGGTGTAATAATTTATTTGAATGCCAAAACTGGTTATTTCCCTCTACTCTGTTATAATATTATTAATATAGATATTAAAGAGGAGTGGCAATAAATTTCATCCTTGTCGGATACTGCATTTATGTTCTGTGATTCAGATTTTTGTGCGGCTACGTTTATTTTTAAAATTAAAAGAAACACACGTATTAACCACAGTGAAAATAATTTAATTGTAAATATTTCATCCTAGGTATCTTAGGACATGAGTTTCCTGGTGTTGCACTACCTTACCTCACTCCTGAAAATATCTTCAAGCGCAAACTTTATTTACTTACACTTGGATAAAGAATTAAACTAAATTTATTATAGTCTAACCAAGTGGAAAATAAACTTCAACATCTTTATTTAAGTATTTTATTTTAATTATGAACTCACCACAGATTTTGTTATTTAACAAAAAAATAAAAAATAAAAATCTTTATTTTAATTTGGTTATTGTTATATATGATAAATTTAGTTTAATCCTTTATCCAAGTCGAAGCAAACAAAGTTTGCTCCTGAAAATATCTTCAGGATTGAGGTAAGGTAGTGAAACACCAGGCACTTTAATTAATTGGTTAGGAATGTTGTTATCTTATAAAATTTCCAGTAGCTTATTACGATTAACTTTATCAAAGGCCCGTTTTATAATCGATGAATAATATATGGGTCTTTAAATTTAATTCTTTTCTTTTTTCTATCAGGAGCTTGAGAGTTAAAAAAGGCGTCGATGCAAAATCTGCCTTTATGCAAATTGTTTTGTTTCTCTCCAAAAATATTTTCATAATATTTGGTTAATTTAGTCTTTAAGAGGCTTGAATATGTTTTATATGCAATATTTAAAAGGATAATGCCTCTATAGTTTTCACATTCATTAATATTACGTTTTTGAAGATGGGAACGATATCATAGTATTTTGCCAGTTCTCTTGTGGTAATTGGCCATTTAGGATTTTATTCATGAATACTAGTAGTTTGTATCTGAAGTTGTCTCCAGAGAATTTGAAAAGTTCCATATTGATACCATCTTCTCCTTGGCTTCTGTGATTCTTGCATTGTTTAAATATTGTCTCTAAATCTTAAAGAATAAAGGAGTCTTGAATTATTTGTAGATAATAGTACTGAGAGTGGGTTATCATCAATTGTTCATAATTCTTTGTATTGGTCTATAGTATTTAGACCAATTCTCCAAAGTTATGGGGTTGATCTTGATCGATTCTCTAAGGTTATTATTCATGTATTATAAAAATTTATTTATGTCTGTTTGAGGTTTATCAACAGGGCTGCGCCAACCCGAGGGTACAAGGGGTGCACTACACTCGGGGCGGCAACATTGATAGGGTGGCATTTTATGTAGCTAATATCTAATTTGGATTATACAATGCAGTATTAGGGGCGGCCGATAAAAGTTTGCACCAGAGCAGCAAATACCCTTGGCGTGTCACTTCTTCTTCTGCAGTTTTTCCCACTTAAGTAATGTCGCTTTTTTGTGGTGAGTCTCCTCCACAACCTCCTGCCTTGGGCTGTAGCCACATCGAAGTTTTTCATCCTCAAGTCCTCCTCCACCATCTCTTCTTTGACCGTCCGCGCTTCCTCTTCCCCTGCACATCCATCTGCATGACCTTTCTTCCACACATACTCTTCCTCCCTCCTCATCATATGACCAAACCATCTCAACCTTGCCTCCTAAGTTCGTAATTTTCTTGCATCTTTGCTCCTAAGTTCGTAACTTTCACCATTCCCCTTACATAATCATTTCTCAGACGATCATTTCTAGTCACACCGCACATCCACCTAAGCATTCTTATCTGCACTACCTCCATCCTGTTCATGTTATTTTTCCTCAGGGCCGCAGTTTCCATAGCATACGTCATAGCTGGTCTCACTACTTCCTTGTAGATTTTGCCTTTAAGATTGATCGGTACCCTCTTATCGCATAGCATTCCAGCCATCTCTCTCCCATTCCACCATCCAGTTTGTATCCCATCATGCTTCATTCTCAGCCTCAACATCCTCTTTCATTGTTGAACCTAAGTATCTGAAGTCACTGACCTTCCTGACGACATTTCCTTCCAGCTCTAGATCTGTCTCCTGGCTGCCATCCACTTTGCAACACATATACTCTGTCTTACTTCTGCTCAGTCTCATACCTCTTCCAGTACTTTCCTCCAACTTTCCAGTTTAGCTTCCACTTCTTCTCTTGATTCTGCACACAGCACGATGTCATCTGCATACGCCATAGTCCAAGGCGCGTCTTCTTTCACCTCCTCCGTCACCACCTCCATCACAATATTAAACAGGAACGGACTTAATGCTGAACCTTGATGCAAGCCAACTGTTACGGGAAAACTTTCCGTCTCTCCCAGGCAGGTTCGAACTCTTGTCTTCACATTTCTGTACATCTCCTGCACCAACCTGACATATTTTTCTGGTGCCTTCTTCTCCCTCAAATACCGCCAGACTTCTTGCCTTGGCACTTTATCAATAAAAACCAGACGTAGCTCCCGTTGCTTCTCTCGAAACTTTTCCATCATCTGTCGTAACCCAAAGATAGCATCTGTGATCGATCGACCAGGCATGAAGCCAAATTGCTCCTTTGCAATCTCCACTTCCTTCCTCGGTCTTCCATCAAGAACCCTCTCTTGGATCTTCATTGTGTAGGACATCAACTTTATTCCTCTGTAATTCTTACAGTCTTGGGCATCTCCCCCTTTACTCTTCTAGATGGGGACAAGAGTACTTTCCCTCCATTCCTCAGGAATATATTTTCCTGTTGAAAAACTTTTATTAACAGGTCCAACAGCAGGTCAATTCCCTCTTCCCCTAGTGCCTTCCATGCCCCCACTGGGATCCTGTCAGGGCCTACCGATTTTCCATTCTTCATCCTCTTTACGGCTTCCTTCCTTGGCTTGCCACTGTTTATCAATATTGTTTTCTAAATTGGTAACGAAATTGTCCCATTAGACTCTATGTCTTTTACGTGTTTCTCTTTTTCTATTGCCCTTTTGTGTTTATATTCAATTTCATCCTCTATTTTGTTTGTGCTTAACCATTTTTTATAGGCCTTCCTTTTGATTTTTCTTTTTTCGTTTCCTTTTTTTGTTTAATTCCCAAATTTTTTCGGTCTGTATCTTCTGAAATATTGCAGAGATGATTCCAATCTTCATTAGCAGATTCATTTCAAGGTAGTTGCTATAATTTTTCATTTATTTTTTGCTGATATAGTTTTCTTTTATCGGAGTTGGATAATGAGCTGACTTTGAAACTAAGTTCTCGGTTGTCTAATAGATACTAGTACTTTATCTATCTTGAGGGGAACCGTACTGATGTCACACATAGATAATGCTCTGATTAAATTTAAAACCTCGGAAGACTCTAACGTTAAGAAAAAATCTACCAATTTATTATTTGCTCTAGTATAGGCTATAATAGATTTCATTCCTCTTGCTGACCATGTGAATTTATGGAGACTTATTGTAGATAGAGAAATCAATTAATCTTTAGCTGGTTCTATTTTTTACTAATTCCCCAAACGTTCCGAAATGATTTGGGATTTTTCAATTGCCTATGCGATCTTTTAAATCACCCAGCAGTAATAAAATGTCATTTTTGTTTATTTTTTTCCGTTATATTTTGGAGTTGATTATAGAAATCCGAACTTTCTTCTTCACTCCCTTCTCTGGAGCTATTCGTTTCAGAGAAGGGAGTGAAGAGAATTGTGAGATCTTTCATTCCAGTATTTATAGTTCTTGATATTGTCTTTAATGGATTTGCGAATCATAATTGATAACCCTGTTCTTGCTCTCTGGTCCTCTTGTACTCCATTACAGAAATGTAGAAGAAGGCATGTTCAAAAAAAAAAAATAAAATAAAATAAAAAATAAAAGACCGAACGTTTGCTATAAAGACGTAATTAATCATTTTACAACATTTTAAGCATTGTGCTGTTTAAAGTAGTCCTCTCTACTGGCAATACACCGTTCCGAACGTTTTTTCTATTGTTGGAATGCTTCCTGGAACGCCCTTTCTGTGATGGCGCGCAGTTCTCTTATCGCATTTTCCTGCATCTCCTAGATTGTTTGGAAACGTACTTTCAAAGTGGGTTTAAGTTTGGGAAACCGGAGAAAGTCTGCTGGGCTAAGTCCGGAGAATAGGTTGGATGGGGCACAATGAATATCTGATGTTTTGCCATATAACAGCGGATGAGGAGCGACACGTGAGCCGACACATTGTCGTGATGCAACATCCAAGTCTGGTTTTCCCACAATTCAGGCCTCTTCCTGCACACAGAATCCCTCAGACGCGGTAAAACTTTCTGGTGTAACTCTTTGTTTACAATCTGAACCACGTGGACAAATTCATAATGGACAATGCCTTTCCAATCAAAAGCACAGTCAACATCATCTGGAACTTCAACCGACTCATCTATCGACGATTAAACCACTCATAGCACTGCGTTAGGCTCATAAAGTCCTCCCATATGCTTGTTTAAGCAATTGAAATATCTCTAAAATGTTTAGCAAGTTTGGATATATTTCACTTTCACGCCCGCACGCACGCACGCACACACGCACGCACGCACGCACGCACGCACACACACACACACACACACACACACACACACACACACACACACACACACACACACACACACACACACACACACACACACACACACACACACACACACACACACACACACACACACACACACACACACGTTGTTCTTCAAGTTCTTTTATTGTCACTTTGTCACTAATCTAACAAATGGCTTGTGTACGTGTTCACTTCAGCAGAATGGGGCAAATGGCAGTTTTTTTCTCAAAACCTGCCTCTAGGTGCGCTTAGTAATCGAAACGCGTTCTCTGTGCCAGTTAGCGCCAGTACCGTTGACAGGGTGTAGCACAGTGGCAGCCTGCCTCACGGCACTGCTTAATAAGGGCGCTCGTTCAGCCATATTGCGGTAGGCGCCGTCGCTACGCTAACAATTCCTGTAGGAAGTGCGGAAAAACGTTTTTCCAAGCTTAAACTGATTAAAAATTATTTGCGAACAGCAATGACCCAAGAATGATTGGTTGGTTTAGCAACTATATCGAAAGAGGCGGACATAGCTTATAATTTAAATTTAGAAGAGCTTATAAACAGTCTAATTGGGCAATATCCCCATAGAGGCAAACGTTTACCTTGATTACCTTACCTTGATGGACCTGTGATTTAAGTCAGAATTTCTCCATGACAAGTCATAAAGAGTCCAGCTGTTCCTGTCTTGGGCCATCCTCCCCCCATTTTCTTCCGAGTTTCTTAATCATTGGGTCTTCCCACCTTATGATTGGTCTTCCATGTTTCCTTTTGGTATCTCTCGGATAACAGTTTTAACTAACTCTGACTGTCCATCTGTTGTCTCTCATTCTGGCGAGATGTCCTGCCTATCTTCTTTTGCTCTTGTAGATTGCTTTTATTACATCTGTGAGTCCAGGCTTCTTCCTGATTTCTGTGTGTTCCATGAATTATTTCTTTGAGACTTGAAAGTAATTAGGATACTAATGAATTGGTTACTAGCCAAAGCACAAGGTGTCGCTAGTGGTGGGGCTGCCACCTTGAGGCACTTAGAATTGCCTCTTTTTCTTTAGTAGGTAATGGAAAACATAGTTTGAGAGGAAAGAGTTACCCCCTCCCTTGAATTGCTCTAAATAGCATTTGGGGAGGGAGGAAGGAGTAAGAAAGAGAAAAGAATAGTAAAAGACCAGTCTACAGTTGTATACTGTAGGAAGTAAGATCATGTTTAGCTCGGGTATCACGGGTTTACCATGCCCTTAATCACCAGTGTGAGTCCCTGAGACCTGACGTTACAAGGGTGCCAAATGGAAGGACTGACAATGTCAGAAGCCATGACACTGAGAATGGCTGAATGAAGGCTGTTCCATGGAGAAAAAGCAGGGAGAGGGTTGCAGTATGCGTTATTAAAAGGGTATTTGATATATGCAATGTCTTAATGGCAAACACTTTGGCAACCCTGATTATTTTGATCAGTTCAGTTAGAGAATGAAATCCAGTTTAGTTGTAGTAAGTAGTCGCCGAGGAAGAGGACCTATCTATTTGGATATTTCGATTGTAGAAGATTAGCTTTTAGAGGTGGGTAATCAACAAGGTTAGAGTGAATTTCAGAGTTTGTCCAGCAAAATAGATATCAAATGAATGCAACAAAGTTTATTCAGGAGATTTCGAGCAAGAGTATGTCAGACAGAAGAAATTCGAGGTTTTGTCTGTGAGAGGAGTTGAAGGTTCAGATGAATGCAGACTTTTTTCGTGGCCAAATAAATTATGCATAGTACAGTTTGGACAATAGTTGTTATAGTGGTAATGGTTATGGTGTTTTATAGGTTTATTTGTTTGTTTTTTTATTAGTTTCTTTATGCTTGTATTTTTTTTTGGAAAAAAAAACGGCTAATGCCTTTTTATTCCCGTATATAGCGAGTAGGCGAGGCGTTTTTAGCCCTATCTAACTTTTGGTGACTGAGTGGACAGTTCAATCTCCACTGGTACCCAATCAGAGATAGCTTGCCCAAGGCTACCAGTATTTAAGTAGCACGCAGTGACGAGAGACGACTCAACAAGTGCCGCCATCTCGTGGTCCCTAACCCTAACAATCGTATTTAATGTCTGAAATAATGTGGGTTCTACGGTCGATTTTCTTGAATTTAGGGGACGAAAAAACCGAGTTTCCGGGAGAAAAAACCCTCTTGTCCTTACCAGAGATCGACTAACTCGGGAACCGGTCGAAAAAAGGCTTAGAAAAATTTCCTCTAGTCGCCGATTAGATTCGAAACCAAGATAAGCGCCGTAGTGTGCCAACGCCACATCCACTGAGTTACACAGGCTCTTTTGATTAGTTTCTTTATGGTTATATGTTTTTTTGTTTTGTTTTTTGTTTTCTTTTTGGAATTATTTATTATGGGATATTTTATTTTTTATTTTTTATTTTTTACTTAATGAAATAAAATGTCAGGAAACATGGCAAGGCTGTTTCATTAGTGCCTTCCATATTTAGCATAGAGAATAAGTTCAGTTAAGAGTAGGAGCATTTCACAGGAAGTGAAAGAATCTCAAACACAAAGGATGTCCAGTGTACTCTCCACGTCGACTCGACTCTGCCTGCCTTGCTGTACTTGAACCACCTTTAGGCAGGATCTTGCTAAATAAGTGACACTAGGTCTTTTTGCTGTCTCGTCAGGTACTCTTCTGATGAATTACTCTCAAGTTTAATTTCATGTGCTGCAGAACGCTATTTTACTACTGCATCCTCGAATGGAGAAGTCTTGGTCATTACTGTGTAAGTGAGATGTCTTTGAAGGCTATCGCACCCACAATATATGTGAGGAGGGAGAGAAAGAGAAAGATAAGAAAAACAAAATTGTTCTGAAAACCAAACATTGAGGATGGTTACCTTTCACATATTGATTAATCAAGCTAGCGTTTTTTTGTTTTTGTTTTTTGAGATTGTTTACATCCAGGAATGTGTTAGCAGAGCTAATCTCAGGTGATGTGGTCACTTAAACAGAATGCGAGAGGAAAGATTAGCGAAACAAATGTTCTCTGCCTGGTTGGCAGGAAAAACACCCAGAGGAAGACCAAGATATAGATGGATTGATATGGTAAAAAGTGCCTTAGACGATAGAAATATAAGATCTGATAATGTTGGAGTCTTGACTAGTAACAGACGGATTTGGAGGAAAATTTTAGATAGGAAGTTAATAATGATGTAAGTTTGATGTAGTACTCAAGAGGTTTACATATCCTGTTCACCTCTTGAGGGTAGATGTCAGGAACTTGATGATGATGAAGATTGTGGTGTTTTTTTCCACTGGGCAATGAAAGATATATCTAATAACCAGAGGTTATTAGGAATATATGCCTTTGGCATAGCAATACTCAAAAGGTTCATGACAGACGCATCTCTTTAATAACCCAATGGAAGGTACTGAATACTTCCTTCGGTTTATTAATGAGAAATATAGCCATACATACAGTGGAAGTGGAGGTATTGCATCATCTATGATAGCCTGCCCGAAGATAGACTTAAGTTCAAGTCTAGTCGGCTACTGGAGGAACTTTTTCTTTTCCTTTTTTTTTTCTTTCGAATCATGGGCAAACAGGTTTTGCTCCTGTCAACTCGGGTGTTTCGTCCGAAAAACTTAAGAAAATTGACCACAGAATTCACATTGTTTCAGACAGTAACATCCTTTTAGGGTCTAAGAGATAATATCACTTGTTTCCCAGTCTCGTCATTGGTTGCCGCTTATAATTGGCGATAGTCGTATGCTGGCTATTTCTGATTGGTTGTAGGTGGAGAATGAACTGCCCACTCAGTCACCAAAATCTAGAGAGAGTTAAAGAGCCTCGCCTACTCCATATAATGGAATGAAAGGCGTTAGATGATATTTATTTATTTTTAGATAATGAATATGTAACGTAAAATCATAATGCATATGAGGGTTACATTTCCCTACACTTCGGGGTCAAAATAAATAAATAAAAATCAGCTAACGCTTTTTTATTCCCGTATATATTCCTGTAGGCGAAGCCGTTTTTTAGCACTACCTAATTTTCAGAGACTGAGTGGGCAGTTCAATCTCCATTGGTACCCAATCAGAGATAGCTGGCCCAAGACTAACTAACAGGCACACAGTGAAGAGAGACGGCTCAACAAGTGCAGCCATCTCGTGGCGCCTATCCCTAACACTCCTATTTAATGTCTGAAATAATATGGATTCAACGGTCGATTTTCTTGACTTTACGGGACGAAAAACCCGACTTTCCCGGAGCAAAAACCCGATTGCCCGTGCCAGAGATCGACTAACTCGGGAACCGGTCGAAAAAAGGCTTAGAAAAATATCTTGTAGTCGCCGACTAGATTTGAAACCAGGAAGTCTTCCTTCGTGCGATTAAGCGCCGTGATATGCAAATGCCACATCCACTGAGCTACACAGGCTTTTTCGGGCTGAAAGCGGTCGTAAAATGCTTCTGCTGGGATGTTTATTGTATGAAAAAAGGATTTGTTACTGACTCTCTCCACTCATTTATTTTTATATTTCAAGCTATGAAATGCAATAGTATAAAAATGTGTCTTTAAAACTTCTCCTTCAATACTGAAAAACACTGTTCATGGCATGCTACAATACTTACTGTTCATTTGCTGGCTTGATAACAGGCGTTTTAAGCAGATGTACCTAATTACTACAATATAACAAGAAATATAACAAAAAATATAACAACAAGATTAAAGATGGTATGTTGGTATTTCTGTTGTATCTTTCAGAGGCCACTTCATATATATATATATATATATATAAGAGAAAATTCTTGCATTTTCTGGCAGATCGGTGTCAGACCAGCAATAACGGCCTCAAAAGATATTGTCCTGTATTTTTAATTATTTATATAGATATAAGGCGTTGAACTTTGTTTAACTTTTGTTGGTCTTTCTTAGATTTTTGTGCATCTTTCCAAGTGAGTGCAGCATAATATGTCAATGGTAGCAGGGCTCTGGTGTACAAGGTTTAAAGTGTTATAATAGTAATATGTAGAAAATCAACGACATATGCAGTACTTAATGCTGAACTTTGTAAAATAACATGTTGGAATGACATTTGAGATCAGGGCCGCACTTACACTTTTCCCGAGTTGGGTAGGGCCAGTGGCGGTAGAGTGGTTGGGGCATGCACTCATTATTTAGAACCCTTAAATTGGCTCTAATATTTCGGAGACCCCATCTAGAGCCTCGTGCGCCTGTGCATAAGTACGGTCCTGCTCAAGATGATTATTGTATATATGTAAATATTTCAGAGATCAGTAAAATTATTATTAGCTCATTGGAAGTGGCCCATGCCGTCTATAAAGGTTCACCCGAAGAAAGAGAGTCTGAAGTTCTATTCTAGTCGCTGAATACAGGAATTTTACTCTTTTCGACGGTTCCTGAATTAGTTCCTGAATCTCTGGCACAGGCAAGTAGATTTTCTCCTTGCCCATGACGGGACCAAAAACTCGGAAGTTTACGGGTTTTTCGTCCTGTAAACTCAAGAAAATCGAACATAGAACCCACACTGTTTTCAGTCAGGAAAACACTTAGGATTAGGGACCACTAAATGGTGGCACTTGTCAACCTCATCTCTTCACTGGTACCATGTGTAATTAGTGATAGTCCTGGGATGGATATCTCTAATTGGCTACCGGTGGAGATTGAATTGCCCCTCAGTCTCCAAAAGTTAGATAGGGCTTAATCATCCTCGCCTACTCCCTATAGGGGAATAAAAGACATTAGCTAATTTTATTATTATTATTATTATTATTATTATTATTATTATTACTGCACAGCACAAGTTCATTAGCACCTCCAATGAACCTGAAAACTCATAGTCGGAGAACCAAACTACTCTAGCCACACAATAACCATCGTATCACACCATTAACCCAATAGCAGACAGTGAACTCACAACTGATTCTGGCAACCCATTCCATCCATTCAACGCTTTCCAATCGAAAAATATAGTCCTTACACCCTAGCTGACCACACTCTTACCCAATTTCCAGGGAATACCTCTTGTCTTTCCCCTTCTAGCCAAGTACTGAGATATTTCCAGTATTAATCCAATTAAGTCCTCTAAGTAACTCAAATGTTTCACTTGTATCGCATCTTTCTCCGCTATCAACCAACTTTTGCAACCCACAACACTGCAAATCTATCCCCATAAAGAACATTTCACAGACAACACCGCCACTTTTTTTTCTGGATCTCGTTCATCGCTTTCTCATCTCCCCCCCCCCCCAAAAAAAAGGTGACCAGACCTGAAAGAAGTTAACCGACACGGTGTCGTTTGACTACTTTCCAAGCAGTAGTATATCTGTGCGTGTGTACCAATGGTAGTAGGCTGACTCTTTAGCTATAACTTACTTTTGAATTCAGTAGGCAACTGGTTTTCGAACTAAGTCGTTTCCAGCAATTGGGTTTTTATTTATTTATTTCGTATGGTGATTCAACGGCCGTGAGCCCTATTAGGGGGAGGTACAACACCATCTCAATTCCCTATTTTTATCCTGGCTTGGGACCGGCATAGCTGGCAATTCAGACCTATGGTCTGGAGGGATCGCCTCAGGTATTCCTGACTGTATCCGTGTGTGTTCACAGCGCCCATTTGCCTGTTCGCGGGATGAAAAACCCAGCTAAACTGGGGGGGGGGGGGACCTGCTGTCAAGACTGGCTAACTTGGCTATGGCTGAAGAAGATCCTTAAGCTCCTCACGTCGTCGACTGGAATCGAACCAAGGACACTCCTTCCCCAGGCATATGGTTGCAAAGCGCAAAGCCACTAGGCTAACTTTGCAGACAGCAATTGGGTTGATAGCTATCGATGATTTTTTAAGCATTGCGGGAAAAGTATTGCAGACCATTCTACTATCTCGATCAAAATCTAGCACTGGTATTAGTGTTTGAACAGTGTGAGTTTGTATAGCTGTTGTTCTCTTTTCACACTGTTAAAATTAATACCGAAATTTTTGAGAAATTAAAACTTGTTTTGAAATGCACAGTTATTAGAACAGTAAGATTTGATTATTTTTTCAAGTTCTGAAATGGAGTAACATCTGGTGAAGATGCTTGAAGTTGCATAACAACGATTATGAAACAGAAAAGAGATTAAACGTTATTTGGTTCAAGGAACTCCTCTGGTGTATTGGTTGCTTTTTTGCGATGGACAGCATGTTTGAAATTTCATTCATATCACTCTTAATCAAAGTAGTCTTATGGAAATATCATTTACCTCAGTTGTTCATACTAGTCAGAAAAAAAAACAAAACAAAAATTGTTATAATTTGGATTCAAGTTACCGAATAGCGGAAGTTTTTCTAAGCCTTTCTTCTGCAAGTTTCGGAGTTAGTCGATCTTTGGTATAGACAAGTTGGTCAAATACAACCATATATCTCATAGTATTTCAGGCGATAATGCATTCTTGTGGTAAAAGTTTTCAAGCTGCAATATTCTTTCTCAGTACTAACTTCATTGGCTATAATATCGCTTCTCTGAAAACCTGTACAGATATGTGGAAAGGGTGTTTACATCCATAGCAGTAGCCGTCCGAAGAATATTGTTCACAGTTTAATTGTAGTTGCCGACTAGAGTAACTTTTGTAACCATTTCTTAGTCCCGTTCCCGAGTTCGTCAAGTTCCAACAAGGGCAAGCGGATTTTTATTCTTGAAACTGGGTTTTTTCATCTCATAAACACAAGAAAATCGAACCTGTAAACCACAGTATTTCACAGAAATTATATTAGAATAAATGACTAGGAGATAGCGACAGTTGTTATCCTCTCTTTACTGGTTACCGTTTATAATTAGTGATATCCTAAGGGCAAGTATCTCTGCTTTGTTGACAGTGGAGATTGAACATCCCCTTCTGTCTCCAAGAGTTAGATAGGAATTAAACGGTCTCGTCTACTTCCTATACGGAATGAAACGCATTAGCGGATTATCGGATATGTACTTGTTAGGATTTAGAATCACGAGATGATAGTAGTTGTTTTCTACCATCTCATGGTTCACATATATCTATGAAATTACAGCCTTGGATTGAGATCTCAGTTATGGCTAAAGTGGAGCCTAGCTTCCGCATATCATTGAAAAAGTTAGAACTCAAATAACTCTGCTCACTCTCTTGTGAATGAAAAGCATTAGTGGATTTTTTAAAAAATCTGAAGACGTTCCACGTTACACAGCAGCTCTGACTTTTCTGTGCAGATATTTGTTTCCCATAACCTATTTTCAACCCTTGCCATCAGTACTCCAGTATCAGTTTTTTTTCGCTCTTTCTAAAATCGGTTGGCACTAAAGTGAAGCTTTCATGGTATGGACGACATTCAAAATATGTAAATAAATAAATTAATTAAATTAAAAGTAAACAATCACAGCTTATTATTTATTTATTTATTTATTTATTTTAGAGTTCACAACCCAGGATTTTTCTGCAAACGATTTCAGCAGTAATATGAATGCTGTATCAGGAAAAAGGATTATTTCAGCACTTATAATTTATGAATGATGTAGGGAAGATGATTTGTGTGTGGTGGAGTAGAATACCCTATAATAAGTCCCTGGACTTCTTTTAGGCTTCATGCCATAATAGTAGCAGTAATAATAATACAATTTATGTCTTTATTAAATATCTTTATTGTTGCTGTTGTTGCTGTACAGTTACCTCCATGGAAAGATTCATTATGGGAGATCCAAAATATTCATAGTATCATACCTCTCCTTGTACACATTAAAAGACAAAGTACTAACAACTGACTCTTCCAATCTATTCCATTCATTCACCACTCTACAAGCAAATCATCTAATCCTCACGCCCCTAATAACCACACTATTACTCAACTTTCAAGGATGACCACTTGTTCTGTACCCTCTAGCCAAGTTCTGTAACCTTTCCCCTTCAACCCTATAAATCCCTGTAAGTAACTTAAATGTTTCTATCACATCCACTTGTTTTTCAAAACAACTAACTCTTGCAATCCACACATGCTCAATCTATCATCAGTGGTCTGTGGAATATTAACATTCCGCAGACCACTCACCATTTTGGTCTCTCGCCTCTGGATCCTCTCCACCAGTTTTTCATCCTCAAGAAGCCCAGGAGACCAGACCTGAGCACAGTAATCTACGTGGTGTCACATATCAAGGCCTTATAAAGAATAATAACTTATCTCTATTTGTTAGTGTGTTCTCCAATAACTGAGTAATCATATGCGCTACCTGAGCAACACGCGCTCTAAACTTCAACTCTCTGTCCGCACCACCTCTAAATTCCTAGCTTCATCTATTTCTTGTAGTACAGTTCATCAAATCAACTATAAGCTGTATACCACAGCTTGAAATTGATTTATCCTAAAATGCATAACTTTGTATTTTTATTTCTCCATAGTAAACTGACAATTAATAATAACAGAACAGACACTTCAAGACTAGCCCATCATTTCGCGATTACAAACCACACCGTTGATTGGGATAGGAGCTCCATGCCTTATCTAGAAGAAGACTTTCGTTGTAGAAACTTCAAGGAAGCAGTAATATTCCTCGGTTCTGGAGAAATAATAGCTGACATATGGAAAACCTTAATAAGATAGCTCAGTTTGCCAGAATTTCATTTCGCTCAAAACTACAGAGCGTGCTCACCCAACAGTGACTAATACAACACGCTCCATGCGTGTAATGTTACGTTCTGTTTCAGTTTTTAACTTATACGATAGTGTTACCTCCAATTTCTCTGTACTATCCACTTTGAGTTTACTATTACTGTTAGAAGCCCTGATGAAGTCAAACAGCTCCGATGACGAAACTTGTTGGCGTTGTATATTTATAAATCACTGGTCAATTAAAAATCAATATATATTTCAATTTAAATTAACCTTTAATTTTTTTCTGCTTGTCTGAAAGAAGCTCCTGGCATATTGAGCAAAATATATAGGAGTAATTAATTATCTTTAGTTTTTCTGACATGTGTGAAGCAGTTACTCAAAAAATTTAGTATGTCTAACGCGCAGGTCTCTATTAAACAACTAGTAGTTATGGATGACTCTTCTGATCCTATGACCAGGTCCAATACTCTCGGACCCTGAGTCCACCTCTATCACATGTTTCCTGAAGTAATTATCTCTCAGTAGGTGTGAAAATTCCATTTCCTTCCTGCTATGTGATCTTTCTTACTTCCAATCTATATTTCAATGGTTGTAGTCCCTATAATTATCACTCGACTTGCATTTATTGTACTAATTTCACGCATGTCTCAGATCATCTCTAGAACCCCTGGCCTATAGAAGCAACCAACCATATATTTTTTCTTATTGGCGTTGATTTCACACACCAGACTGCTTCAAATGGACACCCACCCACCCATTTATCTCCTATTTCTTTTTTTTTCTGCAACTCATCTGCTATCATTAGCAGTACCTCCACTCATTCTATCTTCTCTATCCTCCCTGAAAATGCTTAACCCTTCACATTCTATTCCTGTAACTACATCTGCTGTTAGCCAATCTCACTAAAGCCTATAACGCTTGGCGAGGTTGCACTGACCAATTCCAAAAACTTCCCCCCCTTGTTCCTGATACTGCTGGAATTAGTATAAAGAAACTAAACTGCAACATTCCATTAGGCTTCAATCACTTTCACTTCCTGGATTGACTACCCTATTCAATATTTTTGCTTGAGAGACTAGATTCTGCACTTTTCATTCTTATATTCATTTGTGGTGCCATTACATACATTCACTTCCATCCACGCTAATTGCTTAAATTTTCCTGAATTTGCACTTCAGCATGTTCTGTACATAGAGCTCTCTCTCTCTCTCTCTCTCTCTCTCTCTCTCTCTCTCTCGACACCTGACATTAAAACCGCCATTTAGGTGCAGTCTGTTAGTATTATACAAAGTCTTCTTTTCGTCAAACTCAGACCACAAGTTCATAAATCCTACATTATTCCTTCTGCATAACCTGCGAATTTATTCGTTTGTTTGCTATCAACACCCTCTTCCTCAGTTTACCTCTATGATAACATGGCAGGAGACAAAATCTTCACCTTCTCGCTCTTCTTTTTTTTTTTTTTTCATATAATCAAATTTTCATCTAATTAACTACTTACATGATTTCATGTTTGGTATTATAATTATTAATTATAACAATATTCAATTCCCTTATTTCCATGTTTAAATAAACTGAAATGCATTTAGTTCAAGTGTTCATATTTAAATAATAATAATAATAATAATAATAATAATAATAATAATAATAATAATAATAATAATAATAATAATAATAATAAATTTTTGCACTATACAGTTGACAAACTGAACTTATTAGCGTCCTCTATAATACTAATGAACATATTGGCGTCCTCTATAGCGAAGTCATTTTTTTTTCTGTCATATTTAATTTTGCTACGCTAAATGTTTTTTATTTTGTTTTTAAAAGGGATGGCTTTTGCTAAATGATATTTCAGTGTCCGTTTGAAGTGATAACATTCCTAATTAATGTAAAGAAATTGTAAGTAGATTTAGATGTATTTAGAATATTTTGTTTCAATTTGGCGAGGTAACTGATAAGATTTTTGTTAACAACAGTACACAAATATGTATAACCATTAAATTGTTTTCGTTATTTTTATCTCTTTTTAAACATTATAAAAATATTCGTTTAATAGATACTGCTAATCGATTGAGTAAAGCGACTGGATAAGCTTTGAATGCATGGCAACTTGAAATAATAATAACATTTGTTATTCTTTATTTCTCATTTCGTCATCAAAATGCAGAGGCTTTTATTTGTATTTATTTACTTATTTTATTTACTTATTTATTTATTTTTACCTAACTCGTATTATACTAATTAGATTTCGAAGTTCCAAGAGTGGTATTAAAGTAATCTCACAGTATTTAATTGTCGCGAAATTAATTGAATAAATAAATTTAATTAATTAATACAGGCAGTAGCTCAGTCGGTTTCGACGAAAGCTTTTGTTTGATAACGCTTGGTTTTGAATCCTGTCTAGGAGGCGAAAATCTTTATCAGTAGTTTACAATTTTAAAAAAGTGAGTTAGTTATTTCTCTTCCGGAGGTAGAAAGGTTTTTACTCCCAGAAAGTCGGATATTTCATCCTGTAACCAGGCAATTTACAGCACAAGAATAGATTAACCACTTTACCCTAAAATTATAGTTACGAAAGCCGAGTCGTGAGCCTTAAAAGTCTGGAAGTAAGGCTAGTTATTATTGTTAATAGTTACTTAATAATTAAAGCGGAAAAGTCTTACTCTGCTGTCAGCCAGTTTCGAGGGTGATGCATAAACTCACATTTCATACATCCAGGACCGGATTTATTACCAATAAACTAGAGAAAATACAGCTTTGGGCCTTGCAAAGGGTCTCTGCCTCAGTATTACTCAAATATAGGGGATCATTTAAGGATCATTACGTTGTTATGATCCTTGAATTATAACTTAAAAGTTATAATTTAAGGATCATAACAACGTAAATCCAGCTTTGCATGCGTCGGCGTATTTATTTAGCGATGATGGATTTGTTTGTTCGTTATTTTGAATTACAGCAAAGCAAAGGCTCTGAGACAAGTATATTACGTCTGTTAATAGTGGATGTTGTTCTGGCCTGGTTCCTGTTTTGCAGATTAAAAACTGAGTTTTTCCCAGAGGTAGAGATCAGGCTGAAGGCAAAACGTTTATTAGCATCTATGCCTAAAACACAATATTAAGCCAACTCGCTGAAAGGCAGTTCTTCTGCCCGTGTATTGCAGTAATAACAACAAACTAGTTTGTTTCTAGTGTATTTATTTTAACTTATATACTGATAAAATTAAATTACTAAACATTATTTGATATTTTAGATTGGAGTCGGATAAGATCTGAGCAGAACATAACAGCATTCCTCCATGACGAGTTTGCACTCCATTATTCAACTGTGCAACTGTACAACACTGTGCCAGCTAAAAAAAAATGTCCCCATTATCATCATCCTCAAGGAATCACCATCACTCCATCATCCATTTATCTAGTGGAATTGTTTAATGCGTACAGAGCAGAGCACTATGGTTTCTTACCCATCTATACTGACAGTTCATTGTGAGCCTTCAGTTGGTTATTCTGCTTTGTTTCCTGATCTTATTATATCCATTCACATCCCACTTGACTACAGTAATTATACAGCAGAGTTGCCTGCCATTTAGCTTGCGCTTGGGTGCTTAAAAGAAAACTGCAAGCAGAAATTTACGATTTATACAGACTCGTTGAATTCTTTATAATCCATCTTTTTCCTGTGTACAATACAGATACAGTGCTTTCTGATATTCTAAAACTATTATATAAAGGTCTTTAATTTTTATATTTGGTTGTGCTGGATCCAACCGTAATGGAACTCAGGGAAGCGAGACTGCAGATGCAACTGCTAGGCCTGCTCATATTTTTACTGTTTGTCAGTCCCGCATACAGACTACAGACAGGTTATAAGATAAAGGCTAATATTAATCAGTAGCAGTCATCGTGACAGGAAGCGCTGACAAATGAATTGCATAAGATTAATCCCGAAATTAATCATTAGCAGTCTAGTTAACATAAAAACAGAAGAGAAGTTTTTCGTGCTAGGCTCCGTGTAGGTCATAGTCCTTAGTAAGGACTTGACCTACACGGAGCCTAGCACGAACTCCTTACATATTCTTATCCGTTCAGGTGCTGAGGACCCACCTATGTGTGAACAGTGCAACCTGCATCTCACTATTTGCCATGTTCTGGTGGAATGCCAGTACTTCACTACAGAAAGGAATAAAATTTTTAATAATCTAGCTGTCATACACCCGTAGGTCGATCTTATCACGCAGACAAACTGCATAACGTTTTCAACTTTCTGTGTTGATACAGCATTGCCTAATTTTTAGAAGTTAGTTTTTTTTTGTATGTAACATGTTATTTACTAATATACCTATTTATTGTTATTTATTATTGCTTTGTGTACTGCTGTACCCTTTGGAATCGGGCAGTATGATATTTGCTGTTCTTTCGCCAAACCAATCAGCCAGTCGTTTGCATAAGAGACCATCGTTCAGGTAAATCCGCTGTGTGAAAATCATTTACATAAATTAAATACAATAGTGGCCTGAAGGCTGAACCGTAATGGGGAAACGTTTTTAAATAATGTATTTGTTTTTGTGTTTCTTTGGTTTCTTTAAATTGCTTGCTGCCGTATATCTTCCCAAAGCCCAATGATAAATTAGTTATTTAATGGAAGGTTATATCAAGGGGGGAAAAGTTCAATTTAGGAAGTCCATTAAACGTTTCCAGTCTCAGTTTCATTGATCTAATGAAACTCGTTAGTCAGAGTTCAACTCTTTGGCAAAACCATACACAGAAAATAGAAGAATCCCCTTGTTCTTTTTCCTATGTCTCGACAGCGCAAATCGAGCCAAGGCATCCTGGATTTGTTGCCTCCAAACGTAAGGTTCTGTCCCGAACCTTACTTCTCCAGTTTCGACATTGCATTATATTTCTGCTGACTTGAAAATGGTATCTATCCATCTTTTTCTTGGTCTTTTACAAAGAATTTTACTATTTATAGTCTTTTTAATTGGTTCCTTCAAACCGTAGCTGTTTAACCCACACTATTTTCAGACATTAAAAATGTTGTATATTAGGGTTAGGGTCCACGAGATGGCGGCTTAGCCGTCTTCTTCACTGCGTACCGATTAATTAGTAATAGCCTTGGGCTAGCTATCCCTGATTAACTACCAGTGGAGATTGAACTGCCCACAGGATCCAAAATGTTAGATAGGGCTTGCCTACTCCCTATACGGGAACAAAAAGGCTTTAGCTGATTTTATTTGTTATATTTAGTCTTCTTAAGAATAGTGTCATCTTCCTTAGGAAAACGAAAGGATATTTAATTATATACACCATATTTATCCTATCCCACTGCTTTTTTATTTTCACTACTGTTAATTGCAGAATGAATTTCAGTTGTTTCAGTGCTAATATTCAAATATCAGTTGCAGGTTTACATTAGGTTTATATATCAACTGTTCTTTATTTTACAGATTTTAGGTGTAAGGCGTTTTTCCAAACGTGCTTCAAGTACATTTGAAGTTACAATGGATTTAGTGGAGATGAAATTGGGCATCGAAGGCGCATCAAGTGGATCTCACTTAAATTTAGAAGAGAAGCTCTTCTTGCAGTCGTCTTTGCCAGTGTTAAAAGAGGAAAACCATTTTCTTTCTGTGTGTTTCTGGGGGAAAATTCTAGGCCTTCATCACAATTATTACATCGTGCAAGGATATGGAAAAGATTATATTCGAAACAGAGTATCATTCTACAGGTAAGATAAACGTTGCATTAGATTTTAAGGCTAATTTTTTTCTGTTCAGGAGTTTCTTAAGAAAAGAAACGATTATATATTTATCTGCCTCATTTAGGAACCAATATTGACAGAGTCCAGTATTGCCCATGTAATATCTCAGTGAACTAAGGTAGTGAAATCTGTTCAAAATATCATTCTAAATTGTATGTATTGTGTGATTGCTCTGAAAAAAATTATGAAGAACAAAAATCCAAAGCACGTTAAGTTGTTAGGCTCGTAGATTCCCTAGTAAGATAGATGTAGTAATGGAGTGAAGGAAAAGAAAAGTCTTACACTTGTTGCATTTAAATGTCTGTGATCTGTAAGTTTTTTTAGGAAATACTGTACTGATGCGTATGAATGTGGTTGTTCTAAATGACAGTCGAAAGAATGAATGGATGGCTTCTGGTTTAGGAGAAAGTGACGAACTAATATATGAGATGGTACTTTGGTGAAGAGTGACTAGTCCAACTGAGCTCATAGTTCCAGAGGGAAATGCCATAAATTTGGATTCCTTAACTTCTTGAAACTTTAAATAATTACAAGTGGTTGTCTTATCAGAAATATACCATATAAGAAAACATTTCGGTACTAATGTGCTTCATGTATTCATAGTTGGAAATTCTCTGTTGGTAATATTTTTATTCTCTCTGGGCATTTAGCTTCTTCTGCAATATCATTGTCTTCATTTTTACCTTTGCTTTAATTTCGTGGCTTTTCCAAATGAATTTTAGTGATTAGTCTATACAAGCCGATATAAGAACGCGATTTCTATACAAAAATAAAGGCTTTAAGATGTGCATTCAACACTACTCAGTTTCTTTCAAAAGGGAGTGAACAGAAGTATCTCCATTCCTTTCATATGATGAAGGTATGATTTTAATCTTGCAAACTATCATGAGATAAACATCTCCATTCATTACTGCTTATTAGTTTCCTGCTCAGAGGCAAGAGTTAACACTGTTGCTCTCGTCTCTCTATTCCAAATTTTTCGTATTTCATATTTCGCTGCATTCCCGCTTGTGCTTTGTGACAATATTTGTGTCTGTCTTCGATGCTCAACTAAACTGCTTGGAAAGAAGTCACCAGACACCATATGAGGAGCAAACAGACATAGCGCCCATCTTAATAAGATGTAGTTACTCCTTTCGCTGCGATGACTACGGCAATCCTATGGGACATACTTTCCAAAAGCGTACGATTGCGATCATTGGAAATTTTGGAACATTCTTCCTGTAGACATGTAATTAGGCCCTGGACTGTTGTGGGAGTGAACGTCCCTTAACCTCACCCGATGCTCCAGTGTTCATCCCACAAATATTCAAAAACGATTGAGATCAGAGTTCTGTGAGGGCTAGTCAAGTGTGGTGACGTTCATGTCCACAAACCACGCAGTTACAGCAACAGTAGCCTTATGGCACGGTTCATTGTCTTGCTGAAAGAGATAATGGTCAGTTACTTAAAAAAGTCACAAAGTAGGAAGCATTGCGTTGTCCAGAATGTTCAGATATCTATCGGAGTTTAATGTTCGTGGCACCACAAACAGAGGTCCAAGCCATACCAGGAAAAACGTGACCAACCCATCATACCACCACCTCCAAATTTCATAGTTGATGTTATGTACTCTGGTAAGAAACGTTCAACGGACATCCTACACACCCATACCCACACTTGTTCATCTGCTCGATAGAAGATATAGCGTGATTCGAATTACACAGTTTCCAAGCTTCCACGCCCCGCTGTACACGCTCATTGCACCACTGAAGACGACGCTGCATGCTGGTTTGGGTAGTGTGGGGCTTGCATATTGCGATTCTACCATGCAAACCCATGTTGTGAGCCTCGGTTCTGGATGTTTTTGTGCAGATACGTGTTCCTGTCGATGCCCAGAACTCCACATTCAACATTTCGGCCGACGAATGTAGTTTTTTACATATTATCCTTCGTAGCACTCAATAGTTACGGTTGCTGAGTGTGTCGGTTGTGCACTGCGGGTAGCAGTTGCAGGTGATTCCCTGCGCTTCCATCTCAGTATGGTATCACTGATTGTTGATCTGAGATGGCCCAATTTGTCAACAATTGTGCCATCTCTGATCAACATCTTTACCAAACAAACAACAATGTGCCCAACAGATAGGCCTGCAACATGGCATCCTATCACGATATGCCTCCTTCAAACTCTGTCAGTTTCCTTCTCACAGTCATTTCACCTGGTCACAGTTACACCGACTTGGGAGCATCATATTCCTCCAATAAACACGGGACTCGTTACATGGCAGAATGACGAATCACGTTACACCCTTTACCAAATAAACGCAAATTTATGGGTACAGAATGTCCCCCGCCCTGCATAGGACAATATACAAAGAGTTGCGCGGTCTTGGTTGCTACAGAAAAGCAGCTGCAATAAGCCCGAGCCATAAACCATGACAGTCAGCCTAAATTACACTGGTGTGAAGAGCTCTGTAACTGGTCCTTAGAGCATTGGAAGATCGAGATATAAAGGCACGAATCACGTTACACCCTTTACCAAATAAACGCAAATTTATGGTTACAGTGAAGGGCTTGAGAGTGTTTCGCCCCACACCCACACGTGTTGCTCATCTTCGCCCAAGTACTCATTAGTCAAAATCCATTACTCAATAGGTGTAATGGGTTTTGAGTACTTTTTTTGTCTGCAAGTGTCTGAAAGAATCGGTGCAACACTTCGGGTAATGGAATGCTGTCAAAACTGCGACCATTTTATGTAACAGACCCTTGTCTTTTCCATATGACAATGCACTGCAGGTGCTTTTGCGGTTTGAGGAATGGTGGGGTAGACTTCGCTGATATTTTCAGAATTCATGAAAAAGTGGATACTTTTCTTGAACTTTATTATATAATTTTGCCCAATTATTTCTCAACTTATATAACTACTTACGAGGTCCACTACACTTCCACAGTGGTTCTTCACTCTCAGGCAGGAGCCTCCATAGCTCAGTCGGTATCGACGATGCTCTTTGGTTAGAAAGACCTGAACTCAAAGAATCTTTACAAAAGCTTTCCAACTGATGATGAGTTATCCGATCCCACACAGGAGTGGATGGGTCAGAAAAATAAATGCACACGTTTCTCTCTCTCTCTCTCTCTCTCTCTCTCTCTCTCTCTCTCTCTCTCTCTCTTCTTAATTCGAAAACAACACTACCAGTTTCGGAAAAAATAGGAAATAGGTGAAACCAAATCTGTACTATGTAGTGGATGTCCCTTGGAGAGAAATTATGACATTGAATCAATGTAGTCACTCATGTGCTTGTGTGAAAGTGCGTACATTATTGTCATTTAAGAAGCAGTGTCACACTATTAAATATGTTCTGGCGCCAATATTAAATCTGTTATTGCAATGTGGCAAACAGATTTAGCTTTGGCGCTTGAAGTCACAAACTGCGAACACGCTACGCTTCTCGTTCTGAAAAAATATTGCTGGACATTCTGCCTCATAAATAACTTTCATTTTGTGAAACAACAAAATTGTACTTCTTAACCTAGTACAAATGTAGGTAAATTTGCCAGTCGTGTAGCCTTCCAGAAAGGTGTCATCACGGACCGCCATGTATTAGTTATTAATCAATCTGAGCAATCGCATCCCATTTGGAGCATTTGTGATCAACAGATGGATGTCATTAAGAGATGGAAGACGGTGAAAACGAATCAGTCAAGCAGACCACACAAATATTGAGGACTTCCTCTCAATAGTATGTCAAGTCCTAAATATAATATAATCATAGTTGAGAAATATAAATGTTTTATGTTATTAATCAATTCAATCGGAAACTTTTGAATATTAATCTATTATTCTTTTACGCATATTTCCACATGATGTACAGTTAAAGTCGTAGTCTTACCATTAAGTATGCCAATAATTCCATTGTATACTGAACATTGCTTAATTCCAATCCACTCTTTATTTCAAAATCAACTCGTTTCCTAATATTTTTAACATTGAGTCCAGAAAGGATTTAGTTTGGAAAATATGCAATTAAAGAAAAATCGAAACTTGAACTTAACGATAACACGGCTGATCTTTTCGTGGGTGTCCTTATCATGCACGCTTCGCTTCATACTACTTTCTCAGAGCTTCCACTTGATGACTCCAAAATTAGTAAAATGGTTTTTGTTGCAAAGGAAAACTCAAGGGTACAGTCGCTGAGTTGATCTTATGTTGTCATTCACTGCACTGTATACTTTGCGCATAAGGTCATTTTGCCAAAAGTGTACTTTTCCGTTTCACGACGGTAGGTTTATTAAATTCAAAACGTAAAGAGAGGCGCGCGCGAGCGCTGGCATACAATTCTATATCTAGTGGACCAAAATCGTGACCAATGCACGTTCGTCGGTCATGTGTGTGTTGCAGAGTTCCAACGTGTGTACCTCACGTTGGAACTCTGCAACATAAAACAAACGTTCATGGATGTTATTTTCTTCTTTCAGTTCATCTGTGAAATCTGTCGACTTGCTACAACCTTTATTATATGCAAACATCCCACACACACACACACAAAAAAAAATCAGCTAATCCCACAGTTGCAGAATATTTAGAATTGTCAGATGTTCCCAGTTTAAAAGTGTATTTACGTAAGAAAATAAAAACTTCAACTGTTCATATCCTCACAACTATTTCTTCTGTTATGTTGAAACTCAGTAGTAAACTTTTCGATTTGTCGGTATGGGATTTTTCCAAACTATTCGCAGCACCTTTCGTATTACCGAAACTCTGTTATTGTTATTGATATTCTGTCCCGTTCTAGTGTGTACTCTGCAGATGAATCGAACCTTTTCAGGTCTATTTGTCAAAACTATGTTGATACAACACTTGTAGCATGATGTGGCATGTAGCATGAATTTGTTCTTACCAGTATCATGTTGATACTAGTAAGAGCAAATATTTCAGAGACAGTTATTCTATTAAGAAGAACAGTATCCTAAACAGAAGCCATTATCATCAGATTAACCGGAGAAAAAGAGGTAAGAAAAGAATCAACAAGATCGTAAAATCCCGTAAATGTGCTCCAGGTAATCAAATGACTACGCAATGCAGCCAGGCGAATGAGAGTATTTCATAACGACATTGGCGAGGGCAATAGGAAGATATGGATCCATCATGCATGCTCGCAACTATGTAACACATTTGAAGTGGGGGGGGGTGAACGTCTGGCACACGATATCTTAGCATTGTCTAGTGCTCTTTTTGATACCAGTGGAGAGAAAGGGCTAAATACTATGGTCTACTTAATACGTAACCATTCATGTTGACTAATCTTGTCCTTCCAGAATGAGAGCACGTCACGTCATGTCATGTCACGGAACACATGGCGTCCAGGAAAGGTTGCACGAACATCACAGTGACTTTACCTTAATTCTATTGAGCATCTTTAAGATGTGGCGGAATGAGACGTGTTGTAAGAGGGGTCCTACGATCACCAAATCCGAATGAGTTGCAGGAACTCACTCACCTTGTATGTCTGGAGCAGATTACCTGTGGACTTGATGCTTCAGAATATCAAAACTCTTTTGAAGTTCTACAGTTGTTTGATGCACTATTAAGTAGGCGTCTATAATAATCTGGCTACTAATTTATATTCTCCACGATTTGCATGTAAACCTTCACAACAAAAATCACCACGCGGTGTTAACACCAATAGTAATCAAAACGGTTAACTACCTTATGAAATTGTATACAAAGTTTACTGAAAAATGTCACTTGGCAGGAAGTTTAGGTTTTGAATCTGCGTTTCTTTAGGCCGAATAACTGAAAAAAAAAAAGCATTTATTTTGATATTAAGCATTCTGAGTTAGTGGGTTAGGTTTTGTTGATCACTTATTTTCTTGTTAGTCATAAAAATGTTTTAATCCCTTACAAGAAATAATATAGAAAATGACTTACTGCCAACAGGTGCATAATCATATAAAATAGTTTTATTCCCATATGATTTACCACTTTCAGTAAATAGCATTGTGATCTTTCGCGCTTAACCTTATTAGACAATGTGGATCAAGGTCCGCATATTTCACTGTGAAACATAACACTTCTATTGATTCTTCTGTTTGTTTGTTTATTGCGCTAACCCTTAAGTTTAAGCTGTTAAAAGTGAAATTGTCCAGCGTTTCTTTTTATCCCTCATGTTTCCATAAAACGTATATTTTTCTTAACCAATATCAACTCTGTTTTCTCAAATAAGGCTTGAAATAGAAATCATATACATTTTCAACAAATGATTTATTTATTTAGCCGAGATATGAAGATGTGGTGTTTGTTACTTCCGCCAGACGATGAAACAATGAACTTAGTGCCACACATTATGAGTCGTTTCAATGGTGACCCTTTGGATGAACATGAAGTTCTGAAAGTCTCCTGGAATGAAGGCGAAGAGAAACATGAATATGTAAGCATTTCAAAAGCAATTTATATGTAAAATGTTCATTAGCAATTTGTATATATAGCAATTATACACTAAAAAGATATAAATTTCTTACTTTTACACATACATACATAAATCCATACAAGGTAGCCTAGAAAGGATCTGCCAAACTTCAAGGTTTGATTTTCTTCGAATAATCAGCTAACTCCTTTTTGTTCCCGTATAGGAAATAGGCGAGGCTATTTTAGCCGTGTCTAACTTTTGGAGACTGAGTGGGCAGTTCAATCGCCACTTGTAGCCAATCAGAGATAGCTGGCCCTAGGCTATCACTAATTAAACAGTACACAGTGAAGAAGGCGGCTAGTAAGTGCCGCCATCTAGTGGTCCCCAACACAATATTTTCAATGTCTGAAAATAGTGTTGGTTGGACGGCCGATTTTGTTGAATTTCCGGGAGAAAAATCCGTTTGCCCCTACCAAAGATCGATTAACTCGGGAACCGGTTAAGAACAGGCTTCGAAAATGTTCCTCTAGTCGGCGACTAGAAATGAACCCAAGTCTTTCGTCGTGCGGTCAAGCGTCGTAAAGTGCAAACGCCATTTCTACTGAGCTACACAGCCTCTATGGAATAATATAAAGCAAAAAAAAAAAGAAAATAACTTTATATCACCATGGATCCGATTCCATACGGGTAAAGAAATAAGGTCATTTGGTCCCTAGTGACTGCACTCATCTCATCTCGCTAGGTTTTGAAACTAGAACATCTCCTTCCTTTATGGTGTTCGTGACAGTAATACGCGAAAGCTGTTGTTGAGGAATTCTGCCAACGATTTAAAACCGGATTGTCTATTGTTCCCTAATCGAGACGTTTTTATCGACTATCTATACCCGTCTGAATGGATTTGTGGTCCAAGCAATTAAGGCTCTGATGCCGGTTTATGATTGTCGGTTAATTTCTGATCCAGTTTTCTTACTTTCTGGAAATAAAAATTATGCCACCCGATGAGACCTTTTAAATCACCTTCGGTTGAGAAATCCTAATAAAAGTTCTTACCTCTTTCTAAATGGGATTCGAGCCACGTCTTTCCAAACAAAGCTGAGAGGTAGCCAAGTCCACGCAGCTATGCTACCGAGTTAATTTTATTTTCGTCTTTGGGAGACTTCAAAATTTGGTGTTGTTATCTCTGTAGTTCAGCCGATATTAGCGATGCCCTTTTAACTGGATAGACATGTTTCAATTCGTCTTGGATTCGAAGAGCCTGTAATTGTACTTGTATTAAAATCGCACTCGCTTTGTTTTATTGGTATACTTTGAGATAAGTTAGATCCGGTTATTAGCTTCTAAACCGATAAACCGATAAACTAAACGTATTTTGGTCGGTTCCTATAGTGAATTTGGAATGTTGATGGATCACACCTTATTGGCATTCTATTTCTTTGCAAAAGTGTTGTGAATGGCTATGATCGGGAACGTGTACTGGCATGTCTAAACCTTGCTCTTCCTCAAATTATGTTTTCACTACCTTTGCATGTGACATGATGATTTTATCATACTGTTCTACTGAACTGGGTCGTTTTGAATAGAGCTGTCGCTTGCAAGAATTGTCAGGATGTCGGTATCGCTTTGCGCAATCATTTTCCAGAGCACTACAACAAGAGTTTCAGCAGTACATTGTTAGAGTAAATGCCGCTCCTAAGCAAGCGCTATTCAAGAAAATATGTTTAAAAAAAAAAAAAGTAAAAGAAAAGCGATTTGTTTATAGTTTAGATATAGTTCTGCCTCTCCTAGGCATTGCTAGTTTCTTAGCGAGTTATGGCAGTCCTAGAGAAAAACAGAGAAAAGCCTCTTCTCACTATCACACTATCGTGCTTTTATCAGATGGACAAAATCGTCTTTTCTTAGTAACCGCAATCACAGAATATTGAAGAATGTCTGTCGTGATTTGTTACTTAACACTGCAATTTTACAGCGGTCAACTGCCCAATCACAGCGCATGTCGAACCTGAGTATTGTTTGATCTATGGATGTTGAATTCAAAACATAACCTCTAAAGTTCTTGACCTTCTAAATTCTGATACGTTTTTTTTTTTTTTTTTAACTTCTTCACATATGATAATACTCTCCTTCAGAAAAATGTTGTTTGGATAATTTTTGTAACATAGCATATTCATATGCGTTCTAAGATGGTTATTTTAGCGATCATGATTATCATATGAGCAACTGTTTAATTTGCGATACCCTTTAATTAATGATGTCTTTTAACGATAAATCCTCCGTAGCTCAGTCGCTGTAGACGAAGCCCTTTGGGCGGAAAGACTTAGGTTCGATTCCCGTGCATGACGTGAGGAATCTTTATCTGGTCTCTTTCGATAAAGGCGAGGTAGCATGTCTCATACGTAGGAAGGGGTTTTTTTTTTCGCCCCCAAAACAGGCAAACCGGCTCCTTGAACACACGCATCTACAGACGTAAGACACCCCTGGAATAAGGATTAACCAGCCCGTTCGGTAGAATTTTCGGTTTCGAATGCCTCCACGGTGAAGTGTGGGTCTACGCGTGAGGGTAAATCAACAACTTTTAATGATATTAAAGACGTTTCGTCTCCTGCGCAACTCTGTATATTAATTTTTTTTTTTTTTGCTTACATTTTGAATGGAAGCCAATTTTTTTTAAATGCTTTCGAATTCTATTTCACAACGTTAATCGCTAATCTTTCAAACAACTGAAATCCAGTATTAAGCATCAAGATCGTAGTACCCACAGGTATCAACGTACGATAAGTTTACAACCTTTGCATTCATTCCGGATTACATAATGCGGAACTCTGCTCCGGAGACTAAACATAGAACTCTCTCGAGGCATCCAATATCGCAGGACAGAATGGCGATGAAATTCATCGACCTCCTACAGAAATTCACAAACATCCATGCCTAGTAGTGGAATTCGAATCCACAAGCGTTGGAGATCGGATATGCCATCCATTTGATCAAGGCTGGGAAATACAAGCAGTCTAAAGGCACAGCAGGGGGATTGAGTCGCACTATCACTGGGTGACTCCCTTTAACCATGATAGGCATATTTGTGGCTCTGAGGATGTTTATGATGAGAGTTCATGGAAAATTAGAGGTTTCTCATATAGTTTTCAAGTCATTCGTGGTTTTGGTCCCTATCATTATATATATTTCACGCTTTGCAGTTTTTCCTTATTAATATATTCTTCACTTAGTGATTTGAAAGATACAGACAATAGATTCATTTTGAAAACTATCTTTTTTTTTTTTTTTTTCGAAAAGAAGATTGATAACTTGTGTAGTGAATTACTGACTCGTGATTTGTGACGGTTTGTCATTTTTTTCTCTTTTTACTAATAAACACACAATATAAAAACATTGAATAAATAAATATTCGTACTATTCAAATGTTTTTATTTTTGCTTCAAGGTGAAAATAAATGAAGAACAATGGCTCAGAGCACTGGTACTACTTATTGATCGAGATACTGCCATTGCTCCTAGAGGAGCATTTTTTATATCTTCTGCAGGCATCGTAAAGAGAAATGAGTATTTTAAAGGTATACTTACTCGTATTTTTATTTTGTCTTTAAATTACAATAAATTAACTGTAGTCAAATCATTTCTTATCTGTTTGTACCTTAAATTAATCTGCTCATAGGTTTCGAGAATATGTTGTCATGAATTAGTGTCATTCATACTGTTAAAAGTTTAAATTATTGTTTTAAATATTGTCATTTGTACGCTTAGGCCATGTATATTAGCATTTTTTAAAAATGTAAGCATGGTCTGCACATATTAGAACACATCTGCACCTGTTTTCAAATCGCATTTAAGTATTCGCTGAACTAAATGCCTTAATATTTTAAGGTTCAAGAGCTGTTCTTTTTCTTGTTGACTTTTTTCTGGACTAGAGTGCATTGCAGTTCGAGCAACTTCATTTTCAACGAACGATCGCTACGGGCGTCGTTGTGTTTCCTTATACTTCCTTCTTGTTTACACTGCTTGAATAAACGAAATATAGTGTTTCTTACAGAAGGTGAACAAGTTCTAAATAAAGTTTATTTCTGTGAACAAAAAGACAATTTCTCCTGCTGGAGCATCAAACGCGTATGATCAGCCTTGAACTGTTACTGAAAGAAATACGTAAGTGCCGACGAGGAATAACTCCTTTTGAACAGCAATTTCATCTTGAGCATAATAATAATAATAATAATAATAATAATAATAATAATAATAATAAGTAATAAAAAAAACAACCAGTTCGGAAGCGCAGAATCTCATCCGTGTTTTTTTTTTTTTTTTTTTTTTTACCCAAAACTCATTTACAGCATTGTGGTGCTGACAGAGCCATTTTTGGCGTGTCGCTAGTGTTGGACCAAAAGCTTAAATACCTTAGAAAATGAGTCGAAAATTCGTGCCCTATCCATTGCATCGACAAGTGTCTTGTGCTACATTTCAAAGGTCGTGTCCGAAGCAGTTTTAACACATTGCATATAAAACTTAATTACAAACTCTTTGTTCCATCATTCGTTTGTAAATAGCAGTGAACATATTTAAACTACCGAGCAATTATATGAAAATACTGCAGTCTATAATTATGACACTCGACCGACTAACTCATAAATGAAGCAATACAACACAATAGTGAAGTCATACACATTCGTTGCTACCAGTCCGGTAACTTCTGGCAACCTGGTATATTTCAACGCAGTAAATACCTCAAGTAATTCGAATAATGCGTTCTGCGACCATGTCGCACAACTGGAAATTAGCGTAACTCAAGAGATTATATTTTCCAGATGAATAGAAACGGAAATTTAGAAAAAAGTTTCACAAAGGGAAGATTTATTTGAGTCGTAAACATAATAGCAAATAAATGGATGTCGTAATTTAGCATGATAGGAAATTAAAAATTTAATAACGAAAGAAGTCTTAAAAATAGTAACCAAGGAAGAAATAGTAAATTAAATTGGCATCAGACACCCACTGATTCATCTTAACTGCATGCTTGTCATGAAGCGTTCATAGTATTCTCATTAATAAAGTTAATAAGAATAAAATTAAGCTAACTAAACTGTTAGTTTAACTAGAACCTTGGATTTTTTATAAAGACATAAAGAAATCTGCGTGTACCCCATCGGCATACGCCAACCCAAACGCTAGAAAATCTCTCTCTCTCTCTCTCTCTCTCTCTCTCTCTCTCTCTCTCTCTCTCACTCACTCACTCACGCACACCCACACAATCGGTAATGAGAAATCGCGTAAGTCGAAACACGTAACTTGAGGTATTATTGTACGGTTGAAATCTACGCCAGATTGGAATTCTTGATGTTTTTAAGGCACATACAGTAGATATCCTCACGATACAAAAGAATAATATTTATAGTTTTCTGTTCCAGCAGCGTGTATTCATTGAACCGACCGACGAAATGTTTCAATATGCTTTGTTTTGCTTTTGTTACATACTCCCCCCCCCCCATTCCCTTTCAAATGATATCCAGACAAGGTTACACAGGGACACGAAGCATCCGTGCGTTATGTTTGACCATAAAGGTAAATAAGCAGACAAATCCAGCTTGATTTATCTGCTTGAGGGGCAAAGTCGTTCTCCCGAAAGAAAGAAAGAAAAAAAAAATTTGCTGTCCATTTTCAAGTATAACTCATCAACTGAAAAGCCTAACCAGGCCTTTCAATTGATGAGTTACACTTGGAATCAGTTTTTTGAACATGCTCTATTTACACTGATATATCCTTTTCTAGGAAAATGCATCAAAGGAGTGAAAGGGATGTCAACCAAAAATTTCTATTATTAAAGAGAGCCTAGAGAAAAGGCTTTTTTTTTTTTTTTGTTAGAATCACATACATAGAATGATTTATGTGATCTCCGATAATGAAACGGTTGGATTATTTTTTTCGTCCTTAATTTGGAAGCGCTGACCAGAAAGAGAACAGTCGGTCAGTTGAACTTGCCTTTGGTGAAATAGGTTATTCTCTGAATGAATAGGATTGGTCAGCTGTATATTGCATTCTAGTACAGTGTACATATCAAGGTGTACATCTTTATATATGTATATTGTCATGTAGCCACTCTAATGTATATATACTTGTGTAAAACTAATAATATACTCTATTTTAAGAAAGAAAAATAAGTACAAAATAAGAATATTTTGTATCTCTTTTTGCATGGCTAATAAAGACCGAACATTTACTCTTAATGGATAGCGAATAACGAACGACTTAAAATGCCTCAGGCAGAAAGAGAAGTAATATTAATGATAAATTTCAAATAAATTAAGAATTCATGACCTTTTGAGTTAAAGAGAATAGAATTCACCTTGCCATTTTGCATCTATGCGCAAATTGCATATGCGTAGAAATTTTACATTAGTCACGATACTTATTTCACAAGTAAAATTAAGTCCTGGTTGTGTTGAACAATAATGATGTTTTCTCTCCTCAAAAATCTTTTAAAGGACTCACTGCACAGGATGCGATTAAACTCACTTCGTATCAGCATCTTCGATTGCCATGTTTGATGAAAAATAGAACAGCGGAAGGCATGGTGGAGAACCGAGCAATTGACTTTTTAGACCTTATATCTGATGATTCGCCCAAAGGTATACATTTTTTCCTATTAGTGTGTGTGTGTGTGTGTGTGCGTGTGCGTGCGTGCGTGCGCGCGTGTGTGTGTGTGTGTGCGTGCGTGCGCGTGTGTGTGTGTAGAATGCCGAAAGTGGGACGTCAAAGTATGAAATGCTTAGGTTTTCACACATTTAGCAAAAGGCAAATCGGCAAAGTATAAAATACTCCTGACAGTGATGTTCAATGTCGCAAGGCGAGTCACGTGACTTTCCACGCTCGCTTCAAACAGAGAGACAGAGCACTTCCGCCATTCCATTTGTACTGCTGGCTTTGTTCGGCGGTAAGAAACACGCGATTTCAATTTGGCCCTGCTGCACAAAAAAAGGATAAGCAAGCTACATTGTCTGGCAGGAATCACGGCATGTTGACATGCAACGACGATTCTACGAAGAACTATCTAAAGTTCGAGCCAATGCTGCGGTTTTTAACCGAAACTACCTACCAAAAGTTAGTGAACGATGTAAAAAATGCTAAGATGGCTTCTAAGAAGATTACCACATGACTTTTGGCCGCTGAATCGCTATGATGTGACGGTCATAGAAAAGAAAAGTAAGTTGATTTATCCTGTTAAAGAAGGCGTCAGTGAAATCCAGTTTTACGTCACAGATTCTGAGTTATTTAATGTACATGAATCTCATTTGGCCATTGGCCATGGAGGACGTGACAGAATGTTGAAAGAAAACTTACACAAGAATATTACTCGTCATGACATTGAACTGTACATTCACCTTTGTGAGCCGTGGCAGACAAACAAAAAGGTGTTTAAAAGGGTATTGTAGTGAAGCCTATGATTTTTTCCGAGTTCAATTCCCGTTGTCAGGTCGATCTCATCGATTTTCAATCACATCCTGACAGGGAATACAAGTTTATAATGGTATACCAAGATCATCTCACTAAGTTTGTGGTTCTCAAGGCTCTGACATCAAAGACAGTGGAAGAAGTGGCATATAACCTCGTGGACATATTTACGTTGCTTGGAGCACCATTGATTCTACAATCCGACAATGGCAGAGAATTTGCTAATAATGTGGAGAGAAGCCTAAAGGTGTACTGGAGGACTTTGAAGATCGTCCATGGCAAGCCTCGCCACTCACAAAGCCAAGGAAGTGTCGATAGAGCTAATCAGGACATTGAAAATATGCTGTGTACGTGGATGTAAGATGAAAAAAACTAACCGATGGAGTGAGGGACTACGTTTCGTGCAACTTATGAAGAACAGGACATTTCATTCTGTGATTAAGAGAACACCATATAAAGCTCTCTTTGGCTGCAAAGCTAAAGTGGGTCTCACAACGTCTTCCTTACCCCAAGATGTGTTACAAAACATACAGACTGGGGAGCAACTGGAAAAAATGATGGAAAACGTTCAAACAATACAAGAAGAAACAGATCACCCTATCCAAGAGAAAGAGTCTATTGCACAAAACACGGAGGAGACTGTAGTCCACGATGGAAGAAACGAAAGTGGCGATGAATACATACTGTATCTGCCGAAGAGGCTTCCGGTTCTGCTACCTGTTTCGTCTGTTTGAAGGTAACCAGTGGTGCCCATACGTGCAGAAACTGTTACCGAAACGTTCATGCCGCCTGTGGATATAAGCAGGGCTGGCGGAAGCGGGCATGCATGCGGGCGCCGCTACGAAGGGGGCGCCGCCGCCAGGGAACGGTTCATAGGTTAATTTTTAAGAAACAAAATTTTTATCATAAAAACAAAAAATTCTTAGAATGATCAATATTAAAATAAATAAGGCCGGATACACCGAATAAAAATTAAAAAAAAATGTATATTGCTGCCTCTTTGATCAGCCGGCTGTTTACAATTTTGCAGCGAGAGCAGGCTAAATGCTTGCCTGCAGAATGTTGTGTCTACTGCAATCTATCTGAAGTGAAACGGTGAACGGTTTTATGCGCAGAAACGAATTTTCGTTTCTGCGCATAAAACCGCATGTATACCATACGGTTTTGTATACCATATGAATAGTTAGCCAGTCATATGGTATATATCTCAGTAGGCTACTGACAGCAGCGCAGTGCGGACTATTATTTCGTCTCTGTGTTGTGTTGTGTAATAATTTCTTGTGGGTATAAAATAGAAACGGAATCAAAAATTAAAAAAAAAGTTATCCGATGCACAAAATCGTAAGCGTCATGCTGCGAAAGAAGCAGTTATTAAGAAACAAACTGGGGCTCTTAATAAATTTGTTAAAATATTAAAATATTCTGATGCAGATTGTAACCAACTCGATACATCAGAAATCAGAGTTGAAGAACCGTGCATATCATCCAGTTTGTATGAATGTACTATTGCAACTATTGAACAAGATAACAAGACGCATGATTTAAGTGAAAAACAGTTAGGAGAAGATTTAGTTGTAGTTGACCACGAAACTGACACATTGTTAGTCTCTGTAAATTTAGAAGATCCAGGTGAATGGGGAAATATTGATGAAAAATTACGAGTTGTGTTAATTGAAATGGGGCGTGTTCAAAAGAAAAACATAATATATCCCAGAGATACATATGGTTGTAAATTTGGCGACACGTATTATAATAGAAAAATGGAAAAGGGGGAGCTGGTGCCAAGAACATAGCTCATTTATTCCGAAACTTTAATTTCTGTTTTTTGCTTTTGTTGCAAACTTTTTGTACCTACTGAATCAAGTAGTCTTGTAGAAGGTCATAACGATTGGAGAAATGTAAGTACAACTTTGCATAGACATGAGACTAGTTTAACTCACATGAAAAGTTTCTTAAAATGGAAGGAACTTGATAAAAATTTAATAATCAAAACTACTATTGATTGCCAGACTCAAAGCATGTATGAAATGGAAAGAAACATTGGACGAGTGTTTTAGAACGCTTGATTGAAATTATAAAATTCCTTGGTAGCCAAACTTTAGCTTTTCGCGGATCATCTGATAAATTATATGAAAGAAATAAGCCAATTTTTTAAAATTAGTCGAACTGTTTGCGAAGTTTGATCCCGTTATGGAAAAATCATGTTGAAAGGGCCCTACATCGAAACAATAGAGTACACTATTTGAGTAAAGATAGTCAAAATGAAATATTGGAAACTTCAAAATGAAATATTTTAGCACATAATGTTTGTGCTTCATGCTGAAGCACAAACATTATGTGCTAAAATAAAGGACTACAAATTTATTTGCTTTCTTATAACTTGGCATGATTTACTTAACAGAATAAACCTGTGAGTAAAATGCTTCAAGACAAAAATATGAACATTACACTTGCTTTACAATCTATCGAAAACTTAAAAATATTCTTACAAGAGTATCGATGAGATACAAATTTTAAAGAAATTCTAAACACGGCAAAAGAACTGAGTGAAGAGGTGGATGGAGAACAAGAATTTAAAACTGGTACGGAAGTTCGACGACGAAAGAAGACACGACAATTTGACTACGAGCTTCATGACGAAACGCCACAATCGCCAGAAGATAAATTTAGAGTGAATGTGTTTTATACACTTCTAGACGTTGCAATGTGTTCGTTAATAGAACGTTTTGAACAACTAAAAACATATTATCATAATTTCAATTTCTTGTATAGATTACGAAAAAATTTACGACAATAAAAACGTAAATGCAATAGAACTATATGACGAGTTATGTGCTTTCCGGGATATTTTTCGGAAGGATGATTTAAATATTCAAAACCCTTTCGATATTCTTAATTTTATTGTGTCCAATAATCTATCTTTCCCTAACTTTTCATTTGCTTTAAGAATACTATTAACCTTATCTGTTAGTGTAGCGAGCGGTGAACGTTCCTTTTCCATGTTGAAATTGATTAAAACCTATTTAAGAACAAGTATGTTACAAAAAAGCTTGTTAGTTTTGCGTTAATACTATTGAAAATGATATATGTGCGGAATTAGACGTTAAGACCATTATTTCTAATTTTGTGAATATGAAATCAAAAACGCTAAAATTTTAATTAAAAAAATTTCAAGTATATTTATGTAATTTAATTTATTTTCTGTTATTCTGTTAAAGATGTTATTTTTTTGAATACTTGTATTAAATGTTCTAATTATTTCTGAACTCTTTTCTTATTTTCTCATCTATCTTGAGTTTCTTTTATTTTCCTAAAAGATAGTTCCACTTATAAAAATTATTAAAAACTTTTTACAAGTTACTAAGAATTTAGTAACTTGTAAAATGCAAGAATTTTTTTTTTAATTTAGTTCAAATAAATTTTAACTTTAATTAAAATTCATTTTAATTTTGTTAGCGATTCAGGTCGGTGAGAAGGCTATAATCCCTGTATCATTATATTCAACGATTAAAGTGAAGTGGCTTTGTCAAAATTTGCTTTAACTTTTAAGAATTTTTTGAATATATTTTTAACGATTCTCCTGCCTAGTCAACACCTCCCGTTCGTTACATTTAGCGAACCAACGTGTGGCTGTTCTGTCAAAATTTATTTAAGAAAATTTAAATAATTAAAATTTTTATTATCGTAAAAGAACCACACACGCCCGGATCGTTACAGGGCGCTTAGATAGAAATTGCATGCGGGCGCCAAGACCCTAGCGCCGGTTCTGGATATGAGATTAAAGGCGATGGAAGTGAGGAAATAGAAGGTTATGATGTTAATATTTTGTGTACTCTTAGCTTCAATATTGAGAATGCTGTCGAAGGTAAAATTCAATCTAAATTAAATCTGGAAATACAGACCAAAAAAATGAAAATGGATTCCGACAAAAAATTCCCTCCTGCACCTTTGGGGGACACTGTGCGAGTTCCCATCCCAGACGTCGACAAAGGACGGGGTGACCCTCGTAATCTGCTGATGGTTGTTATGAGTGTGACAGACGATGGTTTTTAGCGACTTGGAACTGCTGAAAGAATTTTAAACCAACTCACAATTCACTTTATGTCCTAAGGACTTACTGAGAGTTGGAGACTTTCCTGACCACGAAATAACTCTCCGGTCAGCCGCTTCCGCTCAGTCCACGGGTAACGGCCAAGGGTTCGTGATGTGTACCTGCAAGACCAAGTTCGAAATTTGAAGTGCTTTTGTATGAAAAAGGCAGTTAAGTGCAATTCAAAATGCTATTCCAGTCTACCTTGTAGCAACAATTAGTTCAGCACTGGTCTTTTTCTCTTTTTTGTAGAAAAATCCAGTATCTTACATTTTGTACTTCTTACATTTTCACATGCATCTTTTCAATAAAAGCTTTTTTCATACTTTGCCGAAATGGTATTTGTTATTCTATACAATGCCTAGGGAAAGTATATAAAATATTAAAATAAAACAGACATTTCATACTTTGCCTAAAAACGTCACGCATTCTATAGAATGCCTGTTTTTCACACTTTGCCGGTAACACACACACACACACACACACACACACACACACACACATATATATATATATGTAGAAAGTTTTTTACCTTGGGTATATAGTATATTAAAGATACCAAGCAATTTTATAAGCTCGGTATATTTTTTAATCCTTTTTCCCAAGTAAGCAAACAGACAAATATGTCAAGTTTGCGCCTGCACGTAGTGCAAGACTGAGGCAACTCGTGGTAAAGGTGGAGTTAGCTCCAATCACTTTCCTTAGTATTTTCCTCTAATGCAAAGCACATCCCCTTGCAGAGATGTATGATGCTATGCATTAAAGGCAGGGGTCACTACCCAGACCGGTTTCGACCTTTATTGAGGTCTCATCAGTGGGAGCCAGTCCTAAAAATGCTAAGGTTGAAGTAATGTACAGCTTATTTGAATTTTACCTAAACAAGTTGCCACAAGGTGCTTTGACCTCATTAAATAAAAATCTCAGGCTGAGAGTTAGATGTAGAAAGTTTTTTACCTCGGGTATATAGTATATTAAAGATGCCAAGCAATTTTATAAGCTCGGTTTTAATCATTTTTCCCGAGTAAGCAAACAGACAAGTATGTCAAGTTTGCGCCTGCACGTAGTGCCACACCGAGGCAACTCTTACAAGTAGTGCCATACTGAGGCAACTCGTGGTAAAGGTGGTGTTAGCTCCGAGCACTTTCCTTAGTATTTTCCTCTAATGCAAAGCACATCCCCTTGCGGGGGGATGTGCTTTGCCTCAGTATGGCGCTACTTGTAAGAGTTGCCTCGGTGTGGCGCTACTTACAAGAGTTGCCTCAGTCTTTCACTACGTGTAGGCGCAAACTTGACATACTTGTCTGTTTGCTTACTTGGGGAAAAGGATTAAAACCGAGCTTATAAAATTGTTTGGTATCTTTAATATATATATATATATATATATATATATATATATATATATATATATATATATATATATATATATATATATAGATATATATATATATGAAACGTACTATTAACTCGGGGTTGGGATATGTTCATTTTTTAAATTAACTGACTTAAACCCGAGAATTATAACACAATGACATTTATTTGAAAAAAACGCAACATGTTTCGTCAAAAATGACTTCTTCAGGCGATAAGAACATAGAAAGACAATAAAAGACACTTAAATTAACATTGACACACTCTAAAGCTATACAACTATAAAGCCATAATATTCGACTGTAAATTACAGTTATGAGCTTGAACTACAGTCCGAGTTAAAGTTCCATTGTTGTACACCTGTGCGTGTGTGGAATCACGCGATCTCCAGTATCTAATAGTAGAGTTGAAAGAGTCTGCCAAATTATAGCTAAGATTATTATTCAAATGAAAAGGGTCTAAGGTGATTTCCCTTGACTCTACAATGCGGCGCTCTATTTCATCATGGCTGATGTGTAGGTTTGAAGTCAATGTCCAATCTATTTCATGTTGGTGGCCTTCGTTGTTCGTGTTTATTGAAAGCAGGACATGGCCCGACAGAGCTGTAGCTCTGGTTCTCTTATAGGCAATGTCTCTCTGATGCTCTTCGAGACGTAGTAAGATAGATTTTTCTGTCTGTCCATAGTAAGGCTTTCCGCATTCACAAGTGACCTTGTATACACCTGGGAATTGTAGAAGGTTGTGAGGTTGTTTATAGTTGTTGAAGCGTGATCTTATTTTTGGCAGAGTCGAGAAGCACGTTTTTATGTTAAACTTCTTTAGAATTCTGCTCAGCTTTTTGGATAGTGTGCTGATATATGGCAAGACGATATGACCTTTCGAGTCGTCCTGTGTCTCTACGTTGTTACGTTGGTGGCGGGATAATTGGTTGTTAATACTTTTTAGAGAGTAGCCATTGTTTTTAAAGGTTCATTTAAGATGTTGTAGTTCCTTTTTTAGTTCTTCTTCATCTGACAGTACAGATCTTGCACGATTCGCTAGAGTTGATATAATACCCAACTTTTGCGCTGGATGGTGATGGGAGGACGCATGCAAATATCTGTCTATATGAGTTGGCTTTCTAAAAATAGAGACTTTAATTGATTCAGGCGTCTTGGTGAGTTTAACATCTAGGAAGCAAATGGAACTATTTTCTTCAATCTCCATAGTCAATTTTATATCTTGATGGCGGTTGTTTAAGTGGTCGAGGAACTTGTTAAGATTCTCAGTACCATGCTCCCATATGAGGAATATATCGTCCACATATCTAAGCCAAATTTTTGGTTTTAAAGTAAAAGAGGAGATCGCGTTTTCTTCAAAGTCCTCGAAAAAAATGTTGGCTAACACAGGAGAGAGAGGGCTTCCCATAGCTAATCCTTTGACCTGTTTGTATAGTTTACCTTCGAATTCAAAATAGCCAGAGTTTACACAGTGAGATAACAGAGAGAACATTTTATTTGAAATCTTGTTTTTTAAAATATGGAGAACGTCCTGTGTCGGAACGTTGGTAAAGAGTGCTACCACGTCAAAGCTCACCATGATATCAGAAGATTTTAGTTTTAGGTCCTTTATTTTAGAGACAAAATCTGTTGAGTTTTTAATATAAGAAGAAGATTTTCCCGCATAAGCTTTTAACGATGACGCCAAATATTTGGATAACCTGTATGTGGGTGAGTCAATGCTGTCTACTATAGGTCTCAGTGGATAGTTTTCTTTGTGTACCTTCGGGAGTCCATATAACCTTGGAATGAGGGGGTGTAAAGATATGGACTCCCGAAGGTACACAAAGAAAACTATCCACTGAGACCTATAGTAGACAGCATTGACTCACCCACATACAGGTTATCCAAATATTTGGCGTCATCGTTAAAAGCTTATGCGGGAAAATCTTCTTCTTATATTAAAAACTCAACAGATTTTGTCTCTAAAATAAAGGACCTAAAACTAAAATCTTCTGATATCATGGTGAGCTTTGACGTGGTAGCACTCTTTACCAACGTTCCGACACAGGACGTTCTCCATATTTTAAAAAACAAGATTTCAAATAAAATGTTCTCTCTGTTATCTCACTGTGTAAACTCTGGCTATTTTGAATTCGAAGGTAAACTATACAAACAGGTCAAAGGATTAGCTATGGGAAGCCCTCTCTCTCCTGTGTTAGCCAACATTTTTTTCGAGGACTTTGAAGAAAACGCGATCTCCTCTTTTACTTTAAAACCAAAAATTTGGCTTAGATATGTGGACGATATATTCCTCATATGGGAGCATGGTACTGAGAATCTTAACAAGTTCCTCGACCACTTAAACAACCGCCATCAAGATATAAAATTGACTATGGAGATTGAAGAAAATAGTTCCATTTGCTTCCTAGATGTTAAACTCACCAAGACGCCTGAATCAATTAAAGTCTCTATTTTTAGAAAGCCAACTCATATAGACAGATATTTGCATGCGTCCTCCCATCACCATCCAGCGCAAAAGTTGGGTATTATATCAACTCTAGCGAATCGTGCAAGATCTGTACTGTCAGATGAAGAAGAACTAAAAAAGGAACTACAACATCTTAAATGAACCTTTAAAAACAATGGCTACTCTCTAAAAAGTATTAACAACCAATTATCCCGCCACCAACGTAACAACGTAGAGACACAGGACGACTCGAAAGGTCATATCGTCTTGCCATATATCAGCACACTATCCAAAAAGCTGAGCAGAATTCTAAAGAAGTTTAACATAAAAACGTGCTTCTCGACTCTGCCAAAAATAAGATCACGCTTCAACAACTATAAACAACCTCACAACCTTCTACAATTCCCAGGTGTATACAAGGTCACTTGTGAATGCGGAAAGCCTTACTATGGACAGACAGAAAAATCTATCTTACTACGTCTCGAAGAGCATCAGAGAGACATTGCCTATAAGAGAACCAGAGCTACAGCTCTGTCGGGCCATGTCCTGCTTTCAATAAACACGAACAACGAAGGCCACCAACATGAAATAGATTGGACATTGACTTCAAACCTACACATCAGCCATGATGAAATAGAGCGCCGCATTGTAGAGTCAAGGGAAATCACCTTAGACCCTTTTCATTTGAATAATAATCTTAGCTATAATTTGGCAGACTCTTTCAACTC
The DNA here is from genome assembly GCF_054136105.1 of Typopeltis vanoorti. Lineage (NCBI taxonomy): Eukaryota > Metazoa > Arthropoda > Arachnida > Uropygi > Thelyphonidae > Typopeltis > Typopeltis vanoorti. The sequence continues at coordinate 70,421,653 of NC_143559.1, forward strand.
TACTATTAGATACTGGAGATCGCGTGATTCCACACACGCACAGGTGTACAACAATGGAACTTTAACTCGGACTGTAGTTCAAGCTCATAACTGTAATTTACAGTCGAATATTATGGCTTTATAGTTGTATAGCTTTAGAGTGTGTCAATGTTAATTTAAGTGTCTTTTATTGTCTTTCTATGTTCTTATCGCCTGAAGAAGTCATTTTTGACGAAACATGTTGCGTTTTTTTCAAATAAATGTCATTGTGTTATAATTCTCGGGTTTAAGTCAGTTAATTTAAAAAATGAATATATATATATATATATATATATCAGGGGCGAATATTCATAACGTGCTAGGTGTGCAGCGCTATTCCACCGAATAGCAATATCGACATTATTTTTTTGCATTTATTGTCGTTAAATTTGCGTGATTTCTAAAAATAAATACAATATCTAATGCTTTTCGAAGAGGACACTTTTCGACGCGTAAACATTGCATCACATTCGTGTTAATAGTTTGAAAAGGTGTGCAGAAGGTGCAGGGTGTCAAATTCTTAGCGTTCTAGTAGTTTTAAAACGCTCAGAAAGCGAGGCAGGGTGAGCTCTGAGACAATAGCACGCAGAAGCTGTGCTTGGTTATTGTGTCAACCAATTCAATTGAATTTTGTCATTTGTCATGAGTTGCTGTTTTTGTTTTTTGAGTTTCATCTGTTTTGCGTGCGTGCAGTGTGAACTGCCGTGGTAGGCATTTTTTTTATATAATATAGACAAGTTTTTAATATATAATTTTCGATAAATTTAAAAAACTTTTTGGCTCATATTTACAATGGAAAACAGCATTATAGTCGAAGAAGGTAAGCCACGTCCTCCTCTTCGAAATTTTAGACCTTTGAGTAATTCAAATATACCAACCAAATAGAGCATTCTCCTTCATTATTATTTTCTAATATACAATATCTTAAAACAACCACATTGTTCCCCCATTCTACGCAGATTTGGTTACAATTAATTGATCAATTAAAGTATTCAAAGTTATCATACAATTAATTGCATTGGACCAATTAAGAGGAGCACTGATGCGCTATGCACTCTTAAAACTTTCATACATCGATAAAAATGCAATCATACCATCAAACTGATGTGAATTTTGAGTGTAGCGCGCGTTGCATAAGCCACCACAGCACACCCAACCGAAATGGGCACGCAACTCCACTCATATACGCGTATATATAGGCGGTTCCCCTGGTTACGGACGAGATACGTTCCAGAGTACGTCTTTAGTTCTAATTTGTATGTAACTCGGATCCCTGATGAACACAGCGCATATACGGTAATAATAATAATAATGATAATAATAATAATAATAATACTTTAATGACTCATATGTGACAATAAATACAGTGTACTACTGTAATACTAATATCCCTGTTCTGTAATAATAAGCCACAGAAACTATTGTGCTCTTTCTTTTAATTCAAACAAAGAGAACAGGTAAGCTCCTCTCCCCTCCGAAGTTGGTTTCTTGAAAAAGGTATTTAGGGTTGTTTGCACAGCCTTTTACTTTTTTTTTTTTTTTCATCATAAATGACCTTGTAGCAGCTGATGTTCTCATTAACTGCACGGTAAACCTTTGTAAACCACTCAAGGGGGTAGCGTAGAATACCATGCCAAGGGCTGAGTGGTGCAACCTACCTGAATATCTTTGCGAACTAGTAAATGACGTCATGACAGGATAACGCAACGTCACACAACTAATGTCATTTAGGAATGTTATGAATTAGACACATCATCAGCATGTTTGTTTATTTCTGAAAACAAATCAAAACTAAGTACAGTACTTTCTATGGAATATATATATATATATATATTTGAAAAAAATAGATTTAATGACTCCAATACCGAGATAACATATAAAGATTTTAATGATAAATACTACTAGTTTCGGCATATAGCAGCCTTCTTCAGGTATTTATAAAGGAAAGGAATACTAATAAACATTGAATTATTTAAACAAACCGTAAATTACAGGTACAAATTGCCTCACATAATCGATACATAAAAACGTTGTATTTTTCAAGTTGTTCCAACTGGCGTGCCATTGTTTGTTGCAATTGTGCGCGCAAGTTCACGTGAACGCCAATATTGAATAACTGCAGCATGGCTATCTGGGATGTTATAACTTAAATTATTATTTAAGTGGACCGGGTTCAGTAGGATTTCCCTTGATTCTACGATTTTCCTTTCAAACTCATCTTCACAGCGAAAAATATTTTCTGATCTATTCCAGCATACAGAGTGGCTTTGTTGGTCATCATTAGGATTATTTGAAAAAAGAACATGACTGGATAACGCAGTTGCATGAGATCTTTTGTATGAGATGTCTCTCTTATGCTCTTCTGTGCGTTGTTCAATAGATTTGTTAGTTTGACCAAAGTATGGGATATTGCAATCACACCACAATTTATATACTCCAGGGTACTTAAGGTTGTGATGAGTAGGTTTTGGATGGCTGATTAGAGAGCGGATTTTTGGAAGTGTGGTGAAGAAGGTCCTGATATTATATTTTTTAAGGACTTTAGCTATTTTCTTAGAGACTGTGCTAATGTATGGAATGGAGATGCTACCTTTAAAATTAATAGTCTCTGTTGTGCACTGCTTAGGAGGGTTCAGAAGAAATTTCTTAATTGTTTTTTCAGAGTATCCATTTTGTTTAAAAATAAGAGTGAGGTGATTCATTTCTTTTTGTAGTTCATCTTGTTTATTTAAGAGAGAACGTGCTCTGTGTCCTAAGGTAGATATAATTCCAAGTTTTTGTGGTGGAAAATGATGAGAAAGATTATGCAGATTTCTATTGGTATGCCATACTTTGGTCAAACTAACAAATCTATTGAACAACGCATAGAAGAGCATAAGAGAGACATCTCATACAAAAGATCTCATGCAACTGCGTTATCCAGTCATGTTCTTTTTTCAAATAATCCTAATGATGACCAACAAAGCCACTCTGTATGCTGGAATAGATCAGAAAATATTTTTCGCTGTGAAGATGAGTTTGAAAGGAAAATCGTAGAATCAAGGGAAATCCTACTGAACCGGGTCCACTTAAATAATAATTTAAGTTATAACATCCCAGATAGCCATGCTGCAGTTATTCAATATTGGCGTTCACGTGAACTTGCGCGCACAATTGCAACAAACAATGGCACGCCAGTTGGAACAACTTGAAAAATACAACGTTTTTATGTATCGATTATGTGAGGCAATTTGTACCTGTAATTTACAGTTTGTTTAAATAATTCAATGTTTATTAGTATTCCTTTCCTTTATAAATACCTGAAGAAGGCTGCTATATGCCGAAACTAGTAGTATTTATCATTAAAATCTTTATATGTTATCTCGGTCTTGGAGTCATTAAATCTATTTTTTTTCAAATGTATAACAACCGAGTAAAAGCTGATCGCCACATATATATATATATATATATATATATATATATATATATAGAGAGAGAGAGAGAGAGAGAGAGAGAGGGAGATTAAATATTTGGACTCACTGCAAGTAATAAATTGATTGTATTAAACTAAACATTCGATTTCCATTTTCCATAGAAAGTGCTCAATTTTCATTTGTTTTCAGTAATAAACACGATGTGTATAACTGAAATCAAAATTAAAGTATCCCTGTTTAAGGCCTTATGGAGCGTCACCTAGTGACGCAAATTCTGCGAAACTTTTCAGAAATACATTGTGCGGATGGGATATCTCAGAAAAAAAAGTAGTTCCAAAATTTACCACCAGGATCGTTGTAAACACCAAATCCATGGAATTTGCATATCACGCAACTGAGCAGGTGCCGGGAGGGTTTAAAAAGATGGATACGGGATTTCTCCCTTCATTCTGGTTGTTAATACCGTCCACGGTGACAACACCAATCTTACTCCAACGTGGTTTGATCGTGAAGCTGTACTACTTAAACAATTGCAATCCTGTTGCTGCACGAGAATTTTGTCGCCTGAACAAATGTCGACGAGGTCCACTTTCTCCATATGCTCTGCTACGAATTATTAGTTGTTTTGAAGAAATAGGATCGGTGGGAGTCAGACTTGGCAGAGATCTCAAACCAATCAGTTCACGGCAAGTAAATAAAGTTGCTACTACCGTTGTAGAGTTGGTTGCTGCAGTGCACGTGCTGTATCGAAACACATGGAAGATTCTGCATTTCTATCCATTCAAGATAACCCTGACACAGGAGTTGCTCCCATAGGACCTTGAAAAAGCCGACTGACATTCGCTTTAACATTCCTTGCTCGAGTGCAATTGGACGCTGCGTGGCCGTGGATGATTTTATGGTGAGATGTGGCTTTCTTTTCACCTGAATGGAGCTGTGAATACCTAAAATTGCCGGGTATGGGCAATGCAAAATCCCAATGCAATCCAACAAATTCCTTTCGCATTGACCTAAGTTACTGTCTGGTGCGGGTTTACAGCTTCGTTTATCACTGGACCGTTCTTCTTTGAGGACAGCCACCAGTCAAGTCTATGCTTGCTCAGTTACTGCCGAAAGGTATCTCCATATGATAAACAATTTCGTTTTGCCACAGCTACAGCTGTGGCACAACAAAATCCAGCGCCTGTGCATGGATTCAGTCATTTTCATGCAGGATGGGGGGCCCCCGCAGACATCGGTCGATCCATACACACATTCGTGAAATGTTCTCGAAGAACATTTCACGGAAGCCAGAGTGATCAGTCGTGCGTTTCTCCTTCTTACACACAGAAAAAAAATTACATGTAAATTCGGTACATCAAACAGCGCCCCGTGGCGATGGATTTTGGAACTACTTTTTTTTTTCCCTCTTCTCAGATATCGCTTCCGCATGACGCACAATGTATTCCTGCAAAATTTCACAGCATTTGATCACTGGATGGCACTCCACTAGACTTTGATACTTTAATTTTGATCACCCTGTGTGTGTGCAGATTTTTTTTTACCTTGGTTCTATTGTATGTACGTTAAAGATACCAAGAAACTTTATACTTGGTTTTAGTTTTTATCCCAAGGACGCAAAAAACAATGTTTTGCACGTGAAATATATTCACGTCTGAGGCTAATGCCTTCATATCACTTGCCTTAGTATGTTTTCCATAATGTAATGCATAATGCAAAGCACACCCAAAAGGGGGCGTGTATAATACAATGCACAATGTGAAGGGCCACTACCCAGACCAGTTTCGACCTTTATTGAGGTCTCATCAGTGGCAGCCAGACCCGGGAGATATATATATATATATATATATATATATATACAGTATATATACAATGACCATTGACCATTGACGTTACTGACAGGATGGGTGAAGCACAAGTGCTTTTCATATTCCCCTTTATCTGTAATGAGAGTTATTTGGGAATAGGAGATTTGTGAGCAATTAAGCTCCCCCTCTGAGGGCAGTAGTGTTAGCTATGATCGGTTGAGAGAAGAATAGCCTTCGGTCTTTTGTGTTTGTAGTAATCAGTCTCATTGTAATTGACAGCGTGCACGATTAGTGGGTTTGAATGTGAACTTGACTTCACGAAGAATTTTTCTGCAAGATCACGAAGAAGGGAGGAGATGTATGGAGTGCCGGTTTCTCGGTGAATTTGTGAATTTCTGATGAACCACGGTGCATCCAGGATCATCCTAAGGCACTTGTTTTGGATTCTCTGTAATTTTGAAATGTTTGATCTTGAAGTGTGACTCCATGCTGGTGAGGCGTAGGTAATGACTGGACGTATTACCATCCGGTAAAGAAGCAATTTATTATGTAGGTTCAATTTGCTCTTGCGGTTCATCAATGGGTAGAGCTGAGCTATGACTTTGGAAGATTTGGAGAAAACAAGATTAATGTGTTTGTTGAAAAGGAGTTTCTTATCCATCAATACCCCAAGATATTTGGTCTCTGAATGCCATGGGATCTTTTGACCAGAGAGCAGGATGTCTTCTTTATTGCAGATCTTTCTTCTTGAAAACATCATGGCTGAGCTTTTGAGGGGGTTTACTTGAATTCTCCAGTTGGTGAACCAGTTTGCTAGCTCATTGATACTTCCTTGGAGTCTAGTGATTGCTAGGTGAGGACTGAGCGATCTAGCTAGAATAGCGGTGTCGTCGGCATAAAGAGCCGTAGTAGTTGTTTTTGGGTTGAGAGGAATATCTGCCATGTAAGTTGTGAAAAGTATTGGGGCCAGAAGAGAACCTTGAGGTACTCCCGCCAGGATTTTGCGCCTTGAAGAAACAATTCCGTTGAGTTTTACTTGCATGTATCTTTCATTGATATATGAATATATGAGTTTCACTAGTTTAATTGGGATATTGTTTTCAATTAATTTGAAGATAAGGCCTTGATGCCAGACCTTATCAAAGGCCTTGGCAACATCCAAAAGTACAGCAGCAGTATGAAGGTGCCAGTTAAAGCCATGAGTGATATGTTCTGTTAGTCGATGAATTTGTTGCATCGTGTTGTGAGCTTTGCGAAACCCAAATTGCTCATTTGGGATTATTTTCTGTTGGTCCACTGCTGATTGTAGTCTTGATAGGATGACCTTTTCTATTACTTTGCCAAGACAGGAAAGAAGACTGATGGGCCTGTAGCTTTGGGGAAGTTGTGGGTTATTACCAGGTTTTTTCAGAGGTATAATGTCCGCGATTTTCCAATCAGAGGGAAAGTATTGGAATCTTAAAATGGAATTGGTAATATTAACTAGATGAATTATGGCTTTCCGTGGGAGTAGCTTTATTATTCTATTGGTAATGCCGTCAGGGCCGGGGGCCTTTTTATTCTTCAGATGGGAAATGATATTTATTATTTCTGTTGGAGATGTGGGGGGTGATGGTTTCTGAATCATCCTTAGGCTGACTTAGTGCATTTCTAACTTTACGATGAACTTTGTAAATAAGATTGATATTTAAGTTTGCATAAGATGGGCTGCATTGATTTTCCAGATTGTCAAGTAGGGCTTCTGCTTTTTCTTCATCTGTGTGTGCAACTCCAAGATTGGTCTTTAAAGGGGGAAGTGGTTGTCTTTTGGTACAAAGAGATTTTACAAACTTCCATATGGAGTTATCTTCTGGGTTGATTTCCTTCAGTTTGGTTTCCCATTTGGAGTTCCTGTGGACCTGGAGGGCTTCTCGAACCTGTCTGTTCAAAGTGTTTAAGGTTGCTTTGTCCTGCGGGGATCTGGTGTTGTGATATCGCTTTCTGGCCTTGTTTTTGGCTCTAATCAGGTCCATTATCTCTTCTGGGATCCAGTTAGGAGCGTGGAAGACAGTGGTTTGAGTAACTGATGCTATTGCTGTGTTGATTTGCCTAGTTAAATTGTTTACAGCTTGATCTATTTCTTCTTTTTTACGAATGACAGGGGGAGGACCGATGTGGATTGGAAGAACCTTAGAGAGCTTGTCCCATGGTATGAAAGAATGATGGGGAGAGAGCTGGTCTTGAAGTCCTAACCTGAGTAGGATGGGATTATGATCTGAGTTAAGCTCTTCTACTGTCTCCAACTGGTATTTATATTTGATGTTTCTGAGGATAACTATGTCTAATACATCAGAACTTCCTGATGGGCTATAGTGGGTGGGCTCAGTGGATCCAGCTATTATTGACGAGTTGAGTAATGTGTAGTTGTATAAGGTACGGCCTTTGGTGTTGATTGACGAACTGAACCAGGCCGTATGTTTGGAGTTAAGGTCTCCAGCTATAATTATGGAATCCGTGGAGCCGAGGATGGAGTCTAAGTCTGCTGTCAATAGTGGAATACTGGGAGGATTGTACGCTGCGTAGATTTTGAGTTTACCAGCGTTATTAGTGTGCACCTCCACACCCGTCACCTCAAGGTTTAGAGTTTGGGGGTTGGTCAACGAGTTGTGGCTTAAATAATTTTTGATAAAAATAGCTGTTCCGCCTCCACTAGAGTTAAGTCTGTCTGTCCTGTATAAAATATAACCTCTTAGTTTTGGATTGTTGGATGGTCTGAAGTGGGATTCACTGATCAAGATTATGTCTGGATTGTATCTTTTTGCAAATTCTTGCAGCTCGAGAATTTTGTTTGTTAAGCCATTGGCATTCTATGCTGTTATCATGAGAGAATTTGGTTTAAATTTTTTAAACATTATAGAGAGCTGTTAATATGGATTGGGTTTCTAGGTAGAATCTTTTTCTGGAGGATGGTGAGGTGCTTGCTTTGCTGAATTCATGCAGCATTGTTGCACGTGAAGAGGTTAAAGCTGATGTGAGATTAGAGCTTGTTCGCTCTTGCGATGAAGTCTGGGTTCTTACCGCTTCCGCATATGATTTGGACATGGTTGAGGGTCGAGTGCCTTCCTGTGCTGTCGAATGTAAGGTAATATGATCTGGAGGGCGAACTGCTTGGATGTGCATTGTGTCATTTCTTGGAGGAGCGTGGTTACTTCTTAATGATCCACGGTTTTTTGGATGGAAAAGGCAACCCTTGTAATTAGAGGGGTGTGGTCCTCTACAGTTGGCACAACAGGCAGGTGTCGACCTGGGTTTGGTGCAGGAGTTGGTTTGATGACCCTCACCGCATTTTAGGCATCTATATGCAGCTCTGCACAGTTTTTGGGCATGCCCGAACCTCTGGCATCTGTGGCACTGCCCTGCCGATGCCTTCTTCCTTAGAGGTTCGGTTGTGATTTTAAGCTTACAGATGTCCGTTACTTCATAGATGCTTTTTTGTGTGTTGGAGATTTCGACCAACACCAGTGGCATTGGTGTTTTATCTGACCTCAACATTCTGCTGACTTTGGTTGGAGTCAGTCCTTGATTGATGAGGTCAGCTGTGATCTCATCAGTTGTGATGCCTTCAGCCACTCCTCTTAGAACTACCTTTAAGTTCTTCTCGCTTGCTAGCGCAAAGGTGTGGAAGGGCAGTTTTGAGTTGTCAAACATTTTCGTCATCAAGCGATAATCAGTGACAGTGGTAGGGTGGATCTTTACACCCTCTTCAGTATTTCTTGCCCAGGAAAAATTGATATTATGTTCTCCTAGGGATCTTGAGACTGAGGTCCATTTGTCTTTATCTCGAAGGATAACTGGAGGGACCGTTTCTTTTCTGTCTTGGGAGATCTGATATATACAATGATTGAAGTAATTCAGATCATGTATATTTCATATAGAAGTAGACAAATGGTGCTTGACCTTCTTAATAAAAATATCTGGATGAGAGAAAGATGTGGAAAGTTTTTTACCTTGGGTATATTATACGTTAAAGATACCAAGAAATTTTATACTTGATTTTAATCCTTATCCCAAGGAAGCAAAACAATGTTTTCAACGTGAAATATATTCACGTCTGAGCTGCTTGTATATAGAGGCTAATGACTTCATATCAGTTGCCATATGAGACCTCAATAAAGGGCGAAACCGGTCTGGGTAGTGACCCTTCCCATTATGCATTGCATTATACATGCCCGAAAGGGGGGGGGTGCTTTGCATTATGGGATACTAAAGCAATGATATGAAGTCATTAGCCTCTATATAGAAGTAGCTCAGGAGTGAATATACTTCACGCGCAAAACATTGAAGTTATGGAACATTCCAGGTTTGTTAATAACATAAAACCCGGCATATAGATAGTAGGAAGCAGTATTTCATCCTAGCAGTTGAAAACAGGTGGTAATGGTATGGTAACACGACGTGAACTCAGTGACTTCGAGAGAGGTGTCATCGTGGACTGTCGCATTGAATGCCATTGCCGCTCTACTGGAGCATTCAAAACCAACGGTTGGTGATGTGATCAATAAATGGAGACGTTCTGGCATCACCAGTGCAAGAAAATACCCAGATTGCCACCAAAAATAAATGACAAAGACAAAAGGATGTTAAAACGGATGGCACCAAAAACCGGCTACAATCGACACAGACCATCCGTGATGAGTTCCAGACTGCCAGCATGGTGAACAGTAAAACTGTACGAAAAGAATTCCATTTGCTGGGTTTCCACGGAAGAGGTGGCACACAAGTCAAACATCACAACAACGAACAAGGCGGCTTGTCTGGCTTGGTGCAAACATCGTTTGAACTGAACAATTGACCAGTGGAAAACGGTATGTGGTGCGATGAAGGTTCACCTGTTTCCAGTCTGATGGAGGCAGCCAGGTGAAAGCTTGTTACCACAGTCTGTTGTACCCACAGTAAAGTTTGTTGATGGAGGAGTAATGGTGTGGGGTGCATTCAGCTGGTTTGGAGTGGGACTGCTGATTGTTATCTGTGAAGGCAGTTCAGTCAGTATCTTGATATTCTGGATAATCAGGTGCTGCCTATGCTATGGAATTTTTATGGAACGTACCCGTGTTGCAATCAAGACGATAATGTCCCATATCGTAAAGCTGCAGCTGTTATGGAATGGTATGAAGAAGATGGTGTTGAACGACTGCTCTTGCCCAGCCTGTGCAGAGTCCTGACTTCAACCCCCATCGAACACCTATGGAATGAATTGGAGCGGTAATTGAGGTCCAGAGCAGATCGAGGACGTGTCAATGAACTCAGTGCTGCTTTGATGGAAGAATAGAAAGAAATCCCCCACCTGATGTCTGCCGCACATTGGTGGAAAGCCTCCCTCAAAGGATGCAGGAGGTGATCAAAGCCAAAGGTGGACATATCCGATATTAGGGTTCGCCTGCTGGTATCAATTGTAAATTGCTAAAGTGTCCGGACAATTATTGGTAGATAGATAGATAATTTAAATTATTCTCTATTTTTATTTTATTTTTTATTTATTATTATTTTTTTTTTCGTTTTAATGTTCTGTGCGTTTCGCTTGCTTTTATTTTTCCAGGACTTCAACTATTTTCACATATTTCATTCACGAGTATGTGCTCTGAAAAAAAAAAGTTAGCTGTAAGGAAGCGTCATCTTCATATGTACGAGTAGTTATACAGATAACTATCGTTATTAAATTCAGTTCAATTACTGCGCTTTCCGTATATATGTATTAAATGATATGAAGCTAGTGACCAGTGATTGAGAATTATCTCATTCATGTTGCAAAATTATTCTACCAGTTTATGGATTTTAGCTGATAACAATTCGTACAATAGCAAAATATCTGTATTATTATGCATAACAGAAAATATTAATCACTCAAAGAAGTATAATATAATCCCTTTTTTATAGGTTGTTGGAGTGTTCGTTTAATCGATGGAAATCATGTGGTAATTTTACGTAGTTTATGGTGGCTTGGACTGACCTTTTACCATGTTATTGGAACTCAAAAATTTGGACAAATGTACATTGGTTTCGGTCTTCGAAACAACAATGTATCATTCAATATACTAAGACCACCACCTCCACCAGAAGATGAATCTGTGTGTGCTCAACCAGAAGCTGAATCAGGCGGTGTTCCACCAGAGGATGAATCAGGCAATGCTCAACCAGAAGATGAATTAGGCGGTGCTCCACAAGAAGCTGAATCAGACGGTGCTCCACCAGAGGATGAATCAGGCAATGCTCAACAGGAAGATGAAACAGTCAATTTACCTCCAACAGAAGAAGGATAATCAGTGAATATAACAGAGTCTGCACCAGAAGAGGATTGAGTCTAGTTTTATTAGATCGGTAATTTTAAATATTCATTTGGTATTTATTAAATGAATAATAAACATAAGAATCATAGAATTTATAACTGGCAGTAGTATGTAGCATTTAACAAATGTTAACTGGTTACACTTTAAAGGTATTGTATGATGAATAGGACGTGGTTATTTTTTCATTCATTCATTCACTTTCTTCCTTTCTCAGCGATCAATAAACTGATCTTACTTTAATAAGGATTCAACCATTTATATCTTAAGCCAATTTTTTTTTTTTTTTGCTCTCTTTTCCTATGATACGAGGGAAGTTTAGAAAGTTCTGATAAACACCTAGAATAAAAATAATATTAAAGCAACTGATATAACCACAAGTAAGAAAACATACTAGTAGCAGAGTTATGAAGGTAACTTATGTTCTTATATCCTCATATATCCTTTCTTATGGTTATATCAGTTGCTTTGATATCATTTTTGTTCTAGGTGTTTATCAGAACTTTCCAGACCCCCCTCCCCTTCGTGATTTCACTCTAAAGGCGATATCCTTTCCTGTAATTGTTCATATTAGGCTAACGTGAAATTCGAAATATAAATAAGAATTGTTATTTTCTCTATAAAATTCTCCACGAAACAAAAAAAATTGGAAATGCCGTATGATTTTGCTTATTCATATCATTATGATATCATGGATGATTGGTTTTAAAAAAAAAAAAAAAAAAACGAAATTTTTCATGCTGATTTGATATTTCAAGAGCAGACTCCTTCCTGCCAATAGTAGGAGTTCCAGTCCTGATTATGTCGTTTTTTTATAACCAGTTTATTTCATCCGTTTCTTACTTCCATTTTAATTGCAGTAAAAACCACTAGTTATGCACCAAAACACTTCAAAATATAGTACAGTAGTTTTGAAGTTTTTTTTTTTTTTTTTTTTTTTTTTTTTTCTCCATGTAAATATCTTTTGAAATTTTCTAGTTAGATAACCATCAGCTTAAACTTAATACGATCTTTTGGCATTCAAAAAAAAAAAAAAATGAAGAAAAAGCAATACTAGTAAAAGCTTGTTAACCCTCCCTCTTAAGAAAAAAAAAAAGAAGAAAGATCGTAATTACACAATCAGTTCCTTGAAACAAGCTGCACTTTATAACAAGAAATGAGTAAATAAGTCTTAGCAACTGAAATGTAATTAAAGTGTACTTTTTCCACTATAAATAACTTATGGATTTCTCAAATGAAAAAAAAAAAAAAAGCCATGCCGTATTTATTTCCAATACTTCGCCGTGCTAAGTATTAGAAATAAATATGGTAGAAATAAGTCTGGGATACGTTAGCGAAGAAAATTCATTTTCATATACATTAACACACAAAACACAAAACAACATGTACACACAAATACTTGGACACGTCTTCCAACAGGCATCTAGAATATCTGCAGTTTTGTCAGATAAAGTAATCACTGAAATTGTGTTCACAGTCATTTGTGCTCAGTTCTAGTTTTTTTTTTTTTTTTTCGATGAGTTGACCACTCATTCCAGATCGCATATCTGTCCGTGAATGGATTCGTTGTGAATAAATAAGTTCCATACTTCGCAGGTCTTTTATTAAGTTGCCATGAACGTCATCTCACATCGTTAAAACATTCATTTCGTGTCATATTTCTTTTCAGAGTGACATCATACTTGAGCAACAACAGTAGTGATATTTAGAGATGAAGGTTGACTTAAGAACGGACTTACTGGTACTGGAACTTCTAAGTGATTTGGGGGTTGAAGATAAGTGATGCACATCGTGTCGACAGTCTGAGTAATATTATTGGGAGTCACACATATGCGAACATGAGAAGCACCGCTAGTAAAAGCTCCACTTGTTCTTCTTGGATGATGTTTACGTAGCGTGGAACTTAATTTAGGAAGGAAATCTTCCAGAATCCTTGAAAAGGCAAAACGGAAGTCCGAGTTTCTATAACCGTACGTCCACGGATTCACAGCGCTGTTGGCTAAAACTAAAAATCCTAAGAAGAAGGTCGTCCTTTCATTCAACACTTCCAAGAGCATACAGATCTCAAACGGTAACCAAAATATCATAAATAAGCCAACAGTAGCAGCTAACGTACGCCCATATCGAGGTTCAGGAGCACCAGTTTCGGTTTGCTGGCGAAAAGTAATCTCCACCGAACAGATGGCTCTAGCATGAGATCTGGCTACAATATAAACGTAGCCATAACTGAAAGTAACGGCCACGACACATGGGAGAAAGAGGGCAAAGAAAAGCAAGAGACGGACTTCTGGAAGCACTAAGTCAAAAGAGCAATGCTCCACGTACAGCTGTCGCGAAGTGGCGAACCAGAAAACTAATGGGCTCGAACTTAAAAAGAGCGAATAGACCCAAAAGGCTGTGATGTATCGGACAACCGTACTATGAGTGATGATGTTATTGTATCTTAAGGGCGAAGCCAGCGATGTGTAGCGGTCCAGAGCAATCGCTGTGATACTTAACATCGACACACCGCAGATGAGAATAAAAATGCTGTAAGGGAGCAGACAAAGCAGCACGCAGTCAATTTTCGAGCGGGCAAACTCGAAGTAGAGCCCGAACGGAAGAAGCAGGCCCACTCCTAAATCAGCAGATGCCATCGACAGTAGGAAGTAATTACTTGGATTACGAAGTCGTTTAAAGCGATGGATGGCTACCACTAGCAAGGTATTGCTGCATATCACCACTGGAGAAAGGATAAACATTAAGGAAATGCCTAATGCCAGATGTCCTGCTGAAATCCATGGAGATGTCTGAGGTAGATTAGTGGCTCGGGCTTCGGTAACCACGTTATTCACCTGTCCCTGTGTATACCAAGATTCATCAGCCGTGATTGAAATATTGATGCTCGGGACCATGACTCTGCGAGATAACAGTGGAAGTTTTATCTGAAAAACAAACAAACAAAAAAAAAAATATGAAACTACATATTTAGAGGAAATTATAGTGTTTCGACAATTAAATGTATCAACACTCACAAAATAATCTTATTTTATACATATTTACCAAACATAGATTTCTGAATAATCCTTATGGTTTCAAATTAAGTTTTTACAAACATTTAAACTGCCCGAAATTGAAAATCCGGTTTGAATGAATTCTGTTCATTTCCCATTTCGATGTGTGAAATGCAGACAAAGTTCAGGGAACTTTTTCCCTGAACGATATACGAATGATATGATCAAACGATATGCATGATCTCTTTTTAAGAGTACAAATCACAGAAGATCCTCAAATTCTGCTAGTATTTCATTTTAGAGGTTATTATTAATTCACATTGTGGAGATCGTGGAAACTAAGGACGCACGGAGTGCAAGGTACCTTCGTTTCAGACACAAAAAGGATTATAGCCTAAGCAGCTGAACCTATGAGGCCATTATGTTCAGTTAATTGTTTGTGTGTTCTCAAGCTAGTTTGCCTATTTTGCGGCATGAAATATTCGAGGTTCCGGTCGGAAAATCTCTTCCACCTCCGTATGAGACAGTTTAATTCACTTTCAGTTGAAAAGCTCCTATAAAGATTCGCGTTATAGACGGGATTCGAACTCAGGTATTTTGTTTCCTTCCCAACCAACCGCATCGTCGAAACGTCCGATTGACTGACGGAAGTAAGACACCAACAATAAAGAGCCTCAGATATAATTCTGAGGCTTCTTTATCTGAGGCTCCCTCAAATAAAGGGAGCCTTAGATATCTGGATTAATCTATTAAATTAACTTAGGATAATGTCATATTAATAATTAAACAGCAAAATGAAGTGTATTTCAAAGGCGATGGCAGTTTTAGTTACTAAACAAACAGAATAAACTGGAATTGACATTAATTCTTCTCTTTTTTTTTTTGTTCCAGTTAACAAGGCGTTTAAAATTTGTTCGTATGTATAAATCTACGTATTAACTTATTGAGTCACAATATGGAAAGTGCAAGTTAATGGCATGCACTCTTGCTGGCTACTAAGGTAATGTAATATTATTTCCAATTAGTACACGCACACGATACGCTTCCAGTGGTTTGTCGGCATATTTTGAAGAGAGTTTTGTCCTCATTTCACTGTGTAATTTGCACTATTATCATTTATCCTGCTTAGTGTACTGTTTATGAATACAAAGAGCGCATCATTCAACAGTCCATTGTTGCTAACTTGTACAACATCTCACTGAAGTAGCGGCACCACACTGTCTTGAATATTAACGCAATCATTAGCCGCATTTAGGTGGTAAGAGAACCAAGGTCAATTTGAGTCAAGTTCCACTCTGTGTCAGTAGTTTAGTACATGTTTCCTGAAGTCTGTGTTTAACTAAATCGAGTCGTTTAAAATCCAATAGACGGGACAAGATTCAGCTGTTTATAACTAATTGTGTAAAAAAAATTAAATTATTATATCTCGATCTCCCTCGGGTGCTTTAACTTAACATGTTGGCTTCTTTTACACATTACCAACTAACTTTGAATATCCAGTGCCTTCCTTGAAATTTCCAATATTTCTTGTAGTTTCGTATAATCTGCATAATTCGAGTTGAATTTGCTCAGCGAGTATTGTAGCTTTGCCATTTATCGAGTAAATTATAAGTTTAATTATACATGAAATGTAAAGAACATCGATTCTTTACTCCAAAATCCCTCGTTATTTCTGTTATGACTAAACAAAATATCAAATTAGATGAAATCAAAAGTCAAGATGCTCTTTTAACGAGAGATCGCTATTTATGGAAAATACAATTAACATTTCCAAAAGATAATCTGTTTTCTTTTGTTTTCGAGGAGATGAAATAAAGTCGAATCAGTTTATAAACGCTGAAAGGATTAAGAGATTAAGAAACTGTCACAAATTTAAAGAACGAAGAAATCTACCTGTGAAATGTACACGTTACCATGTTCCATTACCACAAACTCTGAGCCATTAGTTGAAAGCACTTAGATTTTTAATCCAAAGGCAAAACGTATTTTAATCGAATTATAAGGCCAAAGCTGTCAGTACGCATTTAATGAGCAAGTTGAATTATTCAAAAGACATTACATTAATAATTATCTAAAAGTAACTCGAAGTCGTATTTTTAATCCCAAATAATTCATTAAAATATTACCGAATCAATGATACACAATAATTATTTATACAATAAGTAGTAAAACTATTTGACTACTTTTTTTTTTTTTTTTTCTTTCGGAGAGTTCGAAATTGATATTTTTAGAGCATTGAAACATATATTATTATAGTTATATGCATTATTTCATTATAATAGTTTGTGACCAATGGTTATTTAAATATGATTAATTGAAATTTATTTGGAAATATACTGAAATAATAAAAATATTTTTCTTTAAAAAAGTATATTATTGTACACTTATAATAAATGTAAAGAATTATGGAAATAACCGAAGTTCACAAACACAGCGTTTCGCCATAGTCGTTGGTCTTAATTACACATAATTCAAATTGAAATTGCTAAAAAATTACAAACACACCACACTTTTTTTTTTTCATCTAATCTGTTTCATTCAGAACAGTGGAACAAATTACTAGCACTTCATGAAACTGTAAAAGCAACAATCACAGAAAAAAAAAAACCTGAAATCATAAAAAATCAAATAGGTGACAGTGTTTGAATTTTAAATGTTCGAATTTATTTAATGGAAGGAATTCGTTATTGGTAAAATGCATTGCCAAAGGAAGAAAATATGAGAACTCTTGTCCTTCAAAAAGCAAGAAAATGAAGACTTACTTCAGCTCGGGATCCAACCGAGGACTTTGCACGTGATAACCACTACACCACGGAAACTTCGATGCTAACTCACCTCGTGCAATATATTTTGTGGGATACTTGTTGAAATAATTGACCTAAACATTGGATTACCAAGATTTAGAGAAAGATGTTAGAAGTGTTTTTTTTTTTTTTTTTTTCACTTGGTTAGACTATAATAAATTTAGTTTAATCCTTTATCCAAGTGTAAGCGAACAAAGTTTGCGCCTGAAGTATCTTCAGGACTGAGGCAACTCGTGGTAAAGGTGGTCCAAGCTCTCATTACTCCTTGTCTTAGTGTCTCCCATAATGCAAAACACATCTCCTAGCAGACATGTATAATGCTATGCATTAAGGGAAGAGTCGCCGACCATTATTGAGGTCTCGTCAGTTGGATTACCAAATTTACAAAGATTATGATAATTGAAGTTAGCTTATCTTGACTTTGATGACTTATGTGTTGACTGACGATCTTCGAATCTTGGAGGATATAGTGGAAGTACGTGTGTGGGAGAGAGGAGGATTTGAACAGAAAAAAAATGAAAAAATGAAGAAATAGAGTGATATTAGAATAATTATGAGAAAGCGCCGAAAGTTAGGAAGGAGGATTGGTTGACGATATTCGAATCCTGGAGGATATAGTGAAGAGGGATAGGGAGATTTTAATAAATACAAGGGGGAGCGGAATTGAAGAAATGCAGAATACTTATTCCTCTGGCCTTGAGTAAACAATTACTTCGTTATCCTAATCTCGCACTATTTCTTTCTTCTTTCTCTGCACAGTACAGTTCCTATTCCCATTCATTCCCTCTAGGATTCGATGTAACTGCTGTTAATATTTTAACTTATTTTATTTATTTTATTTTATTTTTATTTTTTGTGAGGAAAGTAGCGGTATTAGATTTGATTCATAAATAAAAAATTAAAACCCGTAAAAATAAGAATTTTCTACATACTACGGTGTTTTTTTTTTTTTTTTCAAAGATAATTAATACTGCTTGAAACAATATATAATTGCTAATCGACTTCGCATTACTTCTTCGCTGATCCATGAAGACACTTTTTTATTTTATATTTCTTACCGATCATCCATATCGAAGGCTATGGGAAAAAAAAAAAACGTATCCGGGCATTTTAAACAGCAAAACCAATTAATTGCTGAATGAGAATGGGGAAAAAATGAATTAAACAGCCGTATTTAATGCTAAATGTAAACTACGTGTGAAAAAAAAAAAGTGAGAAAAACAATCCCTTTCCATCTGGAAAAAAAAATGGATGGCTTAGCTTCTTGAATGTTTCTAAAATTAATTGCGCTCATTATTCTTCTAGAGTGATGTTAATTATCAAGGGGAAAAAGTTAAATTCAACTTTGCAGCGTTGAATATTGCTACAAAATATTTCAACGTCAACAGCGAAAGCTGAGCCTATCATTAGATAACAAATGTCCGATGCTAGCAGCGTTTTATTCAAAGAATTTCGATTTCTTCAACAGTCGTCTGCCTGAATTTAACCTACTAAATAAATAAATAAGTAGCGATGGCATTTTACTTGTGACTAATAAGCAGAAATTAAAACAATGGTGGCCAATGGAATTTTAGTACAGACATTTAGATCGATACGTATATAATAAACATGTAATAATTAGTCTCAGTTCGAAACCTGGTAATTTGGGGTTCATTAATGAGATCATAAAGAAAGCTCTCACCATTCCCACTTCGAGAGTTGTTCCATTTTCAATTAAATAATGATGAATTTCTTGTATTTTCATTTTATAAACTGTTTAAATTTAGCATTTAGATCTTCGTTGGAATTTAAAGACAGATTGTTCTGAAATTTAACATAAAATTTTCCATGATGTGACAGTCATTTGTTTATGCAATATTTTAACAATATTAATTAATTTCTCTCGTAGAAGTGTGAATGCATGTGTAAGTTAATAGCCCCCATAGCCTTACTTCCAGAATGTCTGTTAATTGTATGGGGGGGGGGGGGATTGTCGATTTTTGGAGAGGTGAAAAATCAGGGTTTCCGGGAGGACGGTTAATCCATTTCTGGCGGAAAGCCCTTATAAAGATTTTTCACGTCGTAGGGGGGGGGGGGGGAGGAGTTCGAATCTAAGTCTTTCCAACCAAAAACATATCGGTAGAATGAAAGAGGAAGAGGGAGAAGGTCGTTGAGTGGGTTAGAAGCTGAACGCTAAATGGATGTTGATCAGCAGCAATTTCATATTTTTAGAGGCTTATTGGAAAGTGCAGGGATGATGACGGATAGTTCAGCAGAACAGTGGTACAATAAATTGAATTTTTATTTTTTAATGAAGTTAACAGTTGATTATTATTATTTTTTCATTACTTTTTCTGCATTTTTTCTTGCATTTTTTTTAGTCTATCCTACTCGGTTTTTGTTCTGGAGACGAATTATTTGTCGTCGCTTCTAGTTTATTTATTTATTAACCTTAATAGCATCGTATTTTTTCCATATTTTCAACGTTAAATATGTACGGAGCTCTGACTCTTTTTTATTAATCCTCAAAACTCTAGCCATTGTCTATATGATTTCTGTATTCATCTAAGCAGTTATATAAGTGAGGACATATTTGTTTGCCACTTAGCCGATAGATGGCGCTGTTGAATAACAATCTGATATTAATTTCAGATATATGTATACGTTTGTGATAATTATATTTTCTCGGAATATTGCCACCGGTAGAAATTAAAATGATTCAAATAGCACTTGAATAGAAAGATGTAATCTCATCGAGATTAGTAATTTTGCAATATGCAACGACGATACCTCACCATCCTTATTCTCTTAGGCATTTCGATATCCATACTCTGCACATGCTCTTTTCAATCTTATGGCGCAAATAACTTTGTATATCTCAAAGTGAAAACTGCACAAAGTTAGATCTATTCATGTGGTATACATTACACGTGGGTGTTCGATCTGTTGATATATCACTGTAAAGGACGCAAACATGTTTTTCCTTTCCTTCAGAACCATGTTCTTCCAAAAATAAACCGAGGTTATATTTTTGAGGGATGCCGAAAAGTAGCACGAAGATTGTTTAGAAGAAATACTAAACACAGGAGATTTTTATCATTATCATTTGCATTTTTTTTGGTTATGAGAAAATAGTAATATTATTTTTGGAACTTTTTTTAAGGATTTAAGAGGCTTTTTGCCACACATTGTTTTCCTATTAGAAAACACAGGAGATGATTTCCGGTTAAAACGACAACATAGATACTATTAAATCATTTTGTTAATAGTTATTATTATTTCTTAAGTCATCTAAATATACTTTAGGTGAGTTTATAACATAAAAGTATGTTCACTTTAGCCTCTGAAGATATTTTAATTATATGAAGTGATATAATACACTAATTAACAAAATTTGAATATTTATTTATTTATGAAAAGTTTGGCTTTTTTTTTTTTTTCTGAATTTGATTTTCTTTCCTTTCTCCCCTTTTCATTCAGAAATTTCTAATAGGTTTGATCCAAGTTGATAAATGCCGATAAGAGAATTTATTTTACATTAACACGACGTGTTTGTCTGGTTTGGTTAAGGGTTTAGTGACGCAAGAACAGCTAAGGTCATGCTGCGCCATTCACAAGTAGTCAGCGAATGGAACGAAAAGAGAAGTCGGACTGTACCTAAAGCGACTGCTTTTCTATCGAAATCGAAAAAGGAGACTCGTTAAATTCGGAGATTTTTTTTTTCCTAACATGTAAAATAAGGTAGCATTTCAAGAAGAAATGGGAAACGATAAAATACTGTTTAAAACATTTAAAAAAAATTGCTCGTGAATTAAGTAATGAGGTATTTAAATTTGGAGCAAAGAAATGATATTTATCCCAATTTCATTGCTTTCTTAAAAAAAAAATAAAGAGGGAGGAAGAAAAAAAATAAAATAAATTATGCGTGACAATTTATTTTTATTTTTGTTTTTTTTTACCCAAGCCTGAACAACAAAATCTAACTTTTGTTTGCTCACACTTGGGTACAATAAACATGAAAACAAGAATATATTTTCTAGTCAAGTATAATTTATTTCCTTTCCAGCAAAAATAAGAAGAAAAAAGACGCAAATGTCTAGTGGGAATTTTTAGTATTGCTATTTTAGGAATAAGTCTTGTATTCCTGTCAGCAAACTGGTTTTTTTTTTTTTTTTTTTTTTTTATGTGTTTCATAAGTCGAGTCATTTACATAAACGTTGTCAATGGTAGTGAAGCGTTTCCCACGGAGTGGTTCTATCAACTTAGTGATAGTAATGAGCACGCCAAGTGTTTACTCAAAGACTGGTTTACAACTGACTTTGCGCCGTTCCATTCGTCCACTCGACGTTCTTTCAATAATCTGTAATGCAGACCAACTACCTACCTACCTACCATTGCTGAAACGTGAATTTTCACATTTTTCAACTCACAAATTCTGACTTTTCGAGTCTTTCTTGTCTTGCAAAGTGATAAATTTGTGCGAAATCTCTCTACTTTTTCAAAACAGAAAATTGTAAGGAAACCGAACTACTCTTATTTCATGTATTTCTAATGCTTCTCGTAGTTAAAACCTGTACAAAGCTGATACAAATCAGAAAAAATAAATATTAATTAGGATGCCAAAAAAAGAGGTATTTACATATAAGCCAATAGTCAACGAATTAATGGTTAAACAGTTCAATAAATAGGCGTAAAATTAAGTGACTCTTTTTTGAAGTCATCGTTGCGTTTTTATGGGCAGTGCTATTTTCGAGAGATTGGAAATCCATGGCACATACACGTATGCACTGTACATCTATATGCATAATGGGACTATTTGGGACTATTTACCTGCAGAGCTTCTTTGCATAAAAACATCACACTTGTAAATTCATCGGCGTCGAAGAGATTCTAACTAATTATCATTCAGATTACGACAAAGAAAGAAACTGCTACTAAAGGAAGTTCTTAAATTCTGATTAAGGACTACTATTACAGCTTTCAGTTTAACATCAGCATCTATAGGCATTTATCGTCAATGCTGACGTTTCAGAGGAGTTCAGTTGTTTCTTTTAAAGGAGATTGGGTTCGGTATCTCCTGTTCGACTCTTTCATAGGCGAGCTTTTAGCCTTCGTAAGCCATGTCAGTTGTCAAACCTCCATCTTTTGATTTGTTTAATAAAGCAATCAAGAAAAACTTGTTAGCAAGTTCATAATAAACAATGCAATAAATAACTGATCCATTTGATCAGAAAATGCCTACAAAGTCTGATGAAAAAATATGGAGACAGACTTTGTTTTTTCTGATACTTTACATTAGCCACCATTGGCTTAATAAATCTAATGACACGTCTGAAAAAAAGTTACTGTAAATGATTAGATTTCAATGTTGCATCATCCATGGGTCGGTTCGCACGTTGCTGTCGGTGCGATGTGATGCAATGCCTCATCATTTATTTATTTATTTATTTTGTGCGTGTGTATAACTTTGGATATGGCGCCAACCAAAACACACGAATTAATGTAAATAGCATTAACAAATACTATTTACTAATTTACTTTTCCTAACAATACGTTAGGAAAAGTAGGCAGTCGTATTTTTGATCTTCTACTGCAGAAAGTATTCGCTTCAGTATAAATTCTAGTTGAATTTATTTTTTCTCGGGATTGGAAGACCAAAACTGATATCCCTTTAGGTTGTGTTAGGGCTAATTGCTCAATCGAAAAACGAACATTCACGGTAATGAGTGCCTTGCATAACATTTAATTAGCTCAGTAATGCGGCCCTTGAGATGCAGTCCGGGCCATTGAACTTATTAAGGTGCTTGCTTTCATTCCTTATTTTCCACTCTGTTGCCGAAGACATTATTTATTTCTATTTCAGATGAACTTGGAACAATGCTGTTAGTGTGGACTGAGTAGTAATTAAGGAAGAATTAGGTTTTTTTCATCACAAAAACTAAAGTCAGATGTGGAAAAAAGCTTTTTTATGTTTTTTTTTATTTATTTTTGTTTTTGTTTCTTTGCATTCAGATTTTTTGTTAAACTTCAGCTACCACACAGTTCAATTTTTTTTTTGAAGTGAAGCTTTAAAATTTAATTTTAATTTTAAAGTGAAGTTTTAAAGGAGATCGGAACAGTTGTTTCTAGAGATGTTTTATAATAACCAGTTTACTATTGTGTAACAATATGTTATTGCATGAAGTTGCAACAGTAGATGCAGAAAGAAGGATAAAAGAAATACAGGATTGGATTTTTTTTCTACTCTGTACCATAGAGGCGATATCACAAGAGTACTGAGGTTGTACAATACCAGGCAACTCGTGAAAAGGTGGAACAACCTCCAAGCACTTCCAAAAACCAGCGTACGTTCTTATCTTAGGCCGATAAGCGAAAAGTGTACCATCTGTTCTTCTCAGTTTAATATCTGATACGGGCACCATCGGTCCCAGTATAATAAACTGGTGGATTAGGCTGCACACGAAATGCACGTAGCTTACTCCACCTTTTTCACCAGTTGTCTCAGTGTTTCACTATCTCAAGGACCAGCTCTCTCTCTCTCTCTCTCTCTCTCTCTCTCTCTCTCTCTCTCTCTCTCTCTCCATAAAAAATGAAAAAAAAATATTACACACATACTAACTGAAAAGTTTCGCAAATCAATACCTGTCCTCACTCTTCTTCTTCCTATCATGGATTTTAGGCCAGGTGGCCTGTTTCGGTCTCATGCCATCTCTTTTTTGGCCTTCCTATTCTTCTTTTTCCACTTATTTTATATCTGTATCTGATGAATTCAACGCTAATTTTACAACTGAAATTTAATGGAAATCATTCAAATTTGCATGCCGTATGTACACTGGTATTCAAAAGCTAAGAACTGTATCCAATTTTTATGGATACAGCACTATTGAAAACGTGCTCTACGATGAGCTTCGGATAAAGGGACGCAGATGTCTTGTCACAGTTTGTCGAGATATCTGCAGAGCTGTGCTTGAATGAAGCCGACTTGCAAGTTGACTTTCCGTGGGAGAGTTGATTACGTTTTGCTGTTATAACCAAAAATCTATCTTCATGCTCAGTGGTAGATCGAGGGTGACCTCCTAGCAAAAGTCGGGAACACATTCCATTGGTTTGAAATGCTTCCTAGAGCCAGATGCAACGCTATGTGAGATTCCAAACTCCCTGGCAATATTGGTAATTCTGCGGCCTTCTTCAAGCTTTCCAATAATTCTTCCCCGTGTGAAATCATCTAGTGATGTCTTTGAGACATTACAAGACATCTGAGTTTGCAACTTTATTCCTTCACGAAAAGAGCCTTCCTTCAAACACAATTCGCTTATTGACAATTGACATTTATGTCTTTAGGGGTGAAGCAAGATGCATTTCATATTCCCCGCTATCTGTTGTGGTTACAGTGAGGGTAAAATTTATGAGCAGTTTGCTCGCCCTGAATGGGCATGAAGATTATACATCGCTAATGGAAGCTAATATAGCTTTTGGTCTTCTATATTTGAATATGTCCGTTGCCTCGTATGCTGCAGCTTGCTGAACCAAATCGTTGGGGTGTGTGGATGTCTTTAGGAAAAACTTGGATGCTAAGGATTGTAGAAAAGAGAAAATATAAGGAATATTTGTATCTCAATGAAGTTGATTATTTCAAACATACCACGGGGCGTTCGGAATCATTCTCAAGCACTTGTTCTGCACTTGTTGTATCTTGATAATGTTAGTATTAGAGGTGTGGCTCCAGGCTGGAGAGGCATAGGTGATTATAGGACGAATCCGCATCTGGTATAGCTGCAATTTAATTCTGTTGCTGAGCTTGCTATTTCTATTAATTAGCGGATAGATCTGAGCTATGACTTTAGATGCCTTTGCGCACGTAGACTTGATGTGTTGGTTGAAAGATAGCTTTTTGTCGAGAATTTCATCCAAGTAATTTGCTTGTCTGCCAGGGAATTTTAGTATTGAATAGTAACACATCTTCTGCAGGAGACATTGACCTTTTTGAGAAAAGATCGGCTGAACTTTTCTGTGGGTTGACTTCCAATCTTCATTTGGAGAACCAACCCACCAGCTTTAGAAGGTTTTCTTGAAGCTCTTTCTGGTAACGAAATGGAGTCAGTAGTAGGGGTGATGCTTTGAACCAGATCAAGATCAAGATAAGATAAGAAATCGTGACGTCATGAGATCGGAATGTTTGTGATTTCCCTGGCGGCATATGTTTCAGTGAGGTGAGTTCTTGTATTTTGGTTCGCGTATGGAATTATGTCGTGATGGTAGAGATAAGGAATCGTGTCGTGGTTGGTGGGACACTTCTGACCAGATCAAGATCAAGATAAGATAAGGAATCGTGACGTGAATGTTTGTTGTTATCAGATGAAGATAAGTGACGTCATTTGTTAGTTGTAAATAAGTGACGTTGTTGTTTTGAATGGAAAGGGAGATATATTAGTGTATAAGGAATCGTGTCGTGATTGGTGGGACACTTTTCACCAGATCAAGATCAAGATAAGATAAGGAATCGTGACGTGAATGTTTGTTGTTATCAGATGAAGATAAGTGACGTCATTTGTTAGTTGTAAATAAGTGACGTTGTTGTTTTGAATGGAAAGGGAGGTATATTAGTGTATAAGGAATCGTGTCGTGATTGGTGGGACACTTTTGACCAGATCAAGATCAAGATAAGATAAGGAATCGTGACGTGAATGTTTGTTGTTATCAGATGAAGATAAGTGACGTCATTTGTTAGTTGTAAATAAGTGACGTTGTTGTTTTGAATGGAAAGGGAGATATATTAGTGTATAAGGAATCGTGTCGTGATTGGTGGGACACTTTGAACCAGATCAAGATCAAGATAAGATAAGGAATTGTGACGTGAATGTTTGTTGTTATCAGATGAAGATAAGTGACGTTGTTGTTTTGAATGGAAAGCGAGATATATTAGTGTATAAGGAATCGTGTCGTGATTGGTGGGACACTTTTGACCAGATCAAGATCAAGATAAGATAAGGAATCGTGACGTGAATGTTTGTTGTTATCAGATGAAGATAAGTGACGTCATTTGTTAGTTGTAAATAAGTGACGTTGTTGTTTTGAATGGAAAGGGAGGTATATTAATGTATAAGGAATCGTGTCGTGATTGGTGGGACACTTTTGACCAGATCAAGATAAAATAAGGAATCGTGACGTGAATGTTTCTTGTTATAGAGTTTGGAATTTCACTGTTCTCTTATTGCATTGTGGGTGATATTTAGAGATAAGAATCGTGACGTTATGTGTTTGGAAATTTCTGGCGAACATATGTCTCTCTGTGATATCACATGGTGTTTTGGTTTGGCTATGGAACTGTGGGTGATGTTTTTGAGATAAGATATCTTGGAATTTTCCCAGGGTGACACACATCCATCATTGTCGTCATGTTTTGTTTGGTTGTCTATAGATGGGTGTACTAATTTTCCATTTTGGGGTATTTCTTTCCTGTTAAAGGGTGGGAATTCTTAGAGTAGAGTCTAGTGGCGGCTATGTTTCGAGCTTTTCTGAATAATTTAATTATATGCTGGTGCTCTCAAACACACACACATTAGATATGAAAAGTCGCTAGTGAATCTATGTTGATACTCTAATATGCAACCTATGATTATTCTTATGAAAAAAACTATTCAGTATTAGAATTACGCTTACCAAAACATACAAGCAGTGATCATTGAAATTACAAATATCAACTGTTATGTTTAAGTTAAAAAAAATTAACTTACAGTTCTTTCCAGAATGGGAACATTTTGGTACTATCTAGGTTTTCTGAATATTCCAAATTGTTGATTATTAACATATATTAACAACACAGAACACAATCAAAAGTCTGAAAATGCAGTTGACGTTTCATTATAGGTTACTGAGGCTAACATATATTCAAGCACAAAAACACACAAAACATAGGAGTTGAAAGATATTTCTGTAAATAATCAGAAAATTAAGGGTTGCATATTTATTTATTTGAAACCAATACATATACTACTGAGAATTATTAAAAGCACAGAATCTTCGTTATGTTTCCAAAAGCATTTAAAAGTACACGTTATGTTTTCACGTTTTGGGCATCCAATTCATTTAAATCAAGAACAGGCCTCCCTATTAACCTCGTTAATGTTTTTGATTTTTCTCTTCCTTTCGCGAGTAATATTTGATATTTCCATGTTGATTCAAACATCCAATTTCTTAGTTTGTCCAGAGATAGTGAACAAATTTCCCACTTCAGCTGATGGTTATATTTTATTAACCAAGAATTCTGTTTTTTAACTCTTTCAGGTAATTCTTTCCAACTACAAGGTGATTTTGTCAATGCATATCATACAATAATTCTATCAGGAATACAAATTTCTTTAAGAAATAAATTTGAACAACTCTTATTCAAAAGAAATTGGCAATCATTTATCCCAATGATAACTGAAAATTCGTATATTTATAACCAAATGTCAATTTTAATAATCGTTTTCCTTCATTCTTCTTCTTAGATTACTTCACATGGCACCACAAATAAATAGTTATTTATTATTATTATTATTTCACTGATTATTAGATCTGATCGTATATTTTATGTTAACTTTCTGTTACAAAATTCTAAACAATTAGAACTTTTCACAAAGAAATTTTCAAAGAATTTGTGGCTAACCAATTATTTTTACATTACCAAACACAAAACACCACAACACAAAACAGCAGCTGTGCAGTGGGTGAACGATTACCTTAAGTCCAAAGTCACTCCAGTCTATGGTATTTTCTTATCGTATTGTTTACACTTACCATGCCCTACCCTGACCGTTCCTTCAAAAATGAACCTTTTGCGCAGATGACCCCACGTCATGTTTTCACATGCTGCTGGATATACTGTTGGTGTGTTTTTATCTTACTTTGCGTGGGGAAAGGTAAAATTTGTATTTGTGTTACCTGGAGAGTACAAACATTTTTTCTATACCAAACTTTAAGAGTGAAAGTCAGGTTTTGGGTTAATTATCTGCTCTCTCTCTGTAAAACAACCAAATTCTAACAGTTCGGATTTTCGATTATATGAACAACTTGTTTTCAGATAACTCGAACAATATCAATAGGTAGCATTAGACAATTTCTAAAATAATCAATACATGGATATAAGTTTTCAACACTTTTTTTCCCATTCCTGCCATTAATTTCACAGTTGTGATTTTTTAAAATAATTAAACAGAATTGCATTAAGATATAAAGTTGTGGATTTAAATATCAAGTTCTAATCAGAATAATTGAGTAAAAAATTAACTGTGGAAAAACACAACAAAAGTACATATCTTTGTTCATTTAAGTTTACAAATGAATATTTTATTTTGCTGAAATACTATATACAAGTATATTCACTGAGAAAAATTCGAAAAAAACATGTAATTACCTAAAATATTTCACAATATTTAGTTTAGACTCTTAACATTTTCCAAAGAGTTCAATGAATACAATTTTTGTTACTCATGTGTTTCTTGGTTACATTACATCAAAATAGCTGGTCACGCAAAAGTTTTTAAATCAGATACCATGGTAACCACACTTCCATACATTTGATATTGTGTCAGTCTGGAAATGACACCATGCCTCCCTAAACATTCTGTGTATTCTTTTGTCAGCAAATATACACAAACAGTTTTTGTAAAATGTTCGTAAATATCCCAAAATAAAGAATCTTTATCGAATTGGATAAAATCTTGAAAGTCTAATTTTACCATTGATGAATTAAAATTATTAGCGATAATTTTCCCCACGATATGAATAGCTGGTAATTCAGTTCCCAAAAATAGTAAATGATTATCAAAAATACATTTTTGATGAAAATCTCTGTTTCTTCACAACTAATAGAAAAAACTTTACTTCTATCAGCTCCTGTATCAAGTGTTAGTTCCCCATATTGGCATTTCAGAATATAACACTCACCAAGGTCCATTTTGTAGTCAATTCTTCTTTGCAAGTAGCCAAGGATATCAGACCACTTCCTGCATAACTTTTCCCAAGTAGTCCTGGATAAATACATCACAATGTACGTGTCTTCTAAAATAATAATCGGTTCCCCTCCTTTTAGAGCTAGGTGAAGAGTTTTGTCTCGTGCTATTTTCCTGAAGAAAGAAAATTTCAATGACTTTTGTGGTTCACCCATTATTTTACTTTACTTTCCTGGATACCAATCACCACAACACAATACGATAGCTGCACAGGATGTGCAGTTGTGAAGAAACAGAGATTTTCATCCAAAATGTATTTTTGATAATCATTTACTATTTTTGGGAACTGAATTACCAGCTATTCATATCGTGGGGAAAATTATCGCTAATCATTTTAATTCATCAATGGTAAAATTAGACTTTCAAGATTTTATCCAGTTCAATAAAGATTCTTTATTTTGAGACATTTACGAACATTTTACAAAAACTGTTTTGTATATTTGCTGACAAAAGCATACACAGAATGTTTAGGGAGGCATGGTGTCATTTCCAGACTGACACAATATCAAATGTATGGAAGTGTGGTTACCATGGTATATGATTTAATAACTTTTGCGTGACCAGCTGTTTTGATGCAATGTAACCAAGAAACACATGAGTAACAAAAATTGTATTCATTGAACTCTTTGGAAAATGTTAAGAGTCTAAACTAAATATTGTGAAATATTTTAGGTAATTACATGTTTTTTCGAATTT
The DNA here is from genome assembly GCF_054136105.1 of Typopeltis vanoorti. Taxonomy (NCBI): domain Eukaryota; kingdom Metazoa; phylum Arthropoda; class Arachnida; order Uropygi; family Thelyphonidae; genus Typopeltis; species Typopeltis vanoorti. The sequence continues at coordinate 70,451,677 of NC_143559.1, forward strand.
TTCTCAGTGAATATACTTGTATATAGTATTTCAGCAAAATAAAATATGCATTTGTAAACTTAAACGAACAAAGATATGTACTTTTGTTGTTGTGTTTTTCCGCAGTGAATTTTTACTCAATTATTCTGATTAGAACTTAATATTTAAATCAACAACTTTATATCTTAATGTAATTCTGTTTAATTATTAAAAAAAATCACAGTTGTGATTTTTTAAAAATTTTATAATGCCAGGAATGGGAAAAAAGTGTTGAAAACTGATATCCATGTATTGATTATTTTAGAAATTGTCTAATGCTACCTATTGATATTGTTTGAGTTATCTGAAAACAATTTGTTCACATAATCGAAAATCTGAACTGTTTGAATTTGGTTGTTTTACAGGGAGAGAGAGCTGATAATTAACCCAAAACGTGACTTTAACTCTTAAAGTTTGGTATAGAAAAAATGTTTGTACTCTCCAGATAACACATATACAAATTTTACCTTTCCCACACAAAGCAAGATAAAAACACGCCAACAGTATATCCACCAGCATGTGAAAACATGACGTGGAGTCATCTGTGTAAAAAGTTGATTTTTGAAGGAACGGTCAGGGTAGGGCATGGTAAGTGTAAACAGTACTATAAGAAAATACCATAGACTCAAGTGACTTTGGACTTAAGGTAATCGTTCATCCACTACAGCTGCTGTTTTGTGTTGTGGTGTTTTGTGTTTGGTAATGTAAAAATAATCGGTTAGCCACAAATTCTTTGAAAGTTTCTTTGTGAAAAGTTCTAATTGTTTAGAATTTTGTAACAGAAAGTTAACATAAAATATACGATCAGAGCTAATAATCAGTGAAATAATAATAATAAATAAATAACTATTTATTTGTGGTGCCATATAAAGTAATCTAAGAAGAAGAATGAAGGAAAACGATTATTAAAAATTGACATTTGGTGATAAATATACGAATTTTCAGTTATCATTGGGATAAATGATTGCCAATTTCTTTTGAATAAGAGTTGTTCAAATTTATTTCCTAAGGAAATTTGTATTTCTGATGGAATTATTGTAAGATATGCATTGAAAGTTGGAAAGAATTACCTGAAAGAGTTAAAAAACAGAATTCTTGGTTATTAAAATATAACCGGGGTAAGGTGGTACAACACCAGGGAAACTCGTTGCAAAGGTGGAGCAAGCTACCAACACTCTTGTCTCAGTATCTCCTATAATGCAAAACACATCTCCTTGTGAATATGTCTAATGTTATGCATTAAGGGAAGGGCCACTACCCAGACTAGTTTCAACCTTTATTGAGGTCTCTTCAGTGGGAGCCAGGCCCAAGCTGAGATACCAGGAAGAAGCATTCGCAGGTCATCTCTACATATAGGAGTTGTCAAATGGTGTGCCCCCCTTTTTTTTAATAAATTACTCTGGATTTAGTTTTCACTTGGTTAGAGTATAATAAATTTAGTTTAATCCTTTATCCAAGTGTGAGCAAACAAAGTTCGCACCTGAAAATATCTTCAGGACTGGGGTAAGGTGGTACAACACCAGGGCAACTCGTTGCAAAGGTGGAGCAAGCTACCAATATTTATTATACTCTAACCAAATGAAAAATAAGCTTTCAACGTTTTTTTCTAAATCCAGAGTAATTTATTAAAAAAAGGGTGGCACACCATTTGGCAACTCCTATATGTAGAGATGACCTGCGAATGCTTCTGCCTGGTATCTCAGCTTGGGCCTGGCTCCCACTGAAGAGACCTCAATAAAGGTTGAAACTAGTCTGGGTAGTGGCCCTTTCTTTAATGCATAACATTAGACATATCCGCAAGGAGATGTGTTTTGCATTATGGGAGATACTGAGATAGGAGTGATGTTAGCTTGCTCTACCTTTGCAACGAGTTTACTGGCCCCTGTCACCAATAATATCTGGCTAGATGTAGCAAACATTAAAAAAAAGGAACTTGTCCTATACAAAATTGATCAACTTAAAAAAACTCTGCCGCAACCAAAATATTATTACCAGAACAAATAAGGGTAACTCTGCAGTAATACTTCATACTGAAAAATGCCAATCTTCCTCAGAGATCAATCGACAAACTTCCTAAACTGATCCTACCCAAAAATCAGGAAAAAGGCTCTTGAAAAATTAGATAATTGTATCCTGGCCTCCTGAAACTATTAAAAAACTTAAACCATTATAATACCAGACTTCCTGGATTTATGGCTTACCAAAAATACACAAACAGACCATGCCCTTGAAATCCACAGTAGACAAAATTAGTTTCTCACTTACAAAATGGCCAAAAATTTAGCCAAATTGCTCTCATTACAGGTTACATTTCTTCCCATATAAAAAAAAAAACTGTCTACCTTTTTCACTAATATCCCCCCCCCCCCAAAAGACATTTGTTAATAATATTACAGTCAAATAAAAGGTAACAAAGAAATTAACAAAGCATCTATTACAGAGCTAATATTCATTTGAAATATTTACCTTTTGGAAGCAAAAGGAATAATTGGGTATTAAATTAATAGTCAATATTGGTTTAAAAAAATAAATGTTAGCATTACTTTACTACAGCAATAATTTCCCACGGGAACAAAGAGTTCTAAACAAATTGGGGACCAGACAAGAGAGACATCTTTAAGATAAGCCTTAATGAGAAATCTACACTGTTGGAAAATAAATTCACATACATTTTTTTTATTTATTAATTTTGCTGTTATTCTGTTAGGATATGTAGTTAAACTGAATTTTAAAATAAAAATACAGAAAATAACCAATGAATCAATTTGAAGGGAAAAAAATCATTTCACTTGTCTGAATTCCATACTCTAACAGCACTCTGAATTCGAAACAGGAAATAACACCTAACCTAAACGGAATGGCGCATAGACTTTCCCACTAAGCTTGGGAAAACATGGCATGAACAACTGTGGGTAGGATTATTACAGAGAACCATTTGGATAGTAATCTAAATTAAGTACTCAACTAGCTTTTCTGATTATTTACAGAAATATCTTTCAACTCCTATGTTTTGTGTGTTTTTGCGCTTGAATATATGTTAGCCCCAGTAACCTATAATGAAAAGTCAACTGCATTTTCAGACTTGTGATTGTGTTCTGTGTTGTGAATATATGTTAAAAATCAACAATTTGGAATAATCAGAAAAGCTAGATAGTACCAAGATGTTCCCATTCTGGAAAGAACTGTAAGTTAATTTTGTTAACTTAAACATAACAATTGATATTTGTAATTTCAATAACCACTGCTTGTATGTTTTGGAAGCATAATTCTAATACTGAATAGTTTTTTTTCATAAGAATAATCATGGGGTACATATTAGAGTATCAACATGGATACATTAGCGACTTTTCATGTCTACTGTGTGATGTGAGGGACATCAGAATATAATTAAATTATTCAGAAAAGCTCGAATCACAGCCGCCACTAGACTCCACTCTAAGAATTCCCACCCTTTAACAGGAAAGAAATACCCCAAAATGTATTGGAAAATTAGTACACCCATCTATAGACAACCAAACAAAACATGACGACAATGACGGATGTGTGTCACCCTGGGAAAATTCCAAGATATCTTATCTCAAAAACATCACCCACAGTTCCATAGCCAAACCAAAACACCATGTGACATCACAGAGATACATATGTTCGCCAGAAATTTCCAAACACATAACGTCACGATTCTTATCTCTAAATATCACCCACAATGCAATAAGAGAACAGTGAAATTCCAAACTCTATAACAAGAAACATTCACATCACGATTCCTTATTTTATCTTGATCTGGTCAAAAGTGTCCCACCAATCACGACACGATTCCTTATACACTGATATATCTCCCTTTTCCATTCAAAACAATAACGGCACTTATTTACAACTAAAAAATGACGACACTTATCTTCATCTGATAACAACAAACATTCACGTCACAATTCCTTATCTTATCTTGATCTTGATCTGGTTCAAAGTGTCCCACCAATCACAACACGAATCCTTATCTCTACCATCACCCATAATTCCATACGTGAACCAAAATACAAGAACTCACTTCACTGACACATAAGCCTCCAGGGAAATTCCAAACATTGCAATCTCATGACGTCACGCCCATAATGACGTCACGATTCCTTATCTTATCTTGATCTGGTTCAAAGCGTCACTCCTACTACTGGGGTCGGAGAGAACTGGTTAGTATTGCTGTATCGTCCGCATACAAGGCCAAATGGAAGATATCGGATTATGCGGGATGTCCGACATGTATACAGAAAACAGCAATGGAGCCAGTAGGGCTCCCTGTGGCACTCCAGCAAAGATATGGCGCTGGGGCAATGTAGAACCGTTGATTTTTACTTGAATTGATCTATTCTGAAGATATGAATGGATTGGATGAATCATTTTTTAGTGATGTACCCGCTGAGATAAGTTTGTGTAGGAGTCCAAAATGCCAGATTTTGTTAAATTCGCTTAGCTCAACCTTTCGCCTTTTATCCCGTTGAGTGCTACCACGTGATCCCCTTGCGCGTGATTCGAAAATTGAAATGTGCACTCGCTTTCTACTCGAAATCGTCAAATACAAATTTCCACAAGCTGATTCGTCTGAAGTTGCGGTTGTGATCTTCAGAAATAGTGTTCGTTCATATATTTTGGACAACAGTGTATTTAGAACTTTGTAAAAATGCGCCTGCTCAACGCGAAAGGGACATAACATACCGTCAAGCGAGTCTCTTGAAGGGAAACGCGGGATGCGACACCGCCCTGTATGAAAGCTACGAAAATCTGTGAGATGCATTCTGATATTTTCTATTTTATTTTAGTTGCCATCGGAGTATTCAGTTCATTGCTATCGAGATTAGTATATTTGTGTGTGTGTGTGTGACGTGAAGACAGCATCCAAAAAAACAACCACGACATCGGTATTATTGTGTGAAGTATTGTGAATTCCACGGTTGGCTAACTTTTTTAGTTGGTGGGGGTGGAGGAGGTGAGTTAAAAAAATCCCCAGTTTCCGCTAGAAAAAAAAAATAATAATAAAAACCACTTGCGTGCCCTAGAGATCGACTAACTGGGTTATGCTTATGTGGTTTTTAAGTGTCTTCGATTTTTAATTTGAATTTTTAATCTAGTTTACATGAAAAGGGTTAAAAATAAAAATCGCAAGATCAAAATACTGTAGCTATTTTTTTTTAGGATTTTTATATTCTAAAATATGTTTAAATTATAATTTATATTTCGATAAATTTGGCTCTTGACAGAAAAGAGTGGTTGCTGTTGCGTTATGGCGTGTTGCGTTAATCTCGTTCGACCCTGTGTGAATGAAGTGATTTAAATGAAGACCACATGAAGTGCAGACTTCTCACCCGAGAGACTTTCATCTATTAAATTAAAAATGTATCAGAAATATATGCATTACCAATTTCTTTTTTCTATTAATAACAATAACTTTGTTAATTCCAAGCATAAAATAAAATTTATTAAAAAAAAACAAATAAATGGACTGGTCTTTTGATGCAAGACTGACATAATAATAATAATAATTACCATTATCTTTGGAGTCGTGTTCGTCACCGTTTTGTATTCCATGAGCCTCCATGATCTCGATGCAACCCACAAGAGTAATTAAGATTTGTACGGAGGTTTATAATATCGGACGCTATCACCTATTTAATCTAACGAAGTCCATCAATTAGTGTAATGTGACGGCGAAGGAGCGTAATCAGATCTTGGGATTTCCTCAAGAAATAAGTGCTGCCACTAGCTGCTGCCTACAGTGGAGCTAAGTATCACGTGATTCTTGAGCTATTTTCACGGGATTGTACGTTTGTGAGATATTCTGTTTACTTGAAAAGTGACATTTCTTGTGCCCTGATACCCGTTTCTTCTGTGGCTCTTGACTGAATCTTTTGTAAGCTAGTTTTTCTTGTGAATGGAATTTTGTTTTTATTTATTTGTTTTGTAAAGCGAATAACTCTGGAATAACTCCGGTCTCTTACAGCACTTCATTGATTGCTGTTAAGTAAGACGAAGTTAAACAGATAGGAAGTGCCGGAACGTTCATAATATATCCCCCCCCCCCTCTCCAAGAAAGCCATGAAATTTGAATTTCAATACCGGAAGACTGGCATTTCTGTCAAATTTACATAATACTTTCTTTAGGCTAAGAAATTTTTATTTATGAGCAAAAAAAGCATTCAACACCAGATGCGTCTTAATCTACAAAGTAGCAAGCGAGATATCCTTTTACTAGATGCCAGTTTCTTATAGCGAACTGAAATCCTCAAGGAAAAAGTTGCTAGCAAAATGGCAAATCAATTATATAGTAGTTTAGAAGTATTAAGAAGATTCTGCTGATAAATAAAGTGAAATTACTTGGTATAGCATTGCAAAATCTCTCCATAAGTGCAAAGAAATGGGAGGTACTGAAAACAAATCTGTCACCGAAGTTTTTTTTTTTTTTCCCTTTCATTTCCGGTATGCTTACTGACTATAAAGGATTATGTTAATTAAATTATCCAGCCTATTTGTGCTATTTTAAGATGTGACCAAAGCAATTGACACGAACAGGACAGTGAATGATGTCTGTTAAATTACGTGTGTTCAGTTAGTCTGTTTTTCTGGATGAAAAAGCTGAATTTTTAGAAGAAAAACCCTTCAAGTGCCATATGAGGTTAACTAATCCACCTTCATTTGAAAAGCCGTTATAAAGGTTCTTCGCGTCATTGACGGAGGCTATTGATTAGCTAGGGACAACTAAAACAACGAAATGTTCGTGTGTGTGTGTGTGTGTGTGTAATGCGTATTATTCGCATATTTAAAAGATTTTTGTTCTGTTTGTTTTCAGGAGAAATATCAGCGTTTCCTAGATAAAGAACGTATTGCTTCCGTCGAATTAGTCAACGTAGCAAATCCCTTTATCCCTTGAAAAGACGTCAAAACTGCATGTCTATTGATTTTGCTGAATGGATTAGAGACACTTCACTTTAGTCCATTTTACCAATAACTATTGGTCGACTGCATGACGAGAGCAGGATTTACAACACACACACACACAAAAATAAATAAATAAATAAATACTGTGTATTCTGAGACATGGGAGTAGAAATTTGTATGTCTGAGTAGAATAAAATGCGTATAGCATCTCGTTTTATTTTATTTGTATTTGTACCCCTTAAGGAGAATGACACACAGAAGCTGTCACAGAAATAAGAAAGCTCGCACAGTTTTCTTATTTCGCCTCAAGTATTACGGAGATGACAAGCGATAAAAACCGTGCTAATCGCCATATGATTTATACGCATTGCTGTCTATCAAAGATTGCGGAAACGATCGTGGGAAGTGAAAGCATCAAACAACTTAGAAGATAACTGTGGGCTAAGAAGACTCAAGTGAGAACTTGCTCACTGTAGGATTAATAAATGAAGGATATGTTTTATGACATGGAAAAACTAGCTTAAAGATATGTTGACCTAAAAGCATAAGTGACATCGTAGATATCGACAAAAATAAACAAATTAATTAGTCATTTAAGACTCCATCAGCTGACTTCACATTTCACTCCTCAACATTATAGCAGTCAACTTCTTTTCACCTAACTTTTGCCAAGTTTGTAAATTCAAGCTCATAATTGTTGCTAACTCTGACAAACCTACTTACAAATGGACCTTATTTTTTGTCAGGAATATCTTATAACAGAAATGATGGGATAACCAACTATAAATAAAAAACAAAGATATATTAAACTAATTCTGGAAACGGAAAGTGATCAGGATGCTACTACAGAGGAAACAGGCAATAAATTTTATCATTATGCTATTGATAATAGACAGAAACTGAAGAATTGTTGGATTTGTTTCTCCCGGAACAGACAATTATTATATTAAATGCAAAAGAAATATAAAAATGACAAAAATAGCAAACTCGCCAATAAAAGGATCACATACTAATATAAATACTCAATCACGACAGGATGAAATGGAATAAATCGCCCTATTCGGTCATTATCTTAATATCTTTGTTTTGTTTTGTTTTTCTTTCGAAGTCATTCGATGAAAGCAATAAAAACTATTGCACGATATAGGTGAGAACTTCCTGGTTTCGAAATTGTTCGCTTATGAAAATAGTCGGCATTACGCAAGTGTATTTCCGAATGCGAACCTATTGATCATCACAATGCGATCGCTAAAAAAAGATTGACATCCATCCAAAACACTCATCACGGTTGACCGGTTCACCGAGATCGATGTATTGGTTCTACTCGGCCAATAGACAATCAGCGTAATGTGTTTCGGTGTGATCTACCCGCAGTGAGTAGGAAAGACCGCAGTGCATTACGATAAAACTCGCAAATGGACAAACTAACGATTCCCATTTGGGCTTTTCTTTGTAAGAACACATTACCAAGTGAAAACACTTGGTAATTGAAGCAGGCCTAAATGAGCAATTGAATATTTCAATATACAACTAAAGATTAAGTCGATAGTCTTCAGAATAATTGGTCGTTGTAGATTGATTCTCATCCAATAGCTTTAATTGTGTAGAATCAGCTTTCATGATGAAATTCATGGTATCGAATAGATAGTGATTTTCCGATGCAAGGAAGCAAAGCTTATGCAGCATAATATATAAAAACCCAAAATGAATCCTCAGTAATAAGATTCTCTCGCTGACCTCCATGCACCCATTAAAAATAAGATTATATAAGTAATAAACCATGCATAATAACTGTATTAAACCTAAGGGCAACTCACAAGAAATGCTTCCACTAAGTCAGTGTTTCCCAACCTTTTTGATGTCGCGGACCCCCTGTAGCGAATGTTAATTCACCTCATAAAATCCAAAACGGAAATTTTTTATATTTTACATATTATAAAGATGAAGTAATACATTACAATTTTACAACACTAAATACATCATTTATGACAATGCAATACTGTTATAAATGGAGATATTCGGAAGAATATGAACATATCAATTAGGCCAGGTGTGAGCAACATGATAAGATAAAGTTTAATGAAAATAAACTATCCCGCGGACCCCCTTTGAATTACTCGCGGGGGTCCGCGGACCACAGTTTGGGAAACACTGCAAACTAAATTAATATCCTCCAAATATTTATTCAAACTCTCTACTAACTTACAGCTACTTTAAAAGTACATCTCTTAGTACTCGATGCATGTGAAAATGTCAAAGTACTCTTATACGTCAATTTATTCATTCCCTTAAGCGTTTTATAAACTTCAATAAAATTTCTTATTCGTCTTGGCTCCAAGGTCTATAACCTAAAAAATTGAAGTTTTTTTGCTTAGTAACCTTTCATGCCAGATATCTTCTCATCACTCTTCTCTGCACTTTCTCCAGCATATCAATATCCTTTCTTAGATAGGAATTTGAAGAAAGTGCTCTACATTTGCCGGCCTAGTTGGCCGAGTGGGTAGTAGCTCTACTCATCAACCAACATCAAGAGGGGGCGGGGTTCCGCCATTGCACTTTAGGCATGAATGTTTGCAGATGTCTTTAGGTGATAAGATGAATTTCATCGTCTTTATTGGTTTTAAGTGGCTTGAAAAAATTCCGTGTTTAGTCTCTAGAGAAAAGTTTTGAATCATTATCCTCCTTAGCCTATTCATAATACTACGATACTATTAGGTTTACAGTCTTTCATGGTTAAAATATCCTTGAAAATTAATGAAGGAATCTTGTTTGCATTCTGGCTGACTTAACTATGCTGTTCAGAAGTTTCATGTCAAGATGTGTACTATTCTCAAGTCCTTTCCTGAGTTTATCCTTACTCAGAAACAGTTACTTATTTTCTCCAAATGCAGAACTTTACATTTCAGTTGCTAAATAACAACTGTCGTTTCTCTGACCAGTAAAATATCATATTTAAGGCCCTGAAGCAACCGTCCATCGCTCTTTACTCTTAACTACCATTCCTACTTTGATATCGTTTTCAAATCTGGACACTAAACTTAATTTTATGATCATTACTGATAAAAATTAAGAACGATGGACTCAACGCTGACACTACATTCAATACCACTCTCTGTCCTCTCTTTGTTAATAATTTTTCTGACCATTTCATTCCCTTATCATATTGCTCCCATTTGTAAGTAAGATGATTGTGCAGTACAATTCAAATACATAATTCCAAAGTTACCTCTAGCATTTTCTTCCTTTAGTATGAGTATCATAGTAAGTAATTAAATTTGATAAACTGAGTTTTTCGAATTTCGTCGTGATGACAGGAATATTTATATGGGCTTTTTCAATTGAAGGTGAGTTACCGATCTCATACGGAGATAGCAGGATTTTTCTCCCGGAAACTGGGATTTTTCATCCCGCATACAGACAAATCGGTCAACAGGACACACGCAATTTACTGATACGAAATAATATTGGTGGTGGTGGTGGTGGACGGTAGATGGCATTGTGTTGATGGCAGCAGCGTCGTTGTGTACTTCTAGGAGTAAGTAGGGGACACGGTGGGTTGTGTGGTGAGGTAGTGTGCCCTCCCACGATGAGTCCTTGGACTCATTGGAAGTGTTACGTAATAATAATAATAATAATAATAATAATAATAATAATAAACTAGGGCTTCCCCACCTAAGAAAGCATCATCTTGCGATCTTAGAATTTTATTTTCTAAAATAGTTTATAAAAAAATTATAAAATATCATTAAAACAATATAATTATTCCGGAAAGGTAACTATTTTTCCAGAAGAACTCGTTAGCGCGGGATGAACAAATATACAGAACAAATCTCAATGAACAGTCAACAATAAACATGAATACACATAGCTGCGCTTAATTTATTAAATGTGATCCTTCATGCTTCACGGATTAAATATGTGATTAAGCTGATATTTCTTCCCTACAGTACGTTATTTCACATTCAATGTCAATGAATATTGCGTTTATCGCAGCAACAAACCATCCCTAGCATAGGTACATTATTTTCGTACTTGAGGAAAATGATCAGAAACAACTTTAGAACGAACATAATGAAATATTCGTCTTATTATAATTTTTGTCAGTTATTACCGATTATACCAATTCCTTTTTTCAATAAAAACAAAAATTTCATCTATCAAACATTATCTGGTTATTTTGACAGATACCTCCACTACAATTTTTTTTTCCTTTCTTTTTTTTTCCCCGCTATACGAACAAATACGAAAGTTTTTTTGAACTTGCAGCGAATTCTCAATAGATATTTAAAAACGAACAGAACGCTATTTTTCAGTTTTCAGATTTACGCTATAAAAATTTCAGTTCAAATGACAAATGATACTTTACTGTTAAACTTCACTATTAATTATTGCCATGGTTGTCAACAACCGCGAAAACACAGCAGTGGAATAATAATAGGTTAGTATCACCGAAGGCTCGTGTTATGATTGGTTACCAGTGAGGGCGCTTTAATAAACGAGCTGTCGTCTGCAGTCGCTAATTTAATCAACAGATTCAATGAACTCTTTAATAACCACACCCGGGCTCACAGATCGTTTGCTTCGTTGTTCGTATAAGTTAACATTATTCTTATTCACTTACAGAGTTTAAAATAAAGTTATCTTTTGTATCTGTTGCTTTATCATAAAAATAGGTCAAACTAGACTTTTAAATAATGGTTAGTGTTTAATGAAAAAGCAAGGTTAATAGATTAATAAATAAATAAAAAAACAATAAATAGAAACTGTAAACTGCTATAGTCAGACGTTATTTAATAGATATCATTTATACATTTTGGAAAGCGTATATAGTGTAATTTTAAAAGTATTTAATGACTCGTGTTAAGAGGAAAACGTAGTGCAGAAGCATAATCTTATTAACATCATTCAGAATTAAATACGCGATGTAGAATATACAAACAAATATAAAAACTGCAGTTACATGGCTTCAATCTCTCCCCATATTTAACATTGCACAGTCCTGAAATCATTTTTATCACCTATCTTATCCAAGATTCTTCAAATATTGGTGAACAGATTAATTGCAATAGTCCTTATGTGAGTTGATCAATGGCTTTCTTAGCATTGCAGCAATCCTAGATGTCTTTACTCTTTTGCAATATGTCCTTTGAACTTCAAGTTTCTGACGACCATCATCCCAAGACCGCTTGCTTGCGTCTTCTATTTCTTCCAATATAGTTCTACAAGCACAGTATGCAACCTCCCATTTGTGGATCCCAAAGTTCGGCTTATTGAAATCTCCTAAGAGACACGACATCAGCACTATTACTGATGACCCTCCTGACAGTTGCACATTATTTGCGATTTGCTCTGATTAGTTATTCAAGAGTTAAAGAACACAGGTGATAAGATGTCAACCTTATCTCTGGATGATTTTAAGATGCTAAGAACTTTGTGTATGTGCGCTCACTCGCGAGGGACCAGATGGCCGTTTGAGCAAGAGGTAAGTTTTCTGCATTTAGCCCTTTCAAGTTTTTTTTTCTCCCCTCCCCATGATTTGTTTTTGCAAAGATTGCTAGCTGGAATGAGGGACAAATGCCTTCATTCCATCAAGAACTATTTAATTTACTCGACGAAGCAGGCTGTTTAAATCAAGAGAGAGCGAGAGAGAGAGAGAGAGAGAGAGAGAGAGAGAGCAGTAGAAATAGTAATCAGTCCATAAAAAATAGGAAGAGAAGCCAAGAGTCATTCCATTTGGCATCATTGCTGACACACAAGGCTGATGTTGGCTGGGTGATGTGAGAAAACGAAACGTGGACAAGGTTAAGGTGGAGGTACCAAGAGGACGGTTAACGTGTACATTCTATTTGGAAGGAAAGCAAATTAAGAAAAGTTGGAAGTTGTTAGGCCTTTTCTTAATCTGATTTGTATTATGTTCGAATGATCATCAGGATTATCTGGCTTTCTAGGGGGGGGGGGAGATCAGTACTTTTTATAGATTGATTTAGTGAAATTAGAGAAGAGAAGTGTGAGTTGGGAACACTGCATTCCTCAAGGACGATCTAGCTATTGGGGTATGTTGATTACAAAACTCAAGCTTGGAGATCAATAAGTGATCACAATTTGAAGAGTGATAAAGACAAAAATGAATACGGCAAAGTGTGGTTTGGAAATTTTGAACCCAAGCACATCGAAAAGCGTTTTGGCATTCTCTGTTATGAAATGTCAGATCCGACAAATGTGTAAGTACCTGACTAATATATAGAATAATGATTGCTATATTTTTAAAATCTTTCAGCAAGGTATGTCACTAAATTATTGGTAACGTGAGGACGCCACCGTTGATGTTAAAGTATGATATCAATAAAAGGTATATGGAAATATTTACAATTATTATTTGTTTAATGTGGATCTTTCTCTTAGGTTTTTTAATTTATTTTATATTTAGTACCGGTACTGCCGTCAAGGTAATTCAGAAACATGGCTCTAGAAAACAAAACCACAAAAACTTTTTTCAAGCCACTTCAGGCCTCCAGTAAGCCAGGTGATAGTCACACATCATCTTGACAAATGTATCATGAAATTGCCTTGGTATGTGAAGTGAAAATGTGTACAGAAAGAAAGATAGAGAGTTCCGACGCAATCGAGAATTATTCATATAATTCTACCTAATCATATCAATATCAGCATTATTTGGGAAATTAAATATATAATATTCATTTTACTTACATGAATTTTGAATAACGAAGTGTTTGTCATAATGAATTTTTAAAATCTAATTAATGGCTATTAATAATAAACTACATACTAACAGATTTGTTTATGATTTATTACCTCCCATTATATTCAGGCTCACTGTTAAGTTTTATTAATAGCCTACTAAAAATGGACTGAAAATTTGATTATGCGCTTCCAAATCAAGAAAATTAAATTGACAAGCATAAAATACATTATAGAAAAATTTAATTAAATATTTGCACCAGGGGATTTAGAGTTTGAAAAGATATTTTGCTCGTCAGCCGCTATTCCGTGCCAGGCTGTCTACCATTGGATATTTATAACAATAAATAACTTTCATCAAGCAAACTAGTCGAGACGATAATTAATAATTCTCTTGCATAGATCCGTGACAGAATAATAGTAGCATATGGAACTCTTGGCGACATAATAGGACGTTGAAACATGCAATTGCAAAGTCGCTTTGACCACCTCTGTTTGCTAATGTGGACAAACGTCTTTGCTTCAACAGCGCATTGCTACCGAACATTTATCGATCTTGTCTACTCATTGTAAACGATAAGTTTTTGTTTCCCAACGAACACTTCCTTGTTATGTAAATACCAATTTAACGTCGTTTCTTGATGTCCTTATAAATTTAATAGCATCACATGTTCGTCTGCAATTACAGAAAAGCTATTTGCGATCTACCTTTCTGCTGCAATGCAGATCATTTGGAACATTAATAGCACTTGTGTAGTACTGGAAGTCTTCACTTTTCATGCTTCATAAAAGCATTTCGACTTAAAAAAAAAAAAAATTGAAAATTGGATATTAGGAAATGAAATAAGAAATAAAACTCAAATAATGAACATTTCAGTGATAAGAATAATGTACAAAAAAATTCGTAATTTAAATCAAAAAAAGATTGTTCCCGTTTACTTTTAAATATTTTAATTTTTGTGACTTAAAGAAAATATCATCAAGGTATTTTTATAGATATTTCCTGAACAAAACCGCTGTGCTGAGAATGTAATTGTCATGTAAGAGAGAGACTGTACAAATGTCAGGAATAAAAGGTTTTAGTAAACTACGTATCCGTAACCAGAAATGCAGTATGTGTGATAGCAGTAATAACACGTCCAATTTATTCTGAACATTCTGATGACGTAATACTATTCTCTCTCTCTCTCTCTCTGTGAGATATGAACCAATTGAACTATCACCAAATTTTGTCCCATTTGACCAGAAGAATAATGCAAGCTGTCATTACGATCAGTTTTTTTTTTTTTATTTGATAGCACCAAGAAGATAACCTTTCTTGGGTGGGAGGTACATAAAAAAAAAGAAGCTAAGTTTGACATCTCCAATTCTAATATCAGGCATTATGCCACTTTCTTTTATAATGTGATCCATATAGATGAGTAATAGGAGTGGAGATAATGTGCTCCGTTGTCTTACACCCGATTTTACATCAAACCATCTTCCTGTATTTCATACAATTTTAACTACCGATCGACAATTTAAATATAGACTAAGTATTGCTCTTTATAATGTTCCTTTACCTCATATAATTCTGGTGTTTTTAAAACCTTCCTATAGGAGCTATAAGAGACCTTGTCATATACATTTTCCGAATCTACAAAACTCAAGTACAGATCCTTGTCATATTCCCACGATTTCTCAGCTGTTTGTCATAAAGTGAAAATCTGATCCTGACCACCTGTATTTGACCTGAATCCAGCTTGTTCTTCTGCAGGTTTCTCTTCCACAATCTTTCTCAACCTCTTCCCTGTAGAGAAATTCCTCTGTGATTCTCACATTCAGCTTTATTTCCTTTTTTATAGATGAGGACTATGAGAACACTACTGCAATGATTGGGAATTCGACCTTCTGAAAAGGCCCTCTGAATTATTGCAAAACTTTTATACCTCCATACTTAGGCATTTCTGGTCGAATATCATCTACTCCAGCTGCCTTTCCACATTTCGAGATTTTGATGGATTTTTCTACCTGAAGTATTGATGTGTACTCTTTTTTGCATTTCTCTTGAAAATTTTCTATACGGTTCTGTCACTGCTTGGTTCTTTTAACAGTCTTTCAAAATAATTACTCCAGACATCGAGGATATTCTCATCTGCAGTTTTCATGTTATCTTTATCATCTTATTCCTTTTACAGTACTGTTTCCTCCATTGCTAAGATTCTTCAGTAGAAGCTTAGAAATATTTTGCCACCTTCCCGATATTTATTTTCCAAATTTTTACCAGTCTTCCCATGACTTTTGTTTACCTACTTTTACATATAGCTTAGCTCTCTTACATTTTTCTCTGTATTCTTATAAGGCATCTGCCAACTTATTTGCTAAGAACCTTTGTGTCCACATGGTGTTCTTATTTTTCTATCCTTACAGATTACTTCACCACATGCCTCCCTAGCTGAATCAATCGATATTTCTCAATGAATAAATACTCTTTAGTTACTAAATTACTTATGTAATCTTATTGCGCAAATATTAGCAATCGTGATGATAAAGTGCCATCGAAATCTGTGCAGTGACGTTCAGCCTGAATGACATTTAGTGTGAAAGTACACTTGTCGGTCACATAAACATATATATTTTATCAGACGGATGTAGGTCACCGAACATTTGATGACCTCTTTACGATTACTGTCATTTTCATCTCTACGTTCTACCTGTTTCTAATAGGCTTTTGACCATTTTTCATCCATGCATCTATTTTGCATTGTCACCATTCCACTTTTTTATTCACTATTGTTCATTCTTTATCTCTCTCCTACATTCTTGTACACTTTCTAACATTACGGTTTCATCTCCATCTCTACGATTTATTCTACATCACTGGATTCAAGAAAAGTTGCCGACAGTGCGCTTCGTTCAGTAACTTCTATTGATTTTCGAGGTGATATATGTTTGTTATTGGCTTCGTGAACTTAAAACGTCAACTGAAGCACCCACCCACATACACACTCGCTTCTACAATGTGTATTTTTAGTAAAACATTCGTCTGGTTTATGGGAAACCATGCGAGTTCGTGTATCAAGCCAAACATAAATGTGTTCCTGTTTTGTTAGATGAAAGCACT
Organism: Typopeltis vanoorti; assembly: GCF_054136105.1. Lineage (NCBI taxonomy): Eukaryota > Metazoa > Arthropoda > Arachnida > Uropygi > Thelyphonidae > Typopeltis > Typopeltis vanoorti. The sequence goes on from NC_143559.1 coordinate 70,468,421, forward strand.
GAATAAAAAAAAAAGTCCATGTTCAGATTGATTCTAGAGTTAAATGTCCGCTATTTTTTTTTCCCTTGTTAAATAAAGAAAAAGGCGCTTGCTACTCAAAACCAACGAAAAACAAAAGAAATGAGTTATGAACATATTTACATTTCTGACAGATGTTGTTGAAGATTCTTCTTTAAAAATGTAAATGGAAAGATATTAGCAAATAATAATAATTTGTTTAATATCTTAAAGTCTAAAAGAATAAATAAAAGAGTTCTCGCATCTTTTTATGTTATCAAGAGTATTTTATTTCTCAGATTATTATGTTTCGACTGCTGTAGCTGGGTTAAAAACCCAGTTGGTTCCACAAAGTCGGTTTCTTAACCACACAACTTAGAAATTGATCATATAACTCACTTGACGTTCCCCATTACAACCTCGGGTTAGATTCGTGGCAGCGACAAAGAGACAGAAGACCCCTGTCGTATTCTTCTGTCTCTCTGGCTAGAGATCACGCCAATTCTGGAGATGACGAAGGTTGGGAAGGACATCAAAATGGGACATCAAAAAGGCTACAGTGATTTCGGTGTCATCTGATTTCAGTCATAAACATTATTTCAGTTTTATTCTTTAATTTAATTTTAAAGCTATGATTACTTCGTATGTTATTTCTTTTTCTCACATTTTGGACTTGTTTTGCTTGAAAAGATTTACACATGCTTCTGCTGCTGACAGCTTTTTTTCTTTCGATTTGGTTTTTTTTTTTTTAATATTTAGGAGGACAGATACTATAAGTGGGTGTCCTGATGCCATTTACTATTCGAAGGTCGCGATAGCCTTCTTTTTTAAGAGTTAAATATTTCTAGATAAATCTGAAATCCTGCTCTACAGATCAAATACGGAATTAACGTCACATTAGGCATCCAATAAGTAGTGTGGCGGTTTCATACACCAGGCAATGCAAATCATCTACCATTCATAATCATCCCTCTCCATGGTAAGATTCGAACATACAGTCTGTTAATTGGAGAAAGGGTATGCTATCCACGTGACCAAGATGGCAAGAGCACGCGAAGGATATCGATCTTTGGGTTAAGTGATCCAGGAATACTCTTGGCCGCCAAGTCCTAATTCTTAGCGACGCCAGGTTCAATACTTGGATAAATCACTGATCATTAGTGATTGATCCAAAAAAAAATTCGGTCACCGATCAGAAAGAAAACGTTGGTAGAGCGGAAGAAGGATAAAAGAATCTTGTCTGGAACACCAGTGGTTCGGTCTAAGATCGACTTTGCTAACACGAAGAGATTAAAAGACTAGAAATTAAAACGATGAAGGAACTCTTGCAACATAAACATGTTAAATCGGTTACGAAGTTGTAATTTCAGTATCGTCAGGATTTTAAATTTACTAGACCGGGGAAAAAAATTTGAATCTGCTTTAATATGTTTGCATTTTCTGATCTTCAAGCCATCCAAGATATTAACATTATCTAAACGTTTACATGTTTATGGTAACTGAAAACTCAGGAAATGTTATTATTATTTTTTTTTTCATAGGAACTTTTACAACAAAGAAGTCGGTGAATAGATTGATAAAAGTTTGACTAGTACCGACGAACAGAAAAAAAATATTCTTATGAATGGAATATAAGCCAAAGAAAACGAATTTAAGTTTCTTCCTAGATGAGTGAACATACAACAGGATGGCACAACTTTCCTTCCTCTTCTGCTCACAATACTCACAATACTTTTTTTTATGCGTGACCAAATTATTAAGAGTGATAGTTAGAGAACACATAAGAGTAGCAAATATAGGTTCGCGTTGGCGGAAAAAAATATGATTAAAAAAAGTAGTGTCGTACGCAACATTGGAATCATGGAGCTATGATCCTTCCACTTAAAAAAGTGTAATGGGTTCAATACACAAGAAATCTCTTTAGAAAACTCAAAAAAAAAAAAAAAACTTAATACAATGTCTATGGCAAATACCTCAGCATATGCTCACTGGGAAAATGCTAGAAAGGTAATGTCCTGTAACACAGGCAAATGAACAAAAATGTGATAACGGTACAATGTTCAGAACTTCGAATAATCTTCTAACAAAAAAAAAAAAAAAAAAAAGAACAACTAAATATAGATAGGTTTTGGAACTACACTCTGGCACACGCAATAATCTAGGACAATGTGCACTTTTTAGGAAGTGTATTGATTTGTATTATGGCATACATTTTTTATTTGTATTAGGCAGTATGTAAAGCAATTAGTAGGAAGTCAAATGCTCTAATAATCCATATAACTAGTTGTGAAGATGTAATGTTTGTCTTTGTAAAAAAATATATCGTTTACATACGTTATAAATGTAAACAAGTATACAGTTTCTTGTCAAGTATAGCACATTACGAATAATTGACATTATTTCTATTTGTTTTGATTTTTTTTTATCTGAAGTGATAGTTTTGTATTCACACTTTAAAACAAATAATAATAAAAATGGAAATTTAGCTGTAAATTGCACTTTCTTTTATATCTCGATTACTTTTATTTACTTTTATCTTATTAATAAGCGCAAGGCCATTTGTTAATATTTCGATTTTTGTATACATAATGCGTGTTATGTATGTGTATATTGTTAGAGCCTCCTTAACTCAGTTGATTTTTACAAAGCGCATTGGTTGGAAAGACCTGGATTCGAGTCCCGTCTAGGACGCGAGGAAGCTTTATTAGGTCTTTTCAAAACTGAAAGTGAGTTAGCTGGTCATCTTGGGAAGAGTATTTCTTCTTAGAAACTCGGGTTCTTCATCCTGTAAAACAGGCAAACCGTCCACAAACACAATTCGCAGTCATCCCCCCCCCCCCCACACAAATTCAGATAGGATTACCATTATTGGAGCATTAGTCAGGTTTCAAAGAAGCCAAGTTAAACACCTCTGTTTCCTTAGAAAATGATACACCTTGCATGGTCCTACCTTAAAAAAGAACTCTCGGGTGTACCTCGAAAGTCCGGTACTTGAAGAATGCGAAAAAATTCTTTATTCTTTGTACGGAGAGGAGAAAGGATTTATGAAACACTTCTACAGCGAGTGCATTGACTAAAGCTTCAAAACACATATTTCTGTCGTGATGCAGGCTCAGACCCGCACTATGAAACTGTCCAGGTTTCTTTCAAAATTTTTGTTGTAATCATGGCGACTTATTGTCTATTTAAAAACCGTTCCAAACATACACTGGCGACTGTACGTATGTGTAATGTTAAAAATAGTGCAATATTTCTCCGAGTGATGCGATAGCAGAGTCAGCCTTCGAAGCTATTACCACACAAAATGAACCCGCTGCAGCAATCAACTAACTATCTAGGGCAAGCATCACTTGTCACACTCCGTAAACAATTCTTTCTTTATTTGTCCGCGTATTCGTCATTGAGGAGATAATGGATTCTTGGCAAGTAAAAACGATGCAACAGGGAGTAGTTTCCTATCTGAATTTATGTTCAAGTGCTTTATAAAATGGCAATACTTTGCAACTCCTCAAAGTTTTAGGTTTCTTGACAAGCTTGGCATCGGAACTTATTACACTCATTATACTGGCAAATCTGAAAGCACCAACACTTCATAACAACGTCCTGCCATATGTTATTTCGACTTTCTTTATATATCCTGCTAGTCCGTATTGAGATTATTAACCCGCTGCTTGCTACTGTAATGCAACTCTGGACTCATTTTTTTTTTTTTTTTTTGCCATTGACTCTTTTCTTTTTCTTTTTTTATCTTTTTGGAAACAAAATATTTGTAGTTAATTTTATGGGTATGTTTGGATAAATAATAAAATGTTTGAAAATAAGAATTCTATATTTAGAACACAACCCTAATTTGCATGCACAGTGCCTCCAAAAATAAAGGTAATTATATATTCCTTTATTTCTATTCAATTCTTGATGCTAATCTAAATTCAACATTGCTGCGATGACATTAAGAACGTCATCATCATAACACTAATTACGGGTATAGACCATATTGGTCTATTTCGGTCTCATTATCCATCCAATATCCTTTTTTGAGGTCTACCCTGCCTTCTCTTTCCAACTGGCTTATATTTTAGTATTTGTTTAAGATGTCGGGTGTTGGCCATTCGGTTTACATGTTCAATCCACTTTTGTTTATAATTGTTTAGTTTTTCTTCTATTGATTTTGTTTTTAATTCTTTTAAAATGTCTTCGTTCCTTTTTTGGTCTAATAATGTTGCAGTTCTTCTCATAAATCTCATTTCACTTGTTTTTATTCTTTGTTTATCTTGTTTGTTTATTGCCCAAATTTCACTGCCATATAATAATGTGGGCACTGCTAAGTATTGTATATTTTCAAGCGTGTTTCTTTTTGTACCATATTTGGGTTGAGTGTTCTATTTATCAGGCCTATAATCTGTCAAAATGTTAAAGTTTTTAATTTTATATCTTTGTTTTCCTTCATATGATATTTTACATCCAAGATAACTGAAAGTATTCATCTGTTCTATTATTTTATTATTAAATAACTATTTTGCTTCTAACTTGAGTTTGCCCACAAAATGCCATTGTTTTAGTTTTATCTATGGAAATTTTCATTCCAAACTGTTCTACTATAATGTTTAAATTATATATTGCTCTTTGTAAATTGTCTTCCTTATCTGATATTATTACCTGATCATATGCAAATAATAGAGTATTCAGTTTGTTCTTCCGGGAAATTTCTACACCTGGATTGTTTAAGGTGTTCCACTGTATTAATATTTCATTAATGTAAATATTGAAAAGTGTTGGAGACAGAGGGCATCACTGTCTTACTCCTCGGTTTATAGATTGTTTTTCAGACAACTTTTCATTTGTATATTCATTCTTTGTAATATATCAAATAAAAAAAAAAAATCAGCTAACGCCTTTTTATTCGGAGTATACGGGAGTAGGCGAGGCCATTTAGCCCTATCTAACTTTTGGAGACTGAGTGGGCAGTTCAATCTCCACTGGTACCCAATCAGAGACAGATGGCCCAAGGCTATCACTAATTAAGCGGTACGCAGTGAAGAGAGACGGCTCAAATGTGCCGCCATCTCGTGGTCCCTAACCCTAACACAATATATTTAATGTCTGAAATATATCAAACAGTATATAACTTTTTACTTTCTCAAATGCTTTTTCGTAATCTATAAACAAAAGATGAGTTTCTAAATTGAATTCTCTGCTTTTTTCTATAAGTAGTTTTAAACAGAAAGCTGCATCCATTGTAGAGCGCCCTTTTCTAATTCCATTTTGACATCCTAATAATATTTTTTCACTATATATGTTTAGTTTTTCATTAAGTATTCTGCTATATATTTTGTATCATGTATTCACTAAACTAATACCTCTGTAGTTAGCAGGTTTTGTTTTATCCCCTTTTTTAAATATAGGTATTACTATACTTGCATTCTATTGGTATTTGTCCATATTTTATTTAAAATTTTTAGTAATCTTTGATGAAATTTTTTTCCAGCAAATTTATACAGTTCGGAGTTTATCCCATCTTCTCCTGCTGATTTGCCTTTTTTTATTTTATTTAGGTTGTCTTTAATTCCATCATTGTTATCATATCATTTAAGGTATTTTGTAAGTTTCTGGTGTAATTATTTTTGATGCCAGTATCCGTTCAAAGATCTGTAAAGTAATCCAAGAATTATTTTACATCTATTTCACAATTTATATTTGCAGTTTTTTTTTATATCTGTATTCATGTGTTTTAGTATTTTGTACGCACTGGGTCTTATTTTGTATATGTTATTTTCTAGATATGATACAATTTTTTCGCAGCTTTCTCTGTGTCTCTTTCTGGTTTCTCTTTTGGCTATTGCTCGTCTTTTTTTATATTCAATTTCATCTTCATGTTTTTTTGCTACTTAACCATCTTTTAAAAGCCAGCATTTTATTTTCAATTATTGTTTTTATTTCATTGTCCCATATATGTAATTTTTTATTTTTATGATATTTTTTGTGTGTTCCTAGACCTTTATATGCTGCTGATGCGATAATTTCTTTTATATTATTCCATTCTTTCTCAATGTCTTAATTTTCTTGTATTTTTTCTGTTGGTATAAATTTCTTATACTTGAATCATTTAGTAGTTTTACTTTGTAATTAGATTTTGTTTCTCTAATTTGTTTATTTTTTGTATTTTTTTGTAGCCAGTTTGGTGGAAATCTTAGGTTTGCCTGTACTAAATAGTGATCTGTGTCAATTTCTAGCCCTCTTCTAACTTTAATGTCTAGGAAAAGGTTTGCTGCTTTCTTCTTCTTATTGTGCTATCTTCTATCGAAGGTCAGCGACCATCTTGGCGAACAAACTGCGCTCTTGTGCTAATCTGAGCAGTTGTGCACTGCTCTTTCCTGTCCACGTCTTGATGTTGTCAAACCATGATATTTTTTTCTTCCTCTAGTTCCTTTGCCATCAACTCTTCCTATCAAAATAGTTTGTAGAAGTTGGTATTTGCTGTTTCTCATGATGTGGCCAAGATATGATGTTTTTCGTTTCTTGATTATTTGTACAAGATGTTTAGCTTTGCCAATGGATTTTAAGACATCTTCATTGGTAATTTTTTCTGTCCATGATATCTTTAACATTCTTCTGTATAGCCACATCTCAAAGGCTTCGATTTTCTTGATGGTTGTCACCTTCAATGTCCATGTTTCAACTCCATAGAGCAGAATAGACCACACGTAGCATTTCAGCATTCGGCATCTGACTTCCATGTTTAGGTCTTTATTGCAGAATAGTGTTCTCATTTTCATGAAAGACTGCCGTGCAACTTCAATCCTTGTCTTTATATCTATTTCTGGATCCCACCGTTCATTAAGCCAGCAACCAAGATATTTATATCTTGACACTTGATCAATATTTTTCCCATTGAGTGTCACTTTCATTGATGAGGCTGGATGTTTGCTGATGATCATGTATTTTGTCTTGTTGATGTTTATATTTATTCCCATTCTTTGGCTTTCTATGTATACTCTGTCAATGAGTTTTTGGAGATCCATAATATTATCTGCAATTAGCACGGTGTCATTTGCATATCGTAGGTTGTTAACAATCTTTCCATTTATTGTGATTCTCTCTGGACATTCTTCCAATGCTTTTTTAAAGATTACCTCTGCATATATGTTGAACAGGAGTGGTGAGAGCACACATCCTTGTCTTACTCCTCTTTTGATATTAATATCACCGGTGGTAATGTTGTCTAATTGAACGGTAGCTGACTGATTCCAATACAGATTTCTTATTAGTCTTATGTCTTGTTCGTCTAGCCTTATTTGTTGAAGGACTTCTATTAAGTTAGTGTGTCTGACTTTGTCGAATGCTTTTTCAAAATCTATGAAACACATAAAGACAGATTTCTGTTTTTCTATGCATTTTTGTATTTGGGTACAGAAAAGGGCCTCTCTAGTACCAAAACCATTCCGAAAGCCGAATTGTGTTTCACTTAGAGTTTCTTCACTTTTACTATAAATGCGATTCTAAATTACTTTCAAAAATATTTTTAATGTTTGGCTCATTAGACTAATAAGTCGGAAGTCACCACAGAAATTCGCTTTGGGTTTCTTTGGAACAGTGATAAATGTAGATTTGAGCCAATCTGATAGAAATTCATCACTTTCATATATTTTATTAAATAGTTTTTCAAGAAGTTTGATGTTATCCGGTTCTATTAATTTTAAAAATTCTGTTTGCACACCATCTGGTCAACTGGCTTTTCCTGTTTTACTTGTTCGTATAGCATTCTCTATTTCGCATTTCATGATTGCTGGTCCTTGAATGTTATCTTTTATATTTATAGGCTTCTGTCTAGTATCATTGAAAAGTTCTGTTACATATTTTATCCAAATCTGTGCTTTATTCTCTTCTTCTAGAACTATTTTTCCATTTTCGTCTCTTAGAGACACTATTTGCTTTTTCCTCAGTTTTCCAGAAATTTCGTTGATTTTCTTATACAGATTGAAATTATCATGTTTCTTCTGAAGCAGTTCAATTTCAGTACATAAATTTTTCATCCAATTTTCCTTGGCTTCTTTTATTTTTTTCTTGATGATGTTATGTGTTTCTGTATACCTGGCAAGGTCTTTTTTTTTGTACATTCTTCTTGTATCAATAAGAGAAAGAATCTCATCTGTCATCCATTCCTGTTGTTTTATATTATTCACATAACCTACTTCTTCAATACTTGTTGTTACGATGGCATTCTGTAAGCTATTCCAAAGAGATTCCACACTTTTATTTTCTTCTATGTTAATCTGTTGTAATCGCAGGTTAAGCTGTGTCTTGGCACTTTTATTTATGTTCGGGTCTTTCAGTTTTTCTACATCAATTTTCTTTTTCTTCTTTTGTGATTTTTTAGCTGATTTTAATCTAAGACGTACTTCTGCAACTATGGGATTGTGGTCTGATGAGATATCTGCTCCAGGATAAGTCTTTGCACTCTTTATACTACTGTGGAATCTTTTATTTATCAGTATATAATCAATTTGATTTCCGACAATGTTATGTTGGTTATCTTGAGGCGATTTCCAAATGTACAGTCTTCTGGGGGGAAGTTTAAACCAGGTATTTGCTATTGTTAGATCTTCTTCCTGACAGAACTGGACTAGGCGATCTCCTCTGTCATTTCTGGTGCCTAAGCCATGTTCGCCAACAATTTCTCCATCACCCCCTCTTCCCACTTTTGCATTGAAGTCACCCATCACTATGTTTATATCATGTTTCTTTGTTAGGTTTTTAATCTCTTTTAGGTGTTCATAAAACTCTTCAACATCTTCTTCACTTTTGTGACCTGTGGGTGCATAAGCTTGGATGATATTTATGTTAACGGGGTTTCCCTTAAGTTGTAACAGCATTATCCTTTCAGAAAATAGAATCCAATTTATTACTGATTTATTGATTTCTTCATCTACTATTACAGCTACACCATGTCGAAGTTTGTTCTCATCATTCCCAAAGTAATACATTGCCGTATTATCTTGTTGACACTTTCCAGATCCTGGCCATCTTGTCTCGCAAATTCCCAAAATCTGGATGCCCAGCCTCTTCATTTCTCTTGTGGCATTTCTTAATTTGCCAGCTTTATACAGAGTTTGACATTCCAAGTTGCAATTTTAAAAGTGGACACCATTTTGAGCCTGGAGATTCTTCGCACCCCTGTCCCATTTAAGGGACGCCGGGAACTTGGGGCCAATTGTAAGGGTTTGCTCGCCATGGTGGTTGTTCTGGAGATAAGGTAGAGCAGTAGTTTCTCCGTTTGCTTTCTGCTCTGCAGTATTACAGACGTACACAATATAATCATATTGCCATCTGCAAATCTCTGATCACAAGCTTTTCCGTCATCATTTGGCTTCAACCTTGTGTCAGTACTGACAATGCTGCTTCCCACTGTCAGGGGCAGTGACCCCAGCAGGTGCTTATTTAATGGCGGCACTACTCGCCATGTTACTGAGTTGTCATTGGGCTTTGTGAGGTTTTAAGTGAAACAGAGTTGCCACTTCTGCTCCCCCACGCCCTGATAGCTCAGTCGCCGTTGGTCCACGGCTGCTTATTCGCCAGATTGCTCTTCTTATATCGCAGCTAGCCTCCATATCTGAAGGCTGTTCCCGATCCGCCACCTGGGGACGCACCCGGTAGTAGTCAGCTCTGCCCCGGGTTTGCTGCTTTATCATTTGCTATAAAGTAGTCTATTATTGATTTTTGTCCTCTTGCACATCACGTATATTTGTGTATATTTTTATTCTTGTAAAATGTATTCATTATTTTTAAATTATTATATATTTTATAATCAATAAGTCGCTTTCCATTTTTGTTTATTGTTGGTTTTCAAATTTTGGTATATTATTGTTAATTTTTTTCATTCCTATTCTGGAATTAAGATCTCCGACTATAATTATATGGTCTGTTTTATTTCATTTTTCACATATTCCTTGTAACTCTTTGTAAAAGTAATCATTTTCTTCTTCTTTTCCTTCTTCAGGGGGTATACACTCCAACAACTGTTAAATTTTCTTTTAATTTTAATCGCGCACTTCTAATATTCTTTCATTCCAGCATGTATAATGAGTTATTTTTCTCATTAAGAACATTAAGAACATTGCCTATGGAAAGGTGTATAAAATTTTACACAAAATGATATAAATATCAATTATAATCCATCCTTTCATAATTATATTTATTGGTTAATAAATTAGTTAAATTAAAAATATATATATATTAATTATAGAAATAAAATAACAAAAATGGTAGTTTTATAATTAAAAACTGAATTGTGTTTTGAAAAGAAACTTTAATTTCAAGTTTCTGACAACACGAAAAACAGTCAAGATTAATTATGCAGTTTTCTGCGTTAGTGGCAGGCAAATTATTTAATAGGGTTGCCTAGGCAACGAATAAAAACAATAATGTAGTCAGTAGACAAAATGTTATTTTATTATTGTTATTTAAACAGATAACAGTTATATCGCTTTTTTTTTATATATATATACAGATTTTAGGCTAATTTACCGGCTTATGGCAACTGTTCTCTTGCTATTTATTTCTCGCCTACAAAGATTTTTTTAAGAAATAATTATTTTGCAGCACCTTGCAAATAGGCATCGTCGAGGGTAAATTATTTCAGTAGATGATATTTGTGCTGATGAAAGAAGTATTTGTTTATAATTATTGGGATATGGTTACCCTAATAATATGGTATCATTGGTGTAAGGGATACCGCTAAAAGAAAATTAACCCCTAAGAGACTATTTATTTATAATTAATGGGATCGTTACCCTAATAATATCTTATTAGTTTCCAGACTCGGATGTCGCTAAAGAAACTTAAATTATTTGTTTTTTTATAATATTATAGCCACTGTCAGCAGTGAGATACTGTTTCTAAATGGCGGAGACTTAATTATGACTACTTATTTATTCTGACAAGGAAGGTTTTTGGTTTATTCTCTCTCTGTCTCTCTCTCTCTGTCAAATTCAAAGTACTTTTAATACGTGTATGAATTTTCAAGTTTTACGAAACAATATTTAATAGTTTTTAGAATAAGATTTTAACATCTCAAATAATAAATTTCCTTTCCTTCTTCCTTTGCAAAATGATGGAACTATTAGAAAATTTCATTTTTAATTTCAAGTCTTAACGCTCGATAGCAGTCTCATCAAAGAAGAGGTAAATGAAAGTTATTTTCTCATGACCTGCAGCAGTGTCTTGGAAAAACGAATACATTTACGAAAGAACTCATAGAACTGTAATATATCGTTGAATATTTTAGTAGTTTCCGACTATTGCAGTAATAATGAAAGTATCATTATACTCCATCGCGAGCATTAATACTTATCTAAGCATCATGTTGCCAAAACATATCTTACACTGCCTTTCTAATTATAAGTAATTGGCTGCGATATTGCGGACTAAATTCGCATCTTTTATTCATTGTCGTGCGAATTCCATTTACAGAAAGAAAAAGGTTTGAGCACGTAACCTGATTTCTCGTTAGCTTTTAGAATTTGCTTTCCCAATATTGCTTCACTATTTTATTTATTTTTTTTAAAAATCTTATGAGTAAAATTACATGGCGCTATAAATGGGCATTTTGCCAGCTGTGATTTCTTGTAATTTTCTGAAACTGACTCCAAACTTCAGTTATTAAAATTATTTTTATCCGACGTGCCATTATCTTTTGTGTATCTGTTGAGAATAATTACGAATATTATAGCAAAAGAAAAATTAAACGTAAAATGGTATTTTATTTTTAATGTGCAATTACACGCCTTCGAGATTTAAGGAGGTTTCTTAATAATTCGGCTCGTGATGCGAATTAGGCAGGCTTATTGTCTCAAGCACAAGCTGTTTCAGATGGAAAATAAGCCTATTTTATTATAAAAAAAAAAAAAATCAGAAATCACGGAAAATATTAGTCTAAATACCGTTTTATATTTCCTCCAGTGGGAAACATTAAAAATAAGTGAAATATAAAAATGGGCACCTCGCTTCTCTCTCTCGATATATCAAAAAAAAAAAAAAAAAGTCGGTCAATCATTATATATATATATAATAAAATCATTATATATATATATATAGGGAAAAAAATAAAAAAATTCACGAAGCCCCCTAAAGCTAGAGGTGTGAATAGTTATTCTATATACATCCACATATAAAAGAATCTTGGCATTGATATATAAACTTCAGCGCCATCTATGGATCAAGGAACGAAACTACTACTCAATTTTCTACTTATATAACAAAAATTTTCAAAGCGTTTCAAGAAAAAATAAATAAATAAGGAGCACTATCTAGGAGTCTTGTGCCTACTTAACCCTTGTACATTGTTCTTTTCAGATAAGTGAATAAGAAGGGCAATAAAAAAATATTTTTATTACTTTTTATTCCTGGATTTCACTTCATTTCCTAGTTAATGAAGTGAAATCCAGGAATAGTTTTCGAAGCGTGAAAAGAGAATGTGAAAAAAACATTCAAGTAGATAGAATATGAAATGAATATTGTACTGGATATCAATAATCACCAAAATAGCAATATTAATTACACTAATATGTGTTATCGAAAAGCTATACATAGGAAAAAATTTAAATGTTGTTATTTATAGCGAATTGTCTATTTTGTATCTGTCTATGCAAATGAAATGCAAAAAATTTCGTTGCCTAAAAATACGTTCAGTTTGAAAAATTCTTAAATGCTGTTGCATAAAGAGACATTTTTCAAATTGTAAGATATTTCAAAATTTCCGATTTCAAATTTTAACTAGTAGAAGAATTTATTCTTGATTAAATTAACTTAAATTACAATGTGGCGTCCTTTACTTACCACTAGAGGGCGCAAAGCGAAGTCCAATGAAACTTAAGGATCTTTCTCAGCCATGTTACCACCGAAGTTAGCCGGTCTTGGGCGTGTACAGCAGGTTTATTCCCCCAGTTTATTTGGGGTTTTTCCCCCCCCCCCCCCCCACCCCCCCCCCCCCCCACCCCCCCCCCCCCCCACCCCCCCCCCCCCCCACCCCCCCCCCCCCCCACCCCCCCCCCCCCCCACCCCCCCCCCCCCCCACCCCCCCCCCCCCCCACCCCCCCCCCCCCCCACCCCCCCCCCCCCCCACCCCCCCCCCCCCCCACCCCCCCCCCCCCCCACCCCCCCCCCCCCCCACCCCCCCCCCCCCCCACCCCCCCCCCCCCCCACCCCCCCCCCCCCCCACCCCCCCCCCCCCCCACCCCCCCCCCCCCCCACCCCCCCCCCCCCCCACCCCCCCCCCCCCCCACCCCCCCCCCCCCCCACCCCCCCCCCCCCCCACCCCCCCCCCCCCCCACCCCCCCCCCCCCCCACCCCCCCCCCCCCCCACCCCCCCCCCCCCCCACCCCCCCCCCCCCCCACCCCCCCCCCCCCCCACCCCCCCCCCCCCCCACCCCCCCCCCCCCCCACCCCCCCCCCCCCCCACCCCAAAAACCTAGGACTTTCTAACAGTACAATCTATTCATCGTTTTATTTGACAAATCTACCGCTGTGAGCCATTAGAAGCCTCATGATCTCCCAAAGCGAATATCCTAAACTCTCATCTACATACTATTCTTCAGTGAGGTTAGGATAGCATAGGATAGGATAACCATGTGAACATCAATACTACATAAACGCTCTCCTATAATTTTTTGCAAGAGAAGGAGAGAGAGAGAGAGAGAGATCCCATCTTAACTTTTTCCTTACTTCTGATTATATCTAGATTTCCAAACATTATCAGATTTCTCTTCTTGCGATGAGACATTTGTCACAGATTTCTCACTTCGTCTTCCTTTGTCCAAACAAATCTCAGGAATAGTTCTTTGAACTCCAAGGAACTAAATATACTTTTCTGTCGCAGCTGTGCAACTTCAAACACTGTATAAACCACAAATCTATCCAACCATGAAATACAGCTCACGGATATGTTTGGGTGATGAACCGAAACATCGCTAACATTTCTCGATATTAAGCAGAAGACGAAAGGTGATTAATAGATTATCGCTCTATTACAGATTCACTCCAATACTCTCTCACAAACGCTCATATTTTTTCTTTTTGACTCCTCTATGGTAATTTTATGGATAAAGTTTTCAGAATTGGCACTACCATTCCTTCTTTTTCTTTGAAAACTCTTATAACCAAAGCAGCCATCAGATCATTTGTAATCAAGATCCCAATTTCTCCATTCCATCCACTTCTGCTATCTGGACCAGCTTCCCTCACTCGTGCCCTTTCCAAAGATAAGCTTCAGCTGTTCATGACTGAAATTTGGACAAGCTGAAGCTTATCAAAAGTCAAAGTTTAAATGTTTCTTGAAGAGATGAAGCTTTTAGAAGAGTTCGCTGTTCATGAAACATGGCAACTGATTTGTTCTATCTTTTTATCTTCTTATTTAGACACGGTGCTTTTTAAGTGAGAGGTAGTAAAGAAAGAAGAGAAGTTGAGAGTTAGGATGGTAAATGAACTAGTGGCTGCTTTTGTTATAACATCTTAGAAGAATGAAGACCCCATAGAAGAAACATTAGAGGGAACCTTAGAAGACATTGAGAATGATTGTTTAATATATATGGTATGAAAACTTTCATACCTGAGTCATTGTCGATGCTTCTTCAGTTGGAAAGGTCTGGGTTTGAGTTTCGCTTCCCGTTTTTGATGCAAAATTTTATTAGGGATTTTCAGCTGAAGGTCAGTTAGCCAGTCTCATACGATGATGGTAAGGTTATCCGCCGCTTACTAAGAGTCAGTAAGCGGCGGATATCATAGTGTATAGGACATTAAGTAGTGGAGATGGTGAGTTATGTGAGGGCAGTGTTTTCCCGTGATGGTCGTGTCGCAGTGGTATCATATGGAAGTAATAATAATAATAATAATAATAATAATAATAATAATAATAATAATAATAATATGACAGGATATGCGCTTAAGAGTGAAAATATGTTTAATAAAATTTTATTAAGCTTAATTAATCTTAAAGTAATTAATATTTTTTTCGTATTCATTTTATTATTTACCATACTGTTTTGCCATTACGTTGTTAAATCTCTCACGATATGCAACTATGTAACTTATCATGTTCGCTTTTACATGTTTCCTTAAAGGGAATGTACTTAGAGAAATGTTATTTTGTCTGTAATAATCTTGTAATTATAATAATTTAACCATGAGCCTTTGTTAAAATAATGTGAAAGAGATGCATCGTGGGTCTTAATGTTTCAGCTTCTCTTACCTGTGTCCAGCACCACCACGTGAGGTCCGCTGTCTGTAATCGAAAGGAAAGAGCTGTTGGTCGATTGGTAGAGCTTCTGCTACTAATAGCTCACGCAAAAAGTTAAGCAACTTTGAGCGCGGTTAGAAGGATTTTGGAAGGGGAATCAATCGTTCTATGCTGTTGGCACACTCTCCTTCGATGACTCTTTGGACTCCATGGAGATGTCAATAATAATAATTTTTTTTTTTTTTTTTTTTTTTTATAAACGACTTATTTGTTTTTACAATGAAAATGATAAGGTTTACTATCACACAGAGTATCTGCACACACACAATGAAAAACGTATTATCTTTTCTGTACAGTACGAAAATTCGATATACAAAATGCAGAGTACATTTTATAAATATGAATATACATTTTTTTAAACTAGCTAAATATGGATTGGCACCAATGTGCACACAATTCACGATACAATCCAGTAATGCAGCATACACACACAATTCAATAATAAGAATAATAATTTTTTTTTTTTTTTACATTTTATTATGTCTCAGTATAAGTTACATACAATAATAATATTTACAGTATTTACAATAAGGATTATACAGAATTTTTATTTTTATTTTTTATTTATTTTTTTTTTTTATATCTCAGATGAATTGCATACATAGTTGCTGTAGTAATTATATGTATATAATATTTATAACGCATTACAAGTGTGTATAACAGATACTTGCAAGTTAGTAATTTTCTTCCTCGAAGTTTAGCAGAGCTTATCTGAGGAAGATAATAGATGACAGAGGGTGGTGTTTTCATGGTTGTGTTCCTATAGTGGTCACAAGCCAGGTGTTGATTTTACTGTTTGTTGGTATGTGTTTGAAAGACTTTGACTGCTATTACAGTTTAACTTTTTTTTTTTTTTTTTGTGCAAATAGGGTTGGATTTAGACATGGTGTGTTTGTTTCTTTGTGTTCTTGTAGTGGTAGTTTTTTGAGAGGAGGGGTTGTCTTGGTTTGTGTGTGTGTGTATGTGTGGTGGGGGAGAGAGAAACAGGAATTGCTCTAATTTTCATTCTCGCTATAATATTTATATAGTGCCTGTTTCAGCTCTCTGTATGTTCCTAGGTTTCTGTTGTCGAACGGCAATTTGTTTATCATGTCAGGTACGTAGAAGTTTCGGGTGGCTTTGCCGTTGTGATTGTTGTACTTATATGTTATGTAGTTTGTTGACTGTGGTCTTGTTATTTGATATGTTGTTCTGGTTACTCTATATGTTGGGCTGTAGTAGTGTTTTAACATGACTGTGTAGTGGCGTAAGTGTTTCACCTTAAATATTTTGTGTTTTGTCCATGCTTCCTGCATAAGAGTGGGTTGTTCCCAGAATATCAGTTTTATCATTTTATCTTGCAACCATTGTAGCCTGTTATGTCTGTAGTGTGCACAGAATGCGTATGATGTGATTGCATATCTTAAAATGTTTTCACATAATGCTTTATAGATTAGTATTTTTATGTGGGTTGGGGCAATGTCTTTTAATCTGTATAGTTTGCTTGCTATTATCCTAAGCTTGGTATGTAGGTAGTTTGTATGGCTATTCCAACTTTGATCTGCATCGAAGTGAAGTCCAAGGTAGCGTGTTGTTTTCACCTGTGTGATGGTTGTGATTTTAGGTTCTGCACTTTGTGTATAGGAGGATGAGTGTTTGATAGTGAGATATTTAGTTTCTATGGGCAGGGTTTGGGGTTTTTTGAATATCATTAGCTTTGTTTTTCTAGGGTTTATATATATGCCGTTTTCGGTTAACCAGTTAGTGATTTGATTGATGTCGTGTTGCATATTTTTGTAAGCGATTTTTGCAGTGTTGTGAATGGATACTATGGCAGTGTCGTCTGCATACTGGAAGATTTTACTTTTTAGGGGGAGTTGGCTTATGTCGTGTGTGTATATGTTAAATAGAATGGGAGATAGGACAGCTCCTTGCGGTACTCCACAGGTTATATGTACCTCTTTGCTGTGTGCTGATGCTATACGTGTGATATGCTTTCTGTTTTTCGTGTATGCTTTAAACCACTGGAGTAGACGACCTCCAATTCCGATATGGGTAAGTTTCGTTAACAAGGTTTTATGTGTTAGTGTGTCAAATGCTTTTGTTAGGTCAATGAATACCACTAATGTTATTCTGTTTTTATCCAATGCAGCGTTTATTAGATCTGTGAAGGCTTCCAGGAGTGTTGCTGTTCCTTTATTTTTTTGAAAGCCATATTGTGTTTTGGGTATGATTTGAAATTTTTCAACGTATGTGGAGAGTTTCTGATGTACAATGCGCTCCATGATTTGGTTGATTACAGGCAGCGTGGCGATAGGTCTGTAATTACTTATGTTTCTTTTTCCCTGTTTGTGTATGGGTGTGATTAGTGCAGTCTTCAGTGTTTCAGGTATGTGTCCCGTTTCGAAGATTTTATTTAACAGTTTTTGTATAACTGGAAGTAGGTCGGTTGAGTGTTTCTTGATGTCTTTTGGTCTGATTCCGTCTATCCCCGGTCCTTTGTTATGATTAATTTGTTGAATTGCCAGTGATAGTTCTTCTTTTGTTACTGTGGGGAACCACATCGACTGGGTTGCTCGTGGACCTAGTGGAGAATGTTCGTATGTGTGAGGAACGGTTGTTTCTTGTAGCTTTTGGACAGAGTTCACGAAGTGCTGATTAAAGTTGTTTGCCAACTGTTTAAGGGATTTGGAGTCGCAGGCAAAGCTGTGTTTTATTGTTTCTGTGGCAGTGGTTCTGTGTATATTGTCCAGCATTTCATTAATCAGGTGCCAGGTTTCCTTTATGTCATTCTGTGCTGTTGTTAATTTGTTGCTGTAATAGTTTCTTTTTGCCGTTCGAATCTGGGTTGTTAGGAGATTCCGTTTTCTTTTGTATTCAGCTTTTAAAGCGATATTGTTCGGTGACTTCTTAAGTTGTTTCCATAGGGCATCTTTTCTTTGTATGTCTGTTAGTATGTTGTCTGTTATCCATGGATTTTGTTTCGTTTGGGGGGGTATTTTTATTTTTGTTAATGCTTTGTTGTATATTTTGTTAAATGCAAGTTTAAGATTATTATATACAGCTTCAGCAGAGTCTAAAGATGCTATCTGCATCCAGTCTGTTTTTCTGATTTCATCGTTCACTATTGCTTCGTTTACAATGCTATGATACTGTTTTGTAGTCTCAGTGATTTTTATGGGTTCTAGTTCAGTGTGTAACTGCAATGCTGTGAAATAATGGTCTGGTAGTTTGCATGTTATGACGGCTGCTGTGTGGCTGTTTGGAGGGGCCCTTATATTTATATGATCAATGCAGGTTGAGGTTGTTGTGTTTCCGATTATCTCTTCTCGTGTATACGACTGTATGGATGGGGTTATGTTATATGCCGATAATAGGTCTAGGTATTGTTCTGTGTTGTTATTTATGTTCCTAATGTTTATATTAATGTCTCCTATTATTAGCAAGTATTTTGAGGTGCCTACTTTCGTGGCTGAAAGCCATCTGTTTAGTTCTTCTAGGAATTTTGTGGTGCTTAAGTTGGGTGGTCTGTATATTGCGTTTAATATCAGGGAGTTTTCTTGTTTGATGTTTTTAATTTCGATGCATATGTTTTCTGCGTATTCTAATTTATAGCTTATTTCTGTTACTTCTAGTTTATGTTTGGTAAATATTATTATACCATCGCCTCCTTTTGTTTGTCTGCAGTGTTTGTGTTGTTGGAAGTGTGGCATTTGGTAGGAGGATGCCTCTTCGTTTGTCGTAGATACTTCAGTCAGTATTAAAATGTCTATTTCGTCTATATCTTCCTTCAGATAAGCTTGCAGGGTCAGCCAGTATTTTTGAATGCTTCAGTGCAGTTATATTAATGATCCTATAGAACATAAAATAATCGACGACTCGGACAAAGAAGAAAATTAGCGGAAAATTAAGAACTAGCTAGCAGAAGGAAAGAAAGACAAAAAGGAGCAATTTCGTGGGAACAAAAAGTCCATGTAAAAGGCAGTGCTGAATGAGAATTGTAAGTAGTTATATATGGGATATTCCGAACAAGAGTAAACATCAAGTGTGTCTGTTTATGGATATGATAAGATAATATATATGGATATTGAAATAAGCTTACTCAAGGTATGCTTTATTATCAGTTTGTTTGTATATGAATGGCAGGATGTTCCAGATTGTGATTTAGCTTTAAGGAAGTAAATCAGAACTAAGTTTGAATTAGGAAGAATTAAAAATAATAAAGAATTGTAATAAACTGGTCTGTCAATGCACTATCCGGAAAATTTCGAACCTGCATACGATAAAGTTAGGTAATCAATAATCAAACCACGACTAATTAACGGTAAAGATAAATATAAGCGGGGAACGCTAACAATAACTGCTTTGTCTTTAGTTTAAAAATCTTTTAATCTCGCACTCAGTGCATAGTCTAACTGGTGCAGTCGTAAAACAAATATATTTGTTGGACTATAGAACGTGAGAAATAAGATCTAGTAGAAATAAATGGCGGCAGTGGCTGTATAAGGCAGACGACCATATATTATTCACGTAGTTTTAAGTAAAGCATAACAAAGACAATGCAGGGTAAAAGAAATACAGAACGTTTATAACAACGTATGTTAGAAATATCAATGGCATATATTCTATGGGTGGTGTACGTATTTTGTAGGATTAAACAATGTTCCCAAACGAAAGAGCCCTGCTACCTTCACAAGAGATTGATTAAATTATATCATTTCAAAATATTTTTAAAGATTCCTTGTGACCTATGAGAGATTCGAATCCATGTCTTTGTACCTGAGGAGCAAATGTTGGTTGCGACATCCTCACAGTTGCACTTTGAAAGACTAGAGTGTTTAGGAGAATAAATAAATTAATTAAACAAAAATCAGCTAATGCCTTTTAATTTCCAAACGGAGCAGGTGAGGCCGTTTTAGTCTTATCTGACTTTTCAGAGAACGAGTGAAGAGAAAACGGCAAATTCCTGCCGTCTCTAACCTATTGCAATATATTATTGTCTGAAACAGTGTGGAGTTTATAGTCGAGTTCTTGAGTTTACAATAGAAAAATCGCAAGTTTTCTTGCCATACCAGACATCAAATAACTTAGGAATCGGTCGAAGAATGGCGTAGAAAAGAATTCTTCTAGTTGGCTAAGAGAATCGAACTGAGAACGGTAATTATTCGAATGATCTGGCACTGTGGA
This sequence comes from Typopeltis vanoorti, assembly GCF_054136105.1. Taxonomy (NCBI): domain Eukaryota; kingdom Metazoa; phylum Arthropoda; class Arachnida; order Uropygi; family Thelyphonidae; genus Typopeltis; species Typopeltis vanoorti. Next base: position 70,488,870 of record NC_143559.1, read on the forward strand.
TGCAGAAATCATTTCCTCAGGCTACAAAGGTCTGTATTTAGGAAAATTAGAGATGAAATAAGATTATATTCTAAACGCTATACAAAAAATAACATATTGCTCTATATAATTTAAGATGCATGTGTTGCATAGTGGAAATAGCATTTGTCTCCTACACTGCTAAAAGAAAAATCGTTTTAGGTTAGACTATAGGTTGATTATTTGAGTTGTAGAGTTACAAAACCAACTTTGCTGGGGTGAAAAAAGCATAACTGCCTGTATCAGAGATCGACTCCTTTCACTATGCGTTATTCCCGCTTCCTATGCAGGGTCCGCTTGTTACTTAGATGCGACTTTCTTGTTAGTACCACTCCCAACCGACCTGTCACCTAGCCTGCCGCTGGGGGGATATATTTTTGACTGTAGAAGCATATGTTCACCGGCCGGTTTGCCTGCTTGCGGGATGAAAAGCGCCAGATAAACTGTCGGAAAAAACCCCACTGCCCGCGTTCAAGACCGGCTAACTTGGCTATGGCTGAGGAAGATCCTCAAGTTCCTCACGTCTTCGACATGAATGGAACCTGGGACACTCCTTCCCCAGGCATATGGTTGCGAAGTGCAAAGCCTCTAGGCTAACCTAACTAGAGATATTTCCACAAATGCATCTGACTATCATTTATTTGTAACAAGAGTTCCTTCACAGCCCAATCGCCGTATTGTGTATTGTTTGGAATGACCTACGTTTAAGTCCCACCTACTGGTCTAAGAAATGTTCATTTTTCGTAAAGTATTTTAAACTGCGTTACCTAGGTTTATTCGAAAGCAAAAGGGTTTTCTGTGTTCCGATGCTTCATCCTAGGTAGCAAGCCAGACAGCATACATAGTCCACAAAAGCCATACACTGGCCTCCATATCTTAAGTTGTTCCAGCTCTATTTTCATATCAATCAACTCTTCTGCAATAGACTTATTCTAAGATTTTTTCAGCTGGAAATGTTCCAAATTCCAAGTCATTTTTGAATTTAAAATATTTTTAAATGCACAAATTTTAAATAATTCCTACTGCACATTTTTATGTTTAGCTGCATGTTACGTTATAGGCTGCTCTGAAACTTATTTTTTTTTTTTTAGCATACACATTTTTCGTGCACGATCGAAATGACCTCAACGGAGAGCAGCTAATTCCTCACCAGACCACAAAATTTTTATGTTATCCGTTTTTCTACAATAGAAAAGAGGTCTTGTGACTGGATAGGATAATGTATGGAGAAAGCACGTCATGCAGTGAAGTACTCTACTATACTTCACAATTGTTAACTTTAGGTGCCAACTTTTTTTATGGAGCGCCCCAATTTCGCGTTGATTAAAGTTCCTCTTACTGTGCTTATTGAACGCTTGAAATAGCATGAAAAAAGTTCCATGTTTGGTAGATAAAACATGCTTAACTGATTATGAACCTTTAGTCCATTCGCAGTACTAATTCATATCCTAGTGTTTTCTCTGAATCTCGAAGCCAACTTTGGTCTCCCTTTATGGAATCCCCGAACCTTCAGAAGGCCTTGACATTTCCCCTTCAAGCTCTATATCTTCACTGTCTATTGAAGGATATTCAATAGCTTTCCTTAACTACATAATAGATATTTACTATTCAAATTCTTTATCATCACCCGCGTTATTATTATTATATAAGACCTCAAGGGAGTCCGAAGACTCATCGAGGGAGGGCACTTACTCACAACTCTACGTCTCCACCACTGAAATCCACCAACTACAATGAACCGCAACTACTTTCATCATCTACACCAACACCATCTACCACCGACCACCACCACTAGTATTTTAACTAGTAAAAGACAATCACAAATATCCATGCAAACGGCGGGATACGAGCCTCCAGCCTATTTATTGACTGGAGAGCGGATGCGCTAACCACTCGGCCAACCAAACTGGCATATTGTATGTCGAAGATATAAGCTGTATATTAGATTTAAATACTCCTATTCTGTATGAAGACTAGCGTAGATTAGGGATGCCGTTTCCAGAGACAAACGGATTACTTGGTGTTGACTGGGCGTTCTAAGGAGATATGCCGGACTGTTCCTGATTGGTAGCAGAACAGATAGTTATCTGAATAGGTAGTGCATTGTGCCACATCCTCCACTGAATATCTGCGTCGTGTTTGGTAGCTCTTGTGCAATATGGTAGGTCCCAGTGAAATAGTGTTTAGTGGGATGAAGCAGGATTTTTCAATGAAGCGTTTCGGCTTGACTGTTGTATTAGAGCAGGGGTGGGGAAACCTTTTTAGTAATATGGGCGAAAATTGCTAATTTAAAAACGTCCGCGGTCGACTGGAAAATTTCAACTCTTATATATAGTGTATGTAGTGCGCTGATGTACATACGAGTACATCAGCAAAGGGGCGAATTGAAATAGACTCGCGGGCGAGGGGTTCTCTACCCTTGTATTAGAGTGTTGTATTTTTTTTTATGATGCAGGGTGTAATTTCGCCCATGCATTGTTGGTTTTTATCAGAAAGATAAGCACCAGATATTCTGAGTCAGGAAGGCCGAGCCCTTTTCCGTGATGCCATAAGGCATAACAGCTTGAAAAGCCGATTTTACATTGTGTATCTGATCTGCCTGATCCCAATATTACCGGTTTGCGAGCGATTTTGTTAAGCACCAGGTGAGGCTCTGAGAAAGAATGGCACCCAAGACCCTCACGCCTCGCCAGCTCCATGCAGGAAAGAAAATCTCTTTCTGAGTGATGGGGTTCCTTACCATCATGTTGTGGAAGATGGATTCCATGAGGATTTCAGGAAGGGATGCTGTCTTCACTGTGTGCTGGAGGTTTTGCTTCTTCCATCTTCGAAGGGCATCTTTGTAGAGGTTTGTTAGATTCGCTGGCATGTGCGCCGTTGTCATTCTTAAGGTCGAGGAGAAAGAGAGAGACCTCTAGTGGCAGAAGTGAACATATACTCGAATATATTTATGTGCCATTTCCTGTCGTAGGGTATTAAGGAGAAAGCGAATGCCGAACGTTGTTTTATCAAATGGAGGTCAAGATTTGCCTCCTTTGAGAAAAGTACATATCATAGAGTAGGAAAACCAGTTTTCTTTGTTCCATATGAATCAATGGATGGTTGACTGTATATGTTTGATAAATTGCACTGGTGGCATAAGAATCTTTAGTGAAAGCCAAAGGACACTGGTGGCTATTTGCTTAACAATTATTGCTCCCCCCCCTTGTGGAGGCAGAGGCTTGTATTGCTGCCAACTTTCCTAGTACTTGCTTGAAATGTTTAATTAGTGTTTCCCAGTTCTTATCCACATAAGATGGGTATGTTTCCTTGGTAAATCCCCAAGTATTTGTTTCCTTCTGTGGACCAGCCGCCAAACATTGGGGAGTCGGCTCGATTTTTCCATTTGCCACACCACAGTCCTGCGGTTTAATGTGCATTTATTTGGCTCCTGAGACTGCTTAGTATTGTTGGTATGCTGTTTGTAGGTTATAGAAATTCTCTTCTTTGCAGGCTATAACTACAACATCAGCATATGCTGTCAAGGTAAGAAAGTTTGGTAAGAAAGTTTAGGACGGGATACCTTAAGCAGCATGTTTACTCTGCACAAAAAGGGCTCAATGGCAATTGTGTAAAGAGGACCGGAAAGTGGACAGCCTTGTTTAATACTTCTGCTGTATAGTATAGATATGGTGAGTCTGTTGTTTATTTTCATGGAAGAGTGTGCTTTAGCATATAATATCTTAATGGATTGGATGATACCTGAGCCAAAGCCAAAGGCTTGGAAGCAGTTGAATGGATAGGGATGTAAATTGAGGTCGAAAGCCTTTTCTTCGTCTAGTATTACAAGACCCATTGTTTCACTGTTGCTTTTGGTTATACTTATGAGATCCCTTATGGAATGTAAATTTTCATGGATAGATCGTCTAGGGATGGAACACCTCCACTGATACTTATCAGTTATTTCGTTGAGTGGGTTTAAGTTTGTTGGCAATGGCTTGCGATATTATTTTACAGTCGGTGTTTATGATGGAGATGGATTGCCAGTTTCCTAATTTTGTCGCGTCTTCTTTCTTTGGAATAAGCTTAATAACAAATGATGTCATATTGAACGGGAAACCAATGGTATTGCCTTCAACATATACTCTGTCGAAGAGGTCCAAGTTGTTCTTGGAAGTACTGGGAATATTCTGTGGTGAGTCTATGCCAGGAGATTTATATTTAGGTAAGGAGGTGCAGGCAGTTGTCAAATCGTGTAGCGTACTGGGGAGTTCTGTCTTATGCCGCATTGATGTAAGAGTCTTTTCACATCGGAGAGAATTATATCAGTGGCATCCATGGATATTCATTTAGCTTGATATAAATTTTTGTAGTAATGCTAGGTATATAAAAGGATTTCGTCATGATTTTCTATGATGTTTTCACCATATGATGTGCACCACTATAGCAGATATAGTGGTGCACTCTTGCTGGTTTTTTCCATTAAGAAGAAATACTTTGTGGGTGCATCTGCGAAGTTAATGTGTTTGCGTCGTGCTCTTATTAATTCTCCTCTTGAAGAAGTGCTCTAGGTGTGAGCTTATTTTGGCATCTAGCGCTGGTATTCCTCAGATTCCAGATGATATAATTGCTGTTGTTGTTGTTGTTGTTGTTGCAGTTTTTTTTAGGACTGAATGTTTATTTAAATTCTTCTGGTGACTATACTTTTGGATAAACACCGGACTTTACATTTAAAGAGTAACAACCACTCGGAAATTGATTAGGAAGTAGGCATGTCTCTGATAACAGTAGCGATATAGTTTTTGGAGGTTCTGAGATTTCTGTGTCCTGTAGTAGGCTGTTATTAAATATCTAATATGCTCCTCCTTTGTGTCTGGTGTGTGTCCAGGAATGCAAATGATCAGAAGGATTGAATCATAGTCTGATGCATGAAATGAATGGTATGTGACTCTCCTTAAGAAGGGTATTGTGTGCATGAACGTATAGATATCTACCGAGCCATGCCTGGTATAGGACTCTAGAAGGGCCACATTTGGCTCTCCAGGGGAACAATTTTTTATGAGGGTGCAGGTGTCTGAAGATATCAGTTAGCTCGTACTCTTTGATTACATCCTGGAGAAGTTGGGCTGGCGAGAGTCGATGTTCTTGACATTGTTATCTATCCATTGCAGAACCAGAATGCAGTTGAAATCCCCTGCCAGTATGAGGTGGCCCTGACCTTGCTGAGGTGGTTTTTGACGAACTCTAGCACCTGCACTGCAAGCTGTTTGCTTTGTGGTATGTATATATTAATAATATGTGTTTTCTTTCCTAACTGAGTTGTAATGAGTGCATATATTGCACGCGCAGGAAAGGAATAGATTACTCCTAATTTTAGGGTGCTTTTGTATGGATTCCAATGCTGATTCCTGATCCATGAAGTTGTATGTCAGGACAGTGCTGCTCTACAGCTTTGCTGATGGAATGGAGATTAGTTTCCTGCAGCATAACTATTTCTGGCTACTGGGCAAGGATGTGCTGCAGGACTAGCCTGTTTCGCAGCAGTGGGGTGGCACATCCTCTAGCGTTTAGTGAGAGACGTTTGCTGAGGTGAGAGAGAGAGAGAGAGAGAGAGGAGAACTGACCTTTGTCCATCGTTTTCGGGGGAGGAGGGGGCTGAGACTGAAGTCTTTCCTTTCTCTAGAACTGTGGTTAAGATTCTGGCAGGCGATTTTTCTTTGATTATCGGAATTCTGTGACCTTTGCCGATTCCTGTCGAGCCCAGGCGTGTGACGGCTGCTGATGGTGATATACCAGTGCTGCTTGAGCTCTTGCTGGCCATTACTTCGGGCGAATTCAGAGAAAGGTAGGCTATCACAATTTCGCGGAACTCGAGGGCATACCGTTGTGGTGATAACTAAAGACACAATGAAACGTTTAAAAAAGTTTAAATAACTTTGTCTAACTTCGCAAATTTAAAAAATCCGTTTTAAAACGCGATAGATTTAATTAGATGCTTACGATTATGCCTGTATATAACTGGAAGTTGATTGAAGTATTACACTGCACAATATCTAACTTTAGGCAGGAGCGACCAAGAAATTCTTGCTTGATATTGTGTTTCTTGAAAATTAATCATGCATAGCTTGCGTAGATCATAAAATTTTCGAAAGTAATTCGTATATTTTGTCTGACAACTTGGCATCCCACCAATCTACCCAAGGCTTGTTCCAGCATGGCCATGGCTTCGGTATAATTAATTACTTTAGTTTTAACATTACTCAGTTAGAACCAATACGTCAGTATTGGTCCTGACTGAGTAATGTGAAATTCCACACTCTCTAAAAGAAAAGCCTAGTCCTCATACTCTTATTAGCTGCAATCGTACTCAGTTTCCTGAGTTAAGCACTTGCTCTGCTTGCTCTAACCAAGTGCTGAAATATTTACTCTGCATTAGTCCTTCAAAACCATTTTAGCAAAGTCAGTATTTCACATTCCCTACTTTTTGTCTATCAACCAACATTTACAACCCAGAAACCCTCAATTAATTTATCGTCACAGGGAGCATTCCACAGACCATTCAGTTTCTCAGTCATTCTCCTCTGGATCATCTTTGCTACTTCGTAAGAAACCCAGGTGACCAGACATGAGCAGATTAATTCACATGTGAATGTACCAAGGTCTTATAAAGAGGAATGATAACTTCCTTATCTCTAATTGTTAGTGTTCTTTAACAATCACGTGATCTTATGTGATATTTTAGCCATCTTAACAATGTATTTTTGAACCTAAATTCTCTAGTTAACACCCCTCCTCCTCCTCACATATACACATTTCCATAAGTCTGGTACACAGCTTGTAAACCTTTTATTCTAAAATGCATAACTAAACCTTTCCGCTTTAAACTGGCATTTATTATTTTTTTCAATGCTCAGCATATTTACTTCATCCTGAACACTCTTTCTTTACATAGCCTTCAGCTACTCTTTATGCTCTCCTCCAATATTGTATTGTTTAGTGTATGTCCATCAGATCCTCCTCTTCATATCAACAGTTTCATATCGTTCCCTTCATTCAAAATTATATAAAAGACTTTTATGTGATATCCTGATAAAATCCAAGTATCATAGTGTATCTATTCCCTGTATCCTACTCAGTTGTCACTCTATTCTACGAAGTTAGTAATTATTAAGGTAAGACCAACCTTTCAGAAAGCCAAGATGTTCGCTATCGCAATTGGGTATTATATTCTTATCCATACATTATATTATATTCTTATATAATTATATTCTTATCCATCCATTCCAGAATTCTGCCATTGTCTTATTTTCTAGCCCTTTTATAGATGTATTCATACTGTTGTCCCAAGGCCATCACAATTTAACAAGCCGCAGTGAAGAGATCACAACAAGTGCCGTCATCCCGTGGTCCCGAATCCTAACACGATATTTTTTTAATATCCGAAATAGTTTGGGTTCTACGGTCGATTTTCTTGAGTTTACGGAACGAAAAACCCGAGTTTCTGGGAGAAAAGACCTGCTTGCCAATACCAGAGATCGACTAACTTGGGAACCGGTCGAGAAAAAACTTAGAAAAAGTTCCTATAGTCGGTGACTAGACTTGAACTTAAGTCTATCTTCTGACGGTTTAGCGCTGAGGAGTGCAAAAACTATTTCCACTGAGTATATTTTATAAACCAATATCAAATAAATATATTGTAGTAAAAATAAATACATCATAAACAGATATATCTATTTACATATGCTTTAACCTCCTTAAGGATATTACTATTTGTTACAACTAATTCATTCTGTGAATTTAATTTTTCATCTCTTAGTCATTAACAGTGAACAGTTACATGACACTAATTACATTATTATGTACATTCAGGTTTTAAGTATTAATACCTTTGTTTTACTGTTACTAACTATTTAATTATTAGCTATTGATTTCCTAAAGTTCAATTGGTATTCCAGAAATTGTCTTGTTAACTGATGCTCTCTCTCTCTCTCTCTCTCTCTCTCTCTCTCTCTCTCTCTCTCTCTCTCTCTATATATATATATATATATATATATATATATATATATATATATATATATATATATATATATATATATATATATATATATATATATATATATATATAAAGGTACTTCCTGTTCATCTATCTGAAAGGTAGCCTTGTTTAATTTAATGCGAAGTGAATTCCTAAGTATTTCCGTTCCTCTGTGTTCATTTTTTTCAAATGGATTGGGTTCCTCATTATACATCTTGGTGGTATCTATGGAACTTTGTTTGGATATTTTCACCACCTGTGCTGTCATACATATGGTTACACCTGTATTATTATTATTATAAAATATAAAAAAAAAAAAATCGGCTAACGCCTTTTTATTCCCGTATACGGGGAGTAGGCGAAGCCATTTAGCCCTATCTAACTTTTGGAGACTGAGTGGGCAGTTCAATCTCCACTGATACCAATCAGAGATAGATGGCCCAAGGCTATCACTAATTAAGCGGTACACAGTGAAGAGAGACAGCTCAAATGTGCCGCCATCTCGTGGTCCCTAACCCTAACACAATATATTTAATGTCTGAAATAATGTGGGTTCTACGGTCGATTTTCTTGCGTTTACGGGACGAAAAACCCGAGTTTCCGGGAGGAAAAACCCGCTAGCCCGTGCCAGAGATCGAAAAAGCTTAGAAAAATTTCCTCTAGTCGCCGACTAGAGGAAATTTCCTTCGTGCGGCCAAGCGCCGTGGTATGTAAACGCCACATCCACTGAGCTACACAGGCTCTATTATTATTATTATTATTATTATTATTATTATTATTATTATTATTATTATTATTATTATTATTATTATTATTATTATTATTATTATTTTAACGCTGTCTCCATGGAGTCAAAAGACTCATCGCGGGAGACCCTGCATTGATACCATTATTTACACAATACCTGTCATACCTCTCCTTAAATTCATTCACAGTTGAAGCATTCACAACCACCTCTGGCAAAACATTCCACCCATTCACAACCCTCCAAGTAAAAAATCTAGTCCTAACACCCTTGTTAACCACACTCTTACACAATCTCCAGCGATGGCCCCTCGTTCTCTCACATCCTGCACTGGTCTTAAGAATATCATCAGAATCAATCTTGTAAAATCCCTTTAACAATTTAAATACCTCTATCATATCTCCTCTCCTACGTCTATCAGCTAGTTTTTGGAGCCCACAGATCATCAATCTATTCTCATAGGGAACATCCCACAGACCTGCAACAATCTTTGTAACCCGTCTCTGAATCCTCTCCACCACTTCCACATCACCAAGAAATCCTGGTGACCAGATCTGTGCACAATAGTCCAAATGCGGCCTTATTAATGCCTTATAGAGTGGAACAATAACTTCCCTATCCCTGCTTGTTATTGTGTTCCTCAACAACCATGTAATTTGATGTGATGTTTTGGCAATCTTTGCGATATCCCCTTTAAACTTAAGTTCTCTGTCCACAATAACTCCCATGTCTCTTGTGTCATCAACTTCCTGCAGTTCAGTTCCGTTAATCTAGTAAACAGCATGCGATGTCATCCTCCCGAAGTGCATCACCTTACACTTAGCCACGTTGAACTGACAGCCATTTACCTCAGTCTATACCGTCAGCCTATTTAAGTCATCCTGTAAAATATCCACATCATTTGAATTGATTATCGCTCTTCCCAATTTTGCATCATCAGCAAACAAGTGGATATTTCCATTCAAGGTATTTCCAATATCACTGATGTATAAATTAAACAATAGAGGACCAAGAACTGAGCCCTGAGGTACACCACTAGTCACTTGCCTTTTCCTGGACTCAGCTCTCCGTAAACCACTCTTTGATATCTGTCCACCAGCCATCCTTTAATCCAAATCACCATCTTCGGATCCATACCCATTTGCTCTAATTTATGTAGCAGAGTTCCATGTGGAATCCTGTCAAAAGCTTTTGCAAAGTCAAGCAGTATCACTGAGTAAGGATTTCATTTATCCAACCCCATTGTTACTTTATTATAGAAAGTAAGCAAATTACTTAGGCAAGACATACCCTTCACAAAACCATGTTGCCCCTTATAAAGTAACATATTGCTGTCCACCCAGTCCTGAATTCTAATTTTAATCAATTTCTCCAAAATCTTAACCACCACTCCAGATATATTGATTGGTCTATAATTTACAGCCTCAGTCTTAGAGCCTCCCTTGTGCAATGGAACTATTTTCCCCTCTTTCCACTCTATTGGCACTTTACCAGAACTGAGGCTTAAATTAAACATTCTGGCTTAAATTAAGTATGTCCAAATAGTATACATAGTTATAATAATTATGATTGTTTTTAGTTCGCATAACTTTTTTTTTTCGTTTAGCCAAAATATTAGATTTTCATTTATTATTTGATTCTGTGGAATCCATTGTTTCACATGACTAGATTTCTTCTACTACAATAAATCATCATGTGGTAAAGTGTTTCTCGCTGTTTATAGAATTGACAGGCTGCAAGACCATCCAACAAACCTTTTGCAGCAACCCACATTTTGGTTGGTAAACATGCATGATGAATTTTAAAGGAATATGTTTTATAGAACGGACTTAAACTGAGCTTCCATAGCTCAGTGAGTACAGACGAAGCCCTTTGGTCAGAAAGATCTTGGGTCGATTACTGACCTTTATCTGGTCTCTTTTGACGAAAGGCGAGTTAGTCGGTCTCATACGGAGAATTAAAAATCTCTCCGTATGAGAGATTTTTATAAAAAATCTCATTAAAAAAATAGTGGATTTTTTTCGCTCGGAAACTCGGGTTTTTCGTCCCCCAGAACAGGCAAACCGTTTTCCGTGAACACACATTTTCCATAAACACATGGTTTACAGTCATGAATACGTCCCAGCTATATGCCTGTTCCGAACCTAGATAAAATTGGGGGGTTTGGGAAAGCAATGGCGAACTACCATGTAAAAATCTCACCAGGAATACTTTATGGGTAATGCCTACAAAGTCACTTACAGTGGAAACGACTGAAAGGGAAAAGCAAGACCAGGACTTAAACTGAGCTTAGTATGATCTCTCCTCTTTTTGTTCTCTATGCTGAGGTATTGGGATAATGGTTCTACATAGCTTTGCATATATTGTTCTTGATTTGGAATGTAGTAACTTCTCAATGCAGTAATTTTCTTCTATAAACCGGTATCCTTCAGCCATTTCAGTGAACATTCTTGGTGGCCTCATTTTTCATCGAAGGAAAGAGTTGGTGACTTTGTCAGGAAGGTACTTTTCTAGAAAAGCAATTGCGTTTCCGTGGTATGATTTATTATGTGCTTTTACTGCAGTTATGGTTCTGATTATCAATGTTTTTAGGTGTATATTAACTAGACCGAGACCTCCAGCTTCCATTTCGTGGAAGAGTGTTGTATGGCGCATTGGGTCATATTGTGAACCCCATATGTATATCGCAAAGAGCCTATAAATTTTATCTGTCCTTTATCTGTGGTATGGAATGTTACTTATTTTTGTAGCACAGTCTAAAGGCTAAGTACATATTGCAAATCCTAGCTTTGTCTCTCACAGCAAGGTGTCTATTTCGCATGTTACTACTTTTTTTTTTTCATGTGGTTTCATACAACTCTTTCCATTGATCTACATATGTGTCTGGGCTTCCAATTTTTATTCATAAGACCGGCAAGTAGTTTTTTCTCAACATTCCCACCGATATGTTAGGTTTTTCTTTTTCCAGTCGCCGACCACCAAACAGCAAGACTTTTTCCTAAGAGCTGAGGCCTTTGCAAAGGAGTTGCATTCTTATTGTTTCCTCCATGGATTTTTCATTTTCTAGAGCTCTTACGTCATCGACATAAGCTAGCAATTTTGCTTCACTTTCTCCATGAATATTTGTTCCTTGAATTTGTTTATTTGTGCTTATTGCTCTAATTAGTGCTCAAGCTAATACAAAGAGGACCATAGAGAGAGAAAGGTCATCTTGTCGTACGGAACAGTTGATTTCGATAGGTGCAGAATTTTTTTATTTATGATTACACGGCCTCTGCATTTTCATAAAACATTTTTAACCATTTCTTGAAGTTTACTCCAAATCCTATTTCTTTTATTACTTTAAAGATGTATTCATGGATCACTGTATCAAAAGCTCTTTCGATGTCTAGACTTAGTAATAATGCATGTTCTGTTGGTCAATTGATAGTATCATATCAGATATATTATGGTATCTGTTATATTTCTTCCTTTTACTGCGTATACTTGATTGGGCGATACAAGTAGAAATCTCTGTATTTTGTTTGTGAGAATTTTTGAAATTATTTTATAATCTGTATTTAACAATGTTATACCTCTTCATTTTTTATATCCTGCAGTTTTTCTGAATCGGAAATTTTTGGCATTAAGGTGATGTATCCAGTATTGCAGTTTTCTGGTTTTGCCTGTGTTTCTAACATCTGTTTAATCATCCTCATAAACAAGTTTTCAACTTTTGAATATATCTTTTGTAGAATTCCGTTAGACCATCTACTCTCTGAGATTTTCCTGTTGGGCGATGCTTTATTATATTCTTGCATTCCGATATCGTAAAAATTGCTTGGGTATCAATATCGCCTGGGTACAAATGATATGAATTTATTTCGTTCAATGGTATCACTCGCTTTTTCTCTGAATAGAGCTATAAAGTGTTTGTGAGACACCTTCAGTAAGTCTTCATCTTGCATTGTTTATCCCTCGTAAAGTAGAGCATTTATCCTTCTTTCGTTGTTGTCTCTTTCGAACAGCCAGGCAGTGGATGTTTTGCTATCGTCATTTCCTACAGCTTTTAAACGTGCCCATAGCCATGCACTTTCTTTTTCCTTGTATTTCAATTTATTTTTTAATCGATTTATTTCTGCTTTTACTTGTTTGTTTTTGTTCTGTCTGAGTAGTATGGTCTAGATAACTTTTTTTTTATCTTTCTTTTCTCTTTTGCTGGTTCTTTATTCTACTTCCTATTCGAATAGCTGCATTTTTGATATTTAATTTAAATGTTTCCCACACACTGATTGCATGTTCATGTTTTTCTACTTCCGTATTAAATTCACTTTTTATTGAATTTCCATAATGGAAAGTTCTAATTAAGAAATGTTTTTGATTTTTCTTTTTGGGAATGCTGAAGTTTAGCCTTAACCATATGGTCATCACTGAATACGACTGGAGTATGTTTAATTTACAGTTATTCCTCAATGGATTAGAAGGTGAATTCGGTCTACTCTAGACCGATTCATCCACGTGGAAAGAATTCATCCACTTCGCTCCATTGCCTGGAGCGAAGTGGATGAATTCTTTTTTCACGGGATTTAAAAAACTAAAACCATCAGTAAGTCCACAGTCTTGAAAGAAGTCAGTTGGAATTTTTTCACTTGGTAAGACTATAAATTATATATTTAGTTTAATCCTTTATCCAATAATGCATAACATTATACATGTCCACAAGGAGATTGCATTATGGGATACTAAGGCAAATGATGTGAAGTCAGTCCACTACGAGAGTGACACCAGTCCTGAAGACACTACAGGTGGAAACTTTGTCTGCTTACACTTGGATAAAGGATAAAACTAAATATACAATTTATAGTCTAACTAAGTGAATAAACGTCCAACATCTTTCTCTAATCCAGAGTAATTTAATAATAACGTGTGACACCTTTTGGCAACTGGCATATGGAAATATGAGTTCTGCATTGCTTCAACCTTAATATCACCTCTGGGTAAGGCTCCCACTGAAGAGACCTTAATAAAGGTCGAAATCTGTCTGGGTAGTGACCCTTCTAATAATTCATGGCATTATACATGTCCATAAGGAGATTTGCTTTGCATTATGGGATACTAAGGCAAGTGTTGTGAAGTCAGTCCACCTTTACAACGAGTTTCCCCAGTCCTGACGAGTTTCCCCAGTCTAACAAAGTTTGCGCCTGACTTCAGGTGCAAACTGTGTTTGCTAACACTTGGATTAAGGATTAAACTAAATATATAAATATATAATTTAAAGATGTCGGTGTGTTCTTCCTTTTGTGGTACTTCAGTTATTTTCTCTTGGCCTTTTATATAAAGTTCATGTCCCCTGACGCCATGGCAATGTTTTTTTTTTTTGCAATAGATTTTCTGTATTATTTGTTTCCAAAATATTTTTTTTCCAGGTTTTGGTGGTCCATATACATTGATAAATGTGCATATTTTGTTTCTACTACTATATCTGTTTCTTATAACTTTTGATTTAATGGTACCTCATGAGAAAATAACTGAATATCCAGATTGCGTTTTATTAGAGTTATCAGACCACCACTATTAGTATTATTTGCAAATTCGTGGATTAAGACATAATGGGCAGTTATTATTTTTTCAATATTTTATATGGTTTCTATAGACCAAATTTTTGTTTTTTATAGCATTATAATATCTGGAAAAGATTTAAATATTTAGTTTACTAGTAAATTTTGAGTGTTCTTATGATTTAGACCATTACAATTTAGGCTCATAACTTTCATGTTGTGTGCTATTTATATTATTATTCATACGGATTTCGTTTATCTCTGCCTTTTTTATTTCTTGCTCTTGTGATATTTGGAGTGACTTTAATTTTCATCCTTCTCTGTTTTGGATTAAAAAGGCTACTCGTTATCACTAGTGATGTATACTTTATTCCTCTTTGAATTTTTATGTTATCAGGAATTTCAGGAACACCCTTTATTTCTTCATTTTTCTCAATTTGAATTATTTCAATTTCCTGTCCCTGTCCAGATTCTGTTTCCAGTGTATTTATACTTTTTTGTTTTATTTTTTAATGATTTTCTCTGTTTTTCTAATTTTTTCAATCTCATGTTCAGATTCTGTTTCCAAGAGTTTTTTTGTTATTTTGTTTTTTAATACTTTCTTTACTTTTCGTGGTTGTTTCAGGTTCTTTTGTGGCATCATCTTCCAGTGTACCTAGACACTTTTTAGCATCTTCTGCTTTAATTTTCTCTTCAGTTTTTCCAGTAATTTCTGTCAGAGGGTGAGACTTTGTCTGAATAACTTGCTGTGACAACTTTCTTATCCTGAAACATTTCTTCCTATGTTTGTGTCTTTGTTGCTGTTTCCTTATCTTGCACATCATCTTCCAGTTCTTCTATTTCATTCATTTCCTGATCATCCACTTTCCTTCTTAAAACAGAGGCATATGTACTTCCGGTACAATTATTAGCCATGTGATCGACGCAAAGGCAATTCTTGCATTTTGGTTTCACATATTGCCTTCTCAGATACCCTATTTTCTTACACCTAAAGCATCAAGGTGGTCTTCCACTGAACTACACAGGGTGCTTTTTTGTCGTGTTAACCTTATTTTATTCTGGTCATATGCTGTTCTTCTCTGTTTCTATAAAATATGTTTTCCTAGTTGTTAGATGAAGTTGAAATTAAAAATGCAGATAATCAATGATGTGATAAAATCTTGAAAAATGAAAATTCTTATACTTTCTGAACTACTTTCAACATCACTACTCTTATGAAATTGGCTCTTATTTCACCGAAAGAAATTATGATTCTTCCAAAACATTAGCAGAGCATAAGAATTTTTGGCAGTTGTCTTTGTATTCTTAATTTGAATAAAGTAAGGATATGATTTAGATGGTGTCTCATTCTTTCATTATTAAAGCTGTCGAAAAGTTAAGACTAATTTACGTTATGTTAAATTTGGATCGAAACCATATAAAGTCTCTCTTTTCAGATTTGAGAACTTGCTTGACTTTAGATGATATAAAATTGCTAGACAATAGTGACCATGTTGCTTTATAGATGTGGTTTATATTTATTAATTTTCAGTCTTTTTTTTTCTTTTTTTTGAAACTACATTTAACATTAATGGTAGTAATAATTTTAAATGCAGAATGCACAATTAAGTTTGATTTGCTGTTTTCATTTGAGTAAGGGTTCTTGCAATTGGCTAGAGATGCGACATCACCATGTCCACCAAGGTAGATATACCTTGATGTCCACTTCGGAGATATCGGGAAGTATACCGACATAAGAGGGCAAGTTGTGATTTCTTTACCGTTGTATGTTATATTTTTAAGTGAACTCTGAGCAAAACTAAGGTAATTTTACTGTTCGTTTCGAAAAATAATAAATATAATGTAGAGGGAAAATAAAGAGTTAAAAAATCATCCCAGGTTATATTCTGTAATTTTTCCTACTGGTCGAAGTGTTAGGACTAACTGTGATATAAGGTATTACGTAGGTGCATCTATACACACTATGATATTAGAAGGATTTTCACGGCATCTGCGGTAAACGACTTACGTTTTTTAATATGTATTTGTGGGATAGCCTTTAAGGAATGCAATATTGTATTTAATATATTTGAAAATATGCTGTACGTTGTGATCTTCTTATAATGCAGAAATTCTAAACGAAACCAATCGATATTGCAATAGCAGAAGCCGGGTGTTCACAGTACATCTACAGTGGAGTAGTTCAATACTTCAAGGTTTTTACACATGACGAGTACCTTATTCCGTTTCTTTTAGTAAATCTACCTCGGATATTATTAAAGTAGGTGCTGGGTGCAGTATATATTGGTTGCAACCAGTTGCTGATTGCGATCATGGCAATATCTTCAACATAAGTTTTTCAAATTTTAGAAACTATCAATGGAAGACGCAGCCTAGCTGATTATATAGTTGGGTAGTGGTGTTCTACCCCTTTCATGTACGAAAATTAACAGATAGACAACACAACTCTAGTGGTACTTTACATTAGGGATACCAATTATGACCTCAGCACACCCAGGAGCTGGATTTCCAACAACTACGTTTGTAGACAAAATTGATCCATTTAAGAAAGGTTCACTGAAAAGGAAACCAAAGAAGTCTCAGGGCTCTTCCAGATATAGATCAACAAATGATGTTGAACTACAGGCTCTTCCTCTGTTGAAAGGTAAGCTAAATGTATAGATTTTGTTTGCTATTTTTTTAAAAATTTTTTTCTCCATTGCATTGCATTTGCCTCCACATTTTGATCTTTAACATCAGTGCAGTGTATCCTCAAATGTTATTTGAAACATGTGATTTTCATATTTTATTCCAGAGCTGTGTAGATTTTTAATAACTTATTTAAGCATTTACTTAATCCTTCAGGTCAGTATATGAGCTCATACACTGACCCTAGTTTTAATATCCATAATGCACTTCCAAATTACTCATAGACTTTCAGAACAACACAGTGTTATATAATTGCAAAACAACATATTTATGCACTCCAAATAGTATGCATCTTATATATTTTAGATGTATACATATTTTGTGGTCATAATAACATGTTAATCATCTAAAGATAATAATAAATACTGTATACCAAGTATAAGATATACATTCACATTAAATGTGTTAAAATTATTTGAACAAACAGAACTAATTCTTCTTGCAAATAATTTTTTCCCCAAGAAATTTTATTGACTAAAGTTATTTGCATGTCATTGAAATCAAGTGATTTTTATTAATGTTCTTGCTTCCAAGACTTATAGTTTAAAGATATAAACATTAAACACTGATATTAATTGTAGAAATGCTCACTTAATGAAATGACTGTTCTTATATTAATATTCATTATTAAATTGAAAGCATATATAAAAACATGATGCAATATATTATTTGTGAAATATCCAAACAGTATTACAAAGTCTACATATTTACATTTCTAACAAACTGTGGTACTTTTATATTTCAGATAGTCATTGAAATTATTATTCTTGAATTGCTTTTTTTTTTTTTTTTATGGTCCTGTCCTGTTAGGTGTCTTCTCCCTCCAGGAGATTGACTACCATGTGTCTCCACCATGTCCTATTCTGGGCCTCTCTGCTGCATTGCTCATATGAGAGATAGGTCCAGTCTTCTATATTTTTCATCCACTCCAGTCTTTGTCTTCCTCTCTTTCTCTTTCCCTCAACAGTTCCTTCGAGAAGTGTCCTTTGTAGGCAGTTATGTCTCAAAAAATGTCCAAAATATCTGACTTTTCTCTTTTTAATTTCTTTCATCACGCTCCTGTTGATTCCTGCCATCTCTAGTACCTCTTCATTTGTCTTTTTTTCTTTCCATGATATTCTCATAATTCTTCACAGCATCCACATTTCAAAGGCCTCCAGTTTTTTCACACTTGGATTGGAGAGTGTCCATGTCTCTACTCCATATAATAATGTAGACCATATGTAGCATTTGGAGATTCTTAGTCTTGTTTTCAGATTTAATTCTCTAGATGTTAGTAGATTTTTCATACTGTTGAAAGTTGACTTTGCGATTTCAATCCTTTTTCTAATTTCATCTTCTGTCCTGCCTTTCTCTGTGATCAAGCGTCTGAGGTATATGTATTTTTGCACCTGTCTTTGTCTTCCTGTTCTAATTTATTTCCTTTTATATTGATGCATATTTTTGGTATTTTCTTTTCTCTTGAAACATGATTTTTGTCATTTTAAAGTTGAAACTGAGGCCATACTGTTCGCTATACTTGAGGATTGCATCTATAAGAGTTTTGAGGTCATATTTGTTTTCAGCTAGAAGAACCGTGTCATCTGCATATCTTAGATTATTAATATTTCTGCCCCCTACAGTGATTCCTTTGAGGTTACTAATTTTATTAAATATTTCTTCTGTGTATAGGTAAAAGAGAATCGGAGAAAAGACACAGCTTTATCTCACACCTTTCTGAACTGGGAATTCTTCTGAGGTCTCTCTATTTATTCTCAAAGATGCAGTCTGTTCCCAGTAAAGATTAGTTAATAGCCTTAATGTCTTTTCCATCCATGCCTATTTTTATGGTAATAAAATTTAATCAGGATTCTAATTTTCATAGAACACGTCATGCAATAATACGTTTATCATACACCATATTAACCATTTGAATAAATGGTTTTATAATAAATATGTTTTATCTGAATAAGTTAACTGATCACTAATCTTCATCCTGATTGTTAATATTAGGTAATAATAATTATTTAATGAAATCAGTATGATTTCAGTAAATAAGATTATAGAATTATTATGTAGTGATTAGATGTTAATTGTGTTAAGAAATACAAGTGTAGAAATTTACACTAATAAGTTGCCCTTCCTTTCACAAAATTAGGCAGAATAATATTGCAAATTATCAGTTACATAACAACAACAACAACAACAACAAAAACAGAAATTTGTCCTATTCATATGTTAATTTTCCTTAATTATAATACAAATTAAAATTTTCAATATTATTTTTTGTGAAAAATTATATTAAAGAAATAATTGTAAAAAAAAAAAAAAAACACCCTTAAATATTTTTGAATCATGCCTTCTGATATTTGTCAATATCTCTCTCCTCCCCCACAGAGAAAAGTCTGGATCCACTGGTGTCAGATGGTATACTTGGGGGGGGGGGGAGATCATTATTTTTCAGTCATACTTCTGACACCAAGTTTCTAAACAAGGTGAGATTTCTCTTCTTAGGATTACTATACTCTTTCTTGGTATAAACATGTAAAACATGTTCCAAATATTATGCAATATTTGGAACATGTTTTCCAAGGGATGCAATATATTAGTTTATATTGCATCTCTAATGATGTCTCTGTTACAGATGAAATATTTGAAGCATTAGACTGTTTGATTCACTTCTTGCTCTGTTTTCATTCCATTATATCCGTAACAAGAAATTAGGATTTTTGCTTTACTTAAAGTGTTATTTTATCCCTGAACAGCTATTCATGTTATACCTTAAAGAGTTCCCTAAAAATGTCTGACTTGATATATATATGAGATTGATGACTCATTTCTCACCAATTCACTTTTTCTCTCTCTCTCTCTTTCTGTCTGTGTGCTGTTAGAAATCATGTTTAATGGAATGGGAATAGCCCAAGGAATAAATTAAACTGTTGTTTAACGCTTGCAATATTTCTTCTCTCTCTCTCTCTCAGCAACATCTTCAAGGTTACAACATAAATTGCACTCACTGAATTAGTTTATATTGCATCCCTAATGATGTCTCTGTTACAGATGAAATATTTGAAGCATTAGACTGTTTGATTCACTTCTTGCTCTGTTTTCATTCCATTAAACATTCTCATCATTCTACTTTTTCATGTAGACATTCCATTTCTGTTGCTTGAATTTTCTACTATTACCACTTTATCAGAAATAGCTGTTGACACATGAAGCATGTATCAACATTCCCTTCACAGTTCAGCTCCAAACTTGGAGAACAATTTTTTTTTTTCGTTATTTATTCCTTTTAATGCTGGCTTTTGGAACAGTCTTTCCCACTTACGTATTTCCTGACAATTACACTCTGACAGTCTTTAAATCTAGTGTTAGCAAGTTTATTCTTTCTCATCAACTTTTGGCTCTCCATGGTACTAATAAACAACTTTTGTGAATGGGATTACATAAAAAATTATAAAACAAGATTGATTGGGAAGGGTGTCATCATTATTGCCCATGGGTGCATTGCCTGTTGATGTCTGATGCCACTTTGTTCACTGCTAGATGACTCAAATCCTGCAAACTTTCACATCATCTACCCACTCTTGCCTTGGTCGTTTTCTTCTGTTTATACCATCCATTGCACCAAGAATCAAGGTTTGATCTTTCTACTGTTATCTGTTCTGCAGATATTTCCAAAAAACTTTCCTTTCCTTTGATTCCTTTGGGAAGAGAATAGAAATTTGGTAATTTATAGATTTTATGGCTTCTTGTCCTACAGATAGATTTATCTCTTGGAAGGCAGATCATAGCACGGTATTCATTTCACTATCAGAAGTCCAACAGTAATATTGCACAGTGATAGTATTACAGTTGTATACTATCCATGGTACTGTTTCTTTGGGGGGCTTTATATAGGGTAGGATAATGTTACGTCATTTTGTATAAATTGTAGTAATAAAATTCAATTTTGATTTCAACTGGGTAAGTTGCCCAGTTGAAATCAAAATTGAAAAGTCTTAAAAATTTTGTAAATATTTCAAATCTAATTCTTCAAATCAAATAAATAATTCAAATCAAATCTAATATTTCAAATCTGACTCTTAAAAAAAAAAGTGCCACAATAGAGGATTTATTGTATCCAAGCAAATTATTTTCTGGAATCATGAACATGTAAAGCACATCTAAAGTCAGTTTATGGTCAAGGCTTAATACTTTATTTTCATGCTAATTAGTGTAATAATGTATATATTAATCATTATCAAATACAGATTGGTAAGAATTAAAGGGTTTTTTTTTGTTGTTGTTTTTGTTTTAATGAGAAACTATTACTTTAAATGTGTGTTGAAGATTGATCAGAGGTATCATCAGTGCTATTGTTTAAACAAGCATACTTCCTGTCTCTGATTGCACAAGATATGTGAAATGGATATTTTACATTTTGATAATTTAAACTCCTTATAAGGACTAATGCTAATAAAGAATCCTTTAACAGGGTTTGATTAAACTAGCACTATGGGTTTCAGTGCTGCTGAGTGATTTTACTCTTTGAAAGACTATATACATCAGCACAGGCTAACTTTTAGAATACAGAAAACAAAGAATTGAAGTTCATTAGATATAGCAAAATAATTAGGACAAACATAGGATAAGCACAATAATGAGAAAGGTATTGACATAGTGAAACAAGGAAGTGATATCACATTGTAATTAGACCTTGATCCACATGTACACTACGTGCTACATGCATGTGATTGAGAGTTCAGAGAGATGGTTCAGAAGTAGGCGACTTTTACAGTGATCCTATTCATGAACAATTGAAAACTTATAGTATGCTAATATTGTGGATAGACAAAGGATTTCAGCTAGGAACCCTACTCTGAAGATCAAGCATAGTTTAATTCTACTTCAGGTCTTCGTAAAGGGAGGTAGTAGTAGTGTCACAGAGTTCATTGAAAATCATCTAGATGTTTCAAAATTGTCTGTCAACATAGTTTTTGTTATGAGTGGAATGTTAACTATGGTGATTTACCTTGATGGACCTGTTTCATTCAGGGTTTCTCCATGAGTGCAGGTCACAAAGATGCCGTCAATGATCTCAATCTTGAGCCTCTCTTTTTCATGTCATGCCCATAGATTTTACTAATGGGTCTTTTCATCTTGTAGGTGGTTGCCCTGATTTTCTCTTTATTCTTGGTTGCCAATTAAGTATTCTATATGTCCATCTGTTATCCTTTAGTCTTGCTATGTGGCCTGCCCATCTTATCTTGTTTTCTTATACTTCAGTTACCACATCTTTTATATCTGATCTCTCTCTCTCTCTCTCTTAGTTCCGGATGTCTAACACGTTCCATTTTGCTGATGTTGCAATCCCATGTTCTATTGCACGCTGAGTTATCTTGAGTCTCTTCTTGTCTCGCTGCGTTCCATATTTCTGATCCATATGTGAGTCACTATTAAATAATTTTGCCTTTGAAGAGTTTATTTGAATCAGTAAGTGTGTCTTTTAGTCTGTTGAATGATAGCCATGTGGCTTTCTTTCGTTTTACTAGTTCAGATAAGTCGTTATTCATTTTTATTGTTTGTCCTAAATAATTGTAAGTGCTAACCTGTTCTATAGGGATGTTATTGATACATAGGCTACTGTCACTTGTGTAGATGTTTTTAATCCATTTTGGTTTTTGAGATATTAGTACTAGATCATCGGCAAACATAAGGATTTGTAATTTTTCAGCATATGTGTTTATTCCTCCGTTTAGGTCTATTTTTCTCAGAATATATTCTAAAGTGCTGGTAAATAAGTTTGGGGAGATCACATCGCCTTGGTGGACCTCTCTTTATATCTTTGATCAACCTATTTATAGGTTGATCAAATAGGGTTATTTGTATGGTATGAAATGCTTTTTTTTAAAAAATCAATAAAGAGGAAACATAGAAGGATTCGGTATTCTCTGTATTTTTCTGTTAATTGTGAAATGACCTGGATATGATCTATTGTGGAGAGGCCTCGTCTGAATCCTCCTTGCTGTCTGCTGGAGTTGTCTTTGAGAGTATTTCAGATTCTGTTTATGATTTTATATATGTGAGAGATAGACAGATTGGATGATAATTTTTTTATGTCTTCTTTGTTCTCTTTCTTGAATAGAAGTATGATTTTTGAGGTCTTCCATTCCTCTGGAATCTTTACTTCTTTCAAGTACCATGTGAATCTGGTAGCCAAGGCTTTTGAATATAGTTGATCCACTTTGTTGGATTTCTTCAGCCTTAACATGATCATGTTCTGAGGCTTTACCTTTTTATTTTCTTAAGGGCATGTTCTATTTCATCAGGAAGTAAATCTGGTATATTGCTTGGTTTTGAAATAATAGGCTTTGAGATTTGGCATTTAGTTGCATAAAGGTCATTATAGAAATTCTGCACAATTTCTTCTATCTTTTGTCTGTTAGTATGTTTTTCTCCATTTTGATCCTGTAGAGCATTGAAACAGTCAATTCCATTGACAAATGGAATTGACTGTTTCAAATTTAAGTTTTTCAGGCTGGTTTTTGCCTGCCCTGCTTCTCTTAGTTTTTGTATCCTGAAAGCTTTGCAATCTTCTGGAATTCTTTTCCTAAGTAACTTACAGATAATTTTGTATTCTAGAACATTTCCTTGGGATTTCTTTAGTTATTTTCTATGGTTTGAGGTGTGAGTTGTTCCCTTTTTTGTTTCACAGGAATTTCAGTATTTTTTTTTTTTTTTTTTTTCACTCATTGAATTTTTAATAAATTCAGTATAGTCATCTATGTAGCAGTTCTTAATAGTCCATTCAGTCTCTTCTATGTACTTCCTGAACTTGTGATAGTCTTTGTTTAGGCTGTCTTTTGTGGTTTGATGTTGCTCTTGCACGTTCTTCTTTTTTGTGGTCTATTCTTATAATGGTTCTGAGAAGTCTGTGGTCAGAATGTATGTTGAAATATGTTTTGCCTTTTGTATCAACATTTTGTACCAGTCTTCTGCAGTATGTTAAGATGTAGTCTGTTTCATTTTTTGTCTCCATTCGGTGATGGCCAAGTCAGTCTTCTTTTTCAGCATTTGTTGCAAAAAGTATTCATAATAAAGAGTTGTTCAGCTGTGACAAATTTGGCTAGTCTCTTTCTTCTATTTCTCTCTCCCAGCCCATTTAGGCCTATAAACTTTTAGTTTTGTTTTCTGCATCCTATTTTGACATTAAAGTCCCCACCAATGAATGTGTATGTTACACATAATTTAATGCCTGTTCGAAATTATTATTATTATTATTTGATACCTCCAAGGACTCATCGAGGGAGGGTACCTGCTCTACAACTCCATCTCCACCATTCAATCACCAACTGACCACAACTACACCAGTGCCATCTACCATCAACCACCACCACTAGTATTTTCACAGACAATCACAAACATCCATGCCCACGGATTCCATGCCATTTGAATCCACAGCCTTTTGGCTGGAGAGCAGATATGCTATCCACTCGGCCAGCAAAAGAAGCATACACAAAGCAAAGGAAATTTTATATTATTATCAGAATACACTAGTTATTCGAAGAGTGAGAAATGAAAAAAATCGAGGATGGGATTCGAACCCACGCAGGGAAACCCCAATGGATTAGCAGCCCATTGCCTTAACCACTCGGCCACCTCATCTCTTTAAAGATTTTACTCTTGAGTCTGGCACCTTAGACCACTTGGCCATCCTGAAAACAAATTTCAAAAGCACTTTGGAAACATGGGCTCATCCAGGATATGAACCTGGGATCTCTAGCACCCTAAGCGAGAATTGTACCCCTAGACCAACGAGCCACGTACCACATATCAAACCATAGATTGATGTAGAAATTTTCTATTTCTTGGTTGTTGACTACGGATGTTGGAGCGTAGCAGGATATTAATTTTATTGTTAGGTTATTCTCTAATCCTATTGATAACACACATAATGTTAAGATATGATGCTACAAGAAAGGATGAACTTTGGTTAGCTTAGATTTAACAATAAAGCCCATTCTGCCTTGTTTACCACTGTTTGAGGATGCTCCCAGGAGAATCTGTGAGCCATCGTGCCATCAGTTTCTTTTAATCTTTTTGTTTCATTCACTAGGAGAATATCTAAGTTGATATTGGTTAGTTCTTTGATTAATAAATCTATTCTGTAGTCTCTTGCTAAAGTTAGAGTATTGAGGGCCGTTTCTGTTGCTGTAATAATGGTATCTTTGCAGTAGTCTGATATATACTTCAACTGATATATCCTTACTAGTGTTTTGAAGTGTTCACCAGAGCTCTGTTAGCATTATTGGGTCGAGGTCTGATGGTGGCTAGGATTCTCAACACCCTGAGGTGTACTGCAGGGAGGTAGGGTTGGACTTCCCACTATGGTAATAAGGATCTAAATTTGAGCTTGGTAACATAATTGCTAAGCTCTTGAAGATATTAGTGAGGGAACTTGACATACACAGAATGCAAGGAGGGAAAAGAACAAGAGGCTCTTCCTGGATGTTGCATAAAGGTACAGTGAAACAGAATGAATTGCGAGAGGATGGGATGAATGTATCACCAGTGAATGAATTTAGAGTTAGGTAAGATGGTTAAAGAGAATGATGATAATTTCTTTTCTCTGGTTCAAAATACATTTGGCATTTGTAAAGAAGCACAATGACATTTATTTGCAGTACATGAAAGTATATTTTTGACTATCTATTCTTGTTCTAATGCAGGCTGGAATGCACAATCCAATATCTTCCATCATTCCTATGGTTCTTGTTTTTCATTTCAATGACAGTATGTCAGTAGTGATTAAGTATCTTGAAAAAAAAGTGGAGGTTAGGAGAGGGCAGGGACAATGCAATATTTGATCTTTTAATCGGTAATATCCATATCATGGAAGAGTTTTTTTTTGTAATATAGATAATCTCAAACTTCTCGTAGTTATGGATGTGATACATCAATACTATCTCAAACTAAAAGAAACTGGGTGTCTTGAAAAATTACTCCTCGCCCCCCCCTTTTTTTTTTTAATCTCATACTCTGCAGTAGGATATTACTCCCTTGTATAAGAAGTTGTTCCAATCAAAAATCTTATTGAAAATTTTAATATCTCTCAGCAGAGAGCAATCAAATTCATAAGCATCTTTTTTAAATGACTGTCTCCCCCTATCAAACAGATACTCTATAAATATTTACAAACTTTATACATTGTTTTGTTTACATTATGATTAAATAATTACAAATGTTAATGCATACATAAACTTCAGCCCAATGTTAATGCATATATATATATATATATATATATATATATATAAAAACTATTGTTTCAAGGTAAATTTAATAAGACACTAATCCCCAGTTATGTTAAGTAACAAAAATCATCAGAGTATTAAAATAAATTAGAATTGGGAATGTTAAAAACAACATCATTAAACTTCTGTTGATTACTTTTTAGGTGTATTTCTTAGCAATTTTAAGTGCCTGTTAGATAAATTTTATCTTTCCATCTGTTCTCTGTGCACATAACACCATCACCACTTTGCCAGATATATTTTAATGAAATTTTGTATTTGTGATATTAATACATATTATAAATAAATACAAAATTGTTACAAATGACAATAAATAATCTCCATATATATGAGAGAATGTAAATCGCTTGAACAGATTGCATGCATGCAATCTGTTCAAGTCCTCCTGTAAGGCCGTAGCATCTGCTCGACTTTACATTGTTCTCCTCAATTTTGCATCATCTGCATATCATCAGTTTAACCCATCCCAATATCATTAATATACAAATTGAACAACAATGGTCCCAAAACTAACCCTTGCAGCACACCACTAGTGACTCTTTCAGGATACTGCACCCCCCCCCCCCAACTTTCTGATACCTAACAGCCAGTCACTGATCCAACTCAGAAGTCTATTATCCAATCCCATCCATTTCAATTTATTTAACAGCTTGTCTCGTAGCAGTTGTCAAAAGCTTTTGCAAAATATAAGTATACTGGTGTATATCATCTTCCTTGCCCAAGAATTTGTCACCTTATTATAAAATAAGTTAGTAAAACATGATCAAACCCATGCTGATAACCACAGAGAATACTGCTGTTATCAACCCATTTCTGTATCTTACATTTTGTCATTCTCTCTCTAGTATACCTTATCAACACATTTATGCAGTGGAATGATTTTACCTTTTTTCCACTATCTTGGAACTTGTGCTGTTGTAAGACTTATTAAACAGCCAGTGCTACTACCAATTCTCTGGAACATTCCCTTAAGATGCATGGTGATATGTCATCAAATCCTATTGTCTTGTTGACATCAAGGTTATTTATTTCCTCAAATACCTCCTGCTCACTCACAATTAAGCCATTCTCTCCTATGTTCTCAAGTTTCTCATGATTTCAGCATGATGATGAAACACCCTTATAAATTCCTCAACAATGTCTTCTGCAGCAGTTACCATTCTACTATTTTCATCCTTAATATCATCTTATCATAATCATTCTTCCTTCTACTTGCCACATATCTAAAAAAAAAAAAAAAAAAAAAAAAAAACTCTAGGGTTTTTCTTTACCTGATTTGCTAATTTCTGCTCATACTACACATTGTGTTGTCCTTACTGAGTCATTCTCCTGTCTTATTCTTTATAATCTTCATGTAACTGATTATTACTGTTATTCATTTAGTGCTGCCTCCAAACAAAATGTCTTCTTCTTCCAGATTTCATGCTTAAGCCTCTCATTCATCCATTTTACACCTACCTTTTCAGCCTTTTGACCTTTGGAATACATTCACACATTGATACTGTTATGTGTTTCTTTGTCAGTTCCCAAGCAGCATTTATTGCCTTAATAATTAACTCTTCGTTCTATACTATAGCTTCAAACCATCTCCTAAGCTTATCATAATCACCAGCCTTGCACTTCCACATACTGTATATCCTTTCCTCACAGAAGTCTGCATATGGCTAGACACAATCCAGGAGGAAAGTGTGAAAACCGACTCGCCATTACTTCCTGTGATGAAATGATCAGATCTAAAACTCTCAATTCTTGTGTGCCCTCCTTTACATGCTGCCTGAGATAGTTGTCTCTGAAGAATGCAAATTCATTTTCTTTATTCCCAAATACTATCTCTTCATTCCATTCTGTACTGCTGTAATTAATATTGCCCATAATAATTACGCTTCCTTTGTTCGCCAAGTTGTTTATACATTTCTTCATCACCATCCTCCACATTCCCTTGCCTATAGCAACACCCAACTAAATATGTCTTCCTGTCAACCTCCACCTCACACCACACTGCCTCATAACCCTTGCCACTATTTCCATCTTATGTCTACCTTATGTGGACATAATTCCCCTGCTATCATCAGTAGCACCCCCCCACCACCTCGCCTCACTTCTTGTTGTTTATTATTATTATTATTTGACTCATCTGGGAGGTCCTTTTATCACACACACACACACAGCTCATCATATCATGCCTTGAACACATTCAAACTCCTTGCAGACACCACACTCTCAGGCAAGGCATTCCAATCATTTACAACTCTGCATGAATATAACCTGCTTCTCACTCCCCTACTCACATCCTCTTTATACAGTTTCCAGGGATGACCTCTGGTTCCCCCCTATCTCCCACTATTTTCTGTAGAACTTCTCCAGCATTGATCCTATAACAACTCTTTAGCAACTTGTAGGTCTCTATCATATCTCCCCTCTTCCTCCTGTCCACCAGACTCTGCAAATTACATCTCAATCTTTCCTCATACTCGACATTCCAGAGGTCAGAAACTACCTTAGTCAATTGCCTTTGGACCCTTTCCAACATCTCTTCGTATTTTTGAAAACCAGGTGACCAAATCTGGGCACGATAGTCCATGTGTGGCCTAATTAAACCCTTATACAACGGAACAAGAATCTCTCTTCTTCTACATGTCATTGTCCTCTCCAATCATTCTCTTTGTGTTGTCTTCACAATTTTGGCTATGTGTCCCCTAAATTTCAGATCCTTGTCCACTATCACCCCCAGATCTCTTATTTCTTCCACCTCCAACAATATATCCTCACCAAGCATAAATTCTGCATCTCCTCGATAGAAACCGATAGTTTATCCTCGATAAAAACACTGTACCCTTCCATTTCTATTCCTTTTAGGATATTGTCTTCATTCAACCATGTTTCCCTTATTCCAGCTATTTTGTGGTGAATAAACTTAATCAACGAAACAATTTCGTCTTCATTTATTAAGGTCTCATCACTGAGACCCAGAACCAGAAGTATGTGTCAAGGTTGAATTAATGCAGAAGCTGTGAAGATATTTCACGTGCAAACTTTGTTTGCTTATATTTGGGTAAAGGATTAAACAAGAATATTATTTCTTGAGAGTATTATTTACTTTGTAAAATCAAGTGAAAGAAACTTTCTACAGCTGTTTGTGATACAAAGTATTTTTCTTAATATGGTGATACACCTTTTTGCTTCTGGAAAGCATATGACTTCTGCATTAATTCAACCTTGGTATCTTTTTGGATCTGGTCCCCACTGATGGGATCTTAACTCATAATAATAAGACATGTCTGAAAAGAATTGTGTGTTGCATTATAAGACACTGAGCCAATTGATGTAAAGTCGGCAATCTTTGTATACAAGTAGCCTAGTTGTGAAGATGCTTCACATGCATTTTGATTACTTACACACTTAGGTAAAGAATTAAACAATAATATAATTTGTTAGAAAGTATAATTTATTTTGTAACCAAGTGAAAAAAAAAATAAACAAAAAAACTTGTATGTTTGAAGAATACTGGTGAGTAGGGATAATAAAGTCCTTGTCATCTTTGTCTTTGTTTAATTTACTCTGGTCATTTGGATTTCAGAGAGATTTAGAAAAGACAGAGAAGGTATAGAGGTGAGTAAAATGCTATCAGGATTATGGAAAATTGAATATATGGATAGATTAAAGGACTGTTTTATGCAGAGTTTATGCCAGTAAGCACAAAAGAAAAAATATCAAGTTTAAGAGATCTTATAGGTTGAATACATGATAGATTATTTAGTATGTGACAGAAAGGTTCATAGGAGAAAAGTCAGGGTTATCTCTGAAAATTGAATAGGTGAAACTGATGTCAATAGTGGAGTGAGATGCTAGAGAAAATGGTGAGTGCATTGAATGAGTTAAAAGAACAGCAACAGAACATTAATGCTCTACTGCATAATGCCAACAGTAGTTGACATTGTGCAATAGAGTGAGCCTCTCAATGAGTCTAGGTCTCCATGGAGTACCCAGATAATATTATAATAAGTTATAACTATTTGCAGTAGCTGTATAAACTGTTGTTGCAGTAGTAATTTATTATTATGCTGTAGCAAAAAAAAATGCTGTGCTATCAAAAAGCTTGATTTTGATAGGCCATGCAATACCTTCTGATGACTCATCTGGTACTTCCTCAAGACTAGCCCAACTTTTATACAGGTCAGTCTTCAGTTAGCTATATGTGTGTCACTGTGTATTATTAGTAGGTACAAAAATTGAAGCTTATACTCTGCAAGATTTGTGAATCATTTTTATTATGCAGTTACATAACATTATACCCAAGTATGGCACATGAAGTTGAGCATCTCTAATAAATACAGTAGTAAATAATCACACTAAAGAGTGTATTGTTGTAGAACAGGACACTAATTATTATATTTATTGAAATCCAAGATATGCTATTTGTATTTAAAAAGGAAAGCATTAAAAAATTAATGGCATCCTTAAAAGTACATTGTGATTTTCATTTCAGTATCACTCTGCTTATTTGAAGCTAGGCTTGTGCAGTCCCTGAGTAGGGTTTGTGGATCACTTGACTCATAACCCACCCATGACACTAACATACTTGAGGTTTACAACTGTTTATAGTTTTTTTTTTTAAGGAAGATCTTAGAGAAATTTTCTTATGTGTATTTGTATGCATCTGTAGACATCAAAGAGAATGTACAGCTTGAAATTTGGTTTCCAAAACAAAAACATGATTATCTACAATGCTGTGACTTCTTCTATCCTGAATGAATATTATTATTCAATATATTTCAAAGATATTATTTCTGGAAAATCGGAGACTGTTTGAGTTACTTGTTTTCCTGAAAGGTAAATTTCCTTCAGTTTATGATGCTATGAATTTGTAGTGTAACTCTTCATCTTGGTTGCATATTATTTTACTTCATTGTTTTAATCTCAAACTGTTGCTGATCCTTTTATCAGCTGGGAATAAGTTTGAGTTACTTGTTTTCCTGAAAGGTAAATTTCCTTCAGTTTATGATGCTATGAATTTGTAGTGTAACTCTTCATCTTGGTTGCATATTATTTCACTTCATTGTTTTAATCTCAAACTGTTGCTGATCCTTTATCAGCTGGGAATAAGTGAATTTGAAGACCTTGTTAGAACATGTTGATTCTCAGAAGGTTTATTCAAAATAAACTCTTGAACTCAACCATTCAGGATTGAGCATATATTTCAGTGTCAGTTTTATGCTCATTATATCAGTGTTGCGTCTGTAAAAACTAAACATGTTCAAGGTTCAGTATGATTTCAATATGATAGATGTTGCTTGTTAAATGAGTCTACCACAATAAGTCTGCTGATCCATGGAGGTTACTCTAATAATAATAATGTTTCATGGCAATTTTTGGAATATTTGATTGTTGAGATAGCATGTAGAACATTTTGTTTCAAAACTGGCAAAATAGCTAGATTTCGTTTACTGAAAATAGCATGTGGAAATACTTCCTTTTAGGAAATTTCATATCTTTTGAATAGTTAAATTCCTTTCAAGTTCCTGCAAGAACATCAGTCGAAAGTGATCTGCATTCTGAATGACTATTAGCATTAAGAAATAAGAAAACTGAAGAGGAATCCCAATTCAATCCTATATAGATGATTAACTGCATGAGATAGACAACAGAAGAGGTTGGGATTTTTATAGGCTCATGCAACTTAGTTTCAATCAATGACTGTGAGGCACATTTCAGCAAAATGTTTGCTTATATTGCCAACAGAGGAGCAATGAGAATTGTTTTTGAAAGAAACAACATACCTCAATTATAGCATTCTTCTTATTTACCAGATATAGTTCCATGAAATGTGTCTGCTCCTTGAAGTTAAAAAAAAAATTGAAAGACCACTGTTTGATAAGGACATCATCAAACTGTTCTCAGTAAATAGTTACATGAATCCTGTTCATTATGTAGCTTCCACTCTACTGCTGATGTATACAAACTGAACAGCAAACAGTCCCAGGAGACTATGCTTCCATACATAGTCCTCGATACCTGTAATGTCTCATCTGTACTCATTTCTTCAGGTTACCACATACAGTTTTTATATAAACTTATCAAAACTGTGACAGAATTTTTCATACTGTACTTGCATTAGAGATTGCAGCGCTTGCATTAGATTTATTGTATAAAACCACCAAGTTAATGAAACTCATACCATCCTCCAAATGAAATTCATACCATCCTCCAATTTACTGACCTCTGGAATGTTGAGTATGAGGAAAGATTGAGAAGATGTTATTTGCACAGTCTGGTGGACAGGAGGAAGAGGGGAGATATGATAGAGACCTACAAGTTGGTAAGGGGTTGTTATAGGATCAATGCTGGAGAAGTTTTACAGAGAATAGTGGGAGATCAGGGGAGAACCAGAGGTCATCCCTGGAAACTGTATAAAGAGGGTGTGAGTAGGGGAGTGAGAGGCAGGTTTTTTTCAGAGTTGCAGAGTTGTAAATGATTGGAACGCCTTGCCTGAGAATGTGATGTCTGCAAAGAGTTTGAATGTTTTTAAAACATGGTATGATGAGCTGTGTGTGTGATAAAAGGACCTCTCAGATGAGTCTTTGACTCCATGAGGTCTTGGGGTGGTAATAATAATAAATGTGCACTTTTATATTGCTTCACATCCATCCATTCATTGGACATCAACAGATACTGTATGATCACTAAGATGCTTGGTGATGTGCCATACAATTTCCTGTTGTATGCTTTTTTTGGAGGCTTCAACTCTCTGAAGATCAGTCACTCCAGACACCATCTGTCCATCTCATTGACAGTTTATCCCTTCCTCTTTTTTCCAGGAACTCTACCTTCTGTTACAGTTTGGAGAAGTCCTCCTTTCAATGTGTCCAAAGTATTTCAACTTTCTTTTGTCAATATCCTTAAGGAGCCTTAAAGTTCTATTGATCCTCTGTAGCACCCATCCATTTGTTCACCTTTCAGTATGATATCCTCAACAGCCTTCTCTAACACCACATCTCAAAAACAGCTATCCTTTTCCTATCATACGTCTTTAGGTTCCAAGTCTCACATTCATAAGTCACTGTTGAAAAACAGCTGCATCCAAAATCCTCAACTTTGTTCCTGTAGAGATAGATCCATCCTTCCAGATTTTAACAAGTCTGTTGATTTAGCCATTCTTAATCTTCTGAACAGCACTCTTTACATTAATAATGAACTCTTAGTACTCAGATTTGCTGACTTCCTCAATGCTGCTTTCTCCGTTAAGATACAATTGTTTCTCAGGAGCTTCCCTGTCTGTATTTCCTTTAAGCATAATTTTTGTCTTGGTAGGATTGAACTGAAGTCCTCTGTTCTTACTGATCTCATTAACATTGTCAAGAATTTGGCCTAGTTCTTCCTTGTTATTACAAAGGGGTACGTACTATATCATCGGCATACTTTAGATTACTGATCAATCTACTACTATTCTTATTTCCTATCTTAAGCTTATCCAGTGCTACATGAATGAGCATAGATACTAAATTAAAGCAGGGTAGTGCACAAAGAATAGACTCGTTTTTCTTTTCACTTCTTTTGAAACCTCTCTCTCTCTCTATATATATATACACACACACACACACACACACACACACACACACACACACACACACACACACACACACACAGTTCATACTGAATAAAAGATGCCAAGAGTGTTGGCATCTTTGGCTAACTTGCTGGTCTCTGGTTGGTTGGCTGAGTGAACACTCATCTCCACTGTTCCTCTTATCATAGTGCAAATCAGCCAGAGAATAAACATATGTAGTTAATTACCATTCTGGTCTTATATCCTAAGTTTTGTTTTTTTTTTTGGCTGTAATTTTCTAATCAAATTGAACTTCATTGTCCACCTTAGATTAAGGCTATGGGTTCAAATTCCAGTCTCATGGATGTTTATGAATGTTTTAAGTAGTAAATGATTTTCATCATTCAGTGTTAGACCACCATGCTGTTTATCAGCCACCTGCAGTAGATTGAAAAAGCACTGTTTCAGTAAACATATCCACTGTACTGATATGATATAGATTTACAACCTTTTGTGAAAGGAATTGTCATTTTTTTTTTTTTTTTAGATGCAGTTGTGCAGATGCACAGCATATGTTTTGGTTTGTCCATTCACATGATATTCCTTGGCATTCTGTCTAGATGGATATTGATATGAACATGCTGTCTAGATGGATTATTGAGATTTGCTGTTTGCAACCCTTAATAAAATTAGTTTCAGTCATCTTCATTTTGGCTTCAAATTAATTCACTTTGACTGGATGGAATTTAACAAACATGGGTGCTGCCAGGCTGACACTATGTGACAATATAATGGATTCTTAGAGATGCATTACTTCAAATTTTAAAATCCTACCCAAAATTGAAATGTTTAAATTTTTATTTTTAGTTATTCCTCTTTCGAAAAAAATTTTTTCCTCACAATGTTTTACCACACTCAACTGCACATATTTACATTAGGTACATACTTTTATCCTTTATAACTTGATGTATAGGAATGTAAGACATGATGATTAATAAATAACATAAAATGGATTTAACTTAGTATATTGATGCAAATAATAAATTTAGTTTAATCCTTGATCCAAGTGTGAGCAAACAAAGTTTGTGCCTGAACGTATCTTCAGAACTGGGGTAAGGTGATACAACACCAGGGCAACTCCTTGCAAAGGTGGAGCAAGCTAACGTCACTCCTATCTCAGTATCTCCCATAATACAAAACACATCTCCTTGCGGATATGTCTAATGTTATGCATTAATGGAAGAGCCACTACCCAGACTAGTAAACTTTCAACATATTGATGCAAAGTTGGGACGAACCATGAAGAGTAGTGAAGATGTTGTGACCTTACAAGAAGACTTGAATAAATTGAGTGATTGGGCACAGAAATGGGGATGCGAGTTCAATGTTGCAAAATGTAAGGTTTTAAAATTTGGAAAACAAAGATGGGATGCAGAATTTATGCTTGGTGAGGTTATATTGTTGGAGGTGGAATAAATAAGAGCTCTGGGGTGATAGTGGATAAGGATCTGAAATTTAGGGGACACATAGCCAAAATTGTGTAGACAACACAAAGAGAATGATGGAGAGGACACTGACATGTAGAAGTAGAGAGATTCTTGTTCCGTTGTATAAGGCTTTAATTAGGCCACACATGGACTATCGTGCCCAGATTTGGTCACCTGGTTTTCAGAAGGATGAAGAGATGTTGGAAAGGGTCCAAAGGTGATTGACTAAGGTAGTTTTTGACCTCTGGAATGTCGAGTATGAGGAAAGATTGAGATGTAATTTGCAGAGTCTGGTAGACAGGAGGAAGAGGAGAGATATGATAGAGACCTACAAATTGGTAAAGGGTTGTTATAGGATCAATGCTGGAGAAGTTCTACAGAAAATAGTGGGAGATAGGGAGAGAACCAGAGGTCATCCCTGGAAATTATAAAGAGGGTGTGAGTAGGGGAGTGAGAGGTAGGTTTTTTTCATGCAGAGTTGTAAATGATTGGAATGCCTTGCCTGAGAGTGTGGTGTCTTCAAGGAGTTTGAATGTGTTCAAGGCACGATATGATGAGCTGCATGTGTGATAAAAGGACCTCCCAGATGAGTCTTTGACTCCATGAGATCTTGGGGTAATAATAATAATATTTTTATTAGTATAAAATTTTTGCCCTAGTATCAAGGGCATCTTCGGTATGACTTAAATTAAACAACAGGAACAGAACATGGTATGTTCAACGATGACTCAATGCCAACTGCATGTACATGATAGAGCTTTGTGGTCTAATTATATTAGGTTCTAGTAAAAATAACTTTAACAAGATTTAATAATAAATAAATTAATTAAATTTAAGTTAATTCTGGAATTTATGAACTATTTCTCATAAGAGAGATAATTTAAGTCAATCATTTTCTATTAAGATTCAGTTGATGCAGCAAAGTCTCACAACTCTTTGTATCAACACTCTAGAGAACCTTAATTTTCTTCCCAAGAACTATGCTTTATAAATTAACTTTACAGCTTACACATGTATCAAATTATATAGAATTTTATTTGAAAAGGCCTGGTTGGCTGAGCAGTTAGTGTATCTGCTCTCCAACCAAAAGGCTACGGGTTCAAATCTTGCCATGGGCATGGATGTTTGTGGTTGTCTGTGGAAATACCAGTTGTGGTGGTGGTCAGTAGATGGTGTTGATGTAGTTGCAGCTAATTGTAGTTGGTGGATGGAGTGGTTTAGACAGAGAGCTGTAGAGTAGGTGTCCTCCCTCGATGAGTCTTTGGACTCCCTGGAGGTCTAATAATAATAATAAAACTCCAATATATTTCATCCAGTGTTATGTGGACTTTGTCAGGGAGACAGACCATTAACTACATTCAAAAGATGAATCACAATGAGTCATAATTCATGCACATATTAGCTCATGTTTGGTCACAGCTGAAGTACATGATATTACACTATTAGAGTTCAAAGGAACAATTTCTGAAAGTTCGTGTGTGTGCATACATACGCACACATGCAACTTTCAGTAGCTGTAAAACATTGCACATATATATATGCAATGTTTTACAGTTGCTTTGCTGCTTGGGAGAGCAGCAGTTCAGTTCATGGCAATAGTGGAGCACACTATCGCCACTGAACACAGTGTTTTTGGAAAAAAATTAAAGTTCTCCACAAAAGTAATAATCTCTTGGAATGTATACAGAGTTGTGAGAGACCTTGCTACATCAAATCTAAATAGAAACAATGGACTTGAACTTTTCCCATAAGAGGGATAATTTTTCTTCACAAATTCCAGAATTTTTTAAAATTTATTATTAAATCTTGTTAAAGTTATTTTTACCAGAACCTTAATATAATTAAACTATGATGCTCTACATGTGCATCCAGTTCATGTGTGTCATTGTTGAATATACCATTTTCTTGTTGTTTAAGTCATACTGAAGACATCCTTGATATTAGGGTGAAAATTTTATATTAATAAAAATAAGTTTAATCCATTTTTTGTTATTTATTACTTTTATCCTTACAGCAGCACTTCCCAAACTGTGAGCCGCGGCCCCCTCGGGGGCCATGAAATAATGAAAATAAATTTAACATGCTTTAAGACCAAGTAGATTTTTTTTTTTAATCTTAAAAGAAACGTATTTAATTTTTATTATTTATTATTTCTTTTTTGTTATTTTTTATATTTTAATGGAAAAATCACACATTGATGTTGGTTCACAAATTTTGCTTCCTGCGTATTTCGGTGCTTAATGATTATTAGTAAAAAAAAAAAAAGCTTACAAACGCAAAATCTTGAATATAAATATTATAAAAATGTGTGTCTGTATTACGATTTTTTTTTTTCGATGGGGGGGCCGTGAAATATTTTAATTTTTTCAAAGGGGACCTTTACATCCATAAGTTTGGGAAGCACTGCTTTACAGTATTTGAAATATATACTTTTCAAATTGAAGTATCCATTTTTCATCTTTTGATTTCTTCTTTACTTTTTGATACTTATGAATTCCCCCTCCCATATGCATGCATATATATATATATATATATATATATAAAAGAAACAAAATCAGAACAGCCAGCCTGGTTGACCGAGTGGTTAGGGTATCTGCTCTCCAGCCCAAAGGCTGCGGGTTCGAATCCTGCCGTGGGCATGGATGTTTGTGATTGTCTGTAAAAATGCTAGTAGTGGTGATGGGCGGTAGATGGCGTTGGTGTAATTGGTGGATTGAGTGGTGGAGACAGAGTTGTAGAAGAGATGCCCTCCCTCGATGAGTCTTTGGACTCCCCTGGAGGTGTCATGTAATAATAATAATAAAGAATCCAATGAAATGATAGTGATTCAATTTTTGACCATATGCACTTCCAAAACTACCTATTTCTACAAGATGATTGAAATC
This sequence comes from Typopeltis vanoorti, assembly GCF_054136105.1. Taxonomy (NCBI): domain Eukaryota; kingdom Metazoa; phylum Arthropoda; class Arachnida; order Uropygi; family Thelyphonidae; genus Typopeltis; species Typopeltis vanoorti. The sequence continues at coordinate 70,527,062 of NC_143559.1, forward strand.
TGACTTTTATCATAGGCTGTGTTCAGGAAGAACTCTGCTAGCAATCCACACAAACTGACCTAGGTTGCAGATAGCTCTTTTATGATATGAAATAATACGAGATGACAGATTTAATAAACTTCACTTTGTTTGTTATATGCAGTGTTATTTTAAATACCATAAAACCTAAAAAAAATGTCTCGCCATACTTTTTGATTTTTATGCCATGTTGTCTTTATATTTTTTTCATCTGAATCCCACCAATGAAAGATACATCTTTCATGGGAGCACCTATATTACTAACTGAAAGGAAGATGTACAAGAAAAGAGAAAGGAATGCTCCACTAAGGGAGAAGGAAAAATTTAGGAGTGGGTCTTGTATGGCAATTCTATCATAAGAGGTGTGATTGGCGAGAGAGTGACAAAATCATTCTTCCAGGTGCAAAAATTAATGGTGTTAGTTGAGGCTATTAGAATGCAAAAGGGTAAAGTTAAAGAGTTAATTGTTTTGGCTGATATGAATGATTTGAATGGAGAGAAGCATGGTATGACGGAGGACATGAAAGAGTTATTGAAAATAGCAAAAAGAAAAGAGAAAGAGTTAAGATAGCAAGTCTGTTGCTGTGATATGACAGAATTAAGCAGAGGAGAGCCATAATAGTGAATGAGTCTGCATAGGTTATGTAGAAGAAATGATATGGAATTTGTAGATATATGGAGCGAGTTTGGACGAAAGGACTTAAACAAGAATGATGATGGTTCAGCTGAGGGGGGGGGGGTTGGTGTTCAGAATGCACAGAAGTGTCAAGGGTTCTCTCATCTATGGTTGAACTATACTAAGGAACAGTGGCACACTGAAGATTTAACCTTGGGGGGGACCGAGTTGAGGAGACGATTTATGAATACACACTATGTATTGCATACGACCTATGACTGAGCATCTGCAGTGATTGCCAATACATAATAAGTAGCATAGAAATAGAAGACACAACATAAATAAAAAAAATAATTTTAATTAGGAAAAGATTATTGGAAAAGTATCTAGTGTTTATTTCCTTTTTCTTTTGGGGGCCAAGGCCCCTTGGCCCCCCTCCCTGGGTGCACCACTGTTAAGGAATAATTATGTGAGGCAGCATGTGGTGGGGTATACTAGGGGTTTGAGAGCATTTAGATGCTCTCAAACCCCTAGTATACCTCTTGCATCAGAGAATTTGTCCATAACCAATATCACTATATTGCCACTAATTGGTGAGAGGATCATATGGCCTTGACTTTGGAGGTAACAAAATATATGGAATTTTCATTTAAGTGGGAGTATATGTGGAATTAGAGTTAGTATGAAAAACTTAGGAGATTGCTTGGATTGGAGAATGGCAGTGCCTTTGACCACGTTTAATCTATTATTAGATGGTATACCACCTCCATGAAGTAATTTCACAACTGGGCCACTTCTATATAGAGGCTAATGACTTCACATCTATTGCCTTAGCATCCCATAATGCAATGCACATATCCTTACAGACATGTATAATTCTATGCATTATGGGAAGGGTCACTACCCAGACTGGTTTAGACTTTCATTGAGGTCTCCTCAGTTGGAGCCAGACCGAGAAGTGATACCAAGGTTAAAGTAATTCCTTATGAAGTACAGCATTATGAAGTAATACTTTGACGTTGGTATCACTTCTGGGTAGTGGCCCTTCCCATAATGCATAGCCATACATGTCCATAAGGATATGTGCATTGCATTGTGGGATACTAAGGCAATTGATGTGAAGTCATTAGCCTCTATATACAAGTAGCCTAGTTGTGAAATTACTTCACATGCAAACTTTGCTTACACTTGGATAAAGGATGAAACCAAGAATCTAATTTTTTGACATCTTTAATTTATGGTATACCCCCTTGGGTGCCATGGCATGTGAAACTGGGGCTGCATGGGAAGTGGTCAAGGAGTGTTTGAGGAAAGTAATACACTGCTTACTTGGAGTCAGGAGAATAAATCAAGTGGCAGTTAAATGGATGAATGGCATCATTAAGCTGGAGCTACAAAAAAAAAAAAAAAGAAAACTTTGCGAAGGAAATTCAACGAGAAAAGTAACCAGCAGGTACATGAGCAGTACAAAGCACAATCCAGAAGGGTAATCAATGTGGTAAGAAAGGCAAAACCAGAGTATGAAAGGAAATGTGCAATACAATCCAAAGCGTTCTTTTGGTATGTTGGAAGTAAAAGGAAGAATGTTCATGGCAGAATGATTTTAATGAATTCCGATGGTAGGGAGGTAACTGAATCAGGCGAAACAGTAGATTTACTAAGTGAACACTTTGCAACAGTATATCATCCAGGTGAAGATAATGCAGTAACAAGAGAGGTAAATGCTTCTATAGAAACTGAGGTAAATGAACTAGAGGTGCATAGCATATTACAGAATATGAGTTTTGCAAGAAGGTGCAGAGAATTGGTAGTGCCTTTGATCACATTGTTTAATCTAAATTTAGGCTCTGGGTTAATCCCAAGGTGGGGGGGGGTAGTTCCACTGCATAAAGGAGGCTCTAAGACTGGTGTAGCTTACCGAAGATATAGAGTATGAAAGGAAAGGTACTGGAGAAATTAGTATCTTGACAAGAATGGATGGACAGAAATGGGATACAGTATGAGGAAAACCATGGTTTATGAAGAGCAGGGTGTGTATATCAGTAACTTGCTCAAGTTTTATAATACAGTGACAGATGAGTTGGATATAGGTAATGGGTTTACAGCAATACTGCTGAACTTTGCAAAGGCTTTTGACAGGATACTGTATGAAATTCTAATTAATAAATTGCAGCACATGGGGATGAATACAAAGTTGAAGTGGATAAGAAGGTGGTTGATGGAGAGTAGAGTTCAGTAGAGTGACTAGTAGCATGCCACAGAGCTCTGTTCTTAGGCCACTTTTAATTTGTGCATTAACGATATAAGAAAGGGCCTGAGCTGAACTGTTCAGTTGTTTGCCAATAATGCAAAATTGGATAGAGCAATAGTTAATACAGATGATGTTAAAATTTTGCAAAGTGATTTGAATAGACTGGTAGTCTGGGCAAAGGAGAATGGATGTCAGTTTAATGTGGCAAAGTGTAAGGTTATGCATTTTGGGATGAAAAGATTAGCAGCTGTGTGCCACATGGATGGAACTGTACTCCAGGAAATTGATGAAGCCAGGGATTTTTTTTTTGGATGGGGCGGGGAGGGATATTAGTAGATAGCAAGTTAAAGTTTAGAAGGCATATTGCAAAAGTGGCTAAAGCTTTCAAATTACTTGGTTACTGTAGCATGCCCTGACAAGCAGGTTATTATACATCTTTATAGAGTCCTGGTAAGACCAATCTTACCTACTGTGTGAAGATTTGGGTTCCTTGGGAAAAGAGGAGAACTTGGAGAGGATTCAGAGGCAGATGACCAAGATGGTAGGTCTATGGAATAAACTTTGAGGAGAGGTTGAAGATTTGTGAGTTACAGAAATTGGTTGCAGATGAAAAAGGGGTGATATGATTGAGACATACAAATTACTGAAGGGTTTTTACAAGATTAATACAGAGAAAATTTTTCAGAATAAGTCTGATGGTGGCAGAACTAGGAGCCATCCATGGAAACTGAACAAGAGCATAGTAAGCAGGGGTGTTGGGACTAGATGTTTTGTTTGGAGAGTGGTAAATGAAATAGAATAGGTTGCCAGTTCTGTTAGTGGGTACTGTGAATGAGTTAAAAGTATGATAGATACTGCACAAATGTTGGATAGTGCTTTACATGATCTTTAAAGACTCCCTTGATGAGTAAGGACTCCATAGCCTGTAATAATATTAATACCTTAGGTTGACTAAGGGTTAGATAATTCAAAATCTCTTCTGGAGGTCAGTCAAACATGGAACTTTTTTTTTCAAGTAACTTCAGACCTTAAGCAGGGTGGTGGCTTTACACTAGATCAGTGGTCGATATAACATTTTTAGGGGTCGATAGAAAAATATAAGACATCAATCTACAGGTAATATTTAATTCGGTTAACTTGGATTACCTCCATCCTGAATGACAACGCAATTAAGAGTGAATTGTGGGAATAGTGACATGAATAGGATCTGTAAGATAGAGCAAGGTCATGAAAATAGTTACGGAAGCCAATCAATTAGGCCAAAATGAAGTATTTACCATTAAACGGATGTTGGTGGTTCTCGCCGGGCAACGAAGCACACCCTTCACATTGACAACGTTAGTAAATTGTATGCTAAGTTAATAAAAGTCTCATTTTCATATACAGTGGTAACTCGCTAATCCGAATCTCTTTAGTCCGAACCCTCCAGTAATCCGAACTGCGGTTTGAAAGAAAAAAAAGTTTTATTATTTTTATTATATTTATTATATATTATTATTTTGTGTGCTATTATTTTGCCTCCAAACTAACTGTACTGCATTGTTGCAACCAATGGATCAGAACATAATACAATCCATTAAATTAAAAGATCGTAAAGACCTGCTTTTAAATGTAATTTCCCAAAATTATGATGTTACCACATCAATAAAAAATATAAATTTGAAGGATGTAGCATTCTCAATTGATGTTGCTTGGGAATCCTCAAACCTGAAGCAATTAGAGTATCATGGAGACAACTGTGGTCTTCTAGAATTTACAAAGATAACTACGGTGATACACAAAAAGCAAAAATTCAAAATGTGCATAATTTGGTTAAAAATATAAATCCAAATGTTGAAATTTCACAAACAGATGTTACAGAATGGATTATAGGTAGAACCAAAAGTGATCTTGAAATCAAATCAGATGCTTAAATTATAAATATGACGCTACAGAATGAATTAGCAGACGATGATGACGATAAAGAATTCAAAGAAAAAAAAAGTAAAACATGAAGAGGCAGTTGACAGTTTTAATATGTGTATAGAATGGGCTAATCAGAATGATACGCCATTCCACAAAGTTTTTTTGCTAATGCAGCTCCGAGAAGAAGCATTCGAAAACAGTTTAGCTTCCAAGAAGCGAAAGAAAATCTGTGACTTTTTTTTAGAGAGAAATTTAAAAAAAAACTTTTTTGTGTTATTTTGTGAAACTTTGTTTTGTGTGTTGTGCACAAGAAAGTGATATTTTTTATGCAAATTAATTTAGGTATTGAACTATGCAATTTTATTAAATCAAAATCCTCAACAATAAAGATATATACAAACTAAATTTTTTACTAAAATAAACTTATATTACTTTTTAAGTTTTACATTACAGTACAGTAGCTTTTTTTTCTATGAGTTACTTCATTTATTTCCAGAATTAAATTGATGTACCATTAGAATCTGATTATTTTTGTCTTACACACTAGTTATTTTGTCTCTTGGGTGAAAACTCACTAATCCGAACTTTTTGCTAATCCGAACGAGCACGGTTTTTATTAGTTCGGATTAGCGAGATACTACTGTATGTAAGGAAGATTGTATTATTGTTATTTTGTTTTCTAAATTAAATTTTATATTTAAATATTATTTATCCCTCCTATCAAATATGTAATGTTAAGAAGGACGTCAAAAACGTATCCCTTTGACATTAAGCCAATATAATAATATATACTATATTATACATACAATAAACATTGTAACTATAAAATAAACAATCTAAAAACTCACATAAACATCTTTTTTTGTTTGTCCTATTATAATTACATAATAGTAAAATAGAGGGGGGTCGATAAAAAGTCAAGAAACTCTTGAAGGGGGTCGATGGTCAAAGAAGTTTGGCGACCCTGCACTAGATGATGATAAAATTGCTTAAAGACAAATACCTGTGACTATGATTGGTCACAGGTATTTGCAACTCTCACAGCCTATTTGTTGGGGTGTAGATGCATTATCAAACCAACCTGATTGCAAGTTGTTTAAGTCTCTCTCTCTCTTTCTCTCTCTCTCTCTCTCTCTCTCTCAAAGTTTCCATTTTGATAGTTCATGTTAAATTTCATCATTCATCCAGTTCACTTCTATCCTGGTGCATTTTCATAGCCTTTAGAATTCATTCTAACATTCTCATTTTAATTTGAGAAATTATTTGAGAAAAATTATTTAATTTTTTTTTTTCAAATATAATTTCCATTAACTTCTCATTAATTTTTAACAACTCATTTCATGGCAATCTTTTAAATTTGACTTATGTGTAATCCTTATTCAGCTGGTATCTAGAATTAAAAAAAAGATTATTAATAAATTAATGAATAAAATCAATTAAATATTGTAACATCAGTGATCACCACCTAATGATGCAACCATTTTCCAGAGAGGTGTTTTGTACGTACAGTTCAGTAGCCTGAATATTCAGACATCTTTATGCCAATCTTCCAGAAATGTGACAAATAGCATATACCTGCCAGCAGCTTCCCAATTACTCAAAACTAAATTTATAGAAATATATACCAACTGTCTCTGAATTAAGTAAGTTTGGACTTATGCAGATTATCCTGATATGACTAGGGTAAAATTTCAAGTTTTTAAAAAAATTACTAAGTACACTGGCTTTACTTGCACACCATCTAACAACTGTCTTCTGTAAAGTAGACAGTACACATAGTGCATCCTGTGCCTTCTTCAGTCTAACTTTGTTTACTAATAAACATGGATGTGCTGTGTTTTTATATGCAAAGCAATCTTTTTCAATACTTTAGTAGATACAATCATGACTAGAAAAAAGGAATAGAAGTGGGAAAAAAAGTGAATGCATGTATAAACAAGGCAAAATTGATATACAGATGAAAATTATAATATGAAGGTAGACAAAGCTTAATGACCATAGGACATGATTTTGGTCTTTTACCAAGATCACCATCTGTAATTGAGAGATTTATGAAGAGGAGGAAATCATTATTCATTCATCTCTCTTGATAATTTCATATGGAAGGTCAAACAGCCAAGTTAATTTTTTTTCATATTATTTGTACTGTATTGTATTACTTTGCATTAATAAATACATACTGAAATCTAATTTGTGTGCATCTTGTGAATGGAACCACCACAAATAACCTTTTAAACATTGATGTACTACTGTATATTAAAATGTTTTAAAGGTAAAACTACTGTAAATATACATGTATATAGTAGGGTGTGATTAATGGGTGGGGCAAGTTAAATCTGACTTACATGAAATTCATTTATCATGAATTTCATGTAAGTTAAATTTTTTATTTATTTGAGAGTTAATTTTTTTATCCCCCCCCCCTCTTCAGGTAAGAGATCACCATGTCTCTCTCCTCAAGATGTTATTTCTGCTGAAAATAATATCTTCTCTCTCTCTCTTCTTCTCTTCCATCTAAGACAGGTTGAGTCTTCTCTTGAGCAGGATCTTCTAGTCTTCTCTATTCCTTGCTGTTCGAAAAAGTTCCTTATATGTTCTGCATCCTGAGAGATGTTCTGCATCCTGAGAGATGTTCTTTATTGATTTCAGCCAGGTAATTCTTGGTCTTCCGGGTCCTCTCTTTTCAGTTGGAAAAGTACTGATTAGGATGTTAGGAAGTCTGTCTGCGTCCATGCGTACAGTGTGGCCAAACCATCTTTCAGTTGTTGTTTTCTAATTTTTTCTGTTATTGTATTTTTATACAATAATTCTTGTCTGACTGTGCTGTTTGTTTTCTTTTCTATCTGACTGTGCTGTTTGTTTTCTTTTCTATCCAACTTGTTCTGTTTATTTTTCTTAAGCATTTCATTTCAGATGCCTGCAGTTTTTTCTCCTCTCTTTTCTTAACTGTCCATGCTTCTGCTCCATAGATGACTGTTGGTATAATTATTGATTCATATAATTTGATTTTGGCTTGCTTAGATATCTTGTTTGTTTTCCAGATTTTCTGTAATTTTCCCATGGTGGTCCATCCTATCGCTATTCTGTGTTTGATTGTTTTGAGTTCATCTATTGTTTCTGTTAGTTTTGATCCAAGATATGAAGTTGTCTACTTGTTCTATTTGTTCTCCATTTAGGGTGGCTGAGATGGTAGTTCCGTTCCTCCCTATTTTCATCACTTTTGTCTTTTGTATATTTATTGTCATGTCATATGTTTTACAGGTTTCATTTAGCTTGTTTATCAACCTTTGTAGTTCATTTGGGGTTCTTGCAATAAGGACAAGATCGTCTACATATTTGGTATTATTATTTATGTTTAAACCACTGACGTTGATTCCAGGCTCATTGTCTATTGCCTTCTTTACAACTTCGTCTAGATATTATGTTGAATAGGCATGGGGATAATGGGCATCCTTACATTACTCCTTTTTGGATCTCTATAGGTTCTGTTATGAGTGTGTCCTTTTTAATTATTGCATTTGTCTTAGAGGTAATATTTTATCAGAAACTGTATTATATATTTGTCTATTGCTTTTTCTAGTAGAACTTTAAGAAGGAGTTCTCTGTTGATGCTATCGGAAGCTTGTTTAAAGTCCACAAAACAACAATATAGTTCTTTATGGTCTTTCCAGCTGAGCTCTGCTAGTTGGTGCAATGTGAAAATCTGGCCTATTGTTGAATAGTTTCCTCGGAAACCAGCTTGTTCTATGCCTATCAGTTCTTCATAGGTGTTTTTTAATCTATTTTGTATAATTCTTACAAATATTTTATAGGTGTGGGAGAGTAAATTGATTGGTCTGTAATTTCCACAGCCTCTTTTGTCTCCTTTCTTGTATATTGGGATGATCTTTCCAGTTTTCCAGTCATCCGGGATCTCTTCTGTTTGTAGTATTTTATTGAATAGGGTTGTTAAATATTCTATTGCTGTGACCACATATGACCACAGTTCAGTAGGGATAGTATCAGTGCCTGGTGCTTTAATGTTTTTCATCTGTTTTATTGCGTATCTAACTTCTTCTTGTAAAACTTTTGGGTGGTTATTATTTTCTTCTATTGTTGGCATTGTAGTTTTGTTTCCTTGGTGAAAGATGGTCTTAAAATGGTTTGACCAGATTTTTCTTATATTGTATCTTCAATATTCCCAGTTTCAGTCATCTTGTTGTTTATCATTGTTACTGCTTTTGCTGAGAATTCCTTTGTAATTTCTCTTATAGTGTCATGGAAGACTTTTAGGTTGTTTTGTTGGTATGCTTCTTGGCATTTCTTAGCTTTTTCTTCTAACCATTTTTCTGTGGCCTTTTTGCATAGGTTATCAACTTTATTTTTTAGTGCTCTGTATTTTTCTCTATTCTTTTCATTGTTTTGTTGGTTTATAAGTATCTTGGCCTCTCTTTTCTCTTCTATTGTAGCTACGATTTCTTGGGTTATCCACTGTTTGTTTATTTTGAGTTTGGTACCTAGAGTGTCTTTTGCAATTGATAGCACTGTTTCTTTTCCTTCTTCCCAGTATTTTCCTCTGTTCTGGAAGATGGAAGGTTTTAATTTCAAGCACATCTGTTCTAAAAATCGACTTCTGCTTGCGCTATCTTTTAGTTTTGATAGGTTGATGTTTTCTTCTTTTCTGATATTGTTTTTCCTGTTGAATTTTATCTTCACTTTGTTAATATTTTGTGGTCAGTGTCGAAATCAAAGTTTTTTAATGTTCGTACATTATTTACTGATCTTTTCCATTGTTTGTTTATGATAATATAGTCTATGCAGTTCTTTATATTACCATCTGGGGATGTCGATGTATATTTATTATTAGGGCAGTCTTGCAATTGCCCCCATAGAGATCCAAAAAGGAGTAATGCAAGGATGCCCATTATTCCCATGCTTATTCAACATACATCTAGACGAAGTTGTAAAGAAGGCAATAGAAAATGAGCCTGGAATTAATGTCAATGGTTTAAACATAAATAATATCAAATATGCAGATGATCTTGTTCTTATTGCAAGAACCCCAAGGCAGCACATCAATAGAATATTTAACAACCCTATTCAATAAAATACTACAAACAGGAGAGATCCCAGATGACTGGAGAACTGTAAAGATCATCCCAATATATCCAGAAATATCTTATTTAACTATAAATGGAAGTAGTGTCGTAGTGGGGAATTAAGTAGTAGTTGAGAGGAAAGATGTATTTAGCGAAGTAGTGTGCCCTCCCACGACGAGTTCTTGGACTCCCTGGAGGTGTCTCATAATAATAGTAATAAATATCATATAGTAGCCAATCTCATCATATCAAGTCTTCTAAGGCACTTCTTACTGCATCAATCCATGTAGATGTTGATTTTCCTCTAGTTCTTTTTCCCTCTGCCATCTAACACCTGTTTAGCTAGCCTTTCCCCTCTCATTTTGTTTAAGTGACCATACCACCTGAGATTCTCTGGTCACACCTTCCTAAATGCCAACAATGTCATGTTTCTTCCTAATATCATCACTTTTAATAATTCTGCAAGTGATTCCATTTGTTCACTCTCTAATTTTTCTCAGAACTCTCACTTCTGTAGTTTATCTTTCAGTTAGGTTTGAACACTGTCTTGTATATAGTTAGTTTATTATTCTGAATAATTTCTTTTTTATTCCACATAAATTTGAGTTAACTTCCTACCTACTTTGCTAATTCTGTTGTCTTATTTCCATATTTAATTTGCCATCTTCACTAAAATTGTGTCTAAATAGCTGGAATGTTTTACTTCTTCTCTAGGTTTCCCACTCAGGATGCAGCTGATGTTTTCAGTGTTCTTGCTTATTTTTGTAGTGTTTCTTTTTATTGCTCATTTTCATACCAAACTTATTACAGCAGTTATTCAGCTTAGTTAAGAAATCCCTGAATCGAATATTTATTTAAAAGTAACATTGTCTTCATAAAGTAAAGAGCTGAGTTGAACATCTCTACTATAGATATCACGAAACTTTCCTTTCTCGTTAACCAAAGACTGTAATCCACATAGTCATAATCTGTCTTCATAATCTAAATTCCATAATCCTGATATAATTGATGAAAACATATGGAAGTGATCATTTTCCTCTTATCAGCACTGTCTTCACAGGAACTGTGTCTTCCTACATGGTGGCCCATGTGGAAAATGGACCAGGCTGACTGGAATACATTTTCCCAACTTGCAAAATTTAATACTGAAGCAGTCAGCAAAACACCTAGTGTAGTCTGCCCTGATGACATCCATTATGAGATGATAAAACACCTCTCATCATCTTCTATGGATTTTCTCCTACTATACAACAGAATATTTACAGAGGAAGAGTTTCTAGACTCTTGGCATAAGTCAATTGTCATTGCTATCCCAAAGCAAGTCAAAGGTCCAGGCCAACAATTATCATCCCATTGCTTTGACTAGATGTCTTTGTAAGGTCTTGGAAAAAATGGTAAATGCAAGGCTTCTCTGGTACTTGGAAAGCAACAAACTTCTTTCCAACACATGGCTTTCATAGATACCAATCAACTTTGGGCTAGTCTGTTGAGATGCTTTTCTGGAACGAGAACATGTGGTTTCACTGTTCTTCGACATGGAAAAAGCAAATGACACAGCCTGGAGATATGGAATATTAAAAGATCTGTTTAATCTTGGTCGGGGAGGGGGGGGGGGACACCTTCCTGTTTTAATTAAGAACTTTCTATCCAGCCGTGTGTTCCAATCCCAAGTGGGAAGCATGTTTTCTTGGCCATATCAAGTAGAGGGAGGCCAAGGCTGTGTGTTAAGTGTGACCCTCTTTGCTATTAAAGTGAACCCACTTACTGAACATCTTCCTCCCACAGTAGGCAATTACCTTTATCAATGATTTCACAATTTACTGTCACTCCTGCAATATGGGGGTCATTGAAAGACAACTTCAACAAGCAATCAATCATGAACCCATTACTAAGTGCCCTTGAATACAGGTTATCTGCTGAAAAAACTGTGTACACTTCTGCTGGAAATGCACTCTCCATCCAGATTCTGATTTAAGAATGGGACAAACTATTATCCTCTTACTTCCAGGCCAAGTGTTTGGGACTCATCTTTGATAGAAAGCTAACTTTCTTTATACACATTCATCATCTTTGGGATAAGTGCAAAAAAAAAAAAAAAAAAAAAAAGCACTGAATATCCTTCACACTCCATCTACAGAATGGAGTGCTGATTGATGTTCCTTGCTCCATATTTTCCATGGACTTATACATTTAAAGCTTGATTGAGGTCCCAGGTTTACAGTTCTGCAAGGGAAGTGCACTCCAGTGGTTGGACCCGATCCATCATCAGGGTATCCAGTTAGCTACCTTGCACATTACCCATTCAAAGCCTTTATATTAAGTCAAATGAACCTCCTCTATCACTTGGATTAAAACATTTGTCTCTTAATTTCTGTGGTGCCTCGTAGTTTGTCTTTAATTCGTTCCAGAAATCCGTTTGAACTATGAATCGTTCGTAGTTCCGAATCAAGATTTTACATAAGAAATAATGGAAAGCGAAATAATCCGTTCCCATATCCAAAAAATGTCAATAATTTTTTTTATTTTATCTATTTTAGGTTTTTTAATGTTAATAACTTAGAAAAAATTAAACAAAATAATCTTATATTTATTTTATTAATTCTAATTATTACAACATAAAAATAACAGTGAAGAATATTTTTTTAATATAAAAATTACAAAGACAAAAATAATGCTCCTGTTGTTAAGCGTCTTTTTTCTGTTTTTTAATCTGGAGTTGAGAATGCTGATTCACGTTCTCTTTTTTCTGCAGAGAAGAATCTATCTAATGTTGTTTGGCGCTGACAATTTTCTTTGATATTTTCAAAATAACCCATCACGTTGTCATCGAATAAGTTGATATTCTGGTCACTATTGTCTTATTAGGATGCCATTTTTCCACAGTAGCTTATGTTCTAACCCAAACAGAGAACAATTCTTGAAGGTTGGCATTGGTAATGCATTCTTTGGCATCCTCTTCCATAAAAATTTCTTTTTCCACTTCTTTTTGTTGTTGATTGTGAAGATGTTGAAGTTCTGTGCTGAGTTCGGTTTTACGATCATCTATTAACTCCTCTACATCCTCATCACTCGCCTCTAATCCCATAGCTTTACCCAAAGACACAATTTCATTTACAACAGACTCTTCTTCACAGCTTACTACTTCACTGACTGAAATACAATCTGACCAGAGTTTTTTCCAAGCAGAAATCATTGTTTTAATAGACACTTCTTTCCATGCCTTATCGATGATCCTTAAGCAATGAAGAATGTTGTAATGCTCTTTCCAAAATTCTTTAAGATTTGGTTCTGTGGCATTGGTTATTTCAAAGCACTTTTGAAACATAGCCTTAATATACAGTTTTTTGAAGCTTAAAATTACTTGCTGGTCCATGGGTTGTATGATAGAAGTGGTATTGGGCAGCAAAAACTTTATCTTGATGAAACTGAATTCACCAACTAAATCCTCCTCTAAATTTGGGGGATGAGCAGGAGCATTGTCCATCGCTAGAAGAGCTTTTAATGGTAGATTTTTTTCAGTAAGATAAGCTTTTATAGTGGGAGCAAATTCTTGATAAATCCACTCAGTGAAAAACTCTGGTAACCCACTCTTTCGGGTTGGCCTTCCACATAACACTGAATTTGCTCTTTATGACATTCTTTTTAAAAATGCGTGGATTTTCAGAATGGTAAACAAGCAAAGGCTTTATCTTACAGTCTTCACTAGCATTACCACAAAGCAGCAAAGTAATTCTATCTTTCATAGGTTTATATCCTCTGTGCCATCTTTTCTTCTTTTGTGATATAGGTCCTTTTGGGCATTTTTTTTCCAAAAAAGACCTGTTTCATCGTAATTAAAAACCTGTTGAGATACAAATCCCTCACTATCCACGTACTCCTTAAAGGTTTTTAGAAATTTGTCCACTTCTTCTACATCGGCACTCGCAGCCTCTCCGTGCATAACAACACTATGGATCCTAGTTCTTTTTTTAAATTTATTGAACTAGCCTCTACTTTCTTTAAACTCCCCATTTTCAGTACTGTTATCAGGTGTGCTTTCTTAAGTTCACTATGCAGATATTTGGGAAATTAGTGGAGGAGAAGTGTGCCGAAACTGTCTAATGATATATGACTCTGAGTTCCTGGATTATAGTTCGAACTTAGAAACACCATTTGAATTGCGTTCTTGCATTCTCAAGCGTTTGAACTCTGGAACGTTCTAAGTTGGAAGTGTTCAGAGTACGAGGCACCACTGTATACCCTAAATATAAAGCTCCTTCCAGATCATCCTACATGGACATCCTACATGTATGTTGGGAGGTCCTATATCACACATCAGACTGCCATTTGTCCTTTTGGTATGTGCATTAAAGAGGTTATGGAAACTATTAGCATGAGTATTGACCACATTATCAAACAAAACAGCATTCCTTCATGGTAGGCTTGCACTCCATCCTGCACCTCTCACTTTGACAACTACAGAAGTCTCGTTCTAGCTTCAATTGTTCGATACACAGAGCAGCCCACTGATTTCTTGCCCATCTGTATTGATGGTTCAAGATCAGAGATCTCTGCTTGGCTGTGCTGCTGTGTTTCCTAACATTACAATCTCCAACCAGATACCACTTGATTGCAGTAACTATACAGCAGAGTTGCATGTCATTCAGCTTCCATCTGTGCATATCAAAAACTCTTACCAAAAGCTCTTTGAGTTCTTTACTCCTCCCTCCTCTCCTCTCTGGTGTATAATCCACATCCAGTGCTTGGTGTGATGCTTCAATTCGTGTACAACATAAAGATCCTTAATTTTGATGTTTGGTTCTGTTGAATTCCCAGCCACATTGGAATTAAGGGAAATTACATTACAGATGCAGCTGTTAGATCAGGTCATTCTTTTTCAACATACTTTTTAACAGTCCCTTATACTGACTGTACACAGGTTATAAAAACCAAAGTTAATTGCCCACTGGCAATATTTCTGGCTGGAAGCATTGGTGAACAAATTGCATGTGAGATTAGGCCTTTTAAGGTTTTAAAATTGAAATTTAAAATTGCTGGCCTGGCTGGTTGAGTGGTTGGCATATCCGCTCTCCGGCCAAATGGCTGCGGGTTCGAATCCTGCCATGGGCATGGATGTTTGTGATTGTGATCACAAACATGGATGTTTGTGATAGACTACCACCACTAGTTTTCTACGAGAAAACTAGTGGTGGTAGTCGGCAGTAGATTGCATTGAGGTAGTTGTGGTCAGTTGGATAATTAGTGAATGAGTGGTGGAGACAGTTGTAGAGCAGGTGCCCTCTCTCAATGAGTCTTTGGACTCCATGGAGGTGTAAAATAATAAAATAATAATAATAATATTAAAATTTTTGCTATGCATTCAGAAATGGCTTGAATGTGAGGAATAGGAATGGTAATTATTCCTTCTAGAGGCCAAGATTCCATAACTGTTAACTGCTTTTGTGATAAAGCAAACATTTAAACTATTTGATAAGAAGATAATTTAATATATCATAATTCTTTCTATAAAAGTTTGTCGAAAGAACATAACGAATGAGCACAATGTAATAAGGTCTTAATAGTCCCAGCCTTTTGGCTAGGATGTTGGTGAGAATGAGTTTTTAGGAAGATGACTCAGACTTGTTAAATCTTGAATAGAAGGAATTATAGTAATATAATACCTATTGTTCAGATTTAACAAGTATCAAAAATCCTGCTAAATTACTTGTCTGTTAATAAGAGAAATTCAACGTAAATGAAATAACGTTAATGTCTTTTACTTTAAATTTTGAATATTGTATTATCGAGTGTTTTGTATAAGAAAAATAGAAATTGTATATGTGGTGAATTGTGCATAAGAATATACCAAGGTCAAGCTAAAGTTCCAGATGAAAATAGAGGATTAATTAGTGACCTGAGGCTAACACAAACGCAAAGGTCAACGTTGCATAGGTGTTTCCCGTGGAAATGCAACGACAAGCAATGGTATCAGGTGCAGAGTATCGAGGTGCCAAGTGGACGATGACATAAGAGCGGGAAGGTCATCGGAGCCAGATATATAGAGGTTTATGGCGCCAAAAGGGGGCTTTTTTTTTGTTGTTTCCGGAGAGTCGAAGTTCCAGTATGGTCAGGAATGGAGTGTCCGAGTGCAGTTATATGGTCAAGTAGAATTCCGACGTGAGATTTAGGACTCCATACGGCAATGAAGTCAATGTAACCTGAGGAGATTATGCTGAAATACGAGGTCTGACAATGGCAGCTGAGCTTCACAAGGATTGTAGGCAATGAATCCTGACCGTATTCCCTGACCTACGTACAAAAAGCAAAGGCCAGAGGAACATAGCAGCAAAAGAAACTCGTTTAAGAAGACTGATGTGAAATTACGAGCCACAGTTATTCAAAAGATGTTAGCAAGAAAAAGCCAGAGAGATCCTGATTTCGCTACCAAGTAAGAACTTTCCAATTTTGTCTAGTAAGAAGAAAATTAGTAAAATTTTTGTGACTTTATATTGATTATACTTTATGTAGTAATGCAGGACTTTAGGAACTATACTATTAGATGAGATCAATTACTCTGTGCTAGAGATCATAGCTAAGTTATGGAGTGTAATACTAGAATCTGGTGTTAATAGATAATTCCTGAACCTGAGTTTTCTGCGATGATAATCTAAACTTAGCTGAAGTTTTACGGGATAAGTTTCTAGGCACGTGGTCCCTGAAAAGTTCAAGACTAGTTAAGGGACAGGAGTGTATATATTATATCGAGTTGCTTAATAGACCCTATATGTTAGACTCAGTTGAATTAATTGAATGACAGTTGTATATTTCTTTTTCTTAGTAATGAATAAATTCTTTTCTTTTCAAACAAATAATTGCCTGATCACTAAATTCAATGCACTGCTCATAAACTGAACCTATGCGTATGTATTTTGATATAGTCACGACTGCAAAGTGAGAAACATATATGATTATAGTATAGGAATAAGATAGGGAATTAAGGATTGTGTGCCATAATGAGTGTTTTAATATTGGATAAAGAAAATTTTCTTATCGTGTAAATTTTGGTGGCACAGCTTAAACAAATAAATTTCCAAAGTTTAGTTTGTTTAGTTTCCGAGGCACAGTCTTTGTTATCAGAGGTTCGCATACTCGAGCAATATATTAATAGCAGCCATAAGTTTGAAGTACTACCAAGGATTAAGATTAGACAAGGGGCAAAACATAACATATAAGTAAATAACAAAATTAGCAGTTTTTCAAAGACGAAGCCCAGCAAGAAGCAATTATAAAATTTAATTGATAACATAAAAATAAAATAACCAATGATATATTAATATTCTACAGACTGCTCTATCCATGCTGGTTCTCACTACCGTCTTAGTCAGAAGGCTCAGTCTATTATGACCTTATTACATCACACTCATTTCTTGTGTTTTTCTGACAAACTTATACAGAAAGAATTACAATATATTAAATCTAACTTTATTATAAGGTTTTTAATGTATCCTTCAACACAAAAGCATTTAACAGTTATGAAATCTCTTTCAATTCTAATCCAGAAGAAATAATTTGTATTCCTATCCCTTATGTGCAAGACATTTCTAAACACATAGCAAAAATTTTTAAAACTACCCAACATTTTTATTGCATTTTAGGATAAGCTTTCACCTTTTGGTTTTTCAGGCATATATTAGATTCCTTGCTCTTGTGACTTATATTTTATTTTGGACAAACTGGAAGATCTGTTTTTATTTGAGTTGAAGAACATAAGTCTCTTATATTATATCATGAATCTGAATAGTCTGGACTTGAAGAGCATGCTATCTCTACTTAACAGAGTTAAGTGGAACAGGACAAGAATCCTTTATAAAAGTAATTTCCTCATAGAATGTCTTTATAAAGAAATGTATGAAATATTAGTTTATTATCCTAACTTAAATAAATCTGATAGCCTACATGTATCCCTTTTATGGGAGATAGTACTTTTTAAATTTGCTAATTTTTTCTGACTTATAATTTTTTTTTCCAGTTAGAAAAATATTGACAATTTTTAGTTGTCTTATATTAGCTACTAAGGTGGAGTTTTTTTTAGAATTTTTTTGTTATTGTCGTTTATACTAATGAATATTTCATTTAATAACTTAATTCACATTTAATTTACATTTAATGTTTAACTTCAGTTCATGGTGCTTTAGAGATATAAGAGATGTATAATTAGTGGGTCAGAGGGGTATTGATGAATTATTATTACGTGACTTAGTTGATCTGGAAAAACGACTAATCTTCCAAGGCTGTGGAACTAAGGATGCTAGAAAATTGGTGTACCTGTATCACAGACTATTCTGAACTTTTTTTGATTCCCTTTCTTTGAATGTTAATTTAAACACTTCAATATGATATTTCAGAAGATTGTCCGAGGCTCTGTATCCTCATAAACCCTTCGGGGTTTCTTTTAAATGCCACAAATATAGTCATTATCTCACTGCCTGTCACAGTCCTCTGCCATATGGTGCTGTTGTAATAAAAGAGCATGAAAATAAAAACTAAGTGCAAAACACTTATATGCTAATTGTGAGAGAGAAAATCCAACTTTTTCCCAAGTATGCTAAAGATCAAAAAGGAGATTTCAAAGATCAATACTGAGCAGAGCATACCATACTAAGAGGTGAAGTGGAAGTAAACCACAACACCTAGTGGAAAACCCTGTTATGCTCACAGGGCAACAGTAAAGAAAGTGTCAAAGGGACATTAGCATATCTGTCCCATCTTTTCACAATTACATCATCCCTAAGCAATATGATTTACTTGCATTCTCCATGGAGAAAATCAGAGAGAGAGAGAGAGTGAGAGAGAAATGAATTATGGCCTCACTCCTGAAAATGCACCATTCACTACCATTGACTCAACAGTTGTTCACCATCTCTTTTCTCACTTTAAGTGAGAACTTGATAACATATAGGAGTGATCGCTTTTACAGGGAAGAATCACTTTAGACATACCGTAGCAGGGCCAAGAGGGGGTGACACCTGAGACTTTTGTCACGGGCCCGACCATCGGACCTCGACGTGTCACATAACTTTTTTTATAATGAATGGTTTTAATTCTCGTGATAAATACAATGATAAAGGATAATGGCATATCGAGAATTATACTGTGTTTTGTTTTAGGCAGACAGCTACGCTCGTTAGCTTGCCGTGATTGTCTGGAAGACACTGATTCTCTCAGCGCAGATCGCTGTAGTTATAGCTGGTGATGAAGTCAATAGGCGTTCGTGCAAGGTTGTTGCAGTCGGCTGCGCTAGCACCAGCTAGTAACTTTCAGCAATAAAGAGCTACAGTAGATCATCAATGTTCTAGGAAAGATTAAATGGCCTAGCTTTGCCATCAATAGAACATGACCTGGCAATGATAATTGATTATGACGAGGTGATTAAAGATTTTGCTAACCATAAAGTGAGGAAGTGGATGAGGCAATAGAAATTTAAAAATTCTCTTTTTATTTAATGTTTGTATTTTGTATGGTATGTAATATTTTGAATTTGTTGTACACTTTTTTGAAATAAATGTTTAATGTTTTATGACTTTTTTAATTAAACAAAAGCGATGCACTTTTTTAAGTGGGGCCCGGACCACAGGCTTGTCATGGGCCCAAAAATTTCTCTCGGGGGCCCTGTACTGTAGTATGGCTTAATGGACTAGATGTTTTGGATATTGCTGTTATGGGAGCTTCTATTATAAGCTCTGTAACATAGTTTCTGCATCGCTGATAGGGGATAACCTGACTGTTGAAAAATGAAATTCAGCTAAGAAATAGGAGGTAGACTAATCAGCATCTTTTATTTTCCATTATGATATCATAGTGGAATACACTCTCTTCCTTAACAGAATTTCATTCCACAACAATCAGCTTATCTCTTATCAGCAATACAGCAAACAATGTTACAAAGCTTATAATAGAAGCTCCACAACTGCAATACCTAAAACATCTAGCCAGTTTTCACCTTTTCCTAAACCTTGTTTAGAAAATGATGAATGCACAGCTGCTAGGAAAGCCACAACAAAAGCTTGGGATAACAACAACAACAAATCTGATTGCTTTCAAAAGTGCTGCCCAAACACGATATATTTATCATTAGTGCCAGAGGGACACTAGATCCAATACACACCCTCTGTAACCAGATCAACCAACACCAAAGAATCAAATCTGACTAGAAAGGCAGATATAATACTTGTTGTTGGTGGTGAGAGGTAGATGGCATTGCATATTGATGGTAGTGTTGTTGTGTAGTTGGAGGATTAAGTTGGAGAAAAGAAACAGTTAAATGTACCTAATGCAGTAGAGGAACTTCCCACAATAAATCCTTAGACTCCTTGGAAGTGTCGCGTAACAATAGTAATAATATATACTTACCTATTTTTGATCCTGGAACACAATGAGTATTTGATTGCTTACCTAAAAAGTAATTGCAGAGACTCTTGAGGGAAGAGTTTGCCAAAACATCAGCAATGTCTATTCACCTGAGTTTCTAGCGATGAGAAGTAAAGCAGAAAAAATTCTGCTTACTTTGAATGCCTTGAAACCTAGCAATAATTCACAAAATAAGACTGAAAGCTATTTATTTTGCTTCAATGTCATCACCTGCCATAGGATCAGACGGCGCCCTTTATGAGATGGTTGAACATCTGCACCACTTTCTGTGGATCAACTGCAGACCTCTTTAACAGAATTTTCTGTGAATGTGAATTTCCAGATTCCTGGTGAAAGGTGACAATTATTGCCATAAAGACAGTTGCAACAGGCCATTTACCATATTTCCACTTGCAAAAGGAATTCGGTTTCAACTTCAGAAGACCATTTGTGTGGGCTTTTGCTGCAAACATTGTCTTCATCTAGATTCAGAGCTAAGACTAGGACTAATATTTTTGCTAGGTATGTCAACTGCAAGATAGGTGCAGGAATGCATCCTTGGTATTTCTTTTCCACCATTATACCCCTTTCCCCCTCCTCTGGGCTGCATATCAAAGAAGTTACTGAGGCTCTAAAGTCTCCTTAGCTCAGTCAGTATAAACAAAGCCCTTTAGTCTGAAAGACTTGGGTTCGATTCCCATCCATGGTATGAGGAATCTTTATCTGGTCTCTTTTGACTGAAGGGTGAATTATCTGTCATATAATTCACCCTTCAGGTAGACTGTTTTTTCACCTGGAAACTTGGGGGAGGGGATTTGTCTATCAGTACAGGCAAACTGGCCCTGTGAACAGACACTAATCTACAGTCATAAAATATATACTTAATCCCTCATTAGGGGGGCTCAACCTGTCCTAAGGGACAGCGGAGGAAAGGGGAAACCCAATGTGAAATGAATACTGAAGCTCTAGTCATTACTGTAGACCACATATGGGCAACCCCCGGCCTGGATCCGGCCCTAATCTATTTCAGCGAAGTTTGTCCGATTCATGGTGGGAGAAAACGTGGTGTGTTCTACTAACTCACATTAAGCTGACGTCATATGACTTGCGCAAAACACACTATGTTTTTTCCAACCAAGGTCTCTTTCTCACTTTGACTTTGACTAGCAGCATGTTGAACATGTTATGTGTCAGTTCAGTACTTGTGTTGATGTTGTGCTTTGTTCAATGCTTGCGGCGTAGAAGACAGTTTTGTTTGACAGTTCTGAATATCGCTTATAAATTTCAGACAACGTCAGGGGTTATTGCAAAAAAAAGAAAAGTTGATGCAGAGAATCGTCAATTTCAAGACAACTGGACGGAGGATTATTATTTTATTCTGAATAAAGGTTTGCCTGTATGTTTGCTTTGCAACGAATCCGTGTCCGTCAACAAATAATACAACTTGAAGAGACACTTTACTTTGAGACATGCGGATCACCCAAAAATTGATGGACAACTACGAAAAGACGAATTACAGAAGTTGAAGAACTTGGATACCCAGCAGCAAATGTTCAACAAGCAAAGAATGCAGCACCACAGCATTGTCAAAGCCAGCTTTGTGGTAAGCGAAAAAATCGCTAAGCATTCTAAGTCATTTGGTGAAGGAGAATTTATCAAAGAATGTCTGCTGGATGTTGCATGTGTCATATGTCCTGAAAAGAAAAAAAGACTTCGAGAATATTCGTTTGTCGAGACGTACTGTTGTCCGACGGATAGAAATTATGACTGATGATATCAAAAAAAGTTTAAAAGAGAAGATTGCTAGATTGGAAGAATTTTCAATTGCTTTGGATGACAGCACCGATGCCTCTGATACAGCACAACTAGCAATATTTATTCGAGGAGTTGATGCAGATTTCAACATCACAGAAGACTTATTGGTGCTTCGGCAGTTAAAAGGAACAACTACCGGTAAAGATATATTTGAAACAGTCAACACAGTCTTCGAGAGATTTGGGCTTAAATGGAGTTCGCTATCTGGCATATGCGCTGATGGAGCCCCTGCAATGGTTGGTGCACAGAAGGGATTTATTGGAATAGTTCATGAAAGAGCAATAGAACTACAGATCCATCCGGAAAATTTAACAAATTTTCACTGCATTATCCACCAACAAAATCTGTGTGCAAAATCGATTAAATTCACAAATGTTGTGGAAGTTGTAGTAGCCAGTGTTAACTTTATTAAGTCACACGCACTTAATCACCGCCAATTTAAGGAGTATTTGGCAGGCCTATTTTCGTATTATGAAGATGTCTTATTATTGTGAAGTGAAGTGGTTGAGTAAAAGTAAAATGTTAAAATGATTTTATGATCTGAGACAAGACATTGCAGATTTTATGGACATAAAAGGAAACACAATTAACCAAGTAAAAGATGATGAGTGGGTGTGTGTGTGATTTAGCATTCCTTGTAGATGTCACCGGATACCTAAATGAACTGAATCTTAAATAGCAAAAACAAGGACAATTGGTTCATGAACTGCATGGACATGTTAAAGCTTTTTGTAATAAACTAAGATTGGAAAGTCAGATAAGAGCTAAAAATTGTTATCATTTTTCTACTGCAACTCATAAAAATATCCCTTATAATTGTTGTGAAGATGAACTGAAAGCACTGATAGAGCAATTTGATACAAGGTTTGCCGACTTGAAAAACAAAGACTCCACATTCGCTATAATTGCTCGTCCGATGGATGCTGATATAAATAATGTGCCAAAAAACTTACAGATGGAACTTATTGAGCTTCAGGTGGATTTAGTACTAAAATCACAATTTAACAACATTGCTTTGACGGATTTTTATAAATTTTATTTGGTGGAAGAAAAATATACAAATTTACGCGCCTTTTCAAGAAAAATCATTTGTCTTTTCGGCAGCACATATATGTGCGAACAGTTTTTTTTCGAGGATGAAATACAATAAATCGAAAATTCGGACAAGAATAACGGACGAAAACCTCGAAAATTCTATGCGATTATCCTTAAGTAATGTTAAAGTCTATTGATAGTTTTGTAGTTGAAGTACAAGGCCAATCTTCACATTAAATTGTTATGTCATTCATTATATTATAAAATTTATGTAGAGCTTTATACCAAAGCATTATATTATAAATAAATGAAATGTGAAGTAGTAACTCGTTTTAATTCATTTAATATTAATTTATTTTATTTAATAATTTGGTCCGGCCCTTGACTCAGAGACAGAATGATAATTTGGTCCCTGAACTAGGAAAGGTTGCCCATGCCTGCTGTAGACAATATTGCTTCAGTAGCTCTTTAACATAATGAGTTTGATACAGCTGTATTCCATCATGCAGCGTCTCATTGTGCAAGTTAGGGAACTTTCCACTCCATCTACCATCAACTCTTTCAAACAAATGGTGTAAAGTACTCTGATTTTCTGCCAATCCACATGGATAATTCAATATCAGTCTCCAGTTGGGTAGTGGGATCTGCTGCTCTATTCTCAAGACAGCATAACATATGACCGAATTCACTGGAATACTGTCCAGCTGCATACCTTAGAGCTTGCACTATGTTATATAAAGATGAAGTGCTACCAAGAGTGCCATTATTTACACTGACTCGTTAAGTTCTCCACAGCCTTTGAAAAGTCTGAAATGCCATGTGCATCCAGTGTTCCCTAAGATCTGCTATCTCTTTCATTAATTCTGGAGGCCTTGCTTGGACATTTGCTTGTGTTGGATCCCAAATCATCTTGGGATCAGGGGAAATGAGGCTGCAGACATTGTGCTTGGACTCAAACCCTAAGATGCCATCATCTGCCTCTCCCTTACACAGATTACAGACAGAATGTAACAGAAAAATTAATATCCGAGAGACCCATGTTATAGTATAGAGAGAGAGAGAGAGAGATATATATATATACCAGATTCTGTCTGAAATTAAACTTTGCAGTCTG
Organism: Typopeltis vanoorti; assembly: GCF_054136105.1. Taxonomy (NCBI): domain Eukaryota; kingdom Metazoa; phylum Arthropoda; class Arachnida; order Uropygi; family Thelyphonidae; genus Typopeltis; species Typopeltis vanoorti. Next base: position 70,551,280 of record NC_143559.1, read on the forward strand.
GTCTGTCTAGGGTTCTAGAAAGCAAATTGTTCTTACTTGGTTCTGCATAGATCTTACTTATCTTACAAACTTCTTGAGGGATAATAATATGCCTATGTGTGAGTATTGTTTATTTGCTCAAACCATTCATCTATTTTAATCAACTTCGTATCTTAATGACTGCAGTCATTTTACTGCATCTAGTAAATTACCTGAGATTTAACTCAGGCAAATATAGTATTTTTTTAATACATGAGATGTACAAATATTGCCTTTTTCACAACGCACGTGCACGAGAAGAAGAAAAAAAAAAAAAGCCAGAGTGCAGAAAGCAAGGGAAAACTAGTGTACTATTTTCCCAAGCATGTTACTATGGAGATGAAACTTCTGACCAAAAAAACTTCTGTGTTCCTGGTATCCTTTTAATGGGACAGGTGTGCTAAAAACCCCGGGAGAGAGAGAAAGTATATCAGGAATGTAAAGAAATACCAGTGCAGATTGGAACTTGGAATTTGAGAACAGTGTTGAAAATAGAAAACCTAGAAGAACTGAAAGATCAAGGTAAGGAAAAAAAGATGTAGGAATTAGTGAAACCAGATGGAAGGGTAGTTTCCATTACTAGAATGGAAGCTACAGAATCATCTGTAGTGGAGCTGAAAAAGGACAAATATAGTGTGGGTTTGTTAATAAGGAAAGTATGGGGAAAGTAAGTAAAACAAATTTATCACCTTAATGGCAGAATATTGGTAATCTTAACTGCAACCCCAGTGGATCTTGCAAGATGATTCATATATATGCCAACAACTAATTTGGAAGAACATGAGATAGAAGAGGCATATTGAACTACTAGATGAACTAATAACATCAGTTAAGTAAAGATAATTTAATTATAATGTGTGACTAATGCAGTGGTTGGACTGCAGAATTGACTGGACAGTTTGGATTAGGGAGAATGCAAACAATTCGAAAACAAAAAAGTAGTGAGAGACGAGGAAAAAAAAAAAGAAAAATTACTTCTTTCTAACAAAGAGAACAGAGAGATGGAGAAAATATGAATAGTGAAATTATTGAACCAGAATACGAAGCTGAAAAAGAAAGTCGTGGATCAGAGATACTGGATGAAGAAATTAAAAGAGCGATTAATGAATTACATAACTGGAAAACTGTAGGAACAGATGAAATACTGGCCCAAAGTTTTTTTAAAAAAATATTGGGAGATGCAACACAAGAAGCCTTATTTAAAGTGATTATGTTAATTTATCAAGAGGTACAGGAAGTATATGATTTTTATGAAAGTTTGATGGTAACAGTACTCAAGAAATGAAATGCAAGAGTCTGTAAAAATTATCGAATATTAAGTTAACTTAATCATGCCTCAAAGATCATACTAAATATAATAAAGCATAAAATAAAATCAACAATTGAATGTATTTAGATGATCAGTTTGGATTCCAGAATAGTGAAGGAACTAGAGATGGAATACTAGCTTTAAGAACAATACTAGACCAAAGAACTGAAGTAAATAAAGCTAAATGCATTGCTCTTATAGATTTGAACAAAGGAACAAGCTTTTTCAATAATAAAGGAAAATAGAATAGACTGGAGGGATAGAGGATTAATTAAGAAATTGCATACCATCCAAAAATAAAGATCTGAATACAGAAAAATGAAGCAACTGCAGAAAAGAAAGGCTTAAGACAAGGTTGTGCATTGTCGCCTTTACTTTTCAATCTGTATATAGAGCAGTGGTTCTCAAACTTTTCCAGACTTTGGCACACTTGGCAATGCAAATTTCTGTCGCAGCACACCTGGACTCTCGTTTATTTAACTGTAAATTTATAGTATTTTATCATTTTTGCTACATTGACTATATTCAAATTCTATTATAATATATATTTTTATAGTAAGACACGGCAAAAATGAAACAGTTGGGATATTTTTTAAATTTTATTATGCAAGCACCTTGTTTTCAGTGTGCAATGTGAACTTGTTTGGAGGCACAGATCTTTATTCATGGAGGAATATTGGACAAACACTTAATTCATGTTCTACTGACTGAAGTTCAGATTTGGATTTGACCTTAATTCAGGTGAGGCTAGAGAAGCCTGACTCACATAAGGAAGTGGTAGCATATGGCAACAGAATTGAAACAGCATGTCTAGAAATGTCCAGATATTCCTTGCCAGCAGTAAGCCAAATTTTGTCCAGGTCTAGATCGTTGAACTTCAGCAACAATGTGCGATACATAGTTCAGTCAAGTGTTCTTGGGTAGTTAGGTTCAATTCAGTGACACCTGCTATCTCGGACTGGCTGAACAGATATGTTATATTTTACATTTATAGTATATCTGATAAATTTTGCACATTTATACGAATGCAATTGTATAAATAGGCAAAAGTGGGCTGTAGTTTGGATGAAAATATATTTTATTATCAAAATTTGGCAGCACACTGTTTGAAAAAAACACTGATATAGAGATGTTGAAAGTTTATTTTTCACTAGGTTAGACTATAATAAATCTAGTTTAATCCTTTATCCCAGTGAGAGCAAACAAAGTTTGCACCTGAAAATATCTTCAGGACTGAATATAGTGTTGTACTATCTTACCTGAGTAAGTAGTGCAACACCAGGGCAACTGGCTCCCACTGAAGAGACCTCAATAAAGGTCGAAACTAGTCTGGGTAGTGGCCAATCCCTTAATGCATAACAGTATACATATCCACAAGGAGATGTGTTTTGCATTATGGGAGATACTGGGATAGGAATGTTGGTATCTTGCTCCACCTTTGCTACGAGTTGCCCTGGTGTTGTACTACTTACCCAGGTAAGATAGTACAACACTATATCCAGTCCTGAAGATAGTTTCAGGCATAAACTTTGTTTGCTCTCACTGGGATAAAGGATTAAACTAAATTTATTATACTGATATAGAGAATGCAATGAAATTAATAAAAGAAGGAACAAATGGGTTAACTCTAGGTGGAGTGCAGATACATATGATACGTTCTGCTGATGATATAGCTGTATTAGTGAAAATTATGAACAGGATTTAAAGCATGTGAGATAGATGATTTATCTGATTATGGACCTTAGATATAGCAAAACTAAAATAATAGTGGCAGGGTCAAAGGAACAAAATAAGATAGTGATTAGAGGTAAGAGAATTGAACAAATAAAATTGTTTATATATATACACACACATCTTAGAAAAACTTTTCAATTGCTATGACAAGTAGTAAAGAAAAAAAGAGGTCATTTATTACAAGTAAGATCAGTCAAGACACACGGAAAAAATTTATAAAAAAAAAATTGTTTGAAGCTTATTGTTGTGCGGTTGTGAGACTTGGACTGTAACAGCAAAAAAGTGGGAAAAAGAACTGAAGCATTTGAAATGTACTGTTGGAGAGTATTGCTAGGAGTAAATTGGAGAGAAAGAAAAATTAAAGAAATTTTGTATGAAATAAAAGAGAAAGTATTGAAGAAGACTCACAGAAAGAAACATGAAATTCCTGGGACACATATGAAGACAACGAATGGATTATAAATGCATTAGAAGGAAAGATGCCATAGAAAAAAAAAAAGAGGACAACCAAAATATACATTCTTAAAGGATTAATTGGAAGAGGTTATAAACTACTAAAGAGGAGAGCCAGAAATGGGATGACATGGAAGAGGGATCTCTCCATAGCAATAGGGCTGGTTCCTTAGAATGATGATATATAGTTATTATTATTATTATTATTATTATTCCTGATACCTCCAAGGAGTCCGAAGACTCATCGCGGGAGGACATCTACAACTGTCTCTACACCTAACCGCTACTACGAATCATCTCCATCAACGCCATCTACCGCCCACCTCCAACACCACCACATCTAGTAATTTTTTTGTCTGTAAATTGCGTGTGTTCTGAAGGGCCGATTTGTATGTATGCGGGATGAAAAACCCGAGTTTCCGGGAGAAAAAACCCTGCTACCTCCGTATGAGATCGTTAATGTACTTTACCTTTTTAATGTATCACACTGTAGCCTCAGATCACTTGAAACAAGAGCATCTCTTGTTTCAACAACAATCTTTACTATTTTTATTATTCCGTGCTAGTTAATGTGTGCTTTGTGTGGATAGCAGTCAAGTGATTTGTTGATATTCTTCTTAAAGAACTGGAGGTTGTAGTCCTTGAGAAATACTTCATGAGGAAGGCTGTTTCACAGAACTGAGGTAAATGAAATAAGACTGGGAATAGCAGGTGCAATGTGGCAGCAGCAACTTAACTGCAAAAGGATGTTGGACAGCTGTTGCTTGTGTTCCTGTAAGTTTAGCAGAAATAATGCTAATTCTGCTGAACAGCACCCTTGGAAATGCAATAATCCATCATTTATCTGACCTTCAAAACAATGACCCCTATTAACTGCCCTTTTGCATGTCAACAAACTTCTGATACAGCATATTGGTACTTCAATTCTCTGATCCTTCAATTATTGGAATGGCAAATTGTCTTCCTGATACTTCAACCACTCTCTATAAGATAAGTGGGTGAAGCATCTGGGGGAGGGGGGGTTCATCAATCAACTAAATGGCTCTCTTCTGAACTTTTTCAGAAAAGTCTTAAGTGCAATATTCCAAGAGTAGGTGGATTAGATTTGTACAGAGAAGCAACTGGACAGAAAAGAAGAATGTCTTGGGTGAAAAAGGATGACAGCTTTTTTTTTTTGACGCTGAAAATACTATAAAAGCAATGTGATTTATGCCAAGAAAAGCTAGGAGTATGAGTCAGTCTAAGATGAGAAATCTGGTATAGTGCCAGACTACATAAAATTGTGAATGGCTTTGAAGGGAGGACTTTCCACAAGACATCAAACTTGGATCAGATTGTGATTTGAATTACCAAGAGGAGCAATCACTTCAACAATGTACCTAGAAGGAGAACTGGTTAAGAAGATATTCTGAGTAGTGGGTAATTGGAGAGGATTGTTGGGGGATTCTAGTAGGGAAATGATTTGTTTGAAATTGTTATAGCAAATACCTCTGCTTCTCTTTCAGCTTTGTCAGTAGAATTTGAAAAAGTGGGCAAGTCAGAATTGTGGACATTAATTTCCAAGGAAGACTAATTCACTCTTTGGTTTAATCTCATGTTGGTTTTACAAAGGTGAAGAGAAAAATAGTAGAGGATCATATAGAGCATCCATTCTCCATACCACAATGTGGCCTTAACAATGCCCCTTGCATATCATTACACAGCCTCCATCCAGATCATACCTGGGTGCTCCCCTACTCATTTTCTCTTCACCTTTGAGGCAGAGGAAGTATGTGCCAACTCTATAAATGCTCTACCATTTTGTTTGGTTCCATACACTATCTGGCAGCCAGCCAGTGGAACTGCTTTACTGTATCCTGTAAGGTGAGGGGGAGGGGGATTAAAATCCTTGCCAGATCATCCACCATGGATGAGTTTTGTCCTCACGGAGAAACTTATTACACGTCTTACTTCCTTGCTTCCCTTTGGGTTGCATATAAAAGAACTATTATGCTTTAAACAATATCACTGTACATAATAATGCATGAATGCTTCGACGCACATGCTTCCATAATACTCATATCTCTAGGTATTGTCAAATGATATTTCTCTTCTTGGACTGAAGCTTCATCTTTCTTGGCATAAACATATTACAAATATCTCCTCCTTTGCATCCTAGAAGTTAGGTTTTTCTTTTGCTCAAAGCATTGCTTTATCTCTGAAGTAATGCCTTGAACTCTGAACTGTTAATTCTATACAGATCTTAAATCTGTCCAATCACTGAATGTTTTTCTGACATTCAGGGTGATGCTCTTGAGAACCACTAGAAATATTTGACTTGCTATAGAGTTCGCCACTGAGACTCCAAGATTTGGTTCTTGTTTTCAAACTGCTTCTATAATGTTTGTATAGTTGGATCTACAATTTACCTGTAAAAGCTGCTGAACTTTAATTTTTTTAAAAAACTTTCTTACATACTGTTCTTTTTCAATGCTATATCCATTTTTATCCCACACATCACTAAGTAATGGTCACTTCCAATTTCAAATCTTCTATACACTCTTGTATCTTGAGCCAGTATGAAGATATCTCATCACTAGTAACATAGTCAGTGAGACTTTTCTTGCATCTTCTCTCCATGTGAACTTGTGCACATGGAGAGAAGATGCAAGAACATGGTGTTGATGACCAGTCCCTGTCCTGAGCAAAAATTCAGCAAATGCTTACCATTATTGTTAGCTTTGCCCTTTTCTCCGAATTTTCCCCAAATGTTCCTATATGCCTGTTTGGATCTAATCTGCTGTTTAGATCACCAACAAGGACCACTTTTTCCATTTTCTTTATGTCAGCTGCCTGTTCTAATGACTTGAAAAATTCTTCCACTTCTTTCTTAGAAGAATCTTCTGTGGGACCATAGGTACAAATAAGTTTCATTGCCCATTTCCTATTTTGAAGTGTGCCCACATCACTCTACTTGAAACTACCTTCCAATCAAGAAGTGTATCTTCATGTTTGGTGTTGAATGCTATTTCTACTCCTTCATTTCCTTGATCATTATTGCCTGAATATAACATCGTATACTTATTATTTGATAAGATCTTATTTTTGCCCTCCTCCTCCTTTGTCTCAGTAATGCCAATTATGTCCACATAGTACTTTCCCAATTCTTCTGCGAGTTCGATTTCCTTTCCATTAATACTCCTTATACTGATGGTTGCTATCTTCATTGTAAGCATATACCAATGTATATGTATATTTATTATCCTGTTGTGTAATACTATATATAATGTAGTAGATGTTGCCCATTCATGATTAAATAAATGAGTGTATAAGGCAGTAAATCAGAATAAGATATTAATAATTATTTTAATCAAACACATTAAACTATTTTAAAAAATGCATATAGCTAACTTAACTTTGATAAAACTGATTTATAAGATAAGTGTGGTGAATCCTATTTTATCCTGTAGTTTTTCATGCCTGTCAGTTACTTGTGTGTCTGTGTGTTTTGAATCTGAGTCTAAAAGGGGAAAAAAGTTATTTGCCTCATGAGAGCATCTGACTTCTACGTGTATGAGTTAGCTGGTAAATATGCATTACCAGTTGAAAATCCCTTAATGTTTGTTATAGCATAGATAAAATTTAGGTCTTTTTGATCAAGGACACATCATTCCTCCGACTGTTATATACTGTTCTTTGGAAGCTAAGGTGAAATCAGATGAAAAGATAAAGATGAAGGCATTAACAACCGTATCAGCCATGATGTGTGTAGCCATCATGCAAAACATGAATGTGAGGTGTACCATTGTAATTGAAGTGCCATTAAGAAGCCATTGAAATAACGGATATGAGGTATAAGATAACTGATATATTTCATCTTCTTGCCTAATGAAAGCAGTTGCAAGAGCTTGCTGCAAATTTAACAGTGGGATAGCAAATACCATTGTATACGCATCTCCCTTGTCCAATAGAAGTAACGGAAGATTGTAGATATGGTGGAAATGGTTCATTTGAGGCTGTCTGCTGTAGAGGCCTGGGGGGGGATCAAGAAGAAAATGTGAATGATATGCATCATCAGATTAGCACACTGATGCAGGCCAGTCAGTTATCAGAGACTTCAACTATGGTGATATAGATTGGAAGGAGGAAAGGGCACATGGCGAAATGGAATTTATATAGTAACTAAGGGATAATTACCAGAAACATCATGTGATGGAAGAGACCCAGGAGTTTGAGTGTGTTGGATCTGTTAATAGCATCAGAAGATGGACCTATAGCTGTAGTAGCAGCTCTGCCTCCAATCGATATTGATGAAAATGGCCATAGCAGTTTTGTCCTGGAAGATTGCTCAACATGTGGAAATTTCAGTCAAGAAAGGCTTCATGAAGAACTACAAAGTTGACGATTATGACAAACTTAGGAGTCACCTTGGAGCAGTGCCATGGCATAAGAAACTACATGGAATGAATGTCATTAGTGCATGGGAAGTGGTCAAGGATTGTTTGAGCAGGGCAGTATCAGAAGGCATGCTCAGGATCAGGAAGATAAACTGAGTAGGAATTAGGTAGATGACTAGCAATATATGCAGAAGCTGCAAAAAAAGAAAGCATTGTGGAAGGAATATAAACATCAAGGTGATCAGCATGCCCATGAGCGGTATAAAGCACAAGCAAAAAGGGTAACTAGTATGGTAAGGAAGGCTAAATCAAATTTTAAGATAAAATTAGCTAATCAGGCTAAAGTAAATCCGAAAGAGTTTTTTTTTTTTTTTGCTATGTAGCAAGTAAGAGAAAAAATGATTATGGAAAGATAACTTGATAACTTTACTCAGTTCTGATGGTAGGAAAGTGACAGGAACAGAAGAAATAGTTCAGTTACTAAGTGATCACTATGCAAGGGTATATCATCCAGGTGGTGACTTTGCAGTTACTGAGGTGGCAGAAACTGGCGTGAGCATTGAAATAAATGAACTGGAGGTACTCAGTATATCGAAAAATATCAGTGTGAATACATTGATATTTTTACTTTTAAGTATGTCTGGAGAGGGAAAAGAGAAAGCTCTACAACAAGGCCAAATAGATTGTATATCTAATTATAAGAATATACTAGGTGGTAATTTGTCTATACACAAATGCCAGGAGCATCAGAAACAAAGGGAATGAGTTCATTGCTTTATTGAATATGATGTGGCCTAAGATTGTTGGCATTAGTGAAACCTGGCTATCAGATATGGTAACTGAGATTGAATGTAATGGGTATACTATTTTTAGAAATGACAGAAGAGATAGGAGAGGAGGAGGAGTAGTATTACTAATGATATCATCATCATGCATATCAAGGATTTAGGCCTAGCATGGCTTGTCCCGGCCTTAGAAGTTATCGTTGAATCTTTTAAGAAGACGCCCTGGTTTTCTTTTTCCTAATGACTTGTACTTTAAGGCTTGTTTTGGTAATCTTTCTATTTTCATTTTTTGAACGTGTTCCATCCATTTATGTTTATATTTTTTAATTTTTTCTATTACTGATTCTTGGTTTAATTCTTTCAGAAATGATATCAGATGACTTAAGTCCAGTTGGGGTAGAAACTCAAGAAAACAATGATGGTAACAATGTCCCATGTATCATTGAATTTGAGTATCTGGTATGAAGTGGAGCTAACAAAATGAAATATATGGTGGGGTCCTGATGCTCAGTTGCAAGGGATGAAAAAATGCATCACCATTTTAGCCTTATAGCCAAACAAGTGATCATTATGGATGACTTTAATTTTCCAAACATTGATTGGGTAGATGAGAAATCTCATGATAAGAAAGAGGAATTTATTGAATTGTTGCAAGACACTTTCTCAAGTAGCATGTCAAAGAGTGTTGAATTTGCTCATAGCATTACAAGGGGTCTCTCTTAAGAATATGGCTATTTTACCACCAGTTGGTGACAGTCATCATGCTGTGCTTTCTTGGGAAGTATCTAATTGTATTGATGCTCCAATTAGAACAGGTTACATGTCGAACTACAAAGTTTGGAAATTATGATCAACTTAGGAGAATACTATCTTTGGTCTCGTGGTATCAGTTACTGAATGGGAAAAATGTCAGCAATGCATGGGAATCTTTTGAAAAAGTGCTTAAATGAGGCAGTATCTCAATGTATCCCTAGTGTTCAAAGAATAAATAGGTTGGGAGTGAAAGGGATGATGAAGATGATGTGGAAAGAATAAGAGTGAGAGGAGTTATGAAATCTATAAAACTCAGGCCAGAAAAAGTATTGTGCAAAAAACTAAATTGGATTATGAAAAGAAATTGGCCATGCAAGCTAAAGGCAACCCAAAAGAATTTTATCATATGCCGTAAGCAAAAGAAAGAATGAATGTGAAAGAATGGCTTTATTGAATGCAAATGGTACTCTAGTGTTGGAAACTAATGGCATTGTTCAATTAATGAGTACTCACTTTGCTATGATGTATCAACCAGGGGTATGTAACATGGTGCTCAGTGCTACTGCTACATTATATGAAGAGTTAGAGGTTCATGAAAATGAGGTTGAAGAGCTGTTGCATAACCTGGATAAGAATTTGTTAATAGGGACAGATGGAATATCAGCCCATGTGTTAAAGGAGTGTTTATCTGAATTGGCTAGGCCTTTCACATGTTTGTATAACTTAAGTCTCAGCTATCATACATTCCTATGGAAGGAATGTATGATAGTTCCATTTGTATGGAACATACAAATGGAACTGCAAAAACTGATGTGTTTAACTACCGACCTATCAGTATATCTGGTGTGGTAGTGAAGATTTTAGAGAAGTTGGTAAGAACTTGCATACAGAAATGGATAGACAAACGAGATATCTCTGCAAGGAGCAGTATGGGTTTACTAAAGGAAGGTCATGTTTTAGCAATTTGCTCATATTTTATGACAATATTATGGCTGAGTTGGATAAAGGGAATAGATACACTATGATAATGCTGGATTTTTCTAAGGCATTAGATAGGATACCACACAAAAGGCTGTTGCATAAACCGAAGAATATCGGAAAGGAATATAAACTCTTGACTTGGATCAGGGGATGGTTGACAGGTTTAAAAAAAGAAGTGGTATACAGTGGGTGTGAATCTGCCAGATTTAAGGTGACCAGTGGTGTTACCTCAGGGTTTAGTTCTTGGGCAATTATTGTTCAATCTATACATTAATGACATCAGGCAGGGTCTAACATAAGATGTGCAATTGTTTGCCGATGATGCGAAAATAGGCAGGGCAATCAGGGATGCTACTGATATTCAACTTACAAAATGATTTGAATAGGCTCGAAATTTGGGCAAATGAAAATGGCTGTCAGTTTAATGTTAGTAAGTGTAAAGTTATGCACTTTGGCATGATTAGATTTCCAGCAGCATATTATATTAGCAGGGTTATGCTACAAGAAACTGATGAGGCAATGGATCTTGGCATATTGGTGGATAGGAATTTGAAGTCTAAAGGTCACATAGCAAAAGTTGCATATACAACTCAGAGGATAATTGTGATGTTTAAGTGAACTTTGACATCTAAGGATTAGGAAGTCATTTTGCCTCTTTATAAGGCTTTGATAAGACCACACCTGGATTATTGTTTGCAGATTTGGTCTTCCAGATTCCAGGGGGGAGGGGATAAAGAAGTTGTGGAAAGGGTGCAAAGAAGAATTACAAAGATTGTATCCAGATTACGGAATTTAGATTATGAGAACAGATTCAGAGTATGTGGATTACAGACTGGTTAACAGAAGAAAGAGGAATGATATGACAGAGATCTATAAACGTTTGAATGGGTGTTATAGGATATCGTCTGAAATTTTTCATTATATGGAAGGTGGGGAGAGAACACTGGGGCATCCATGGAAGTTATGCTTGTTCACAGTCAAGAAAGGGATAAGAACTAGGTTTTTCTCTCACAGAACAGTGAGTGAGTGGAATTTTTGCCTTTAGGAGTAGTGAGTGCATCTAGTGTGAATGAATTTAAGGGAAGGTATGATAGCTGGTTTGTGTGATTTATAGCCTTCCTCAGCGAGTCCTTGACTCCCTGGAGGTCTTAGATGATGATGATAATAATAAAGCAGTGGGCCTGGACAGCATGTCTCCTCTTGTGCTACAAGAATGAACTGGCAGGGTTCAAAGGTAGTGGAAAGAGGGGTAAGATAGTTCTTTACATGAAGGTGGCTCCAAGACAGACGTAGCAAATTACAGACCAGTTACTATCTCTGGATTGGCATTTAAAGTATTGGAAAAGTTGGTTAAAAGTAACATTCGGGAATGGGTGGATAGAAATATATGATACTTTTATAGGGGGGACAGAATGGCTTTTTGAAAAGTAGGTCCTGTCTCAGTAATTTATTCATATTTTATAATACAGTGACAGCAGAATTGGATAAAGGAAATGGCTACACCATGATACTGCTGGACTTTTCAAAGGCATTTGACAGAATACTGCATGGAAAACTATTATAATATTTTGAAGCAAATGGATATGAGGGTTGCTGATAGACAGATATCAGGGGTGTATGGTGGAGTGGAATTGAGGTGAATGAGGATGACTAGTGAAGTGCTACTAGGACCATCACTCTAATTTGTACATTAATGATATAGCAGAAGATTTGAAGGGGAAACATTCAGTTGTTTGCCGATGATGCAAAACAAAGGACGACAACAGTTGATAAAGGTGATGTAGATATCTTATAAGAAGATTTAAATATGTTTGCAGTGTGGGCAAAGGACAATGGTTGTCAATTCATTGTTGTGAAATGTAAGGTTATATACTTTGGGATGAAAAGATTACGCATTTCGTATTATATTGATGGTACTAGTGTACAAGAAATTGATAGAATCTGGGGGTGATGGTGGATAGAGATTTGAAATTCAGAGGACATATTGCAAGAGTTGACAAAATTGCTCAGAGGATTACTTGGATGCTAAAGAACACACTGACAAGTAATGATAGGGAGATTATTATCCCTCTTTATAAGACTATGATTTGGCTACATGTTGACTACTGTGCACAGATTTGGTCACCTGTGTTTCTTGGAATTGGGAGATGGTGGAGAGGATTCAGAGACTAGTGACCAAACTGGTGACAGATTTGTGGAATTTTCCTTATGAGGATAGATTGAAGGTGTGGGTTATAGAGTTTAGCTTACAGGTGAGGAGAAGGGATATGATACAAACTAATAAGGTACTTAAAGAGATGCTATAAGATTGACACAGAAGAAATTTTTCAAGACGATGGGGAGGTTTAAGGGTGTGCAGACTAGGTTCTTTACTTGGAGGGTGGTGAATGAGTTTCCCAGAAGTGATTGTGATAGGTTTAAGATATATGCTTAGGTATTGTGTTAATGGATAGTGGGTCTCTCACTATGAATCTTTTGACTCTATGTAGTCAAAAGACTCATCATGGGATTTTCCTATAATACATAAGTAGATTGCTGACACATGACCTCTCTTTAGTAATCATGCTGACCACCACAGAAAATTCTGCTGGTATCAACTCAATTGTGGTATCTGGCTGTCACCGACCTCTGCATACACAGACTCTGAGCTTATCTGATAAATTGCATATTAAATATAATTCTCTCCTCCACAGTGGCTACCAGTCTACCATGTTCAATAGCCTACATCAGTGTTTCTCAACGTGGGACGTATGCCCCACAGGGGGGCAATTAGAAAATGTACATGTTTATATTATACTTTTTCAGAACTTGGCTGACTATTATGCTAGAAGGGGGGGGGGCATCAAAATCTTTGAGACGTTGAGGTGGGGCATGATCCAAAAAACGTTGAGAAACACTGGCCTACATCATCCTCCCATAGTCATTCCTCTACTAACCTCATATCAAAGGAACTCAGCTTTTTCTTGGTCTGAGTGGTTAATAGCTGCACATATTTCACTTTTGCCTTTTCTGCCAGCCTAGTCACTTTCCTAGCTTGTACTTTCTATTTGTATACTAAAAACATGGAGGCAGTATAAAGCTGAGAGTATTTACATCATTCCTGATTTAACCTCCTACTTTTTTGGAATACATTGAGACATTCATTGCTACTGTTAAATAGTTCTTCACCAGAGTCTAAGCACCCTCATCCCATCCTCTTGCTAAAAATCTCTTTAACTTTCATATAATCATCATTTTCGTAGTTTCACATATATCCTTTCTTCACAGTAATCCTCATCTAATAAAGCAAGGAATGGTTGAAAAATAAGTTTGTTTTTTTTTCCCCAGCCAAAATCTGAATTTCCCGGTTGTATAATATAGATACCATTCATATTTATAACGAGTAAATTTAAGTTTAAGGTGTTATGAAACACGCTATCAATATTAATCTTGACAGCGTGTTTTTTATTAACAGCATATGCAGCCTTAAAATATTATTATTATATGGGCATCTCCATGGAGTCCGAAGACTCATCACAAGAGACCCAATCTATCCACACATCTATCATACCTCTCCTTATTAACAGACAAAGCACTCATAAATGACTCTGGCAACCCATTCCAGTCATTCATGACTTTCTAAGCAAAAAATGTAGTCCTCACACCCCCTACTAACCACACCTTTATTCAACTTCCAGGGATGACCCTCCTCCCCCTTGTTCTTGTTCCCTCTAGCTAAGTGCCGATACATTTATCAATCCTGTAAAAACACTTTAAGTAACTTAAATGTTTCTATCATACCCTTTTTTTTCCCTATCAACCAACTTCTGCAATCCACACACACACACACACACACACACACACACACCCTCAATCTATTCTCATACGCAACATTCCACAGGCCACTCACCTCTGAATCCTCTCCACCACTTCCTCATCCCCAAGAAACTCTGTGGACCAGACTAGAGCACAGAAATCAAGATGTGTCCATATCAAGGTCTTATAAAGATGAATAATAATTTCCTTATCTCTACTTGTTAATGTGTTCTTCAATAGCCAAGCAATCTTATGGGCTACTTTGGCAATATGTTCTCTAAACTTTAACTTTACCACCATCCCAAAATCTCTAGTTTCATCTCTCTCCCTGGAGTAAAGTACCATCAATGTGATACATGGCTTGTGATCTATTTATCCTAAAATGTATAAACTTCACATTTTTTGATATTAAACTGACACTCATTAACTTTTGCACATGACTGCCTATTTGATTCTTCCTGCAAGCTCTCCACATTGCCTTGATTAACTATTAATTACCTAATTTTGCATCATCAGCAAACAATATTTCCTTTCAGGTTATTTCCCTATAATTTATGTACAAAATAAACAGCAATGGTCCCAGCACTGAATCTTGCAGTGCACCACTAGTCATCTGTTTTCATCTCGATTATGCCCCTCCATATCTCTTGATATCTGTCCAGCAGCCCACCCTCTTAGCCAGTTAACCAGTGTATATTCATTCCCATTTGTTCTCATTTGCATAACAGTTCCATGTAGTATTCTGTCAAATGCCTTTGCAAAATCATTGTGTAGCCATTTCCTTTATCCAATTCAGCTGTTATGCTATTACAAAAGTTAGTAAATTACTGAGACATGACTGCCCTCATACAATATCATACTTTTATCTACCCATTCTTGGATTGTTTTTTTTGACCAATTTTTCTAGTACTTTTATCACCGTACCTGAGATACTGATTGGTCTATAATTTGCTACTGCAGTCTTAGAACTTCCCTTATGCAAGCAATTATTTTGCTCTCTTTCCATTTCCTTGGAATTCTTCCAGAGCAAGACTTAAATTAAAGAGCCTAGTCAAAGTTATTGCCAGTTCCTTTGCACATTCTCACAAAACCCTAGCTGATAATCCCATCTAATCCACAGCTCTATTTACATTGAGATTCTGCAATATCCTGCAATATCCAATTCACTCACCTCTGTTCCCACATCAGTGTTTGTCACATAGGTTAAAGCAGTAACCTCACTAGGGTGATATATCTTTGTAAAGCAGTCACTCAGTAACTCGACTATTTTATCTTCTTCTGTCTCCTCATGACCACGAGTGATGACTCATTAGCATTAATCTTCCATGGTTATTCTTCCATTTATTTGCCACATAACAAAAGGTCTCTGGGATTTCTTTTGGCCTGTTCGGCTAAATTCTTCTCATAATTTGATTTTGCTTTCCTTGTCATGCTGGTGACCTTTCTTGCCCCAAGCCTTGTATTCATGAGTTTGCTGATCACTTTTCTCTTTATATACCCTCTACAGCATTTTCTTCTTCTGCAGCTTGTGCTTAATATTACTCATCCATCTAACTCTTGCTTGATCAACCTTCTTTAACCTAAGTATGTAATTTAATATTGCTTCCTCTGGATGACCTTTAACTATATCCCATGCACTACTAACATCCATACCCTGCAGTGTTTTATACCATGGCATAGATTTAAGCTTCTTCCTAATGACCTGTCTTTGTAGTTCCACATATACCCCTTCTTGACAGAATATTCCTCATGTTGTACAATCTCTCAAGTCAAGATTGCATGGCCATTTCACCAATCGAGGCAATGTGGTGGTTACCTTGGTTATGAATAGCACTTCTGATCCTATGACCAAGTTCAATACCCTCCCATCCCTAGTCTCCTGCCATCATATGTTGCCTTAAGTAATTATCTCTTAGTAAGTGTATAAATTCTCTTTCCTTCCTGCCATGTGATCTTTTTTTTTTCCCTTTCAGTCTATATCTCCATAGTTGAAGTCCCCCATAATAATTACTTGACCTATACTCATTGTACTAATTTGCCAATGCATGTCATCCAGATCATCTGTGGAACTCCCAGGCCAATAGCAACAACTATATATTTTGTTTTACTGGCCTTAATCTCACACCAGAGTGCTTCAAATGAGCAGCCATCTATATCCTATTCTTTTTGGCTGCAATTCATCTGCTATCATCAGCAGAACTCCTCCCCCCCCTTCCATCCTATCTTCCCTGAAAATACTTAATCCTTCACATTCAATCCCTGTATCTACATCATCTACTGTTAGCCAAGTCTCACTAATGCCTATAACTTTTGGCGAGATTACACTAACCAATGCCAGAAACTCCTCCCTCATGTTCCTGATACTTCTGGCATTAGTATATAGAAACTGCAGCATCCTTTAGTCACCCACCCACCTTTACTTCCTGAAATGACTACCCTATTCAATATTTTTTGCTTGATAGACTAGATTCCACACTTGGTCATTCTTACACTCACTTGCCTCATGGGTGCCTTCACACAAATTCACCTGCAACCACCCTAACGTTATGCTTAAGTTTTTCTGAATTTGCGCTTCAGCATGCTCGGTGAACAAAGCTCTCTCTAGACACCCAACACCAAAACTATTGAGATGCAGTCCAGCATTGTGCAAATTCTTCTTTCTGTCAAACACAGACCACAGATCAACAAATCCTACATCATTCCTTCTGCACAATCTACTTGTAGGCTACCAACGCCTTCCTTCTCAGTTCGCCTCTATCGTAGTGTGATAGGAGGCAATCTTCACCTTCTTGCTCTTCAGTTTTACCACTTCTAACAACTTCTTTACATCCTCCCTCATAGTATACTTCTTGCCTCTCAAATCATTTGTACCAACTAAGACAATCATTTCCTTTGACTTATCTTTTTAGCATCCGGATGGCTTGGCTAATTTCGTGAATTTTTCCACCCATGAAACAGGATTTTGTCACACTTTCATTAAGTGCTCCTCTGATCATTGAGTCTACGTATATAATTTTCTCCTTAACTTGTTTTTCTTGTTTGTTCGGTCAGTCTATTATTCCTTCGGATCACCTGCTTATTTTGCTTTTCAGCCTGCTAATCTTTTGCCACTTCTGCAATTTTTCAGTATCGTGCTTTGTCCTATGAAGGATAACATTTAAGCACGCTATTTCTTTATTGATGTCCATTTTGTTCTCCTTTATTTCCACAGCCACACATTCATCATTAATAGCATAATTTTCAATATTACCGTCGGTATTTGCTGCGTTTTAGTCACCTAACACTCACTTTTGAAACACTTGATACATTCTCTCTCTCCAGTTTCAATTTCATTCTATATATTCTTTAATTTTCTCGACGAATACATTTCACACACACTGCACTGAATAAAATCCGGCAAATTCAACTTGCTGGATGTGGTCTTTGCTGCCATTGTTCATTGCATTGGTGCCATGCCAACAATATTATTATTATTATTATTATTACGGGCGACTCCAAGGAGTCCTTAGACTCATCAAGGGAGGCCCTAAACATAATGTCCATCACAACTATTCGACATTCACAGTATCTATCATACCTTGCCTTGAACCCATTCACTGTCATAGCACCCACAACAGACTCTGGCAGCTTATTCCACTCATTTACCACTCTAAAAGTAAAGAACCCAGCTCTAACACCCTTGCTAACCACACTCTTCCCCAGCTCCCATGGATGTCCCCTAGTCCCCCACCATCAGTCCTGTTCTCAAAAATATCCTCTGAATTAATCCTATAGAAACCCTTCAGCAATTTGAATCAAGGGGAGATATGATTGAGACATTCATGAATATGAATGTCTCAATCATATCTCCCCTTGAAAGCCTATCAACCAATTTCTGCAACCCAGAAATCTTCAACCTGTTTTCATAAGGTTCATTCCATAGACCTGCTATCATCTTGGTCACTCATCTCTGGATCCTCTCAACCTCCTCCCCATCAAGAAGAAACCTAGGTGACCATATCTGGGCACAGTAATCAAGATGGGGTCTTATCAAGGCTCGATACAGAGGAACAATAACTGCGTATCTCTGTTCGTCAAAGTATTCTTCAGCATCCAAGTGATTTGATGAGCTGATTTAGCCACTTTTGCGATGTGCCCCCTAAACTTCAACTACCTATCCACCAACACTCCCAAGTCCCTGGCCTCATCAATCTCCTGGAGTACAGTTCCACCAATGTGATATACTGCTGCTAATCTTTTCACCCCAAAATGCATAACCTTACATTTTGCCACATTAAATTGACATCCATTCTCCTTAGCCCATACCTCCAATCTATCCAAATCATCCTGCAAAATTTTGACATCTTCTGCATTCACTATTGCCCTACCCAACTTAGCATCATCAGCGAACAAATGAACCGTTCCTCTCAGATCCTTCCCTATGTCGTTAATGAACAAATTAAACACCAGTGGTCCAAGAACAGAACCCTGCGGCACACCACTAGTCACAGGCCGTCTTTTGGACTCTACTCCTGAGTAAACTACTCTCTGGTATCTCTCTTCATCAACCACCCTCCTATCCATCTCACGAACCCTATATCCATTCCCATATGTTGCAGTTTATGGATTAGACTTCCATGTGGTATCCTGTCAAAGGCCTTAGCCAGGTCCAGCAGTATCACTGTACATCTGTTACCTTTATCCAGTTTAGCCGTCACTGTGTTATAAAACCTGAGCAAGTTTCTGAGGCATGATCCACCTGTCACAAAACCATGCTGTCCCCCATACAGTATCTTATTTTCATCAATCTATTCCTGTATTTTACCCTTGACCACTTTCTCTAAGACCTTGACAATGACTCCTGATATGCTGATCGGTCGGTAATTTGCAACAGTAGTCTTGGATCATCCTTTATGCAGTGGAACTATTTTCCCCTCTTTCCACCACTTTGGGACTAAACCAGACCTGAGACTCAGATTAAACAATAAGGTCAAGGGCACTGACAATGCTTTAGCCGCGTCACGCAAGATCCGTGCAGATATATATACCATCCAATCCCACAGATGTATTCACATTAAGGTTCTGTAATAGACTATTCACTTCCACTTCATTCACCACAATTCCCATATAAACTAATGGTTCCTTCAACGTCACCACCTAGATGATATACTCTTGCAAAGGGCTCACTCAGTAATTCCTCTATATCGACTGATTCAGTGACCTCCCTACCATCGGCTTTCCTTAAAATCATTCTGCCATGTACAGTTTTTCTTTTACTAGCAGCATATTGAAAGAACTGTTTGGTTCTCTTTAGCTTGCATGGCTAATTTCCTTTCATAATCCGTTTTTACCTTTCTCACGACACTCGTACCCTTCTGGACTGCACTTTATACCGTTCATGTGCCTGCAGGTCACCTTTCTCCTTAAATTCCTTCCACAGTTGTTTCTTTTTTTTGCAACTCAAGTTTAATGGTGTTATTCATCCTTTAACCCCTACTTGATTTACTATTCGGACTCTAGGTATACAGTCTGCCATAACCTCCTGCAAATGGTCCTTGACCACTTCCCATGCCCTATCAACATCCAGCCCTTGCAGTTTTACATGCCATGGCACTGAACCAAGCAATCTCGTAAACTTGTCATACTTGCCAGCATGGTAATTCCACACATACCCTGTCTTAACCGAAAATTTCTCACATTTAGCCATCTCCCAGGTCAAGACCCAATGATCACTCTCACCAATAGGTGGCAGCATGGTCATATTCATTACAGTCAAATTCTCAGTTGCTATTACTAGGTCAAGCGCCCTTGAACCCCTAGTATTTTCCATTACATGCTGTCTCAGATAGTTATCTCTCAGTAACTGAATAAAATCCAGTTCTTTCCTCCCATGTGTCCTCTCCTCCTTCCAATCAATGTTACTATAGTTGAAATCCTCCATAATAATTACCCTCTTTCCACTCATTTCACCAATTTGCCTATGTATACTATCTCCACCATCTATTCCATCACCTGATCTATTGCAGCACCCATCTGTACATTTTGTTCTGTTAGTCTCAATCTCACACCAAATAGCCTCAAATGAGCTCCTTTCACTATCCTGCAATACAAGTTCTATTCTCCTTGGTTGCAGTTCATCAGCTATCATCAATAACACTCCCCCCCCCCCATTTTATTCTCTCTGAACCCTCCTGAACACATTATACCCTACACATTCTATCCCAGTAACTATATCATCTTCTGTCAGCCATGTTTATCTAATGTCAATAACCTGTCGCCAGGAAGAGCCAACCAAGGCCAAAAATTCTTCCTTCTTGTTCCTAATACTCCTGGCATTAGTATACATGAAATGCAGAGGTCCCTTTGTCCCACCCCTATCCTGATGCGTTATACTAACTATCCCATTCTGATTTCTTGTCCTTCGTACTGGCTCGGGCACATTATAAACATTCTTACACTCAACTGCCTCACTGATGTCTGCATATCCACTCCCTCCCCTCCTTAATAGTTCTAGTTTCCCTGATTTTGCACATCCACTCTCACTTAACTCAGCAACACTTTTTCTAGTCTTCGCACACCAAATCCATTCAAATATAAGCCATCCATCTTGTACAAATCCTTTCGCCCATCAAACTCACTCCACACCACACTGTCTGCATAACCTGCGCATAAAGTCATTTGCGATTATGGCCCTCCTAAACTGTTCTCTGTCATACTGTGGCAACAGACTCACTAACTCTGCACTCTTTTCTTTTGCTACCTCTAATAATTCCTTCACATCCTCTCTCATATCAAATTTATCTCCTTTCAAATCATTCGTTCCCGCTACGACTATCATTCTTTCACCCTCAGCTTCTGCGCACTAATACTCTCACTTACATCCTTAATTTTTGCACCCGGTAAGTACGATTTAGTCAAATTCTCATGTATCACACCTCTTACTAACGAGCAGAGCCGCCCTTTCCCCCTTATTTTTCGTAATGTTTATACCAACTTTGTCGCCCCTTGCAAATGTACATCTTGCACCGTCGGTAGAGCCGGCCCTGCTAACGAGTCACCGTACAACAGTCTTTCCTTCATTTTTGAAACACTCCCATTCATACGCTTATTATTCCTTTCGTATACTTGTTTATTTCTGTTCGCCAGGGCACTCGGGAAAGAGTTTTGCAGTCTCTCCAACTGCCGCTTCGCCCTATGTATTACTCTGCATAACCGTGCGATCTCACTCATTACAGCTAATTTCTCATTTTTTTCATCATTCAAACCATTTTCTCTCTCTGTATAAATACTTCCATTCTCTCTTTCATCACCGCTCTCATTGCTATCTTGTACAACATCACAATTTACTATCAAACCACTATTTCCTCTCACATTCTGGCTTTCTTCTACAACTATTTCACGACCTGACCCACACTTCAATTCCTCACTTTCCTTACACTTTCGGCACAGTTTCCCACCACCATTATCATTATCTGTCCAAACTCCAGCCTCTTTCGGGAATGCATACATTATCACAATTAAAATGTTATAAATTCATTAAATACTCTAAAAACACGAAAATCTACATTAATACACTAATTTTCTAATGGGAAAAAAAAAAATCACCAATTTTACACGACCAGAACAGAAATATTAGATATTAATCCAGTGAAATAACTTAATATAGCTAAACAGCAATTTTTGAATAAAATTTCGAAGGCCGTTATTCTTTTTTCTTTTCGACATGTGTGATCGATTTGCTGAATTGACTAGTTTGCTTAGTGGTGAAACTTAGGTTAGGATGATCGCCTACCTTGCCCTATCACCTTTTCCATTTCTCTTGGCAGCACTAAAGGATTAAACACAGCGACAAAAATATAATAAAAGAATTATAATTTTACGCGACTTCAAAGGTAGTGTCTTTTTGCATCAATGGCTTATCTCTCCAAAACCATTGATGGCGCATTGTGACATTTGCCCAAAACAAATTCGTCATACGTTTGACACAACTGAATAGTTATTATTCCTGACACCTCCAAGGAGTCCGAAGACTCATCGCGGGAAGACACACCTACAACTGTCTCAACCACTACATCGAACCTCTACTACGAATCATCTCCATCAAAGCCATCTACCGCCCACCTCCACTACCATCACAACTGGTATTCTATGTCTGTAAATTGCGTGTGTTCTGAAGGGTTTCCTCCATCCAGCCTTTTTTGGGAATATAATGGCGTTTCGTAATTATAATGTGATTTATAATTACGATCGCGCACTAAAACACGTTTTGCATTGTTGTAATGTACAGAAAATTATACCTTACGTTTTCTTAGAGTGCACTGTAAACGCAAAATGTCACCAGTTTTGTGTTCTATAATTTCAAAATTTCCTTCAATAAATTCAGTGTATCTGAATAACTTATCCCCTTCCCTACCCCATAAAAATCTCAATTTAGTAACAAATATCTTCATTGTAAGCCGTGTAAACCAACAATCCATCCATCTTCAAGGCCTGCCTTTCCTAATTGGGTTGTGGGGGATGCAGCTGCAAGAGGGACTTCCAATGGTCACGATCCTCCACCACCAAGGAGGATCTGGTGGGACTCCCAGACATGTCCATGTCCACCCAAGGTTTTGGATATAATCCATCCAGCGAGTCCTTGGCCTTCCGCGTGGCCTCCCACTCTCTGGCTTGGCAAAGGAAATTCAAATTGTCAACTTCGTCTCTCGATGTTTGCAGTAATTACACTTTTCTTTTTTTTCTCTCTCGTTTTTTCTCGAATTTAAGTATTGTCAGTGAAATCCAGTTTTTCAAGAATGCAGATAGCTTAGCCATCATCTAACCGTTTAGCACATGGCATAAAAATTATACATTCATATTCATAGAACCTGCAGTAACCATGGTTTTTTGGTAATTAAATTTAAATACCTATTTGAAAAGGGATAACACAATAATTGCCTTAAATAATGAAGATAATATAACATTTTTATTTTTGATTAATATTTGATTAATTCCCTGTTGAATGGCTCTTTTTAGAACAAGATGACAAAAAATGGCAAATTTGCAAATATTTCAAAATGGAGTGGACAGTGATATTTTCACAGGGAAAGCAAATATTGTATCAAAATTTTGTTCAACTACACAGTTTCGCAAACATTCAAAGCTAAAAATTCACTTTGTGCTGTTTAATACTTCGTGAGGTCTTGCCTTTATTACAGCCTGCCATCGGCGAAGCGTTGAAAATCAATTTCCTGATGGACGCAACTGTTAATTCATGGTTCCATACCCTTATGACTTCCTGGGACTCCTAAAGTGTTTTCGGCTTCTTGTGTATTTCAGTCTCCATTTCATACCACAAATTCTCAATGGGGTTGAGATCTGGGCTGTTTCCTGGCCACGGTATTCGCTGAGTCGAGTGTTCATTGAGCCATTATTAACCTGCAACAAAAACTAAAGCTTTAAGTAAACCCAATTCGTATGGTACATTTTAAGGTTATAACAGCATTATTTACACTTTGTCCCTATGGCAAGGGACAGTCATCCTGAAAAATGCAGTTCGTCGTTGCGATAAAGTGCTCTCTGATAGTAGACAGCAGTTCTAAAATTTTCTGGTACACTTGTGCATTCACTGAACCTTTTGTGAAATGATGCAAGCGATCAACACCATGATACAATATGCATCCCTAGATCATCTGACTGGCTGAGAATTTGACTTGACACCAGGCCAGTAGGGTTGAATTTTTCCTCTAATCGTTTTCGAACTGTCTGCCGTACGTCCTGCAGGATAAAATTTTTGTCGTCAGGAAAAAAAAAAAACACTTTTCCACTGACCAGGGGTCCATTTGGCCACACCAATTTAACCGAGCCAATCTTTTTTTTTGGGGGGGGGGGGGTAATAAGGGCTTATTTTTCGAGCTCCTGGCTATCATTCCCTGTTGAATGACTCTTCTGACAGTTACAGAGCTTGGCACAATTCCCGTTTGTTCTTCCCAGTCTCATTTCAGTTCTCCGCTCTACCCACGGCGATTTTTGATGCATAGCCGCTTTAGAATTCGATCTTGGCATGGTGTAGACCAGCGCTTCCCAAACTGTGGGCCCCAAGTTTTGTTGAGGGGGCCGTGAAATAATGAAAACAAATTTAAAATGTTTTAAGACTAATTAGTTATTTTTTTTCTTAAAAGAAACGTATTTAATTTCTGTTATTTCTTTTTTGTTATTTTTTATACTTTTGTGAAATGATGCAAGCGATCAACACCATGATACAATATGCATCCCTAGATCATCTGACTGGCTGAGAATTTGACTTGACACCAGGCAGTAGGGTTGAATTTTTCCTCTAATCGTTTTCGAACTGTCTGCCGTACGTCCTGCAGGATAAAATTTTTGTCGTCAGGAAAAAAAAAAAACACTTTTCCACTGACCAGGGGTCCATTTGGCCACACCAATTTAACCGAGCCAATCTTTTTTTTGGGGGGGGGGGGGTAATAAGGGCTTATTTTTCGAGCTCCTGGCTATCATTCCCTGTTGAATGACTCTTCTGACAGTTACAGAGCTTGGCACAATTCCCGTTTGTTCTTCCCAGTCTCATTTCAGTTCTCCGCTCTACCCACGGCGATTTTTGATGCATAGCCGCTTTAGAATTCGATCTTGGCATGGTGTAGACCAGCGCTTCCCAAACTGTGGGCCCCGTCCCCCTTGGGGGCCGCAAGTTTTGTTGAGGGGGCCGTGAAATAATGAAAACAAATTTAAAATGTTTTAAGACTAATTAGTTATTTTTTTTCTTAAAAGAAACGTATTTAATTTCTGTTATTTCTTTTTTGTTATTTTTTATATTAATGGAAAAAATCACACATTGGTGTTGGTTCACAAATTTTGCTTCCTGCGTATTTCGGCGCTTAATGAATATTAGTAAATATATGCTTATTCATGCAAGTTTCATTTGAAAGGTATTGATAAGAAGCACAAAAAAGCTTACAAACGCAAACTCTTGAATATAAAGACAATAAGTATTATAATAATATATGTCTGTATTACGATTTTTTTTTCGATGGGGGGGGGGGGGAGCGTGAAATATTTTAATTTTTCCAAAGAGGGCCTTTACATCCATAAATTTGGGAAGCACTGGTGTAGACAGTGGTTTTCTTCCTGTCCCCTTCTTCCTTTCAATCAGATCGTGTTTCCTTCACTTTCGACAGCAGCCGTACCGCAGCAGATTGGCTATAGCAGTGCTTCCTAAACTTATGGATGTAAAGGCCCCTTTGGAGAAATTAAAATATTTCACGGCCCCATCCCCATCGGAAAAAAATCGTAATACAGACATATATTTTTTTATTTATTGTATTTATATTCACGATTTCGCGTTTGTAAGCTTTTTTGTGCTTTTCTTATCAATACCTTTTGAAATGAAACTTATACGAATAAGCATATATTTACTAATATTCATTAAGCGCCGAAATACGCAGGAAGCAAAATTTGTGAACGTTGGTTCACCAATGTGTGATTTTTTTTCCATTAAAATATATAAAAAAAAAAAAAAAGAAATAATAAAAATTAGATATGTTTTCTTTTAAGATAAAAAAAAAGAAGTACTTAGTCTTAAAACATTTTAAATTTGTTTTCATTATTTCACGGCCCACAGTTTGGGAAGCGCTGCACTACAGGACACCCGTTTAGCTATTTCACTAGAGGAATAGCCTTCTCTATTCAAAACTTGAATCACACTTTTTCTTCGAGGTGTTAACTGCATGTAACTAGCCATAGCGAGCTCAGCACGAAAATGTGAAAACGAGCTCTTGCTGCTTATTTATAACATAAATTCTGACGCAGCAGCACCAACTATTACATTATACAGAAACCTGTTGGAATGATAGATGATGCAGTATAATGAAATATCTAATGATAAATCAATGATGAAAATGACCATTTAACTACTAAAAACTATATGTATATAAGGTGGTGCGGTTTCTATGAACATGAGTGTGTATATATTCCATATTTTCAACTTAGCAGAATCACGAAAGCCGCTATAAATGTTATCAGGTGTAATTTTCTTTAATTTGATTTTGAAGTAGAATTTTCTTAAGAGTAAAAAAGAAAACATTTTAAAGTAATATCAAAATCTTTAAAGTAAAAAAGTAAAATTTAATTTATAGTCTTCAATAGTGTGTGTGTGTTGTACACCCTCTTTTTTTAAAAAAGGAATCCATATTTGGATGCACTTATCTCATTCCGTTCGCAGTATGTTTGATAAAGTTGCATTTTCTAGTTTCATATCTGCACTGTATATTATTAGCGATGGCCACTCATCTTTAACTTATATTCTCCTTTTCCCAAAGTTCTGAGTACAATGATCATTTCGGCATTTTTATTACATTCATAGAATACATAAGTAAACACTTCAGTTAGTTAAATTTAA
This sequence comes from Typopeltis vanoorti, assembly GCF_054136105.1. NCBI lineage: Eukaryota > Metazoa > Arthropoda > Arachnida > Uropygi > Thelyphonidae > Typopeltis > Typopeltis vanoorti. Next base: position 70,577,857 of record NC_143559.1, read on the forward strand.
CGTTTAATGTCAATCAGGAGTAATTACATTGCGAATTATGAACCTATCAGTTGGATATAGCGTGCTCTTTCAGGAAACACTTACCTATGCACCAATTTCAAATGCTAGTCAGTAAAAATTTTAGTAGATAATTTCAAGCAAACTTGAAGTTATGAGTGTGTTTATGATGTTATCTAGCCGAATAATTCAGCTTTCTGAACATTAAATTTTTCCTCATGCTGAGAAGCTGAAGAACGTTGTTTTAATATCCAGAAAGTTGGATTTTATGACTAAAAGAATCCTAGTGACCACACTTGCTTTATTTCATTTTTTTGCCCGTCAAGTTCTGAAATCAATACGAAACATTTTTTTATGTATTTTGTTTTTTATGTATTATGTTGATAACACAGTCCAACACAATTTTTGCTGACTTTTAAATGAGACTTGTTTTTTACTAATTTGGGTGCGCTGATTTCAAATATCAAACCCATTTTTCTCTATCACGTCAGATTTTTCCTCTATGGCATTTTCTTTTTGCTAATTTGTAAGTTTTTGATAGTTTTAAGGAGGCATTACTATTTAGAGGATCAAAAAAAATCGATTTTTTAATATCATTTTCTGAAAGTATGTACTTTTAAAAATCTGTTCCTAACTTTTTATCAAGAAATTCGAAAAATTCCCGAAGATATAGCCTATTATTCAAAGCGGTGCGCAGATCAGAATCGGAGCGCTCACCGCTCTCGCTTGTTAGTAAACGAATAAATGCGTAAGAACCTGCAACAGCACGTACTGGCGCTTTGAATGCGAGAGAGACCGATAATTAGATACATAACTACTTAACAATATTCATTAAAAATTACAAGAATATTTATAAAAAAATAACAATTTTACTTGCACATGAATTTCAGGGAATAAATTTTTGTTTGTAGCAATTTCTGATGTGTGTTCTGTTTTGGCAATCCCTTTGAATACTCCAACAGTAGTCGGCCATCATGTGAGAATCCCATCTTCCTTGGTACCGATCTTCCATAGTTTTTAAGTCTTGATGAAAACTTTCAACTTGTTCATCGCTTACAACACCTAAATTCTCGGGAAATCTATCAAGATGACTGTATAGGAAATGAAGCTTTATGCTCATTTTGCAACCTAGGGGCTGGAAATTTTCAAGCATTGTTTCCACTAGATCTTTGTAACTGCACGCTTTTTTGTTTCCAAGAAAATTATTCGCAACCATCGTAAATGAAGTCCAGGCCTCTTTCTCAATTTCGTTCATAGAGTTGATGAAATTTGGGTCTCTCATTAAAGTTCTAATTTGCGGTCCATCAAATACACCGTCTTTAATTTTTTCATAACTAAGTGGAAATTTTTCACATGTGTATTGGAACAGTCACCATGTAAATCTAAAGCTTTAACATACTGCTTCATAAGATCTAGTTTGATGTGTAGAGGTGGAAAAATGATTTTTTCTATGTCGATTAAAGGTTGATTTATAACATTCTGTTCTCCAACATTTAGGGATATTCTAAGAGGCCAATGTTTCTGACTCCAGTGTTGGTTTCTAGCTCGACTATCCCAGAAGCATAGAAAACACGGAAACTTTGTATATCCTCTTTGAAAGCCAAGTAAAAAGTTCACCATTTTAAGATCCACACAGATGATCCAATTATACGGCCTGTATATTTTAATAACTTCAGAACCTTTTTAATGTCCTCATATGTTTCCTTTAAGTGGACTGAATAGCCAATAGGAATTGAGCCATATACATTCCCATTGTGTAGTAAGACACACTTGAGACTTCTGCTTGAACTGTCAATAAATAAACGCCACTCATTTGGATGATCTTGTACAACACTCATTTCAGTTACTAAACCTGACACGTTGTTACGGTAAACAAACCCACACTCGTGTTTAAAATATTCTACAAGATTACTTTCCCTGCTACGATAAAAAGTTATCTTCGTATCTTGCTCCAGTAAGTTTTTTTCATTTAATCTTGAAGTTAACAATTCCGATGATTCCTTTGATAGGCCCAAATCTCTTACTAAGTCATTCAATTCCGCTTGAGTAAAACATTGCGGTCCAGAACTAGAAATTAAATTTTCATTGTCTAAATCAACATCCGGGTCTTGCTCCTCAAGAACATCTGGCATATCCCGATCATGCTCGTTCTCAAGTAAAGGAAGTCCTTTATAAATTGGCACGGCTATTTCATTGGAATGAGCAACTGGCCGAATTGCTGAGTCGAGATTTGGATACACAATTTTTTTTCTTATTCTTATTATAACCAGAAGTCTGAACTAAACAAAAATAGAAATCATCTACGTGATTTTTCGGTTCATGCCAAATCATTGGAATGCTAAAAGCTAATTTTTGGCGTTTTCCCTTGCTCCACTGTCGTAAATTTTCTACACATGACTTACACACTTTATTTGGAGCCCATGACTTGTCCTGATCTGCAATTTTTAAGTCAAAGTATGCAAATTATACTTTCTTAACAAAATCAGTGATATTTGTCCTTTGACTGGGAACAGTAAAGCTGCCACAAATGTAGCAGAAGGAATCTACACTGTTAACACAATTTCGAGTAGTAGACATGATGTATTTTCTTCACTGCCGACTAACATGCAATTAACAAGACAAAAAAAAAACCCAGAGACTTTATTGAAACGTTATAAGCGCTCATCATACTTTCACGATCGATTAACGATTGACTGATTTCGATCGTTCTTGTCCGCTATGACGCATATAGCATTCATTTGTTTTAGGCAGTTGTCATCGCCTACTTTTCATCACCTAAATGTATTAGGTCGGTTATCGGCCTCTCTCGCATTCAAAGCGCCGGTACTTGCCGTTGCAGGTTCTTACGCATTTATTCGTTTACTAACAAGCGAGAGCGGTAAGCGCTCCGATTCTGATCTGCGCACCGCTTTGAATAATAGGCTATATCTTCGGGAATTTTTCGAATTTCTTGCTAAAAAGTTAGGAACAGATTTTTAAAAGTACATACTTTCAGAAAATAATATTAAAAAATCGATTTTTTTTGATCCTCTAAATAGTACTGCCTCCTGAAAACTATCAAAAACTTACAAATTAGCAAAAAAGAAAATGCCATAGAGGAAAAACCTGACGTGATAGAGAAAAATGGGTTTGATATTTGAAATCAGCGCACCCAAATTAGTAAAAAACAAGTGTCAGATCATAATCAGCAGAAAAAAACTTTTTTTTTTTGTTGGCCAGTGTAATTTATACACAGTGAATTTGACTTGAGCGAACTTGCTTTAAATCTTTTTATGATATTTCTTTAAGTCATCTTAAATATGGTTGAAGGTCAATGAAATAGTAACGAAACTGGTAGAATTCACAAATTTTGGAAAAGAGATTTAATTATATGCCTTTTACATAAATTGGACATTAAAATCTTGTGGGAAAATGATAAGATTGCTCAATTGATGTAACTCCGTACTGGGATTCTGCTCTTTAGGGAATAATTTTATTATTATAACGATGTCTCCATGGAGGCAGAAGACACATCGCTGGAGACCCTACATTGCCATATTAACCATTATTCTGACAATATTATTATATTATGACGGACTAACCATTTTGTGTGTGATAATACACGGACTGACAGGAACAGAGTTTTGGGGGGCGGGGAATCAAAAGTTGCAAGAGTTAAATTAAGCTTTGCTCTTGAAAGACGATTAAAAAAAAAACTGTCTCCTTAATAATAATAACAAAAAAAAACTTTTTTTTTTATTGGTAAAGCGACAATTCGATTTTGACAAATTTGCTAAAATTTCATGAAATCGCGAGAGAATAGATTCGAGAAATGGCTATGGTTCTGATTTTGGTTTAGATTTCAGAATTCCTTTGATAACTTTCCTAAGTATGATCCTTCGTGATTATTTAGTGAGATGGATAAGAAATAAGTTGTCAGGATTGACGGCGAAGTAGTGTTTAAAAGAGGCTATCCGGGAGATAGGAGTAAAGTGTCTAATGGTTTGGCTTTTGCGTCCTCATTCTGTATGATTTATATTAAGAGTAATATCTGACTCTTTGCTAGTGACGTGAAATTGTTAGTAAATTGTAGACATGAAAATGGGGATTAAAATTTGATGTGGAAAAATGTGTTATGCGATTTGGTTGCAAGATAGTTTTAGATGGTTTTATATAAATTAAATGAAAAGGTGTTAGAAAAGAATTTGGTAATAGACAGTTTTTGCTAATGGCTGTGATGCAATTTATTTAGATTTTAGCAAAACTTTTCATATCCATATATCATTTCAAAGCGCTGCTGATTAAAATGATGGGCATTTACGATTATATCAACGCTAGCCTAGTTGGCCACCTGGTCAACTCAGGTTTATTGGATACATGGAGAGGATCCCAGGCGAGTGATCAAATTGTGACAGGTTTATGGAATTGGTCCTTTTTAGAATGGATTTAAGATTTGCAAGTTACAAAAGTTGGTTGAAAAAGTGAAAAAATGGCAGCGTGATAGACACGCGTAAGTTATTTAAAGGGTTTTTATAGGATTGATGCAGAAGTAATTTTTCAGTATGTACTTGCTAGTGTAAGGAGAACCAGAAGCTATCCCTGAAATTTAAGTAATTATTTTACGCTGCATTTCCAACAGCCATGGCTTCTCACATCTCCAAAGACGTTTAAGGTATTTTACCAAAACAAGCATACATAATTGAAATGACCCGAACGATACAAGCCCAAACTTTTCGTATTGCATAGTCGCATCCATTTTCACAATCAGAGAAATGTCCCATTAATTAGTAAAATAGTGGATGTAAGAATGATTTAATAATTGCCATTTTGCCACGTGTTTTTTAAACGACCCTATTAAAAATACTGTATTTGTTCATATAATTTACAATTCCCCGATATATATATATATATATATACACACACATGTGTGTGTGTGTGTCTGTGTGTGTTAAAGATGGCAAACTATTTTAAACCTGGTTTTACTCCATTTCCCAAGTAAGCAAACAGACAAATAAGTGAAGTTTGCGTCTGCATGTCGTGCAAGTCTAAGTGACCCGCAAAGTAGTGCAACCCGTGGTAAAGGTGGAATAAGCTCTGATCACTATTCTTAATGTTTACCCTTAATGCAAAGCCCATCTCCTTGAGGAGATGTATGATGCTATGCAGTAAAGGCAACGGGCCACTACCCAGACCGGTTTCGACCTTTATTGAGGTCTCATCGGTGGGAGCCAGGCTTAGAAATACCAAGGTTAAGTAATACAGAGCTTATAAGTATTTTACCAAAACAAGTTACCATAAGGTGCTTTGACCTTTATTCCACCTTTACCACGAGTTGCCTAGACTTGCACTACTTTGCGGATCACCTAGACTTGCAATACGTGCAGGCGCAAACTTGACTTATTTGTCTGTTTGCTTACTTGGGAAAGAGAGTAAAACCAGGTTTAAAATAGCTTGGCATCTTTAACATATATTATACCCAAGGTAAAAAACTTTGTTCATCTATCTCTCATCCTGAGATTTTTATTTAATAAGGTCAAAGCATCTTATGGTAACTTGTTTTGGTAAAATACTTATAAGCTCTGTATTACTTAACCTTGGTATTTCTAAGCCTGGCTCCCACCGATGAGACCTCAGTAAAGGTCGAAACCGGTCTGGGTAGTTGGCCCCTTGCCTTTAATGCATAGCATCATACATCTCCTCAAGGAGATGGGCTTTGCATTAAGTTAATATTAAGAATAATGATCAGAGTTTATTCCACCTTTACCATGAGTTGCCTAGACTTGCAATACATGCAAGCGCAAATTTATTTGTCTGTTTGCTTACTTGGGAAATGGAGTAAAACCAGGTTTTAAAATAGCTTGGCATCTTTAACATATATTATACCCAAGGTAAAAAAACTTTCTCTCTCTCTCTCTCTCTCTATATATATATATATATATATATATAGAGAGAGAGAGAGAGAGTAAAAACCATAGAGATATATAGAGAGTAAAATATATATAGAGAGTAAAAACCAGGTTTAAAATTACTTGGTATCTTTAACATATATATATATATATATATATATATGAGTTCAGCGGGTTCTTAAAAAGCTTAAAGATCAACTGTTTTTTTTTGTGTGCGCGTATAGGGGGGGGGGGGGCTTAGTATATAATTTGTGAGCTTAGTATAGCATACTAAGCTCACAAATTATATTAAATTTATTTTATAATATTTTGGTAAGCAGTGAGTTAGTATGGCCATTTGCTTGAGATGTTTTATTTATTCTATTACTAAATAAAATAAATTTACTAAAATTTATTTTAAAATTTAAATTAGCCATTTACTAAAATAAAGAACCCTTTTTAATTAAAAGAAACACACGTATTAACCATAGTGAAAATTATTTAATCGCAAATATTTCATCCCAAGTATCTTAGGACATCATCAGTACAGTAGTTTAAACAATAATAGGAACAACATACAGTTAGGGTCGCATGATTACAATAGAATCTCATTAAACGAGCGTGACGTGTTACAGAAGTAAAAAAATAATAATAAAAATAAATATTTTAAATATTTTGTAAAATAATTCCATGCTCATGCAAATTGTCTTACTTGGGACAGACAGGTAGGTCTGTTCAGAAACGCATCTCGGAACATCAAGACCACATTCGTCTTTTTTGCCACTTTCATCCCGAACATGAATTACAACTGTTTCTAGATAAAATTAACCTTCTTCATCATCGCATCAACTGTACGTTAGAAAAAGAATCTCCACAGGGTATCTCCTTTTTGGATTTACACATTCAAAGAAAAGAAGACGGTTCCATCGGCACGTCTTTCGCAAGCCTACATTCTCAGGTCGCTACATTCACAATTCTTCCGCTCATCATCCATCTCAGAAATCTGGCATTATTAAATCACTAGTTTCCAGAGCACACAAATTCTGTTCCTCTGAAGAATCTCTAAACCAAGCATTAGAAGTAATCAAAAATACAGCCATCCTAAATGGATATAATCCTAAAACAACTCAAAAAATCATCAGTCACTTTCCCACACATATCAAACCAGACAAGAAGTCCATAGGATTCCCATACTTTACGTCAAAGGCATCTCCGAACGTCTTTCTAAAATTATGAAGAAATACCCTTTTGCCACTACTTATTACTAGTGGCAAAAGGGTATTTACAAACCTATAACCAAATTTACAAACTTACAAACCTATCAACCAAATTTACAACTTGTTACCTTCTCCTAAGGACAAACTCTCGCCTTTGATGTTGCCTGGCGTTTATGAGATTCCATGCTCATGCAAATTGTCTTACTTTGGACAGACAGGTAGGTCTGTTCAGAAACGCATCTCGGAACATCAAGACCACATTCGTCTTTTTAAACCGCGGAAATTTGGCCTCTCTTAACACAGAATTGAAAATCCAAGCCATAGGATCCATTGGGAAAAGTCTAAACTTTTACATAGATCTTTATATAAACATGAACGTTTATATAAAGAAAGTGCTGAAGCCCCTACTACACCGACCAAATTTAAACCTCAACGACGTTCTTACTATTCCTAAAGTATGGGAAAATTGTCATACAAAATTGTGTAAAATAAATATATATATATATACAGGGTGTTCGGGATAAATTTGACATATTTATAATTAATTATATTTTTCCGTAAGTTACATGTATTAACACACACTTCTCTTCATTTAAACGTTTGGACCCTTCTTCATTCACATACAAGATGTCAGAAAGGATGGATAGCTGGAACCCACCTGAATCACGGAAGAGAATAACTTGTATCATGATGATTCGTGCCCGCCATCAAAATAAGGATATTACGACTGCTGCCCAATGCTCCCTGAATACAGTAAAAACAATCAGGCATGAACTAGAGACTTGCAATGGTGACTACGAGGATGTAGCAAGAAGAAAGATCCCTAGCAGACGATCTGATTGCGTTCGTACAGCAGAATTCCTCGCAAATCTGCAGGAACAGGTGTTGAAGAACCCTGGTATTGGAATTCGGGCTTTGTTCGTGGAGTTGCTAACTGTAGTCAAGCCCTGGATAACAAGGGTAGGCAATGGTAGGCCGTATGTATGGCAGCAGGATTCGGCCCCTTGCCACACCTCTGGGAAAAGTCAAAAATGGTTGTCTGAAAATTTCTACGACTTCACCAGTCCAAATGTTTGGCCTCCAAACTCCCCAGACCTTAACCCCATGGATTATTTTGTATGTGGCGCAGTTGAAAAAGACACCAATCGCACTTCCAGTAATACAAAAGCCCAGTTAATGGATAAAATTAAAACGGTTTTTGCGGCCCTTCCCAGGGAGACTGTAGCATCAGCTTGTTCGAGGTTCCGAAGCAGAATTGAAGCTGTGATCGATGCTAATGGTGGTTATTTTGAGTAAATCTTGTTGATAGTATTGTAATTAACTCTGCCTGTAATGTTTTTTTGTCAATTCATTAAATTTAATAGATACAAAGAAGATTTTCTTTTTCCTTACGAAACTGTCAAATTTATCCCGAACACCCTGTATATATATATATATATATATTTTTTTTTTTTTTTTTTTTGTTTACTTCTATAGCACGTTACGGACGTTTAATGAGATTCTATTGTAATCATGCGCCCTAACTATGCTATTCCTATTATTGTTTAAACTACTGTACTGATGATGTCCTAAGATACTTAAATATTTACAATTAAATAATTTTCACTGTGGTTAATACGTGTTTCTTTTAATTATGATCTCACCACAGGTTTCATTATTTAAAAAAGAACCCTTTATTTTATTAAATACTATATATTATTTTTTTATCGCAAATATATTCAACCACATTTATGTGTATTGCGAGTTTGCATTGCGTAAAATAGATGAGGCTTTGTCGATAGATGAGTCATGTATGCGACTATAAAACCCAAGTACTATATACGAGTAAAAAGGAATGTCATAAATTACGTTGCGCTGTTTTCCCGATTTATCCTTATTATTATTTTTTTTTCACAAACGATACATCCTTGTAAATGTTACTTAATAGGTAACCCCCCCCCCATCAGCTGTTAACTACAATTTTTACAAAAACTTATATTACTATTTTGATATATAAAATGATAATTCTTTATTTTAAAATCTTTAGTAGATTGCATCTCATTGATTCCTCTATAGAAATTTTAAATAGTCATCGAGTGAAAATATTGAGAGGATCATTCATCATGACAACATCATTTTATGTCTTCGTTTTTCCTCATGAGCAATGATTACCATCATTAAGAAATATTGTATGGGATAGTAGAAATTATCTCTGGAAACTGTATAAGGGTTTTATGAGTAAGGAAGTGAAAGGTGGAATTTTTTTCATGAATAGCAGTGAGTAAGTGGAATGCATTCTGGCGTTAATGTATTTAAACCGAGGTGTATTGTGGTTTGTACGGAGTAAGTATCCGTGACGAGACTTGTGACTCCATGGCCTTCAATAATACTATTACATTACCTCTTTTTGCAGCAATACGTATGGGTTTAATTTTGGGAATCGATTTAAATTAATGCACTTGCTTAGCCTTACCACCAAACCAATGTACTCGTACTATAGATTTTCAACTTCCTTACCGCGGGGAGCTAGGGATTTTTTTTTAAATTATATTTTTTATCCATTTATTTAACCTGGAAACCCTGCCCTAGAGATTCCAGGTTAAATCATCCAAACCCCATCCGCAGTTAGAAATTTTCTTAAATTTAATGAAATAATTTTATAATTAAGAACAAATCTTATAATAAAGATTAGATATAAAAGCATCACATGTTCTGGGTTTAAATGATGCATTATCTCAAATGTTCAAAATGTCATCTGTTCTCATCAAGGCTTTGCTAACATCGGTGAGAAACTGATCTGCAAACATCACTTAATGTATCTTTTGTAATTGTGCGATAATTCTCTTTGATTTCTTGCCGTAACTTTTAAGTATTGTGGGTTTCATGGCATAAACTTTGTCTTTGAGGCCTGCCCCCATAAAGAAACCAGTTTTTGTTTCTTTTCCAGTCTTGGGAAAAGATAGCTGGCAGAGCTCAAAAGGACACTGTCATTAGGACTGGACTATCTTCTGTCGCTGTCTCAGGTGAAATTCACTGCCTGCTGACGCAACTAATGTAGCACAGAAGTGGATGCAGCATCTTGTACGGACTAATCGCCGGTGACATTTCTTCATTTGATGTTGCAGTACAACATAAAGGGGGGGGGGTGCAGAAACAGTATTCCAGAAATGATCAACCAACAGTTCGGTTTGAGGGATTCTTGTTAGCAGTTGGGACACTTTATTAGAGGTGCATAGTCATCTACAGCAGTCAGCAGCGCAGACTGCGTTGGTTATAACATCTTGACTGGTCTGTAGAAATGGGAAATTCTTGACATTGAGCGATGAATCGTGCTACACCCCTTTTTTTTTTTTTCCTAATTGGATGAGCGAGTATGACATGTTAGGTGCAGAGAATACCTTATACTTGCATCATCTCTGCTTTTTAAAATTGGCAGCGTAGGTATAATAGTCCTTTTTCCCCTGGTAGTATGAACCCGCGTCTTTATTTTGGAAGGGTGAACGCCAACTGTATGTAATGCTTACTACATTTTATCAGTTTTATATACCAGAATCATATCTTTTCAACATGGCAACGCATCATCTTAAACTGCAGTTGTACCTTTTTCTTCAAAACTTGAAGGAAACCTGACCTTCATAATTCCAAACTCAATTTTTGGACACTAACTCTGAACGTCCGGTTCAAGCCCGACTAGTACATCCGACAGTACATGGCGTGATGGTTATGTTCAACGAAGCATTATCTAAATTACTTCCCTTCCCTCCTTTCTTTTAAATTAGCTTTATATTTATCCCACATGAGAGGTTGTAAAATCTATAGTACGTTAAATGTGGTGCTTGAGCAAGTGATTAAAGAGAAAGAAGTAAGCGAATGATGTGTTTCGGGAAAAAAAAAATAGTGTGAGGAAGACTGTTTCAAGAGATAGATGGAGAGAAAGACAAGGACAATAAGCTAGTTTGTTTGGTTTTGAAACCAGACCGTTACTGGATGTTGAGCAGCTGCAAGGCCAGAAGAAAGTGGAGGAATAACGAAAGTTTGTTCAAGGGAACTGCAACCATGCAAATTTAGAAAAGATATAAAATAAACAGATCTATGAGAAAATTAGAATGAATTTGTGTGTGTATGGGAGGGGGGGGGGTCATCTGTTAACCACATCATTTTCTTGACAGATCAACTGGTTTTTAGCTAGGTTTCAAAACATGGCTCGAACTTTCAAAGTTAGGCAGATTTGAGATTTCGCGGATAATTATTACAAACCATTTATATGATCGTCCGTTCACAATCCCATTATCGATACAATCCGAAACATGAAACTTTTTCAAGTTACCTCAGGCTTCTAGTGGTAGGATCTCACACAGGCGCTACGAAAATCGTCAGCCACCCCACCACCAAATTAAAGCTTTATTCCGCTGCTAAATAAAGATATTTCTCAACGTAGATGACGCAGCCGAAAGTGGGAGTAGAGAATTTTTGTTGTTGGAGATAGGGAAGTGGGCCAGCCATTAATGAGAACGAAATTTTAGAATTTCGCGTTTAATACAGTAGGTCTGTAACTATTTCCCAAATATCCACAATCGTAATCTTTTAAAGAGATGGTGGACATATTTTTGGGCAGAGGGAAGCGTTGGGTGAGGAAAAAAGAAAAATTAAAAAAAAAAAAAAAAGATTAAACTTAGTTAAAATATACTGCCGATCATCATTCTCCGAAAGATCGATTATTGTTATTTTCTAGAATTAGCGACAAACGATCTGCAACCTAGAAACATTCAGATTGCAAAAATGGGTGCCCGGTGGAAAATATGCTGTGAATGTCTATATTATTAGTTTCAGCAGAAACAATTTTTATTTTTTTATTTTTTTCATGGATTGGGATAATGTTGATCACTGCGGTTGCCGCTTCTCTCGAAGGGAAAGGGAGAAGAAAATTAAAGAGGAGAAAAAACTTGACACTTCTGTAGAGTATATATATTTAACGTACACATGTTACTTATGGCTTTTAACAAGTAGTACATCCATTTAGTTTTGGTTTACTTAGGAAGACTTTCAGCTAGCAAATGATGTCATTCATAAAGTTATTTTCAACAACTCAGTATTTTCTGATAAGGATTCATAATGTATTCCGAGCATGAACTTGCTGAAAACTGTTTTGAGAAATAGGACTGTACTAATTATGCACTTTCATCAGTTTTGAAAAAGAACTTAAATAAACATGTAACTTGCATTGCCTGTTGTCAATTTCGACTTCAGAACCTGACCTATTTTGTTTTTTCTGTTACATCCGGGGCCTCACATATTTTTACTTAGGCCGTTCGTAGTCAGTTCCAATTTGGGTGTGTCGGTCGGCGTGTGTATGTTGTGGAAAGGGAACACTAGTTTAGCTGATGGTGGAGGTCGACAGTGGAAATGAAGACGAGTGGGTAAGTTTTTTCCCTCCCCTCATTCTCTCTTATTGATGGCGAGAAAGGGAAAAGCAATATCTATTGATTCATAATATTCTTGAAATATTGAAAGGAAAGCAGATGATGATTATGAAAGTGTATATTTCGATTTTGTTATGTCGTATTTGAGAATAGCAGGTCAGTTTCCTTATTGAAAATCCCGCGGGAATATATGAAAGGAGAAAAGAAATAACTGTAACCTCTCAATGAAGTTTGAAACTGCCACAATGACTCGAGCTGCCAGATCGAGTTTGTGTACTGCGGAACATGACAGACTAGTCTAGACTTCAAACAATTTTAACACTTAGTAGTCGTTATCCTACAGAATACTATACTTGTAATCGAGGATGTTGGCAAACCGCTAGCATACTAAAAATACTTGCTACAGACGTTAGCTCGCTTCGGCTTTGTCTTCCTGTTGTCTGTAGTTAGGAAATGATAGAACATGTAATAATTTAATACTAATCACGAGATAGTGTGGTTCTTATGTACAACACTTGAAATTTTGGTAAATTTCAATTAGTAGTGATATTTTGATATAGGTAGTAGTCTTGAAACATTGTCTGGATATGTCAACGATGAAATATCCCAAATCGAATACTTCATAACATTTGTAAGTCATGATTAAACTGCACTATCATTTTGCAGTTTGTTTGCATCTGTGGATTAAAACCGAAACGAAATTTTGAGCATAGTTTATTTGACATCAAGTTTTGACGTATGTTTATGTTTTGTACATTTCTGCACTGACTGATTTAGCCGCAAAATCGTTAATTAGTTAACGCTTCAGATTGAGGTTTGGAAAGCTTCCGGTTAGAAATGTGATTGTTTAGCTCTCTCAGAATTAGCATTCTTTATACGTATCAGTGTTATTCATTCTCCTATTTTACGCCCTTTGTCAAGCATATTTAATATGAAAGTGAGAGAACGAAAATCTTGACTGCATATAAAATACTACTGATCTTCCAGAGTGTGGTTTATCTCTGTTGCGTATCTGACATAAGTATTGTTTACTCTTTGGGGTAAATGACTTCTGTATATATAATGGAAGGGAGCCGCGAATAAAGAACTACATAAAGTTTTTATTATTGATCAGCACGCTTAAAAAGCTTCGTTAAGGTGGCGAATTAAAATGTTTGTTTGCTTGTGTGCTAAAATATACGGGCGAAAGTTAATTACTTTGAAATCACTGAAATTCTCTCATTATTCTGGAATGTTTAAAATGAACTAGTATTTAATATATCATCATCAGAGGTCGCATATTGAACTCCCCTCCCACGTGGTTACAGAAAAGTAATTATTTTCTTTTGAAATATACAGTAAGATATTATGATACCTACAAAGAGTCCAAGGATCCATCGTGGGAGGGCACTGACGCACAACCCACTGTCTATCTACTACTGCCTATTTATACCTATTCTTCTTACATTTCATAACACAAAGCGATGTCATGCATAATGTTTACGTAAAACGTGATGTAAGCAAATCATATATTTCCAATAAATGTAGTATAAATCATACATCTGTAGTTATTCATTCCACTATAATTAATTTACACAGTCAAGTTAATTTGTAATTTAATTAGACATTATGACTTTGATCGTTATCCTTCATATTTCTTTACATTCATTTATTTTTGTGTGGGAACATAATTTGCTAGGTTACTGACTATTCTTACTGTCCAATTTTTCTTCAAGATACCGTCAGTATTGTTGCATTTTTTGAGACAGAAAAACTTGGTGAAAATAATCCTTATGTTGTAAACTTTGCAGTTGTCTTATGGAAAAAGTCAGGAATTTTTTTGAGTGGGAGCATTACTGATCAGCTGAGAATGAGCTAAAATTTAAGGCATATTTGGTTTTCATGCATTACTCTTTACCATAGACTTATTTTTTAAATAAGCAAAGAGATTACTAACTTTTAAGCTGTTGATTATTATTATTATGTGACACCTCCAAGCAGGCAAAGGACTTATCTTGGTATTTATTCAAGTTTCAGTCTTAGATATTGATGATATTTAACATGAACAGATTAACAGAATTCTGTTTTCGAATACAACATTTTCAATACTAATTTTGCTAAAAGTTTATTTTTCACTTGGTCAGACTATAATAAATTTAGTTTAATCCTTAACCAAGTGTGTGCAAACAAAGTTTGCACCTGAAAGTATCTTCAGGACTGGGGTAAGGTGGTACAACACCGGGCGCTCCTTGCAAAGGTGGAGCAAGCTACCAACACTCCTATCAGTATCTCCCGTAATGCAAAACACATTTCCTTGCAGATATGTATAATGTTATGCATTAAGGGAAGGACCACTACCCAGACTAGTTTCAACCTTTATTGAGGTCTCTTCAGTGGGAGCCAGGCCCAAGTGGAGATACCAAGGCAGAAGTATTAGCAAGATCATCTCCTCCTATAGGAGCTGCCAAATGGTGTGCCACCTTTTTATTAAATTACTCTGGATTTAGAGAAAGATGTTGAAAGTTTATTTTTCACTTGGCCAGACTATAATAAATTTAGTTTAATCTTTTATCCAAGTGTGTGCAAACAAAGTTTGCACCTGAAAGTTTGCCACACTGTTTGCCAGCTCCTATAGGAGGAGATGACCTTGCTAATACTTCTGCCTTGGTATCTCCACTTGGGCCTGGCTCCCACTGAAGGGACCTCAATAAAGGTCGAAACTAGTCTGGGTAGTGGTCCTTCCCTTAATGCATAACATTATACATATCTGCAAGGAAATGTGTTTTGCATTATGGGAGATACTGAGATAGGAGTGTTGGTAGCTTGCTCCGCTCCACCTTTGCAAGGAGTGCCCGGTGTTGTACCACCTTACCCCAGTCCTGAAGATACTTTCAGGCACAAACTTTGTTTGTACACACTTGGATAAAGGATTAAACTAAATTTATTATACTAATTTTGCTAGCTTAGATAGCAGTTCTGCTTTCCAACCAATATCCTGTGGATTTAAATCCCACTGTGTACATGGGTCTTTAGGCAAGAAGTGGATTTCATTTCCTAGTGTGGGACTGCTACCTTGCTTATTAGAGGCTTGAAGTGGCTCTAAAATGTTGTGTAGTTAGTCTCTGGAGCAAAGTTTTTGGATGCTTATCTGAACATCGCCATCTCTGACATGGGTAGGCTAAATTTCAGATAATTACAACCCTTTTTTGAGGTTGGGATTCACATTAAAAAAAGACAGGAAAAAAAACAGGAAGAAGCTGATTTTCATCACATAGCATGGGACCACTATCCTACTTATTGAAGGTTGAAGTGACATGAAAAAATTTAGTCCACATCCCAGCAATAGTGGTAAATATGTTATAGGTTTATGACCTTTCATTGGTGAGATATTGCCATAAAAAGAAAGTAGCAGCTTTATTATAAATACTTATTTTTGTTTTGTAAGCCTTATTTATTATATTATATCTAACAGTATTTTTGCTCATTTTATTTGCAAATGAAACATCCCATAAAATTATCACCAAAATCTCAAAAGTTGAATGCTCTTACTCTAAGAAAGCAAATATTTAAAAATTGCAGATTTTCATAAACAGTCTCTCAAATGACCAACAAACTTAATTTATGATGCTAATATAACCTGTATTAATATGTTACAAAAAATAAAATAAATTACCATAACTTCATTTGAAGATTCTGTGAAGAACTTGGTTCATAAACTATCCAGTAAGGAGCTGCAGCAGAAATAGAAATCTTGGATGAGAAAATTCCATTTAGATCCCTAAGTGTTTATAAGACTTTCACTGTCTGGCTGTTGCCATGTTTTCTCCAGAGTGGGGGATTTCTTATTTTTGCCTCCTTCCATCCATACATGCAATGCAAATGACACTCTTTAGCTATGTTCAACAAGTATTTTTAATGGCACTTGACGACATTTAAATGACATTCATCAGGTGATGCACAAATAAAGGCATGCTATACCTTCTTACAGATCTGAGCTATGTAATGGAGTACCACCATACAGCAGGTAGTTATGAAATGAAATTATAATAATAAAATAAATAGCAAGCAATACCCCCCCCCCCCTCCTTTTTTTCATGTCATTAGTTTAACTATTTTATTTTATTTTGTAAATACCCACACCATACAGTGGGGTGTTTCAGATCTGTTAAAAGGAATAACATTGTTTGTGGATCATCTTGTGAATGTGCTTGTACACTGATGACGGCATGTTAGTTTCAGGCCAAAATATCTGCAGCCATAAAATTATTATTATTGTGAATACATGTTTCTAATAATCATGTTCAACATATTTTAATTAGGGAGTTAGTAGCTTCTCTGTTTGAGAGTACAACACTAAGACATTTCTAGAGGTTCCTCAGGTAGTATGCTGGGAATATGGGGGAGATCATTTGGACAGGAAGTTGGATATTCCTTCTGTGGGAGTCAAGTTCATATTCTTCATCTCTACTGCCCTTGCTCTAAGTTTCCATCATCACCAACCCTGAAAAGCATCAGCAAAAATAGAATTGGCACTCGAAAAATTCTTATCAAAATTTACCACAAAGAACAACAACAATATCAATAAAAAAAAAAGCAACAAAATTCCATTTAAAAATATACCATCACTCCACAAACATCTGTGGTGTCACTAAATATGAATAATGTGCACCACCACTTATTGCATCAAAACCTCATCTGTTATTTCTTGTGGAACCTCAGCTGGTATCCTCATTTAATCTACACCTCATATATCCAAACTATATTCTGCATGATTCATTTTCTTAAAAAGGTAGTACATGTGCATTTGTCAGATCCGATATTCCATGCCAAATGCTAAACCTTTTATTCCCTCTTTATGACTGCTCTGGCCAGATTTCCATGCATACACATTCTATGCATTTGCTGTTTATCATTCTCCTAATTCTAATACATTGATTTTTAGCAGCCTAATTATGCAACCAGTGAGATCATCTTCCTTGCAGACTTCAATCTCTATAACTAAAAATAGGCTTCCATTTTCTGACTTCACTGATCAAGCTGGAAGAGATGTTGAATAATCTACTGTTAGTAATAATTTAACTCAAGTTTTTAATCTTACCAACCAGAATACCAGATAACTTTTATTATTTTCCTATGAACCTTTCTTAACAAACCTTCCCTCCAAATATACTGTAGATGCCATGTGTAAAACAAAGTGCTGTGGCAAGTCACAGAAAACTGTGAATTTCCACAAATGTAACTTTTCCTAGTCAACCATATCCATTTGAAATATATTCCTGACAAAATTGACATCTCATAAATGTAATGAAAAAAATAAATTAGAATTGAAGTAGTAGTACCAATAAGAAGTGATCACCATTTAGTCTTGAGCAGGATAAAACTGAATTTCATATTGAAAAGAAGAACATGTAAGAAAGTTTTAAAGTGAATAAAAGTTGAGAAGGTCTCAGATGTGAACTGTAGACTAAATTACACAAATATTACTCAAGAAAATATGAAAGAGTTTGAGAACAGGAATTAAGCCATGGAGATTCAATCCCTGAAGAAAACACTGATTGATTCAGCCAGAGAGGCATGTGGTGAGGTCATCTGTCATCATCATCAAATTCCTGACATATACCCTCAAGAAGGTGTACAGCATATGATAGTACTACATGAAAAATTACATCATTACTAACTTGCTATCTACAATTTTCTTCCAAATAAATCTGTTACCTTTCAAGACTCCAACATTATCAGATCTTATATTTTGATCTTCTAAGGAACTTTTTACTGTATCAATCCACCTATATCTTGGTCTTCCTCTGGGTCTTTTTCCTACCAACCTGGCAGAGAACACTTGTTTTGCTAATCTTTCTTCGACCATTCTGTTTAAGTGACCTGAGATTAGCTCTGCTAACACATTCCTGGATGCTGACAATGTCAAGTTCTTTCCTAATATCCTCGTTTTTAATATGATATTGCCATTGATGCTATCTGGTCACGCCTATAATCTATCTCAGGACTCTCATATCTGCAGTCTCTAGTCTTTGGTCAAGTGTTTTACTTCTGACTCAGCTCTCAGATCCATAAGTTAAAACTGGTTTGAACACTGTCTTGTATACAAGCTAATTTAGTGTTTGACTAATTTCTCTCTTATTCCATATGAATTTATTCAGTTGACTTCCTACCATACCAGCTTTGTTAATTCTGTTGTCTATTTCCATATTTAATTTACCATCTTCACTAAAAATCGTGCCTAAGTAGCTGAAACGTTTTACTTGTTCCACAGGTTCTCCGTTCATAACACAGTTGACGTTTTCAATGATTCTACCTATTTCCATTGTCTTTGTCTTTTTATTGCTGACCTTCATACCATATCTATTACAACAGTTTTTCAATTTAGTCAGGGAGTCTTGCAGACTTGTAGCAGATTTATTTAGAAGTATAACATTGCCTGCATAAAGCAAAGAGCAGACATTACCATCCTAAATTTTGATATCAGGTTTAATACCACTTTCCTTCATAATGTGATCCGTGGGGATAATGTACATCCTTGTCTCACACACCAGATTTAACATTAAACCATCTTCCTCTTCATCCTTCAATCCTAACTGCTGACATACAACTCAAATAAAGACTGAATATTGCTTGATATAATGCCCCATTGACACCATATAACTGTAGCGTATTGAATAGCGTCTCTCTCTCTTGGCACCTTGTCATATGCTTTTTCCAGATCGACATAACTTAAATGCAGATCTTTGTTATATTCCTGTGATTTCTCGACTATTTGTCGTAAAGTGAAGATCTGATCCTGACATCCTTCTATTTGGCATGAATCCAACTTGTCCTTCACCAAGCTTTTCTTCCACAATTCTTCTCAACCGTTTCTCAAGTATACTTGCATAAATCTTACCAGGAACACTCAGTAGGGAAATACTTCTGTAATTTTCACATTCAGTTTTATTTCCCTTTTTATATATGGGTACTATGAGAGCTCTACTCCAATCATCTGCAGTTCGTTCCTCTGTCCAGGCCTTCTGAACTTTGCAGTGCAGCCACTGTAAGACTTTTATACCACCATACTTAAGCATTTCTGGTCGAATATCATCTACTCCTGCTGCCTTTCCACATATCAAGCCTTTGATGGCTTTTTCAACTTAAAGTATGGATATGTATTCCTGTCTGTATGCCTGTTGAGTGTTTTTTACCCCTGTGCTATCACTGCTTGTTTCATTTAGCAATTTTTTCGAAGTAATTACTCCATACTTCAAGGATATCTTTTTCTCCAATTTTTCATGTTAACTTTATCATCTCTAATTCCTTTTACAGCACTCTTTCCTCCATTTCTGAGCTTCTTCAACAACATCCAGAATATCTTACCATTTTCTTGATATTTATTTTCTGTTCTTGCCAAAGTCCTCCCATGACTTTTGCTTAGCTAGTTTTACACAGTGTTTAGCTTAATTACATTTGTCTCTGTATTCTCTAAGAGCACAAGCTGTCTTATTTGCCAGAAATTTTTTATACGCTTTCTTCTTTTCCTTCACTGCCTCTTTTACTTCCTGATTCCACAATGGAGTTCTGATTTTTCTATCCTTGCGAGGCTGAATCAATCAGGGTTATCTTCAAGGATTGTCACTGGATCTCCAAGGTTTGGTTCCTGTACTCAAACTCTCATTTTTTCTTCAATAATCTTTGTGTATTTAGTCTACAGTTCACATCTGAGAGCTGCTTAACTTTTTTTTGCTTTAAAACTTTCTTACATGTTATTCTTTTCAATATGAAATTCAATTTTATCCTGCTCAAGACTAAATAGTGATCACTTCCAATTTCAAATCCTCTGTACACTCTGGTGTCCTGCATCAGGGAGAAAACATCACTGTCAACAATAACATAGCCAATGAGACTTTTCTTATTCCTTGCTTCTTCTCTCCATGTGAATTTGTGCACATTTTTATGTTGGAGCATGGTGTTAGTAATGACCAATCCATGTTCTGAGCAGAAATCTAACAGATATTTGCCATTATTATTAGTTTTGCTCTTTTCTCCAAATGTTCCCAAAATATTTTTGTATGTCTGACAATCACTTCCTATTCTGCTATTTAGATCCCCAATTTTTCCTTTTTCATTGTGTCAGTAGCTTTCTCTAGAGCCTCAAAAAATTCTTCCACTTCTACCTTATTAGAGCCTTCTGTGGGACCATAGGCACAAATAAGTCTCATTGTCCAGTTTCTCATTCCGTTATTTGCCCATATCACTCTACTTGAGACTGCCTGCCATTCAAGAAGATTAGCCTTGTATTTTGTGTTGAATACTATGGCTACTCCTTCTTTTCCTTGATTGTCATTGCCTGAATATAACATTTTGTATTTATTGCTCAGAAAGATCTTACCAGTTTTTGTCTTTTTTGTTTCAGTCACTCCTATTATGTTTATCTGGTACTTATCTAATTCCTCAGCTAGTTCCATTTACCTCTTTGCCATTCAGGCTTCTTATGTTCATAGTACCGATTTTCAACTGTGGTGATATTTAGTTGGGGGTGTGTTTTAGGGTTTGTTCCAGTAGCTGACTTTTTGCTGTTCGCCCTGGTTCCCTGGCAAAAACAACGGGGACTCTTGTTTAATCAGGCGACTCCCCACCTGGCATGAAATTTTGTCATGTTGTACCATCATTTTGTATTTTGGTTTAAGCCAATAAGAATACAATTTAGTCGGCTGAATCCTAAATTGCCAGCTCATCCTCGTTTGTTCGGTATTCAGGTGGATATCCAACAGGTTGCACCACGAGAAGGTGAGGATTGGACAGTAGGTCAGAAACCCTGATCGGTTCTCCGCATTTCTTTAAAGGCTATGTGGAGGTCTCAGTTGTATAGCTTTGACCCTTAAGGCACCCCCAAGGTCATCTGTAAGGATAGAAAAATCAGAACTCCATGGTGGACACAGGAAGTTAAAGAGGCAGTGAAAGAAAAGAAGAAAACATATCAGAAGTTCCTGGCAAATAAGTCAGCTTGTGCTCTTAGAGATAGAGAGACAAATGTAAGGAAGCTAAACAGTGTAAAACTAGCTAAACAAAAGTCATGGGAGGACTTTGGTTGAAGAAGCTCAGAAATGGAGGAAAGAGTGCTGTAAAAGGATTAAATAAAGGTGACATGAAAACAGGAGAAAGAGATATCCTTGAAATATGGAGTAATTACTTCGAAAAATTGCTAAATGGAACAAGCGGTGGTAAAAAAAACACTGACCAGGCATGCAGTCAGGAATACATATCCATACTTGAAGTAGAAAAAGCCATCAAAAGTCTGAAATGTGGAAAGACAGCAGGAGTAGGTGATATTCGACCAGAAATGCTCAAGTCTGGAGGTATAAAAGTCTTACAGTGGCTGCACTGCATAGTTCAGAAGGCCTGAACAGAGGGACAAATTCCAGATGATTGGAGTAGAGGTCTCATAGTACCCATATATAAAAAGCAAAATAAAACTGAATGTGAGAATTACAGAGTTATTTCTCTAATGAGTGTTCCTGGTAAGATATATGCAAGTATACTTGAGAAGCGGTTGAGAAGGATTGTGGAAGAAAAGCTTGGTGAAGAACAAGCTGGATTCAGGCCAAATAGAGGCTGTCAGGATCAGATTTTCACTTTATGACAGATAGTTTAGAAATCATGGGAATATAACAAAGATCTGTATTTAAGTTTTGTAGATCTGAACAAGATGCCAAAAGAGAAGGTATTCGAAACACTACAGTTGTATGGTGTCAATGGGGCATTACATCAAGCAATACTTAGTCTTTGAGTTGTAAGTCAGCATTAAGAATTGAAGTAAGTAAGGTGGTTTAATGTTAAATCTGGTATCAGAAAAGGATGTTCAGTACATTATCCCCTCTGTTATTCATTATCTATATGGATCACATTATGAAGGAAAGTGGTATTAAGCCTGATATCAAAATTGGAGATGTTAATCTCAGCTCTTTGCTTTGTGCAGTTGATGTTATACTTCCAAATAAATCTACTACAAGTCTGCAAGATTCCCTGACTAAATTGAATAATTGTTGTAATAGATATGGTATGAAGGTCAGCATTAAAATGACAATGAAAATAGGCAGAATCGTTGAAAATATCAACTGCATTGTTAATGGAGAACCTATAGAACAAGTAAAACATTTCAGCTACTAAGGCATGATTTTTAGTGAAGATGGTAAATTAAATATGGAAATAGACAACAGAATCAATAAAGCTGGTAGGAAGTCAACTGAATAAATTTATATGGAATAAGAGAGAAATTAGTCAAAACACTAAATTGAATTAGCTGTATACAAGACAGTGTTCAAACTAATTTTAAATCTGAGATCTGGGTTAGAAGTAAAATACTTGACTAAAGACTAGAGACTGCAGAATATGAAAGTTCCTGAGAAAGATTAGGGGCATGAACAGATGGCATCAATAGCAATATCGTATTTAAAACAAATATATTAAGAAAGAACACTTGACATTGTCAGTATCCAGGAATGCATTTCCAGAGCTAATCTCAGGTGGCATGGTCACTTAAACAGAATGGGAGAGGAAAGATTAGCAAAACAAGTGTTCTCTGCTAGGTTGGTAGGAAAAAGACCCAGAGGAAGACCAAGATATAGGTGGATTGATACAGTAAAAAGTGCCTTAGAAGATAGAAATATAAGATCTGATAATGTTGAAGTCTTGACAGGTAACAGACTGATTTGGAAGAAAATTGTAGATAGCAATTTAGTAATGATGTAATTTTTCATGTAGTACTATCATATGCTGTACACCTCCTTGAGGGTATATGTCAGGAATTTGATGATGATGTAGTAGTAGTACCAGGTTAAGTATATTGCACGCTATAGCAACCCAAAAGAATTTTATCATGTGTTGCAAGGGGGGGGGAAATGACTGAATGTGGAAGAATAACCTACTGATCAGAACCATATGCAATTTGTTCATAAAATGAGTGTGCACTTTGCAAGAACTATCAACCTTTGTATGTAACTTGGTGCTGCCACTAATCTAGATGAATAGATCAAGAATGAGAAGGAGATTGTAAAGCTGTTCTATGAGCTGGAAGAATTGAGGAATATGAGCAGATGGGATAGTAGCACATATATTAAAAGAATGTTCAGCTGAACTGGTTAGGCCCTTGACTTCTTCTGCAGCTTGTCCCGCTAAAGTCTGGTCACTGTTTCTGATGAATTTCCTCTGAATCCTCCTGTCTTGGGCTGTAACCACATCCAAGTTCTTCATCCTCAAGGTCCTCTTCCACCAGCTCTCTCCATCTCTTCTTTGGCCACCCATGCTTCCTCCTCCTTTGCACATCCATCTGCATGACCTTTCTTCTCACATATTCGTCCTCCCTCCTCATCACATGACCAAACCACCTCAACCTTGCTTCCTCTATCTTCACTCCTAAGTTCGTAACTTTCATCGTTTCCCCCTCACATAGTCATTTCTCAGACAATCCTTTCTGGTCACACCGCACATCCACCTAAGCATTCTCATCTCCGCTACCTCCATCCTGCTGATGTTATTTTTCCTCAGGGCCACAGTTTCCATAGCATACATCATAGCTGGTCTCACTACTGTCATATTGATTTTGCCTTTCAGATTGATCGGCACCCTCT
Source organism: Typopeltis vanoorti (assembly GCF_054136105.1). Classification (NCBI taxonomy): domain Eukaryota; kingdom Metazoa; phylum Arthropoda; class Arachnida; order Uropygi; family Thelyphonidae; genus Typopeltis; species Typopeltis vanoorti. Next base: position 70,601,928 of record NC_143559.1, read on the forward strand.
TATCGCATAGCACTCCAGCCATCTCTCTCTCTCTCCAGTTCCTCCAAACCCGCTTGTATCCTGCATCCCACTTCCTTCTCAGCCCCTCTATCTTCTTCCAATGTTGAACCTAAGTATCTAAAGTCCCTCACCTTCCTGATGACATTTCCTTCTAGCTCCAGATCTGTCTCCTGGCTGCCGTTCACTTTGCAACACATATACTCTGTCCTACTTCTGCTCAGTCTCATACCTCTCTCTTCCAGTACTTTCCTCCATCTTTCCAATTTAGCTGCCACTTATTCTTTTGAATCTGCACACACAGCAAGATGTCATCTGTTACAACATTGTCCAGGGTGCATCTTCTCTCACCTCCTCCGTCACAATATTAAACAGAAACGGACTTAATGCTGACCCTTGATGCAAGCTGACTGTCACTTGAAAACTTTATTTGTCCCAGAAAGGTCCGAACTCTTGTCTTCACATTTCTGTACATCTCCTGCTCTAGTCTGACATATTTCTCCAGTACCTTTTTTCTCCCTCATACACCTCCAGACTTCTTGCCTTGGCACTCTATTGTATGCTTTCTCTAGAACAATAAACACCAGATGTAGCTCCCGTTGTTTCTCTCGAAACTTTTCCATCATCTGCCGTAACCCAAAGATAGCATCTGTCGTTGATCGACCAGCCATGATGCCAAATTGTTCCTTTGCAATCTCCTCAATCTTCCATTAAGAATCCTTTCTAGGATTTTCATTTTGTGGGACATTAACTTTATTCCTCTGTAATTCTTACAGTCTTGTGCCCTTTACCCTTGTAGATGGGGACAAGAGTACTTTCCCTCCATTCCTCAGGTATAATTTCCTGTTGGCTTCCTGTCAGGGCCCACCGATTTTTCATTCTTCATCCTCTTCATGGGACATTAACTTGTCCCATGAAGAGGATGAAGGTGCAGATGGTGCAGAACATCAGCCCCTCAGAAGGCTGCCAATCTTCTCTGTGAGTCCTCGCATTTTCCTCATTCAAAAGTCCTTCAAAGTATATTCTCCATCTGTTTCTTATATCCACATCCCTCCATATAATACCCTTCCTGAGCATCTTTGATCTGCCTCACACGTAAGATGTCCTTTGCTGCTTTATTTCTACATTTTGATAGTTGGTAAATTTTTCTCTGTCCTTCCTTTGTTTCTAATTGATCATACAGATCTTGATATGCTATGGCCTTCACCTGTGCCACAACTCTCTTGGCTTCTTGCTTTCTCTCTCTGTATACACCTCTCTGTCCTCTTCCACTCCTGACTCATCCCACTTCTGCTTTACCTTCCTCTTAGCCATCACTGCATCTTGTACATTATTATTCCACCACCAACCCTCCTTCTGCTCCCTAATCTCTCCAGATGTCTCGCCAAGCACCTCGATTGCACAGTTCAGAATTGCTTTTGAATTATGTTTCCACCAATCTTGTACACTTTCTGGTCCATCCGAAATCCTCTCTAACACTCTTTCCCTAAAATGTTTCCTCACACTCTCTTCTTTTAAGTGAAACCACTTAATTGTCTTCATCCCATGGCTTCCAAAGGTTCTTATCTTTGACCTTATTTTAAAGTCTGTGCACAGCAGTTGGTGTTGCTGCGCCACTTTACCTGTTGGGATTACCTTACAATTTGTCACAACCTTAAGATGTTTTCTTCTAGTCAGAATGTAGTCAAGTTGTGAACTGTTGTTACCACTTCTAAATGTTATCAAATGTTCTTCCCTCTTGTAGAAAAACGAGTTCACAATTGCCAGATTAAACACTGCTGCAAAGTCCACAATCCTCTCTCCTTCTTGGTTCATCATTCCATGGCCGCCATGCCCCCCTTTCGCAGTCTACGTGTCTGTTCAAGTCTCCACTGACAATCACCATCTCGTTTTCTTCCAGTTCCCTCATTTCTTCATCTAACACATTCCGGAACTCATCTTTCTCCTCTGCGGTACCAACACATAAGACGACCACTTGCTCTTCTCCAAGACCCAATTTCATTCGCATAATTCTGTCGTTCCTCCTACCCACTTCCAGTACTTCGCCCTTCATTCTTTCACACACCACAATTCCGACACCATTTCTTCCCTCTTTATTTGCTCCAGAGTAGAACGATTTCTACCCATCTCCCCGTTCCTTCGCCTTTTCCCCCTTCTACCTTGTCTCCTGCACACATAAAATGTCCAACTTCATCTTCCTCATCATGTCTTCTACCTCTCTTCCCCTTCCAACATTCAGTGTTCCCACTCACAACATTCTCTCCATTTGCTCCACTTGACATGTTTCTATAATTTGAGTTTCAGCTCAGGTAAAAATAAAAAAAATAAAAAAAAAAAACAGGAATGGAAAGAACATGCGATTCCCATTTTACAAGGATTGCAAAAACTGATGTCTAACTACCAGCCGATCAGTATCTCTGGAGTGTTTGTGAAAATTTTTGAGAAATTCCTATGAGGGTTTCTCATGAGAACTCATATACAGAAATGGATGGACAAACAAGATATACTTTGCAAGGAACTGCAGGGGGGGGGGGTTACTAAAGAGAAGTCATGTCTGAGCAGTTTGCTCATTTCAGAATTTCATGGCTGAGATGAATAGTGAAATGGATGTAGTTATTATGCTGTTGGACTTTGCTAAGGCATTTGATAGGATACCATGAAAGGTTGTTGCATAAACTGGAGAATATGGGGTTAATATATAAACTGCTGATATGGATAACCAGGTTGTCTGATGGATGGATATCAGAAAGTGGTGTGAGGGCAGGGCAAATCTGCCAGATTTAAGGTGACCAGTGTGGGTAACTCAGGATCAGTGTTTAGATTGTTGTTGCTTAATCTATACATTAATGAAATTGAGGAGGACCTGATAGGATATTTTCAGTTGTTTGCTGGTGATGCAAAGATAGGCAGGGCAATCAGTGATGCTACTGATATACAGTGCTTTGATTAGAATAGTCTGGAACTGTGGGCAAATGATAATGGCTGTCAATTCAATGTTAGTAAGTGTATAGTTATGTAATTTGGCATGATGAGGGTGGCTTATTATATATAGGTGGATTATGCTTGGATAACTGATGAGGCTAGGGATCTTAAGAGTTATTATTATGTGACACCTCCAGGAAGTCCAAAGACTTGATGAGTCTTTGGACTCCTCGAGTATGCCAACAGCATTGAATGATTGATCATTCAATGCTGATCATGCCAACAGCATTGAATGATTGAACTCCTTCCAACTACTAACTGTGCTCAAACTTGCTTAACTTTTTGCGTGAGCCATTAGTAGCAGAGGCTTTACTAATCAACCAACCTTTGCTGGCGATAGGAAATTGAAGTTCAATAGTCACATAGCAAAAATTTCAAATACAAGTCAGAGGAAAATTGCAGTGCTGAAATAAACATTGATACATAAAGATAAGGAAGTCATTTTGCCTGTTTTACAGAATATGACCACACCTGAACTGTTGTACAGATATAGTTTTCTCGGTTCTACGAGGATAAAGAAGCTGTGGGAAAGAGTTACAAGGATACTATCAGGATTATTATTATTATGCAACACCTCCAAGGAGTCCAACGACTCATCGAGAGAGAGTGTACCAACAGCATCGAACGATTGACCCCTTCCAACTACTAACTTTTTGCGAGCCATTAGTAGCAGAGACTCTACCAATTGACCAATTATGGAATGTAGATTATGAGGTCAGTTTGAGGGTGTGGACTGCAGACACTAATAGACAGGAGAAAGGGAAAGTGATATGCGAGTGGCCTATAAACTTCAGAAAAGGTATTATTGGATATTGGTTAATGTAATTTTTTGTTATATAGAAGGTGGAGCAAGGACAAGGAGCATCTGTGGAAGTTAAGTTTGTATATGTTAAAGGGATGATAGCTAGATTTTTTCCTTAGTCATGAGTGAGTGGAAGAGTTTGGTGAGTGCATCTACTGTAAATGAGTTTAAGAGAAGGTATGACAGCATATTCATTGTATGACAATGAATCCTTGACTCCCTGAAGGTGGCAAACATAAATGTTTAGCACATACTGCACTGTGCATTGTACATATCATAATTTATAAATATGAAGAATATAAAGCATAACAAAGTATTTTAAAATCAAATGGAAAATTCCTTTTAAAATTACTTTATTGGTGTTGATTTTTCTCTTTTCTTAAGAATTTCTCATTGTGTCAAGTGTGGCCATTTTCTTCAAGCATGATTATCAATGCTTTAATAAGTTCAACCCATTCATCATATTTTTTTTTTAATCTCATCAGTTTTTTTTTTATTCCTTCAGAGATTTTATTTACAAGTTTTTTAGCAGAGACAAATGAGAGAATCTACAAAAAAATTTTGCTTTTAAAAAAATCCATCTTAGCAAGAATTTTTTTTGAACCTGAACAGAATGCGTAGAGCTTATTTTATTTTAATAGAACACGTTCAGAACATCCCTTATGTTTCTAATGACAAAAATGCCATTCTCATGAGTGAAGTGGATTTTCAGTTGATGGCTCCTTCCTTTTGCATGTTCTTATAATTTTTTCAAAGAAGGCTTCACATTCTTTGAATATGAAATTTGAAGAAGTTGACAAATATTTTACTAGCAGTTTATAAATTGCTATTCTGTTCATCTTGATATGTTGATTCTGCATGCAATAAATTCCTCTGTAAGGTAAACAGAAGAGCAGTAAAATATCGTTGGAAAGATCTAAGTTTAACTCCAGCACCGGCCTGAGCAAATTTTTGAGTGTGGGCAAGATTTTTTTTTTTTTTCCGCCCTTTGGTCGAAATTGTATATGTATATATAAAAATTATAATAAATAAATAAATAAAATATTTTTGTTTATTATATAATGAGTACATAATTTTAACACAATTTATAAATATTACATAAATCACATTAAATATGACAAAACAAATATGAAAAAAATCTAAATTAAGAATTAACAGTTTTAATTATTAAAAAAAAAAAGAAACCTTTCTAGCCTTAATTTCGGCAAAAGACTTGACTATTTCTTCTAGATCTAATGTCTCGGCTATATCACTTTCAATAGATAAAGTGGCTAAGCCATCTAATCTTTTGAACAGCTAAATAATAATCATAATAATAATTTTTAATAAGTCTTAATTTAGAAAAACTTCGCTCTGCACTTGCAACTGTAGTTGGGATTGTTAAAAGAATTCATAGTGATGTGTACACATTAGGAAAAAGACTTATGCAATTATTTGCACAAATATAATTTAATACTTCTTTGGGAGAATAATTATTTGATATCCTCCGAGAGAATATCTTTAATTCATCTAATAAATTTATTGCTGAAATATCTTTTTGATCACATCAGACAGAACAGTTTCAACATCAAAACAAGCATTTTTTACTGTATCATTATCAAATTTTAAGTTACCAATGTTAAAGAGAAACCCAAAAATTGATTCATATTTATTTAGCTGTTCAAATCTCTCAGTAATTGATGTTATTGCTGAATCAAAGAATTACATTAAAAAAAATTAATTTGAAACTGTCTCTCAAAATTAGTAATTGATTCGTCAGGACATTCATAATCGAATTGAGTTTTTACATGTCGAGTTTGTGTGCTGTTGTTAGTTGGGAAATCAACATTCAATCCAATATTTAGAGCAAAGTTATGTGCTTGGTGCTTAACTTTCAAAAAATTATTTTCGCTTCAAGAATTTTTTCGTGACATCTAAGGATTTCAAGGCTTCCATAATATTTCAAGAGATATTTTGCAATTGTTTGCTAGATGCATTGACTTCACTTAGAATGTCATACCAAACAAATGTGCCAAATATAAACTTGAAAGAATTAATTTTTTTTGCTAACGAACTAGCTCCCAATTTTGTTTTAATGTCTTGTTGCCCAATTAAGCTGTCATCTTCTGTGATGAAAATTAAAGATTCATGTATTTCTTTTACTTGATTTCGTATTGCTTTTCGCTTCAACGCCGCTTTCCCATCTCGTTGTGCATAAAGGTTTTAAAGTAAAATTTTGGATGTGGTTTAGAAGAACTTCCCATCGATGACTTGATGAAGAAAAGAAATTATAGATTGACCGAATAATGTCAAAAAATAAAACCATATCTACATTGCAGCTTGCTGCATCACTCAACACCAAGTTCAAGGAATGCGTACAACGGAACAAAAAAATGCTCTAGGATTTTTGTTCCTTAAAAGTGCTTGCACCCCTGCATCTTCTTCCCCTTCATATTTGACCCGTTGTCATATCCCTCATCATTAAATTTTGATCAGGGATATTTTAAATATTTAAGCTTTTTTCTTCTAATAATTTTAAAATTACTTCAGCCATACCACTTCCTGTTGTATTATTAATTTTAATAAAATCTAGAAATCTTTCCTCTATTTGTATAATATCTTGGGTTTCTTCAGTTTTTTCTTTTATAGAAACATATCTTACAATTAAGGACATTTGCTCCTGCCGTGAAATATCAGTGGTGCAATCAACAATTATTGAAAAATACTTAGCATTCATTATTTTAGATAATTTTTTTTAAATTTTATTACTCAATATATTAATTATTTCGTTTTGTATACATTTTCCTAAATAATGTACATGAATTTCATTGTTTTTTATGCATTCTACATGTTTTTGTAATACGCTGTCAAATTCGGCGAATAATTCTATCAGTTTCAAAAATTTTTCCATTATTATTTGTATATAGAGTATCTAAACGCTATGTTTTCTTTTGCAAGAAATTTAATAACCAATATCATACATTTTAAAACATGCATCCAGTGTTGTTCTAATTTGAGTAATTTTAGCTGATGTTGATCAATTGTAGTTTCATATTTTAAACGCTTTTCCAAATCAATCCATTTTTCAAAATTATTAAAATGTTCTTGAGATTTTTCGTGGCACTGAAGAACTTGGGACATATGTTTCCAATCGTTATTTCCTTCCGAAATTAAGTTCATAGTTCTAATATTAGAAAATAATTTGCAGCAGAAACAAAATACTACATTTTTTGAACTTGAGTAAATCAACCAAAATCTTTTAATCGTTTCTCTCTTACTCAAAATCCTATTATAATGCGCTACATGAAAACTACTATTATGTTCATCGTGTGGAAAAAAAGTCTCTTTTGATTCAGCAGGAGGACCTCGTTTTACTAATATATCAATTATTGAATTGGACAAGTACCTTCATAAATACGAAGTAACAAAATTCATTCAGCAAGCTAATAATATAATGCACATTAATACAGGGATAGCAAACTGGCATGTAAGAAAATTTTGCAGTGTGTGTACGATTTATAATAATAATAATTATTATTATTATTATAAAAACCTTCATAGAGTCAAAGACTCATCATGGGAGGTCCACTATTATACACATAGCTTATCATACCGCGCCTTAAATATATTTACTGTCTCTGTGCTCACCGCACTCTCGGGCAATGCATTCCAATCACTCGCCACTCTCCATGCAAAAAACCTGTTCCTGACTCCCTTTGTGTGAGCAAATTCCAAATCTCCTTATATTGCTTGTTGCTTTCTTTACTTGCTCTTCCTTTTCTCTTTTCCTTTTGAGAAAAGTAGCTCCTGATAACTTTTTCTCTTTCAAATTACTGATCTAAATGACAATAAATTTCGTATTGATGAATTATTCTTTTTCTATTAATTATTAATTTTTAGTTAATTTATTATTTTTAAGAATTTTAAAACAATTATCTTATTTAAAAAATTGATTTAAAACAGTTGCCTTCTATGGACTTTTACTATAAATAATTAATTTATACAATAATTTCATAATTAAAGGTAAATTCTAATTATTGAGGGCAATGTAAGATGTAAAGTATGCTGCCAAGAGTGATTTTTGCATTTTAGCAAAATGCGCCTCTGATTAATATGTTTATAATTTATAAAATTTTAAATAAAATTTTAAAGATAATACTTTAAAATTTTATTTGTCTATCAAAAATCAAAAATAAGTACACAATTAAAAACAAAGTCAAAAATTGTCCAAAGTCACTTAAACACAGAATACACAATACACTCAATATGTTTCACATTCAAAATTGAAATGACGCTTAAAAAAATGTAAGTGCATATCACGCTGTTTCTTCTATCCAAATTTGAAGCAGAATTTAAGAAGATGAACAGCGTGATATACACCTATGTTTCAGACTAAATATTTGGATAAATCAGTGTTTCTGAAACTTCAGATATCCGTGTACCCCTTCTTTAATTTTCATTACCAAGTACCTTATCAAAATAATAATAATAAAAATAAATAAAAATATATTTCATTGTAAATGTGTGTTTTATTTGAATTTAGATGTACATTTAAACAAAAAAAAAAAAAAAAGATTTATTTTTAATAGAACAAAATTTATATTTACTATACATTTTTACTTAATATAAATAATTTATCATTAATGAGAGGAGTGAAATTGCTTATTTCTATATCTGCTATATTGCTCTCTTTTGTACATTTTATAAATCCAGAATTTAACGAATGATCCATACTTTAAGAATTTGAAAGCTAAAATAATTACTGTATTTACTCAAATATAACTCTCACTTTTTTTTCAAAAATTAAAGCTAAAAAATCGTGGTGCGAGATATATTCAGGGATTTTCGGTAACTAAAGTTTTCAGAAAGAAAAAAAAAACTGAAAATGGGTATGACTTACCAAGAAGCTTCTATTCTCCATCACTACTTCTGTCCTTGAGAGTGGTTTCCTTGTGTGCAACGTCAAAATTATCTACCCAAATAGAGACATCTTTCCCATTATATCAAGCAAAAATTACCAGTAATTTAAGACTTGAGATACGTAATGAACAATCCTTGACAAATTACTAATGAGAAGTGAAAGATGTGTGCGATTGTAGGCCAGTAGAGAAAAAGCAGCCATTAAGAAGTGCATGTGATTGGTGCAGTATTAACAAAAGATTGCATGACCCAAACAAAAAGCAATAATTGAATGGAAATGCTAATTCTCTTAAACCAATTTCCGTAATATTTGAAATACATTCGCTATATATTTCTTAGTTTTAACCCGTTTATGATGGGGTAGTGTCAAGCAAAACCTAATGTTGCACCAGCAATATGTGGTTTTGCTTGGGTCTATATAGCAGTTTCTTTTGGAGGGGAGATGTAATTCATTAGTTAGTGTTTATATTCCTAGTTGTCTGTAATTACACTATTTGTTGAGAAATATATTACCCAGTCTGCAGATGTCTCTGAACCTTATTCAGTGACATGATAAAACTAATGGTTTTTCGTGTTTCTGCAGTATAGTTGCTGTTGTGGAGGATGTACTGTTTACTTCAGGGAGCCAGGAGATTTCATGCATAATATAATTTAATATATATATATAGACTATAAAAATTTATGGAATTCACATCGTATGATACTTTATGGGTTGTTTCCTTCAGTATCTAATAAGTGGGTTCTATGATGTTTAGTTTTAGTATGTATGACTATAATTTTTTTATTAATAAAATATAATAAGCACATATTTAAATGTCAGTGGGAAATTGCACCTTTTTTTATTTGGTAAACTAAATGCTGTATTTTTGTAAAATATCTTATTGCCATAATACAGCTGAATGAGTGCCCTTATTAACGCTCGGGAGCTCGCAGGGGTAATTTTGCAGCGTACGACACGGTATATCTGAGGGATACATTCATTACTAGTATGCAAAATACATAAAGAAAAAACACTGCAAATATAATATATGATGGTACAAATTAAGTGAATATTGAATCTACAAGAGTTTTGTGCCGAATATATAGAAACTAAAAGTTTCCGCGGGTGCAAGCATAAATAGTGCCTTATGGGCAACTTGTAGTAAAGGTTGAGCAAGCCCCAGACCACTTTCCTTAGTATTTTCCATAAAGTAAAACACATTTATTTTCTTCTAGAGCAGTGCTTCCCAAACTTATGGATCTAAAGCCCCCCCCCCTTTGGAAAAATTAAAATATTTCACAGCCCCCCCATCGGAAAAAAAAAATCGTAATACAGACATATGTTATTATAATATTTATTGTATTTATCTTCAATACAGTTTATATTCAAGATTTTGCGTTTGTAAGCTTTTTTTGTGCTTTTATCAATACCTTTAAAATTAAACTTATATGAATAAGCATAAATTTACTAATATTCATTAATTGCCAAAATACACAAGAAGCAAAATTTGTGAACCAACACCAATGTGTGATTTTTTCCATTAAAAGATATAAAATAACAAAAAGAAATAATAAAAATTTAATACGTTTCTTTTAAGATTAAAAAAAGAAAGAACTACTTAGTCATAAAACATTTTAAATTTGTTTTCATTATTTCACTGCTCCCTCAACAAAACTTGCTGCCCACAGTTTGGGAAGCGCTGTTCTTGAGGACATGTATGATAAATAAGCCTTTGGCTCTCTATTTCAGTAATACATGATGGTTTATTTATTTTCAGTTACAATCTAGAAATTATTGAAACAAAGAAATATAAAGAATAAAAATTTTTGTTACAAAATAACGCAAATATCGATAATGAAAGAAAATAAAACTAAACAAATGCATTTAACGTTAATTAATCAGAATCTTCAATAGTTGGATTTACAAAACTCTGATAACAGTCATCGCAAACAATATTGCTATGCTGAAAGCATAATACTTTTTACAACGCTTGCAGAAATATTTTGATAAGCGACTCGTTTTGGATGCATAGCACATAAAACATGCTTTTCTTTTTCTGTTTGTCGAGTGAGCCGTATCTATGTCGTCATCAGAATTTCCTTCAAATTGTGTCTGAAATTGATGAAGTTTCAGGTGTAAAGGCCTATTCACACCTGTAGAGATTATTGAATGCCTTTTTATTTGTTCTGGCACTAACTGCATCATGATATTTCTAATAAATATTCTGCGCCGTATTTTCACATTGTTGTTCAGTATATGAATAATCTGAGCATTTATATTTATGAGCTATACTGACATCAGAGCTCCCAGTAATTTACTATCAAATATCACAAACCTTTACAAAAAAACGTGTTCAAGTTCAACCAAACTGATAGCAAAAAAAAAAAAAAAAGTGCAGAATATCACTTGTAACATACGCATGCGCAGCTAGTCATGACCTTCAACCTATACAATAAAATATCTATGTCAATTAGCAAGTATCTGTTGGGACCTCTGCAGGGTCAAATATCACAAATCTTTGCATAACACGTGTGAAACCAAACTGACAGCAACAAAAGTGCAAAATAGCACTCGTAATATACCCACGCGCAGCTGCTCGTGACCTTCAACCTATACAACAAAATAGGTGAAAGAATATTCATGTTAACTATTAGCATGTATCTGTCAGATCAGATGCGAGCGCTGCCCGAGTGTTAAGCAGCACCATGAGGCAGGTTGTCTCTATACTACACCCTGTCGATGGTACTGGTCCCAGGGATTATCAAAATAAAAATAATTATTTGGAGAAATAATTATTATAATAAAATAATTATATAATTAGAATAAAATATAATTATCTTTATAAATATGTATATATAAATTTGATATTTTTTTAAAAAAATTTTCTGCCTCTAGTATAATTGTAACATAAACTCTAAGTTTTCCGCCCTTTTATTTTTCCGCCTGCGGCATTCGCCCATTCCACCCTGCCTCGCGCCGGGCCTGTTTAAATCTCATTATGAACATTTATGAGGGCTTCTCATGAGGCTGTGTGTTATAAAGGGGAAAAAAATGACAGGGTGTTTCCTTTTGAAGAAAAAAATCAACTGGAAAACATCCACATTTAATAGATAGATTTGCTTCATGGCTTAGTTGTTTTTCATAATTCCAAACAGTTCATCACAAATTCAACCTCATCTTGTTTGACATAAACAGAATAGCTCTGTGCATCTGTTTTTCTAAGTGCTTTTTGAGAGGAGGATTGCCCACTTAAAAAAAACAATTATATTTGCTCTGAACTTACAGCACAGAAGAAAATTTTTGAAGTAAGCATTGCTTTCCAAGTACTGCTACCAGAACCTACATAATCACTCGTAGTGGTCCTCATTACAAATGCAACAAGCCATGATTTTTTTTTTTTTTTCCCTTTTTCGGGCACCCCATCAGTTTCTGAGTGGAGTTTAATAAGCTTTCCTTTACTACCTACATCTCTCAAGTTTCTTCTCTTTTAATTATAGCAGAGTAAGAACCTGAACTCTCTTATTTTGACCATTTTCTTTTCAAATGTATCCTATCATTGTCTTAAATTAATTGATGCTACTGTTACCTTGAATTTTAAACACTTTTTTTTTTTTTTTTTTGATTGCCATACCAGACTAAGTTCTAGATACTTTGACTTTTTAAGATCTCTTCTCCTCTTCATTAGTTGATTAAAACTGTATAGTTAATACTTGGGTTTTCTTACTGGCTATATGAACAATTACCATTTCATAATTGAGAGATTATTCCGAAACACTTCTGTAGTGCATTTGGAAGAATGGCAGGATATTGTATTGTTTGGTTGGAAAAGACCCAAGTTTGATTCTTGTCACGATAAGAGTTCTTTTCTCCTAGAAATGTGGGTTTTTCATCCTGTATACCACAGGATGAAAAAATTGGCTGACACACTCAATTAACAGACAAAAATACCATTATTGCACAGTACATAATGGTGTGTAGATTGAGGAATTCAGTAATGTAGACTGTAGATTGTATGGTGTAGAGTGCCTTCCCTCAATGAGACGTTAGACTCAACAGAGGTGTTACATAATTCTTTCAAGCTACTTAAGGCTTTTAGTAAGCAAGGCAGTGGCCTGGCACTGAGGTAATCTTCTCGCACCTAAAGACAATTGCAAACATTGATACTCACTAAGTGATTTAAACCTGCAGCCTTTTTAAGAGCGAATACACCAACCACTCGGTTAACTAGGTCACATTTCACTGATTCTATTGACTTCACAGTACAGTCATCCCTCGACTTACGTCCGGGTTCCGTTCCATCCAGAAGGACGTAAATCGATAATGCATTAAATCAACAGAGTTATAAGGGTTAGGGACTTAACCGTAATAAGTATGCTGTCATTTTAATTTTTAAACTTTATTATAAAACTGTACTGTGTGTTACTGCCACTATAAAACAGAAGAATAATCACCCAAATCTTCCTCCACAATCTATCTTCATTACCTTCCCTATGTGAAGGACCAGGCTGCGGCTCTTCTGGTGTAACCTTTGTTTTTCTGATGAAAAATATCCAATGTGCTTTGCTTATTCCTCCTCCTTCTTCTTTTCATCATAAATTGGTTCATAGCAAGCAAACACATCATGTACTTTCGTTTCTATTATTAAGTAGCATTCAACATTGGGGTTCATGTCTCAGCCATTTTGAGAACATCGTTAACTGCAAGGAACATTTCTGCATGACTCTTCACTGTAAATTGTTTAATTACCTCTTCCTGTTTCTCTTTTCCCTCTTTTCTTGTTTTCCTCTTCTGCAACAGTTGTTCCTACAGTTCTTAATCAACCAATTCTTTGTTCTTCAACTCTTCAGGGGAACTTTCTATGAATTGAATTATGTCATCACCATTCACTTCGACATTCAGATTGTTTGCTAAGCCCACTATTACAAACTTCCAAAATCATGCACAAACCTTTTTAATGTCTTTTTCCATATGCTACTCATACATTGAGAGGTCACTTCGTCCCAGCCACCTCAATATTTTTAATAGCATGACGAATATTGAAGGTTTTCCAGAATTGCATGAGAGTCTGGTCATTTCCTTCAGTAGAAGAAATGGCTTGTGAGAAAGTTCTCCATAGATAATAAGCCTTAAACGCTACAAGAACTCCTTGATCCATCGGTTAGTAGTGTTTGGAGGGAGAAACATGACCTTGAACTTGGGGTGAAGATCACCGCTGTAAGGTGATGACCTGGAGCATTATCTAAAATTAATAAAATTTCAAATTGTACATTTTCTTTCACACAATAGTTTCCATTTAACTCTCATAATTGATTAAGGCATCCGCAAGCAATTTTTGAGTCATCCATGACTTCTTATTGCTCTAATAATGAACTGGAAGAGTATGCTTCCTAATGTTTTGGAAGATTCGTGGATTCTCACTGTGCCATATCAGAAATGGTTTCAGTTTATATCCAGCAACATTACCCGTAACAGAATCTAACAGAATCGTAATACCGGCACGAAGAGCTTTGAAACTAAGTATAGATTTTAGCTTTTTGTGGATGAATGTCCTCTTGGGCATTTTTTTCCAAAACAAGGATGTCTCATCCATATTAAATATTTGCTGTGGCAAATAATTTTAATCCATAATAATTTTATCAACTGACCACCACCTTGTGTGCACTCTACGGCTTCAGAAACCAGATGCTACCATCAACGCTGGTAGGCCTAAGCAGCTATACCGCGTGAAATGGGAAGCATTGGAAAATGAGGCTGAGGAAGAATTTTGCAGATGGCATTTCCTCCAGGTTCAAAGAGATTCCCAAGCATACTGCAGATGTTGAGGAGGAGTGGAAGCTGTTCAGAACAGCTGTCACTGCCTCTGCACTCTCATGCTGTGGCAGAAAGGGGCTCGGCATGGCAACGGGCAGTGAGAAAAGGACACCTTGGTGGAACCAAGAAGTCCAAAAAACTGTCCAGGCAAAAATGGAGTCCTACCTAACATGGCTTAGGGTCAGGTCACCTGAGATGCATTTGTGGTATGCTGAGGCACGAAAAGCTGCTGCTGAGGCAGTAAAGACAGCAAAGCAGAAGGCTTGGGAATCCTTTGGAGAAAGATTAGACTCATCCTATGCAAATGCAAACAAAGTATTCTGGCAGACCATCCGCCACCTTTGAGGGAGGAAATCGTTCACAGCAAGGGCAATTAAGGCCTCTGATGGTGCACTTTTAACAACCGAGAAGGATATCCTCCATAGATGGAGGGGAATACTTTGAGAGCCTTCTTAACCCAGGTGGCCCAGCAGTTATGGACATCCAAGAGGTGCAGATCAGGGCAATGACTAGTCTCACAGCAGAAGAGGTCCATTTAGCAATAAAATCGCTAAAATCGGGCAAGGCTGCTGGGGATGATGAAATTCGGCCCGAAATGCTAAAAGCCTTAAATCAAGACGGTGTTCTCTGGCTGACTTGGATATCTTGGATATCAAGCACCAAAGCAATGGCAGACAAGCATAATAATACCAGTCTTTAAGAAGGGAGACCAGAAGGATTGCGGTAACTATCGTGGCATCTCTCTGCTCAGCCTGCCTGGGAAAGTGTATGCTAGGTGCTTGGAAAGACGATGCAGGAGCATAGTTGAGTCAAAGTTCCAAGAAGAACAATGTGGCTTTCATCCTGGTAGAAGCACAACTAACCAAATCTTCACTTTAAGGCAAGTCTTTGAGAAATCTTGGGAATATGCCAAGAATGTCTACACATGTTTTGTGGACTTGGAGAAGGCATATGACCAGGTTCCTCGGGATAAGCTTTGAAAAGTAGTACAGGAGTATGGAGTGGATGGCCAACTATTAGCTGTCATCAGGTCCCTGTATGAATGCTCAGAGTTTTGTGTCAGGGTAAACAGTACAAAGTCTGAACCTTTCACAGTCTCTGTTGGCCTCCGCCAAGGGTGTGTGTTCTGTCACCCCCTCCTTTTCATAATATTTATTGACTGGATTGATAGGCACAGCCAAGGCAGTGGGTGTGTCAGAATTGGAAGATGTAGCATTGGACGTCTGCTTTTTGCAGATGACCCAGTTCTGCTTAGCTCTTCCACAGATGACCTCCAGCAGACCCTGGATAGGTTTGTAGCTGTTTGTGCAGATGCCGGAATGAAGATCAGTGTGGCCAAAACTGAATCATTTGTGGTCTCAAGACAACCATCCCAGTGCACTCTACATGTAAGTGGAGTCCCAATGAGCAGGTGGAGAAGTTTAAATACCTTGGGTCCATATTCACGAAGGATGGAAAATGGGACGTAGAGCTAGATACTTGAATTGGCTTAGCAAGCTCAATGTTGCGGGAGCTTGGCCATTCGGTAGTATTGAAGCGGGAGTTAAGCCAGAAGGCAAAGCTGGCTGTCTTCAATACAGTCTTATGTCCCCATCCTCACCTATGGTCATGAGAGTTGGGTAATGACTGAAAGAATGCGGGCACGAATCCAAGCGGCTGAAACGAGGTTCCTTCGAGGGGGTTGCGGGGCTGACAAGACTCGACAGAGTCAGAAGCTCTGCAATTCAGGAAACCCTCAATACTCAACCGCTGCTTCTCCGTGTTGAGAGATCACAGTTACGTTGGTACGGGCACCTGGTCAGAATGCCACAAAAGAGGCTCCCTCAGCAAGGCCCTCTTTGCCAAGCCAGGGTGGAAGGCCAAGGACTTGCTGGATAGATTATATCCAAAACCTTGGGTGAACACGTTTGGGAATCCCACCAGAACACCTGAGCTTGGTAGCAGAGGATCGTGACCATTGGAAGTTCCTCTTGCAGCTGTTGCCCCCACAACCAAATTAGGAAAGGTGGGCCTTGAAGATGTATGTATGTAATAATTTTATCCAATTTTTCCACAAACTCCTGGGCAGCCTTCTCAGCACTTGCAGATTCCCATACATTTTCACATTATACAGTGCAAAACGCTGCTTGAATCTCATGAACCAACCGGAAGAAGTGTTGAATTTGTAGTCATAATCGGGTTCTGGTTTCTCCTTCAACATGTTGAAGAGACTTAGTGCCATAGTGGTTATGGTCACAATGCTAAGGGATATGCGCTTTTGGTTCAGGTCCTCTATCCACGATGCAAGTAGCTTTTTCATATCACTGATAGGACCTTGTCGTTGCTTCGTCATTATCGTCGATTTAATGGAAGCAGATCCTTTTCCAGCCTCTATGATTTTATCCTTATTTTTCAAAAGGTCATCGCTGTAGAATGAGACTATCTGAAGTCGTGTGCGATCACATTGACGGGCTTACCAGCTTCATGTTGCTTTATAACTTGCAACTTCGTTTCAAGATCAATTGCTCGCCTCTTTTTCTGTGATTCTTCACTAGGTTTTTTGATTGTGCGTGTTTGGGCCATGTTGCACAAAAAATCACGAAATATTTAATGATAAATACACAAATAACCTATTTCTCAAACAGAGGAACTGTTGAACACGTGCCGACTGCAGTGGGAGGTTGCCTCTGAGAGCGCTGTTGCCACTGTGCATGCTTTACCTTGCACTTGCTTGCGTCTTTTCAAAATTGTAGCCAAAATTGTTATTTATTCTCTTATGGAATCATGGACATAAGTCGAGGGATGACTGTATTTCAATGATTGAGCCTCTGTAGCTCAGTCAGTATAGACAAAGCCCTTTAGTCAGAAAGACCTGAGTTTGATTCCTGTCCATGATGTGAGGAACCTTTACCTCTCTAGACTAAAGATGAGTTAGCCAGCCTGATACAGAGGTAGAGGGATTTTTTTTCACCCAGAAACTTGGGTTTTTCATCCCTCAGAACATTCAAACTGTCCCATGAACACATACAGATCTACAGTCATAAAATACATACTTAATCCCTCACTGGGAGAGCTCGACCAGTCCTAAGGTATGGTAGAGGAACGGGGGAAACCTCATACAAATAAATAAATAAATTTCAACGATTAATGCTCTTTACAAGATTAATAGTAGTTCAGTAGTAAAATCAGCTGAACATTTATTTCCTTTGTTTCCAGTTTCTTGGAAGAGACAAAGCTCTGTGATACTCTGCATTAGTTCAATGACACATAGCATGCCGTAAGATGGAGAAATTTAAGGCTAGTTGTGAAGGTTTAAGAAAAACTTGATTTTAAATGAAAACATGTTTAAATACATCTATTAAATTAGTCCTAATAATCACATAGCTAGTAAAGTAAATGTCACAGAGTACTGTAGTTGTAACTAATTTAGTATTGTTAAGGTTAAATATTATATAGTTAAGATTGCATAGACATTCAAAACCGTAATTATAATAATATTTAATAATGAATTAAATATATTGCAATATATATTTAATGGAATCTGCAATATAGTCATTTATTTTGGAATTGTGGAAAGCAGCTGTTGAACAAAGGAGTAAGTAGACAAACTAGGACTAAAAAGAAATAAGATGAAAACATCTTTAACTACTTTTGGGGGCAAAGTAACTTCATTTCAGTTTTATGTTATGCTTGATAAGAAATTATATTCTTGTCATCAAAATGCAGTTTGGTATATGTGGTGTTTTTCAAAAATCTTTCAGGTTATCAAGAATTCATTCATTATTGGAAGTTTTCTATCCAACTTTAACACTTAAAACTTTGCATTAGGGTTGAAACAAATGTTTCATATGAGTGGAATAGCTGCATGTGCTGTACGAGTAGTGGCAATTTTAAGTACAAGAATTGCCTCAGTGTCAACCTGCTATATAAATAACAGCCCAACACGATTTTTGCTGTTGGACTTTTATATGAGACTTGTTTTTTACTAAATTGGGTGCGCTGATTGTAAATATCAAATCCATTTTTCTCTATCACGTCAATTTTTCTCCTATGGCATTTTCTTTTTGCTAATTTGTAAGTTTTTGATAGTTTTAAGGAGGCAGTACTATTTAGAGGATCAAAAAAAATCGATTTTTTAATATTATTTTCTGAAAGTATGTACTTTTAAAAATCTGTTTCTAACTTTTTATCAAGAAATTCGAAAAATTCCCGAAGATATAGCCTTATTATTCAAAGCGGTGCGCAGATCAGAATCGGAGTGCTCACCGCTCTCGCTTTTTAGTAAACGAATAAATGCGTAAGAACCTGCAACGGTACGTACTGGCGCTTTGAATGCGAGCCGATAATTAGATACATAACTACTTAACAATATTCATTAAAAATTACAAGAATATTTATTAAAAAATAACAATTTTACTTACACATGAGTTTCAGGGAATAAATTTTTGTTTGTAGCAATTTCTGCTGTGTGTTCTGTTTTGGCAATCCCTTTGAATACTCCAACAGTAGTCGGCCATCGTGTGAGAATCCCATCTTCCTTCGTACCGATCTTCCATAGTTTTTAAGTCTTGATGAAATCTTTCACCTTGTTCATCGCTTACAGCACCTAAATTCTCGGGAAATCTATCAAGATGACTGTATAGGAAATGAAGCTTTATGCTCATTTTGCAACCTAGGGGCTGGAAATTTTCAAGCATTGTTTCCACTAGATCTTTGTAATTGCACGCTTTTTTGTTTCCAAGAAAATTATTCGCAACCATCGTAAATGAAGTCCAGGCTTCTTTCTCAATTTCGTTCATAGAGTTGATGAAATTTGGGTCTCTCATTAAAGTTCTAATTTGTGGTCCATCAAATACACCGTCTTTAATTTTTTCATAACTAAGTCGTGGAAATTTTTCACATATGTATTGGAAACAGTCACCATGTAAATCTAAAGCTTTAACATACTGCTTCATAAGACCTAGTTTGATGTGTAGAGGTGGAAAAATGATTTTTTTCCATGCCGATTAAAGGTTGATTTATAACATTCTGTTCTCCAACATTTAAGGATATTCTAAGAGGCCAATGTTTCTGACTCCAGTGTTGGTTTCTAGCTCGACTATCCCAGAAGCATAGAAAACACGGAAACTTTGTATATCCTCTTTGAAAGCCAAGTAAAAAGTTCATCATTTTAAGATCCACACAGATGATCCAGTTATGGTCTGTATATTTTAATAACTTCAGAACCTTTTTAATGTCCTCATATGTTTCCTTTAAGTGGACTGAATAGCCAATAGGAATTGAGCCATATACATTCCCATTGTGTAGTAAGACACACTTGAGACTTCTGCTTGAACTGTCAATAAATAAACACCACTCATTTAGATGATATTGTACAACACTCATTTCAGTTACTAAACCTGACACGTTGTTACGGTAAACGAACCCACACTCGTGTTTAAAATATTGTACAAGATTACTTTCCCTGCTACGATAAAAAGTTATCTTCGTATCTTGCTCCAGTAAGTTTTTTTCATTTAATCTTGAAGTTAACAATTCCGATGATTCCTTTGATAGGCCCAAATCTCTTACTAAGTCATTCAATTCTGCTTGAGTAAAACGTTGCGGTCCAGAACTAGAAATTAAATTTTCATTGTCATCTGGCATATCCCGATCATGCTCGTTCTCAAGTAAAGGAAGTCCTTTATAAATTGACAAGGCTATTTCATTGGAATGAGCAACTGGCCGAATTGCTGAGCCGAGATTTGGATACACAATTTTTTTCTTATTCTTCTTATTATAACCAGAAGTCTAAACGAAACAAAAATAGCAATCATCTACATGATTTTTCGGTTCACGCCCATGACTTGTCCTGATCTGCAATTTTTACGTCAAAGTATGCAAAGTACACTTTCTTAACAAAATCAGTGATATTTGTCCTTTGACTGGGAACAGTAAAGCTCCCACAAATGTAGCAGAAGGAATCTACATCGACACAATTTCGAGTAGTAGACATGTATTTTCTTCACTGCCGACTAACATGCAATTAACAAGACAAAAAAAACCAGGGACTTTATTGAAACTTTATAAGCGCTCATCATACTTTCACGATCGATTAACGATTGACTGATTTCGATTGTTCTTTGTCTGCTATGACGCATATGGCATTCATTTGTTTTAGGCAGTTGTCATCGCCAACTTTTCATCACCTAAATGTATTAGGTTGGTTATCGGCCTCTCTCGCATTCAAAGCGCCAGTACGTGCCGTTGCAGGTTCTTACGTATTTATTCGATTACTAACAAGCGAGAGCGGTGAGTGCTCCGATTCTGATCTGCGCACCGCTTTGAATAATAGGCTATATCTTCGGGAATTTTTCGAATTTCTTGATAAAAAGTTAGGAACAGATTTTTAAAAGTACATACTTTCAGAAAATAATATTAAAAAATCGATTTTCTTGATCCTCTAAATAGTACTGCCTCCTGAAAACTATCAAAAACTTACAAATTAGCAAAAAAAAAATGCCATAGATGAAAAACCTGATGTGATAGAGAAAAATGGGTTTGATATTTGAAATCAGTGCACCCAAATTAGTAAAAAACAAGTGTCAGATCATAATCAGCAGAAAAAAAAATTTTTTTGTTGGCCATTGTAATCCATCAGTAACATTTCTAGGCAGATTTAATTTTTGCCAATGATTAAAATATGAAGTAATGAGAAACACTGTTCTTTGCATGATCTGTTTGATATTATTTATAATTTTGATACATCTAGAGTTATTTCATTATTAATAAAAAGAGGAAAACCACTTTTTATCCAACTGAATGTTCCATTGTCTCCTGACCTTATGATGCTTGCAAGGTGGGAGTCCTCCTGCAAAGTTCAATTTTTAAGTGTTAGCCTTTGCAATCAAGTTTAACTCAATAAGTGACCAGCTTCCTAAATCCCATATGTGGATGATATTACCATCTTTTGTCATTCATACCATATGATGGTCATAGAAAGATAGCTTCATCAAGCCACTAACAATCTTTCAAAATGAGTGCAGATTTTCACCATAGAAGACTGCTTATGTGCATTTTTGCTGTAAACATCTTTATCCTGATTGCTGCATTGAATGCAGCAATCCTACATGGCAAAGCAACGCTGTGGCTATTTGTTCCACACACTTTTAAACATTCTTTTGTATGCTTGACTGGTTATACAGGGTGGCCCATAAGCCACGAAGGGGCTTTAAACATTTAGTAAGTTTTTATTTTTTTTATTGTATATTTTTATTTTTATTAATTATTGTTCTTTTCTTTTCTTTTCTTTTTTTTTTTTATAATACACAAAACCCAGAGATTTTTTCTTTAGTTATGAAAAACCTCATTACATAAATGCCTTCCATTTTCGGCTTAACAGCTGTTAACGTTTCTGGCTGCAGCATCCTAATTTTTGCATGAATGTTCTCCTATGGAGGTTAAGGTTACCTGAAGGAAAAGATATGTGAACAAACCCCAGACATTCCAAAAGCTGAAGGAAAGCGTTCATGCAGAAATTAGGGGACTGCAGCCAGAAACATTAATACAGCTGTCACAGAACGTGCCATAGGAAAAAGGTGCCAGTCTTTGTGACGTAATGTGGTTTTTCATAACTAATAAAAAAATATAAAAAAAATCCCCAGATTCTGTATTTTGTAACAAAAAATAATAAAAATAATTAATAAATAAAGTTAAGAAATGTTTAAACCCCTTTGTAAAGGTGTAAAGTTACTTCTGTAAAAGTAAAGGTAACTTTTTTCACTGCTATAAGTTTTATATTCATAACAGTATCCAGTTATTCTAGTTGTGCCATTATCCATTATTTACAAATTGGTGAATTCTTTTCAGATGTTTCACCATCAGAACAAGAAGAACTTTTTACTCGCAAGATTCGACAGTGTGGGATAGTTTTTGACTTTATGGATCCTATGTCAGACTTGAAAGGGAAAGAAGTAAAAAGAGCAACATTAAATGAATTGGTAGAATATATTTCCACAGGAAAAGGAGTACTAACAGAACCTGTTTATCCTGAGGTTATGAGAATGGTATGATACCCATTGTGATTAAAGGAATAATTTTATTATTTTGTGTTTTTGTCCTGTTATTGTTTTTTTATGAATATAGTATCACTATATGGTAAAATCTTGTAAATTGCATTTCATTCAGAGTTAGTTACTGTATTTGATATATCAACTTTTTAGAATATTCCCTGAAACAGTTATACTATTACTCATTTTAAGTAGTTTCAGTTTCTTCCTCAATTATTTGCAAAAAAAAAAAAAAAACTTTTTTTATGGTGTTGAATTGGATTTCAACGGTATTGATGCGAACACAGATTGATAAGAAAATAACTATTTATTAACTTACAAGCTAATATTTCGCTGGTATTATATCCAGCATCTTCAGAGCACACAAACAAAGTTTGTTACAAATGCGAGACAACCACAATCCGCTGTAATAGTGGGGCTAGTATAAGTAATTGCAGCGTGTAACACAAGACTAAAGTCCTAATACGGTGCCATCTAAGTTTTAAAAAAAAAAAAAAAATATATATATATATATATATATATATATATATATATATTAATTTGGTCTTAGGATGACTGTCTTCCAAATCTTTGGTAGATTTATACAGCCATACTAGTTAAGTAGTTAAGGTTTGGAGTGTGTTTTAAGGCTTCTGTTGATTCCAGGAACAACCTCTGACTTGTAGAAGCTTCTGTGCAGTACTTTTGCTTGTTTTTTTCCCAATTGATCCTGTGTGCCGGGGTATCCAAAGCATGGTCTTCCAGACTCGATTTGCCATAGCGAAAGCGCCGGATATATTTTTTGTGTTCACTGAGGCGGATGTTCACAGTTCTTCCTGTCTGTCCGTAGTAGGCTCGATGACAAGAACAGGGCACTTCATGGACTCCTGGATGTGATAAAGGAGTGAATCTGTCCTTAGCCGAACAGATGAGAGTTGCCAATTTCACATAAGGTTTAAATACGGTACACAGTTGGTATTTGTTAAGCACCCTAGATATCTTTTCAGATGTGTCTTTAATGTATGGGATGGTGATAGCTTTGTTGTAGTCTTCTGTCGTAGATAGTGGGGGAGGGGGATTTCTGGGTTGCATTTAGATAGATAAAATACTAAATGCTACCCAGAAATCCCCCCCGCTATCTACCACAGAAGACTACAACAAAACTATCACCATCCCATACATTAAAGACACATCTGAAAAGATATCTAAGGTGCTTAACAAACACCAACTGCGTACTGTATTTAAACCTTATGTGAAATTGGCAACTCTCATCCGTTCACCTAATGACAGATTCACTCCTTTATCACATCCAGGAGTCCATGAAGTGCCCTGTTCTTGTCATCGAGCCTACTACAGACAGACAGGAAGAACTGTGGACATCCGTCTCAGTGAACACAAAAAATATATCCGGCACTTTCGCTATGGCAAGTTGAGTCTGGCAGGCCATGCTTTGGATACAAAGTCACAAAGGGCACAAAGTCAGTGAGGTTGTTCCTGGAAGCAACAGAAGCCTTAAAACATACTCCAAACCTTAACAACTATGGCTGTACAAATCTACCAAAGATTTGGAAGACAGTCATCCTAAGACCAAATTAATATTTATTTATTTTATTTTGTTCAAAACTTTGGACTACTGTTTTTTTTTTATAACTTAGATGGCGCCATATTAGGACTTTAGTCTTGTGTTGCATGCTGCAATTACTTATACTAGCCCCACTGTTACACCAAATTAGATGCTGGATATAATACCAGCGAAATATTAGCTTTTAAGTTAATAAATAGTTTATTTCTTATATTTTCGAATCAATATCGTTTAAATCCAATTCAACATGTGTGATGAACACATAAGCCTATCCACACGTTTCTTTATGGTGGATCCTTTTGTTGCATATTTCCTTCCCTATATTCTGCAGCATCAGTCATAATTAATCACTTTCTGATGATTTTGTAACAAGTTTCTTTCACTGGAAAAGAAAGTCAGTTATACTTGACAAGAAATTCTTGTTTTCATCCCTATTTTAGTTAAGCATGAGCAAATAAAAGTTTGTACATGAAATATTTAGAAAAAGCAGTTGTTGACTTCATATCAGGTTGCCATGGTATCTCAGTGCATAGCACACTTCCTCTTTGGGTGTCTATAATGTCTTGCTTTATGAGAGGAGTCATTGCCTAGACTGGTTTTTACCTTTATCGAGGTCTCATCAGTAGACACTAATCCCATGGATATACTGAGCGTTTATACAACAGTTGCAGAAGTAATTTTTCCCTATACACATAGTTATAATAGGTGTAAGTTTTTTTGTTTTTTTTTCCACTGGGAAGAAGTAAATTATACTTGACAAGAAATTATATTCTGGTTCAAGTAACCTAATCTTGAAGATATTTCATTGAGAACTTGTGTTTGCTTAAAAATGAGCCTGAAAACAAGAATATGATTTATTTATTGTCAGATAAATTATGTACTTTGTTTATTGGAAAGCAACCCCCCCCCCAAAAAAAAAAAAACTTTGCTGTAATTATCTCTGATGCAGAATATTGTAATAGCGTAATCATATTACATTATTACAATTATTACATATATTATTACAAAATTATTATAACCGGCTTGGTTGGCTGAGTGGTTAGCGTATCCGCTCTCCAGCCAAAAGGCTGTAGGCTCGAATCCCGTTGTGGGCATGGATGTTTGCGATTGTCTGTGGAAATGCTAGTGGTGGTGATAGGTGGTAGATGGTGTTGATGATGATGGTAGTACAGGTTGAGACAGAGTTGTAGAGTAGATGCCCTCCCTCAATGAGTCTTTAGACTCATCTAAAGACTCATCGAGGTGCCATATGGAGGTGCCATAATAATAATATTTTAATCTGTGTTCTTACATGTGGAAATATAGCTTTTGCCATTGGTGAGACCTTAGTAAAGGTAAAAAGATGTTTCATACTTCTTTGTTTGCTCACCCTTAGATAAAATAAAGATGAAAACAGGAATATAATTTCCTGTCAAGTATAACTAGTGGTGGTGATAGATGATGATGGTAGTACAGGTTGGTGGAGACAGAGAGTTGTAGAGTAAGTGCCCTCCCTCGATGAGTCTTTAGACTCCCTGGAGGTGCCATAATAATAATATTTTAATCTGTGCTTCTTACATGTGGAAATATGGCTTTTGCCATTGGTAAGACCTTAGTAAAGGTAAAAAGATGTTTCACACTTCTTTGTTTGCTCACCCTTAGATAAAATAAAAATAAAAACAGGAATATAATTTCCTATCAAGTATAACTTACTTTCTGAAATTTGTTTTCATTACAGACTGCTTGGTTCAGTTCATTATTAGGTACCTAACAAATTACAACAAAGTTGCATTTTAATGTAGGAAGTTATCTTTTTCTAATGTAATTTGGATATGTATGATATTTTGGAATGCAACAATGTTCTTCTACCCTTCTTTAATTTATCCAAAATATTTCTGTTAATAGATGATGGCACACCGAGGTCATCATGGTATGATATTGGTAATTTGTGTGTTGCTGATGGTCAAGAAATTGTATCGTCTTATAATATGTGTCCTTATGTGCTGACTGTACTATTTCTTGACCATCAGCAACACAAATTAGCAATATCATACCATGATGACCTTGGTGTGCCATCATCTATTAACAGAAATATTTTGATACAGAAATACCTGATAATACTATGTCTAACTATTGACCATTGTATCTTGGGAGTGGTGGTGGTGAAGAGTTTGGAAAAGTAGATAAGAACTCGCATACTGAAATGGGATGCAAAGTATAGATTCTTTTGCAAAAAAGTTTTCTAAGAGAAGGTTTGAGCCACTTCCTCACCTTTTGTTAATAATGTTTTTTATTGAGTTAAACAGTGGAAATGGACTTTGCTAAATCTTTTGACAGGATACAGCAAAGGGGGTTGTTGCATAAATTGGAGGATATGAGATTGGATCATAAACTGTTATCATCCATAAGAAATGGCTAACTCACAAATGTCAGAGTGGAGTATGAGGGTTCTGAGTCTGCTAGATTTAAAGTGCCCACTGGTGTATCCTAGGAATCAGC
This sequence comes from Typopeltis vanoorti, assembly GCF_054136105.1. NCBI lineage: Eukaryota > Metazoa > Arthropoda > Arachnida > Uropygi > Thelyphonidae > Typopeltis > Typopeltis vanoorti. The sequence goes on from NC_143559.1 coordinate 70,628,465, forward strand.
CCTTGGTTCATTGTTATTCATTTTTACTAATGGCATCGGGAAGGATTTGCCAAGTAATGTACAGCTTTTTGCTGATTATGCAAATATAGGCAGTGTGATCAGGTATGTGACTGACATGCAGCTTTTGCAGAATGATTTGAATAGGCTGTGAAAATGGCTGTCATTTCAATGTTAGTAAATGTAAAGTTATGTACTTTGGTATAATGAGATATCTAGTGGTATGTTATGTTGATGGGATTATACTAAAAGAAACTGATCTTCCTAAATACTAAAGCTCTAAAGATCTTAGTGTTTTAATATTTAGGAAGTTTAACGGCTATATAGTAAAGATTACAAATACAACTCAGAGGGTAATTGCAATGCTGAAACAAACATTAACATTTAAGGATAAGGAAGTCATTTTGTCTTTTTACAAGGTCTTAATACAACCACACCTTTTCTATTCTTCATAGATATGGTTTCCAGATATAATGGAGAAGATGCAAAGAAGAGTGTTGGACTAATCAAAACTGTGAAATGTAGATTATGAGGACAGATTGAGAATTTGTGGACTGCACACATTAGCAAACAAGAGAAAGAGGATCTGATAATAAGACTTACATCACCAACTCCATGTACAATTAACTGCATCTTCACCAACACCATCTATCCAACCACCGCCACCACTAGTATTTTCACAATCGCAAACATCCATGCCCATGACAAGATTCGAACCTGCAGCCTTTTGACTGGAGATTGGATACACTAACTATTTAGGCATTAAAATTATGCCTAAATAGTTAAAATGTTGGTCTAATTCAATAAATTCATACTACTGAGTTGTTTTCTTGCCTATAGGTGTAGTTTCTCTGATTTTCATGCCAAATTTATGAAAGCAGTTATTTAAAGACTGGAGATTTGTAGTAGATTTATTTAAGAATGTCATCTGCATAGAGTATCAGGTTTAATATCACTTTACTTAATAATGGCGGTCCATATAGATGAAAAAGCAATGAATAGAATGTACAACCTCCTCATTGTATATCCTTCAGTTCTTAATGCTGATTTGCAATTTATTTATAAAATAAGTTGCAAATTGTCAGTGCATGTATAAAGTTCCATTTACAGCATACAGATTTGTTTTGAGCAGTTTTCTTTTCTACCTTATGCTTTGCCAAGATCAACAAAGCATAAAATACGATATCCTTATATTCCTCTGATTTATTACCATTTTTTTATAAGGTAAAAATCTTGTCTTGGCAACTCATTTGGCCTAAATGAAGCTGGTTTTCTCAAATATTCCTAAGAAAGATGAAAAACCTTACCAACTAATTACTGTTCAGTTATTCTTTCTAAAGTGATAGAAAAAGCTATTAACACTCGACTGCTACATTACCTAGAAACCACCAACCAATAAATGGTTATTAGTATGGATTCTGCTACTTTTTATCATTGTGTGGAGAGAGGATGTCTTCTTGCTTATATCATCTAACTTTGGACAGACAACATGGAAGAGGTTCAGAATTTCAAGTGGTTGCCTCTGCTATCGCTAAGACATTTGATTGATTTTAGCACACAGGCCTCTTAAATAAGTTTCTGCCATATGGTCTGTATTCTGACTCTTTAACTGAGTCAGGAGACAGTTTGAAAGCATGTTATGCACGATGGTGGATGAATCTTTAAATTTGCAACTAATGCTGGGGTTCACAAGGCTTGCTTCTCTCACTTACCGTTATTTCAAATTCTACAAATCTAATTCTTATGACTGCTGCACTCTTTCTCATTTGACAAACATTGTGCTACACAAATCAGCAAAATTTCCAGAATATCATCTTCTGGAACCATAACTTTCGATCTTCAGATTCTTCTGTAGGATTCTTGTTAATTTCATTGCTGTAAAACTGATTTTTGTTTTGTTTTGTCAAAACTAGGAAATGGTTTTATTTTTCAGTACCCAGATTTCAGGACAAAATTAGTTTTCTCTTCTTGAATTTTGACCTCCATTCCTTTTTGGCATAAACACATTACAAATGTTGTCTCCTCAACATTTGAGATTTTTTTTTTTTCTTTTTCTTTCACTTAATATTACTTTACCTCTGTACATATTGCAAATTCATCCAGTGATAAGGTACTTTCTTACATTTGAAGTAGTGCCTCTAAAAGGTTTCTAAAAATACTTAACTCAGTACAGAAAAGGTCAATTAGGTTGATTAATGACCTCTATCTCTCACCAGTTCTTGTTCTTCTGTCTTCTCAGTAAACATGAATTATGTTGACTTGGTATTTCTTGGATTCCTAAACTAGCTACACTTTTCTATTGATGTTTGTTATATTGATGATGATCATCTTCACTTCTGTTTAGGTTATTCTAGTAGCTGGTTTTTCATTGTTCACCCAAGTCCCTTGATTCAAATAATTAGTATAATGTTCAACTGTACGACCCCAGCTAACATAATATCTCATTATGTTGTACCATTAGAATGTATATGTAGTGGTAATTGAGAGCATCTTTCTGCAACAGTAAATTTAAACTTCTATTAGCATTTGCCAGATGCCTTTTGTCTCTGCTAAGAACTAAAGTGCATCATAAGTTTTCCATTCTCTTCTTTTTTTTTTCTTCTTCCCTCGGCCTATATATTCACCACTGTTGGTAAAGGCCTTTCCCATTACTGGATAGTTGGGTCTACTTCTGTAACGGTGACCATGCCATCTTGGGAGAGTGTTTATATACTTGTATGAATGAATGTATGAAGGTGAAAGACGACCACAAACATCCACGCCCATGGCAGGATTCGAACCTGCAGCCGGCTGCAGGTTCGAATAAGATATACTAAGCCAACCAGGCTGGCCTGCTAGTATTCTTATCCCAATGGCTTTAACAGGCCTTTAAGGCCCACAATCTTCCAAGCATGCTTGAACCAAAATACAAGGATAAGATGGGCAGCCCTATGCCTCTAAGTATTCCTGACTGTATCCCTATGTGTTTACAGGGCCGGTTTGCCTGCTTGTGGAATGAAAACCCCAGATAAACTGGCAGAAAAAACCTTGCTGTCCACGCCCAAGACCGGCTAACTTAACCGGATAACACTCCTTATTCTGTAATATTTTTCATCGTAATTTTTTGTTTAAATCTATTAAATCCAAAGGACTAAATCATCCATAAAGGAAACGAAAGTACTAAGTAATGGAAATTTATCATAGTAGACTTTGAAAAAGCAGCACCATTGGGACTTGCTGTTGTTTTTTAAAATTTTCCATTTTAGCAAGAGTTTATTAAGACAGAATATGTAAATATTGAAATATATTTACCATAGGTATGTAATTTAAAAAAAAAAAAGGAAGTGACATTGGTTCTGAAATGGTCACACCCTGTGATAATTTCAGAACCTTCTGATGCTTGAGGAATTTGTTATACCATAGATCAATAAATTCTCTTTCTTTCTTATGAGTTTTTGCTAATACCACTAAGGTATCAGCAAAAACTGGTACAGAATGGTAGAGAAAATAACCTTTTCCCTGCCATTCTTTGTAAGTGGCTAAAATCGAGTTCCTGTAATATCTGAAATAAATATTTATCTTAAATATAAATATGTTCAACTTGTTCTCCACTATACCAGTTTTGATTATTCTGTTATGTATTTCCATGTTTAATTTACCATTTTCAGATCATGCCTAAATAGTTGAAATGTTTTACTAAAGTTCTCCATTGAGAATGCAGTTGATATGTTCTATGTTCCTAAGTAACTTCAGTCTAACTGGGGCCGATTTTCATACTAAATATGTTATATTAGTTATTCAGTATAGTCAGTCATGAAATCCTGAAGAACTGCAGAAAGTGAAAAGCTGGGTTGAATACCTCAAGTTATGTTGCTTCCTTAATAATGTGCTTCATATAAATGATGAATAACATTAAAGAAAGGGTGTATCTCTTGCACTAATTTTATACTGTCTTCTTGCTATCTTCAGTTCTAGCTACTGGGTTGCAACTTAAATATCTAGGCTACATGTGGCACTGTATAATGTTCCATTTACACCATATAATTGTAGCATTTCAAATACCTTTTCTATTAGCATCTTATCATATCCCTTTTCAGATTTACAAAACTTGAATACAGATCCTCATTACATTTTCATGATTTCTCGACCACGTGTGTTAAAGTAAAAATCTAATCATAATAATCCCTATTTGATCCAAACCAAGCTTTTTCACGTTTCTCTTCTACAATTTTTCTTCGCTTCCTTTTTCAAGTATGGATGTATAAATCTTATATAGAAATACTCAGAAGGGAAATTCTTCTCTAATTCCTATATTGTTCAATTTCCCTTTTCATAGATGGGTACTGTGAGTACTCTCTTCCAGTTATCTGGAATTTGATTGTGACTAGGCTTTCTAAATTGTGCAGTGTAGTTTACTATATAAGTTTTATAACCTCCATATTTGACCAAATCTGAATAAAAATGATGGCCCTAGAATTTTGATGGCTTGCTTGCTTACAACCTACATAACATGTTGAAAAAGAATAACCCACTAGTGAATACCAGAAGAACCTAAATTTAATTGGATTACAATGCAGTAACTCTCAAGTAGCAAATAGAAATTTAAAGTAATATAACTATAAGAAACAAATCGTCTGACCACAGATGCGAGACCCTTCGACACTTTTGCACATGGCAGAAGAAGGTGAATCCATTCTGATAATAGGGTAATCAATGTGTTTCATGGGATGAGTGTTTATTATATTTCAGAAAATTAGCTTTTCTTTTATGAAAATTCTAGATTTTAAAGTGGTAATTATTTTGCTTGTACAACAGTTAGAAAATTTTATGTATAAAGCACGTGATTTCACGTGTTGGTGATGAATTCCTGCATCGCCTTATTCCTTTCTCCTCTTCAACATGAATTGACTCTTCTTGGCATCTGTGGTCAGATAGTAACTGCTGATGTAATTTTACTGAGATAATTGTTTTTTTATTTTAATTATTTTTTTATTATATTTCATTTTTTTTTCCCACCAGAGGCTAGGTAGGCTATGGTCAATGGCTGACCAAGCAGTTATTCTCAGCTTACTGTAGCATGTACGAATGCAGTTTGTGAACCTGTGTGTATATTCCTGAAAATTTTCTTGATATGAAAGTCAATGTCGAGTTTTATTTTATTTTAATTTTAATTAAAGTAAATTCTTAAACATAGTAGGGTGTCTCCATAATTATTCATTATGATCCTTATTTGAGCATTTCTGATCATATCCCATCTACTCCAGTCGCCTTTCATTTCAGATTTTTGATTACTTTTCTACCTCAAGTATTGATATTCTTCTAGATAAGCTTATTTGTGGATGCCATTATGAATGGCATTGATTCCCCCACATGCAAATTAGCCAAAGTGCTCACACAATATACTGAAAAAACACCTTCATATATTAAAAACTCAACCCACTTTAAAGCTAGTATAGAAGAAAGCCTCTCACTCCAACACACTGGCATAATGGTCAGTTTTGATGTCTCCTATTCACCAATGTCTCACTCAGAGATACTATATACCACATCCAAGCCAAATTTCCTCCCAATATATCAGCCCTATTTCAGTTCACCATGAACTCAGGCTATTTTGTTTGCCAAGAAAAATTCTACAAACAGATAGAGGGGACAGCCATGGGTTCTCCACTTCTGGCCAACTTCTTTATGGATACCTTTGAAGAAAAAGCCTTAAACTTTGCCCCACATAAACCTGCTGCTTGGCTACGCTATGTGGATGATGCGTTTGCCATTTTGTCCTGTTTCTTATATTCACAATTTCTCAAAATACTTATACAATCAACACCCCTGGATCCAGTTTACCTTGGAAAATGAAAACAGTAACAGTATCCCTTTCCTAGACACTCTGATTACATGCCAGCCTAATGGATCCCTTGCTTTCTCTGTTTACAGAAAACCTACACATACAGGTAGATACATTCACCAGCACAGCAGTCACACCCACCCCATCCCAACAATATGGGATTATAAAAACCTTATATAACAGAGCAAAATTAATCAGTTCAGATAACAATGCCCTAACTACTGAACTTAACCATATCCTTAGCACCTTCTTAGCCAATGGCTACAACCCCCCCAAAAAATATTAAACCAGTTAACCACAGTCCCCTCCCTTTCATAGCATATATTATCACCATTCCATATATTCAGGGTATATCTGAAAAACTAACAGAAATTCTAAGAAAATATGACCTCACAACTAGTTACAAACCACATAAGAAATCATCATCTCTTATCCGCTCCACCAAAGACCCAGCCACTTCCCCTATACCTACCTGGAGTTTACCAGGTCCCTTGCAGTTGCAAACTGTCCTACTACAGCCAATATCAGGATATCCAAACACGAGGACTACATCCGGTTCCACCAATACAGCAAATCAGGACTTGCTGACCATGCATTGGACACCCACCACAGAATACGATGGAAGGCCAGTTTATTACACTGCAGCAAGTACAAGTACGAAAGATTATTCCTTAAATCAGCCTCCGCTGTGAACAACTTCCCAAACCTCAACAAATTTGGGTGCATGAGACTGTTTCAAATTTGGGAAGCATACATTCTAAGATCGTCAGTGCAATAGCTAAGACCAACCAATTTAGCCTACTAGGCGGCACCTTTTAGATCTCCAGGACTAACTTCAATTGCCTTTCTTCAGCCTCATTTGCTTATATCGAGTACCTGCATGCATATATCATTGTTTTGTGATCCCTGAAGATGGCAATGTAACATTGCTGAAATATAGGTAGTTATTAATTAAAGTTTTTATAATTAATAATTTAGTTTACATTGTCATTTCCTAAAAAATTAGAAGCATGCATTGATATGTTACTCCTGGTTGCATTTGTTATGTTTATTTTCTATCACTACAGTCACTGTACTTCTTGACATACATTCATCTGTGAAACTTCCCATTTTCCAGATGCTCCCATTACATTATAGTGAATGTATCATGCTTTAGAGTCTTATTTTGTGCAATATTAATTTTTTATTTATGTTTGGCTCATACATGAGAGGTTGGTCGGTCAACCTATAGTACATTAGTGCTATGTTTGCAAAGAGAATTTGGAAATGAGGAACTTGTTTACATTGGATTTGAAGCCTGCGCATTGTATTTCTTGGGAAACACATGGAAGGGAAGGCTGTTCCAGAACACAACAGAAGTAGAGATGAAGGAAGAAGAGAAATTTGTTTTATGAGTATGGAGTCTGACTGTGAAGGAATGTTGGGTGGTAGCTGCATGTGTTTCAATGGTTTATGCATAAAAATTATGCACTAATATCATGCGGGATCAAAAAATTCTTACAAAATTGACTGCTAATTATTGATTTTTTTTTGTGAAATAATTTATCACATATTGCTTATAAATTATTATAATTTCATTTAATTTTATGTTATGTTGATTATAAAAATTATATTAATTTTTAATTTAGCTGCATGAAATAATCTGAAAAATTGTTACATTGTTGAATAACTTATATTTGCAGGATTGATCCTTGGAATGCTTCCAGATTGTAACTTATTTCTTTGATTGGTATAAATTTGCACAAATCTTGGTTTAGACATGTATTCTGTGAACACATCAATCCTAGCCACCCCTTGTACATATCCAGGATATTAAATGTACAATAACTTTATAGCCTTTCATGGGTGGAATTCACATAAAAATTGCATTGATTCCTTTTCTGCCTACTGTTTCCCAGTGTTAGTCTTGCTTTTGATTATGCTAATTAAAATTGCAAAATATTATTTACTTATTCTCTTCATGCCACTTAAGGCCAAGATCAGTTTCTTCTAGTTAACTCTCTTGAGCCACCAATTCAGCTTCTCTCCAGCTCTGTCAGCCAAACATTGTTCTTTCCTTTTTGCAAAGTTAATTTAAGCCTTCCCTTTTTTCCTTCTGTGATCCATGTCAGATCCACTCTTGGAATCTCTTTGCTATCCATTCTCAGTATGTATGTGTTCAATCCATTTCCATCTGCATTTTTTTTTAGTCATCGGTGATACTCGGTCAGCTTATGTAAGTCATCATTTGTTATACGTTGGGGCCAAAATATTTGTAATATTGTATTCAGACATTTTGTTTGAAAAACTATTTAATTTAGCTTCCTTTTTATGGTCAGTTTTGATATCATCAAAATACGATGATATAAAAAGAAAATCATAAGACTTTTATTAAACAACTGAAATGGTTGATCTTAAAATAAATATGACTAAAACAAAAGTTCTTAAATTGAACAGCAATTGCCACAAAGAAATTAAAATCAATCAACATGCAGTAGAGGTGGTTAAGAATTTTACGTACTTGAGAGAAAATGTAGATACTGAAGGTGGTACTGAGAGGAGTTAGAGCTAGGATTTTCTCTCTCAGAGTGATGAGTGAAAAATAGTTGGCCTTTTAAAGGTAGTGAGTGCATCTAGTGCAGTGCTTCTCAACCTTTTTTGGATCATGCCCCACCTCAACGTCTCAAAGATTTTGATGCCCCCCCCCCTCTAGCATAATAGTCAGCCAAGTTCTGAAAAAGTATAATATAAATATGTACATGTACATTTTCTAATTGCCCCTCAAAATATTCAAATCGTCCCCTGTTGGGGCATATGCCCCACGTTGAGAAACACCACTGATGTAGTGTGAATGAATTTAAGGGAAGGTATGATAGCTGGTTTAGGGTGATTTATAAGCCTCCTTTGATGAGTCCTTGACTCCCTGGAGGTCTCAAATAATAATAATAAAATATTGGCAGAAGCTAATACTGCTTTCAAAAAAATTAAATAATACTGTATATGGAAATCATCCAAATATCATAATAAAACCAAAATAAACATCTTAAGGCCATATTATTATATGGGGTCAGAGACGTGCAAAATATTAACTATAGTAATTAAATGCTACTTACTTAATTTAGTCATTCATGTCTTTTTATTATCATTGTTTTTTTGTTTGTGTCTTGTGCTTGCATAGATGTATGCTAAACTACTGAGTTAAATTTTGTTTTCTTAGATATCTTGCAATTTGTTTCGCACCTTACCACCAAGTGAAAATCCAGATTTTGATCCAGAAGAAGATGATCCAACATTGGAAGCTTCTTGGCCCCATTTGCAGGTAGGTGGAGGTTTACAATTATTTAATTAGGAAATTGTTATTCCTTTATTTATGTGCAAATATTTTCACTCTTTTAATAATATACAGATCATATCAGAAGTGGAGTTATATATATTTTCCCTTCAGTAGATTTTGTATTTAAAAATTTATAAGTAGACATATTTTATTATACTGTAACAGATTCTACTGTGTAGTAAGAACTATTTGTTTTTTATTGAGCCACTGTAGTATTGTTTTGTTTTTTTAATTGATGTAAGTACCACTAGTAACATTTAACTTCTACTTTTTAGATTGTATTTTAATACCTAGAAGATTTTGCTATAGCTTATTACAGAATATCTTTTTTTTTTTTCTTTCATTTGATTCCTTGACTTCTGAAATATGCTAATAGTGGTTGAAGTTAAATTCTTTACCTTGATTTTTCTGCTAGTATCAACGATAAGTTGTAAGCTGCCTAGCTCTGTATATATGCAGTGATAAAAGAATTTTTTTTAAAATCATAGTACAAAAGTCCTCATATTCTTCTCCATTACCCATAATTTAGTAGTTCTATGAGACTACTTAATATGATCATGGTTTCATTAAACTACTTTAATCCTGTGATCAGAATTTTTTTTTTTTTTTTTTTGACAAATTACAGTGTGTGAATGGTATGTACCATCTCTGTAGCTTGCTTGGTAGCAACAATTCCATTTGGCTTGAAAGACCTGGATTTTGAATCCCATTTTGGATGCGATTAAATTTTTTGAGGACTTTTCAACTGAAGGGGAGAAATATCCAATATGGAGAGGGCTGGTGGGTTTCCTCCACAAATTAAACAAACTTAACAAACAGTATAGGTAGAGAATTAAAGGGAAAAGATTTTATCCTTCATACTGCTTTGAACTACAGTAGACTGTATTCTAATATAGTTGGTAGGTAGGAATTGCCTTGGAATCTGGGATTGAGTTAGGATTGGTTAGTTGAAGATATCAAAAGTTGAAAAAAAGGTATGCTTACTGGAGGTTGCAGCTAATAGCATAATTAACAAATGTTACAGATCCGTATAGAGTATGATATTTATGGAGAAACCCACCTGTTATTGTATCTGCTTATATAACTTACTGATATGACTATTATGAAAATGAAAGATAATAATTTATTGGATTATATCATAGAATCTTAAATATACATGTTTATGTATTATGCTTATTTGAATAACTTTTTTTTCCTTTTTTAAACTTAATTTTCTCATAATGCTTTTATATTGTGCTACCCACTGAGTCAACTCACTAGATATACATTAAATCATAATCATAAATCAGATATTTCTTGAGGTCTAGCTGCTTATTGAATCATTAGCCTGGTTGGCCATGTGGATAGCATCCCTCTTAACAAGCTCTGAGTTCAAATCCCACTGCAGGTATGGTTGTTTGATTATCGTCAGTTGGTAGGCGAAGTAGATAGATGATCTAGCTCTCAGTCCACCCATGATATTAATACTTTTGCATAGAAATATTATACAAGTATTATAATAATGTATAATATTATACTTTCACCCTTCCTTTTCTGACAAGTGTTAAGTCCTCAGAGGTTTGGAAAACAAAATCCGGTGTAATATCTTAAAAAAAAAAAAAAAAAAGGCTTACATTTCACTTTTACACCTTTTCACTGGGCCAACTTGACACATTTCTCTTCTGTTGGTGGTATCTTTGCTTCTACACTCTGCTCTGTTTGGACTTGATATCATTAGACTAACACATAATCAATTCCAGAGCAGAAATAGACATCTGGTCATCACATAATAATATACATTTTGAAATTTCATTGTAATCCAAATTTCCCATAAGTTTGATTTACGTTGCAGTTTTCATATTAACTGCAGCAACAGTGGCTGAGTGAGACCTTGGTTCTTATTTCCTCTGTGATTGGACGTTAAATTTAATGATGAATATCATCATTAAATTTAACTTCCTGCCATGTACCCTCAAGGGGTGTACAGGATATGATAGTACTACATGAAAAAAATTACATCATCATTAATTTCCTATCTACAATTTTCCTCCAAATCAGTCTGTTACTTGTCAACACTCCAACATTATCAGATCTTATATTTCTGTCGTCTAAAGCACTTTGTACCGTATCAATCCACCTATATCTTGGTCTTCTTCTGGGTCGTTTTGCTGCCAACCTGGCAGAGAACACTTGTTTTGCTAATCTTTCCTCGCCCATTCTGTTTAAGTGACCATACCACCTGAGATTAGCTCTGCTAACGCATTCCTGGATGCTGACAATGTCAAGTTCTTTCCTAATATCCTCGTTTTTAATATGCTACTGCCATTGATGCCATCTGTTCACGCCTATAATCTTTCTCAGGACTCTCATATCTGTGGTCTCTAGTCTTTGGTCAAGTGTTTTACTTCTGACCCAGCTCTCAGATCCATAAGTTAAAACTGGTTTGAACACTGTCTTGTATACAGCTAATTTAGTGTTCCGACTAATTTCTCTCTTATTCCATATGAATTTATTCAATTGACTTCCGACCATACCAGCTTTGCTGATTCTGTTGTCTATTTCTATATTGAATTTACCATCTTCACTAAAAATCGTGCCTAAATAGCTGAAATGTTTTACTTGTTCCACAGGTTCTCCATTCACAACACAGTTGACATTTTCAATGATTCTGCCTATTTTCATTGTCTTTGTCTTTTTATTGCTGACCTTCATACCATATCTATTACAACAGCTATTCAATTTAGTCAGAGAATCTTGCAGACTTGTAGCAGATTTATTTAGAAGTATAACATCATCCACATAAAGCAAAGAGCTGACATTAACATCTCCAATTTTGATATCATGTTTAATACCACTTTCCTTCATAACGTGATCCATATAGATAATGAATAACAGAGGCGATAATGTACATCCTTGTCTCACACCAGATTTAACATTAAACCATCTTCATGTACTTCCTTCAATTCTAACTGCTGACTTACAACTCAAATAAAGACTAAGTATTGCTTGATATAATGCCCCATTGACACCATATAACTGCAGCGTATTGAGTAGCTTCTCTCTTGGCACCTTGTCATATGCCTTTTCCAGATCGACAAAACTTAAATACATATCCTTGTTATATTCCCATGCTTTCTCGACTATTTGTCGTAAAGTGAAGATCTGATCCTGACAGCCTCTATTTGGCCTGAATCCAGCTTGTTCTTCACCAAGCTTTTCTTCCACAATTCTTCTCAACCGTTTCTCAAGTATACTTGCATAGATCTTGCCAGGAACACTCAGTAGGGAAATACCTCTGTAATTCTCACATGCAGTTTTATTTCCCTTTTTATATATGGGTACTATGAGAACTCTACTCCAATCATCGGGAATTCGTCCACCTGTCCAGGCTTTCTGAACCATGCAGTGCAGCCACTGTAAGACTCTTATACCACCATACTTCAGCATTTCTGGTCGAATATCATCTACTCCTGCTGCCTTTCCACATTTCAAGCCTTTGATGGCTTTTTCTACTTCAAGTATGGATATGTATTCCTGACTGCATGCTTGGTCAGTGTTTTTTACCACTGTGCTGTCATCACTGCTTGTTTCATTTCGCAGTTTTTCAAAGTAATTACTCCATACTTCAAGGATATCTTTTTCTCCCGTTTTCATGTCACCTTTATCATCTCTAATTCCTTTTATGCCACTCTTTCCTCCATTCTTAAGCTTCTTCAACAACCTCCAGAATATTTTGCCACCTTCTTGATATTTATTTTCTATATTCTTGCCAAAGTCCTCCAATGACTTTTGTTTAGCTAGTTTTACACAGTGTTTAGCATTCTTGCATTTGTCTCTATATTCTCTAAGAGCACAAGCTGACTTATTTGACAGGAACTTTTGGTATGCTTTCTTCTTTTCCTTCACTGCCTCTTTAACTTCCTGTGTCCACCAGGGAGTTCTGATTTTTTTATCCTTACAGACAACCTCACCACATGCCTCTCTAGCAGAATCAATCAATGTTTTCTTCAGAGTTTGCCACTGAATCTCCTAGGTTTGATTCCTGTTCTCAAACTCTTTCATTTTTTCTTCAATAATCTTTGTGTATTTTAGTCTACAGCTCACATCTGAGAGCTGCTCAACTTTTATTCGCTTTAAAACTTTCTTACATGTTATTCTTTTCAATATGAAATTCAAATTTATCCTGCTCAAGACTAAATAGTGATCACTTCCAATTTCAAATCCTCTGTACACTCTGGTGTCCTGCACCAGGGAGAAAACATCACTATCAACAATAACATAGTCAATGAGACTTTTCTTATTCCTTACCTCTTCTCTCCATGTGAATTTGTGCACATTTTTATGTTGGAACATGGTGTTAGTAATAACCAGCCCAAGTCCTGAGCAGAAATCCAACAGGTATTTGCCATTATTATTAGCTTTGCTCTTTTCTCCAAATTTTCCCAAAATATTTTTGTATGTCTCACAATCATTTCCTACTCTGCTATTTAGATCCCCAACAAGGACCAACTTTTCATTTTTCATTGTGTCAGTTGCTTTTTCTAAAGCCTCAAAAAATTCCTCCACTTCTACCTTAGTAGAACCTTCTGTGTGACCATAGGCACAAATAAGTCTCATTGTCCAGTTCCCCATTCTCCTATTTGCCCACATTACTCTACTTGAGACTGACTGCCATTCAAGAAGATTAGCCTCGTATTTTGTGTTGAATACTATGGCTGCTACTCCTTTTCCTTGATTGTCATTGCCTGAATATAACATTTTGTATTTATTGCTCAGAAAGATCTCACCAGTTTTGGTCTTTTTTTGTTTCAATCACCCCTATTATGTCGATCTGGTACTTATCTAATTCCTCAGCTAGCTCCATTTCTTTGCCATTCAGGCTTCTTACATTGATAGTACCGATCTTTAACTCTGGTGATGTTGAGTTGGGGTTTGTTTTCAGATTTGTTCCAGTAGCTGACTTATCGCTGTTTGCCCTGGTTCCCTGGCCAAAACAATGGGGGCCTTGTTTAACCGAGTGATGCCCCAGCCGGCATGAAATTTTGTCATGTTGTACCATCATTCTATATTTTGGTTTAACCAATAAGAATACAATTTAGTCGGCTTAATCCCAAATTGCCAGCCCGTCCTCGTTCGTTCAGTATCCAAGTAGATACCCAACAGGGTACACCAGAAGAAGGTGAGGATTGGACATTAGGTCAGAAGCCCTGGTTGGTTCTCCGCATTCCTTTAAAGGCTATGTGGAGGTTTCCTCTCAGTTATACAGCTTTGACCCTTAAGCACCCCATGATGAATATCATATGTAAAATATTAATTACTCGCTTTTTTAATATTTCAGTCTTATATTAAGAGCCTTCTTTAGAGCTGCTAACAACATTGAAGCTCACAAAGCTATCCCAAATTAATTAATCCCAAATTGCCAGCCCGTCCTCGTTCGTTCAGTATCCAAGTAGATACCCAACAGGGTACACCAGAAGAAGGTGAGGATTGGACATTAGGTCAGAAGCCCTGGTTGGTTCTCCGCATTCCTTTAAAGGCTATGTGGAGGTTTCCTCTCAGTTATACAGCTTTGACCCTTAAGCACCCCATGATGAATATCATATGTAAAATATTAATTACTCGCTTTTTTAATATTTCAGTCTTATATTAAGAGCCTTCTTTAGAGCTGCTAACAACATTGAAGCTCACAAAGCTATCCCACCCACCCACCCACTAAAGAATGGCAAGGAGATCAGTGATTGACATTGGTTATTGAGGATCTTTAAGATGCAAATGATTTTGCACTACAAATCCCTCATATTTGTAAATTTAGGGATACAAAGTTTAGGAATACAAAGTTATCAAAGTTAAGATCTTATCCACAACAAAGCTGTGAATAAGATTTGAGGTCAGTGAAAGTAGGTTGTTTATCCACAAGAGAGGAAGTGAGGTAAAGTACAGAGTTTTTGGGTTCTCTTTCTGGCATTAGCAGAGGAACATGAGAAGAGGCCCATGTAGTGAACAGCTAGAAAGGTGGTAATTCAGTTGCAAAGGTAGAAAACAGGATCATAAGATTGTAGTTGTGATCATGCCTCTGTGTCAGACTTGATTAGATGCTCTGGAAACGTCAAGAATGTCAACATGAGTTTCTCCAGACCTTTTCATGGTTTGTCTAGAGAGATAAAGGATAAAAGTTGGCCATTGATAATGATTTCCCCCTTCATTTTTGAAAGAGCTGAAGTGAGCAATGGAACAATAGCTCGATGGCTGACTTTTATCATCCTTTTATGATAAGCTTATTTCCTTATCAGAAAAGCAGGAAAGATTGAAAAGGTGATATAGACTAGGTTTTAATTAATTCTGGAACACAAGTTTTTGGAGCATCAGAATCAGGAAGTTTAGTATCCAAGCTGTTTCAGTATTCTCTAATTTCTTTCTGATGATAGACCAGAAGAGAGACTCCATATCAGTATAGATGAAGCCCTTTGGTTGGAAAGATCTAGATTCGATTCCCATCCATGATGTGAGGAACTTTAATCTGGTCTCTTTTGACTAAGGATGAGTTAGCTGGTCTCATACAGAGGTAGGGGGTTTTTTTCACCCGGAAGCTCGGGTATTTTTTGTCCCTCAGAACAGGCAAACCGGCCCCATGAACATGCATAGATCTACAGCCATTAATACTTGTCCTTAGGGGAATGTAGCAGAGGAGTGCCTAGCCAACTGCATTAATTCATCATAAACCCCTCATTAGGGGACTCAACCCATCCTAAGGGATGGATGAGAAAAGAAGCACAGCTTGAGCTGTTTTTTTTTTTTTTTTTTTTGGTAATGTAAGGGATAATTTATTCTAGTTGTCTCTGCAGGAGTGGGAGGAAAAAAATGGTACCAATAGTTAAGCTTTGTCTTCCAGCAAAGTTCCAATAGTACCATCTGGATATGGGGGGGGGAGCATGGAAGAACAGAAGATGCATTCAATATTTCTGACAAGCATCCGAAAAGCTCTGCTGCCTATTTGAATAGGAAGCAAGTTCTTGCATTTGGTTCCGTTAGAATCGGGTTTGAATTTTTTTTTTTTTTTTGCATTCCTGTTGTGAACAGAATTTTTTTTCTTGGACTGCCTTCACATACTTTGTTGGGGAAACCAAGGCCTGGATAATGGTAAATGATTTTGAGTGGAATGGGAATAAAGCCTTCATTCTAGTTATAATTATTTCTGTTATAGAATAGTAATTTGGACCAGTAGAATGGAAACAGTAATCAGATCACAGAAGTATGGTGCTCACACATTTTGGTTCCACCATAATGCAAAAAAAAAAAAAAAAAAACCCAGATTTGAATGAAATAGGAGAACTGACACTTGGAATAACTCATGAAGAAAGGCCCAGGATGTTGGAAAGATAAGGATTACTGGTATTCTGGTCAACACTATTTGACTAAGTGACTTTTTTTGAAAGAAGACCAAAATATCAGCATTAAGTTAGCCTATTATAAACAGAAATGAAGTTTTTAAACTGTCAGCTGACATATAGCAGACCCTTGAAAGCAAAAGGTTCATTGCTCTTTCCTAGTAAAATTTATGAAAACACATTTAATGGCCTCATCAGGCCAATTTAGACATCTATAAAAAAATGTGGCTGACTGAAATTTTCTAATCTGCTGCCAAGATTTGCTGATGTTTGAAATCAGAAGGTACATTCTATCAATGCTTTTGTTACTTGTTATTTCTCATGCATAACATACTCATATTTTTTATGCATGTTGAGAGCTCATCTACCATTAATGCGTTAGTCCTAACTTTTTTTATAAATCTTAGGATAAAACACTAATTGATCTCTATAATTTGCTCTATTTGTCAGTTGTATGTTCTCAAGCCATTCTACATGCATAGAGAGGATTAGGAGACTTTAGTTTCCAGAAGATAAATTTCTATTTCTCACTTGAATTTTTACAGTTAGAGATTCTGATCAGCATATAGTTTTCGAATAAATTAAATATTCGAAATTTGGAAGGAAGTGTGACAAATGATTTTGAGAGCGTATAGTGTGAGGTAGAGGTAGGCAAGACAGGATATTTAGTGGTTGAGAGCGTATAGTGTGAGGTAGAGGTAGGCAAGACAGGATATTTAGTGGGGTGTTGCTACAGACCCAGGAGCACAGAGGATGGGGACCAAGAGATGTTTAGACAGCTAAGTTTGGCAAGTGCAAGAAGAATGATTGTTATGGGAGATTTTAACTTCAGTAATATAAATTGGAGAGAGGAAGATGCATGTAGCAATAGGGAAATGGAATTTCTAGAATTCTTGAGGGACAAATGTCTTAGGCAACATGTAACAGAGGGAACAAGAGGTTCAAAAGTTTTGGATTTGGTTATAGCATCAGAAGAGTTGATAATAACTGAGTTGACGTCTCTCCCACCAGTTGGAGCGATTGACCATATGGTGTTGACTTGGAAAATGAATAGACATGCAAGAGTATCAAAGAGACAGGAACTTATGTGGAATTATAAGGCAGGTGATTATAATAGTCTTAGACGTCAACTTCGGGAAGTTTCATGGAGGGAGGAATTGGAAGGCCGGGATATCACTAGTGCGTGGGAAATTGTGAAAGAATATTTATTATCAGCAATGGTAAGTTGTATACCATGAGTGAAGAAGAGGACGCAATTTGGAGTAAAGTGGATGACAAACAATATTAAACAGTTGCATGCGAAAAAGAGGCTATGGAAGAGATATAAGGAGACAGGTGAAGAGATGCATGAGGAATATAAGACACAGGCCAGAAGAGTGACTAGTGTGGTAAGGAAAGCGAAACTGGACTATGAGAGGAGATTGGCCTTAAGATCCAAAGAAAATCCTAGGGAATTTTTTAGCTATGTGGCCAGTAGGAGGAGAAATGACTGTGGAAGAATGATATTGTGGGATAAAAATGGGAATAGAGTGACTGATGCAGAGGACATAGTGGAATTGTTCAATGAACACTTTATTGGAGTATTTCATCTTAGAGGAGTCAGTTTTAATGCTAGAGGGATAGAACTAGTTCGAGGTCTGGAGGTACAGGAGGAGAGTGTGTTTCAGATACTGAGTACTCTGGATGTCAGTAAAGCTGTGGGACTGGATGGTATTTCACCACGAGTTTTGAGAAAATGTGCTAGGGAATTGACAGTGCCTTTAACGTGGCTTTTCAATGAAAGTCTGGCTTTGGCAAAGGTGCCCAGGGAATGGAAGGAAGGTAAGATAGTGCCATTGCATAAGGGTGGTAACAGACTGGAAGTGTCTAATTATAGGCCAGTCTGTGTGTCATCAGTAGTTGTTAAGATCTTGGAGAAAGTAGTGAGGGACCGTATACAGCATTGGGGTAATGTTATCTGTGAGAATCAACATGGATTTGTGAAAGGACGCTCTTGTTTTAGCAATATGCTAGCCTTTTATAATAAAGTTACAAGAACATTAGATGAGGGAAAGGCATATACTGCAATTTTCTTAGACTTGGCGAAGGCATTTGACAGGGTGCCACATGATAAGCTGATATTTAAGTTGCAGCACATGGGTCTGGATGTCAGATTGGTCAACTGGATTCAGGATTGGCTGTCTGATAGGTATCAGAGAGTTGTGTATAGTGGAGCAGTTTCCAGGAGGCAGAGGGTTACAAGTGGGGTCCCACAGGGCTCAGTACTAGGACCTATATTGTTTAACCTTTATATCAATGACATAGCCAGTGGATTGTAGGGGGATATTCAGTTGTTTGCGGATGATGCAAAGCTGGGAAGGATTATTAGTAAGTGCAGATGTGGTAGCCCTGCAAGAGGATTTAAATAAGCTAGATAGATGGGCAAATGAATGGGGGGTGTCAGTTTAATGCAGCAAAATGTAAGGTCTTGAGGTTTGGGAAACATCGATGGGATGCTTCATACTCTATGGGAGGAGTTATACTGGAGGAAGTAGGGGAGACAAGAAATCTGGGGTTGATGATTGATAGAAACCTGAAGTTTAGGGGACATATTGCAAAGGTGGTGAAGGTAACACAGAGGATTGCTGCTATTATGAGAAGGACACTGACCTGCAGAGATAAGAGGGTTATCATTCCGTTGTATAAGTCTCTGATCAGACCACATTTGGACTATTGTTCTCAGATTTGGTCCCCAGGATTTGAAGGGGATAAATTAACTGTGGGAAGGATACAAAGACGGATGACAAAGATGGTTTCAGGACTGTACAAGGATAGTTATGAGGATCGGCTGAGAGAATGTGGACTGCAGAGTTTGGCGGATAGAAGAAGGAGAGGTGATATGATTGAGACTTTTAAACTGTTGAGAGGTGGTTACAGGGTTGACACTGGGGAGTTCTTTCGCTTGGTTGAACAGCGGGAAGGAGTGATGACAAGAGGCCATCCCTGGAAGTTACGAAAGGAAACTGTGAGCAAGAGGGTAAGGAGTGGTTTCTTTGTGTGGAGGGTGGTTGAGCCGTGGAATGCATTGCCTGATGGAGTGTTGGGAGCGAGAACGGTCAGTGAGTTTAAAGAGTGGTATGATAGACTTTGTGTTTCTCGGGGGGGGGGGGGGGGGGGACCTCCCCTCGATGAGTCTTGACAGACTTTATGTCTTAGGAAGGACCTCCCTCGATGAGTCTTTTGACTCCTTGGAGGCCTGAATAATAATAATAATATTGAAATTTATGAAATAATCCAAATAGTCTGCTAAACTTCAAACCACCATACATAGCCATTTTTATGTTGTCATGTGTGATCTTTGTGAAAGAGAAGCTTGCAAAAGAAACTTTGGGAAGAAAAGTTGGATTCGGTCCAAATAGTGGGTTGTAGGATCAGATTTTCATTGTATAACAAATAGTTGAGAAATCTTGGAAACAAGGATTCATATTTAAGTTCTGTGTAGATCTGGAAAAGCATATGGCAAGGTGCCAAGAGAAAAGGTTCTATACAGTTTCTATACCTATAGAACTGTATAGAATTCAGGTTCTATACAGTTCTATAGGATAAATAGAACATTATACAGAGCAGTATAGGTGTGAAACAAGAGAACAGTCATCATTCTTATTCTTCATCATCTATTTGGATCAAGTGAAAGAAATTGGCATTAAACCTGATATCAGAATTGGAGATATCAAGTGCAGATGATGTTGTACTCCTAAACAAATCCATTGCAAGTCTCCAGGATTCTTTAACTAAATTGAATAAGAGCTGTAACAAATTTGGCATGAAAATTAACAATAAAAAGCCCAAAACTATGAACATGGGAAAACTTCAACTGTATTCTCAATAGAGAACCTATTGATCAAGTAAAACATTTCAACTATTTAGGCAGAATTTAAAAACTTAAACTCAAGGAGCTATACAAGCTCATCCAGAGTAGGCTTTTGCAAACATTCCATTCCTACAATGGAATTCAAACCCGTGATCATGTCAGCTGAAGAGCTGGTATACTAACCATTCGGCCAGCCCGACTGTCATTCTTAGTGAAGTTAGCAGTTATATATGAAAATAAATAATAAAATAAATAAGCTGGTATGGTGAGAAGTCAGTTGACTAAATTTATATTTAATAAAGAGAGAAATTGGTAGAACTGGTAAACGCAGTACAAGATGGTGTTCACTCACATTTTAACTTAAGAATTTTAAAGTTGGGTTCGAAATATAGTCATTCCTCAAGTTATGACATACAATACTTACAATGGCCATCCCATTAATATGTTCACCAAATACTCCCTCACTCCTGCACCATATGGATCAGGGCAACAAGACATTATTTAAGAATTGCTTTTTCTCAGGGGATATTGCTGCTATCGAAAGTGAGAAAACTTTCAGATGTTTGGAAGTAATATAATATCTTGCAGGTGCAGCATGTAGTGAGGTGACAGCAGAGTGTATAAATGATGTTTGGAAGAAGCAGCTGAAAATGGATGTTCATATATTCACATGATTTGACAAAGATAAAGCCTTATAAGAGATTGGTGACAATATAGTACTTCTAGATAAAGTTGGATTTGTTAAACTGTGAAAGAAGCATTCTCAAATTAAGATCTTATAGAGTTAGCATCATTCTTGCTATGTTATCATTCTGTAAAATTGCAGAAGAAGAAGAAGAGGAAGCCAAGTTTCCCCCCAAAAAAATTTGCAGTGAAAAACTTGTCTAGTACCTGTCATAGTATCATGTATATCCCTTCAAGGTTGATGGCATGTGATCTTTGAAACAAATGTATAATGAATTTGAATTAACTAACTTTGGTTATAGTGAACTTTAGAATTATCCTTCAATAAGTTTTGCAGTTAAATGGTTCATATATTATTTGTGAAACCATTTTTATTGCATGTCTTTTAAGAAGTTCACACAGTAATTCTGAAAGCTGGCACATTGTGCTTTTTTCCCCCATAAAACTTTGATATCACATTATTAAACACATGGCGGTTGACAAATATCAGTGACAGGGATATAATCAAGTAGAAAATAAGGTTAGTTGCTATGTTTGGAGAGCAGGAAACATGATCCAAATAAATTTTATTGAATACTAGGAAAGAAAAAAACTTAATGTGCATAGTGTTTAGGAAAGACCTACTTACAAAAAAAGTTCCATTGAATGTTAAATGGAAGAAAGTTGAGTGATTAAAAATGAATAAATTACCTAGAACAAAAAATAATTATATGAAAAGTTTAGATGGTAATGAGATTTCTGAACATATCTGAAATGAGTATATAATGAGTTGAATGTAAAAACAGAAAGAAAAAAAAAGCAATTGCAAGTTGTCTAATATGGGACAGGTAGGTGTGTAGGAGGGAATAAGGAAAGGAGCCAGTTAGGAAAACATACGGTATTATGATAGCAGGAAGTCATTTAGGAGGAAAGCCAGGAAAGTGATGGTGGGGGTGTCCCTTAAGGAAGACATGAAGAAAATGTGAAGCACAGAAAATGCCAAAGATAGATTTAAATTACAAAAGATGATCTGATGTATACTCTAGAATAGATGACCAGGATCAGAAAGAAGAATAAAAAGCTTTAATTGCAGAAGTGATATTCTTTTTGAACTGAATTTTAATTATTGATGTTGTGTGTGTTACTTAGAGTAAAGCTCTCTTCTGAATGAGAAGTTAATAATTTAATTTTGAATTTTCTGTAGGACTTTAGTCTTGTGAAAGTTGTATCTTCTGTCAGATTCATAGTGAATGTAACAGAAATTTTACAATATATATTTGTATTATAATCATTGTTATGAGAATGTTAGAATGTGTTATTACATTTTTACATATAAAATTTACTAATTGAAATTAATAACATAGCTCTTATCTTAAGAAGTTGGGTGTACTTTGTTTCTTTCAGCTGGTTTATGATTTTTTCCTGAGGTTTCTTGAATCTTCAGACTTTCAGCCCACAGTTGGTAAAAAAGTTATCGATCAAAAGTTTGTTTTACAGGTAAGTTACGATCTTAATTATATAATTATACTATTCATTAAACATGGCTTTAATAATTCATTAGCATTTCTCAAAGCATGAGCTGAAGCTAGGTATCTTTCAAAAAATTAGTGATCCTCAGTAAATATAAAAATTTAAATATGGCATGTGAGCTGTTCATAAAAGACAAATCAAGCCATAAATGATAAAAATTTAAAAAAAAAAAATTACATAATAAATATATAACTATTGTTTATTCAAAAAAATTTAATACTTAGTCTGGAACCATTGCCTAACTGATTAATACAATACAAATATCTGCTATTTTTATTAGTATTGCAAATCTGTTTTAGATTATCAAATTATGTACATAAATGCATATATTCATCTTTTTTTGACTGACCGAAACCAAGAAAATAGATAAGTTAATTTAATGGAGCACACGTTTCGTCAAAATGACTTCTTCAGGTGTGGTAACACTTAAAGAAAATTAAAAAGCCATAAAAAACGACTGTGCCATTATAATAACAGACTTGCTTGTAAAACTCGTTTTACAAGTCTGTTATTATAATGGCACAGTGTTTTTATGGTTTTTTTAATTTTCTTTAAGTGTTACCACACCTGAAGAAATGATTTTGACGAAACGTGTGCTCCATTAAATTAACTTGTTCTATTTTCTCAGTTTGTCAGTCAAAAAAAGATGAACATATCGAAACACCGAGTCAATCTAACTAATGATCATATATATATATATATATATATATATATAACATGCATGTTGTGTGTGTGTGTGTGTGTGTGTGTGTGTGTGTGTGTGTGTGTGTGTGTGTGTGTGTGTGTGTGTGTGTGTGGATATGATGAGCCACAAAAAATTATACTGAAAATTCTGGTTCCCAGGTTTAGAAATGTTAGTATGCAGTACGACAGAATATGTATTTGTAGAATAATGCAGTCCTGAGGTTTTGTTTGTTATAGGTGTTACTGAAACAAAGAAGACAAAAACAGGTGAGATCTTTCTAAGCAACAAATACATGATGCTATATTCAGGAAATAACAATCAGGGAAAATGAGTAGCTATAATATTAAACACTAAATATGAGGATAATCTTGATTGGCAGGCAAGATCATGTAGAGTGATGTGGGCTAATATCAGAATGGAACTGGACAATGAGACTTGTTTATGGTCCCACAGAAGGTTCTGCTAGGGAGGAAGTGGAGGAATTTTTCAAGGAATTAGAGAAGGCAGTTGACACAACAACAACAAAAAAAAAAAAGGAAAAGTTGGAGATCTGCACAGCAGAATAGAAAATGATTACTAGACATATAAGAATGTTTGGGGAAAGTTTGGAGAAAAGAGTAAAGCTAATAATAATGGTAAGTACCTGCTAGATTTCTGCTCAGGACATGGACTAGTTATTACAAACACCATGTTCCAACATAAAAATTTGCACAAATTCACATGGAGAAAAGATATGCAAGGAATAAGAACAGTCTCAATGACTATGTTATTGTCGACAGTGATGTTTTCCCACTGATTTAGGATACAAAACTATACAGAGGATTGGAAATAGGAAATGATCACCATTTAGTGTTGAGCAGGATAAAATTAAACTTCATATTGAAAAGAAAGGTGTGTAGGAAAGTTTTGAAACGAATTAAAGCTGAACAGCTATTTAATGTGAACTGTAGACTCAAATACACACATCATTCAAGAAAAAAATGAAAGAGTTTGAAAACAAGAACCTTGGAGATTCAGTGGCAAACCCTAGAGAAAACTTTGATTCAAGCCAGAGACACATGTGGTGAGGTAATCTACAAGAATAGAAAAAATCAAGAGCTTCATGGTGGACTCGGGAAGTTAAAGAGGCAATCAAGGAAAAGAAGAAAGCATATTGAAAGTTCATAGGAAGTAAGTCAGCTTGTGCTCTTAAAGAATACAGAGAAAAATGTAAGAAAACAAAACATTGTGTAAAATTAGCTAAACAAGTCACGGGAATACTTTGGTAAAAACATTGAAAATAAATATCAGGAAGGTGTTAAAATATTCTGGAGGGTATTGAAAAAGCTCAGAAATGGAGGAAAGAGTACTGTTGTTGTGTTGTATATCCTGGCTTTGAATCCGCCATCTTGTTGGAACATTATTTTTATTTAAATTATCCATTTTTTTAAAATTAATTGTTGGTTGATTACTGATCCAAATATAGAGAAATTTATATTATCCTGTGCCACCCTATATTCAGATTAGTCTATATAATATAGTGGAATCAATCATCAACTAACTTTTGCAATTTCACTTTTCTACAGGCCGAGGTTAATATTATCATTTAAGGCTTCCGCAAGGTCCGATAAACTTTGAGCGGTACAATGAAAGAGAATCAGGCAAACACCAAATTGGAATCAATAAAACAGAACATTTAATGCAGGGTTACATAACATGTACATTAAGTATAACTTTGAAAACAAGATAATGCAAATCAACTTAGTTCAAATGCTCATAACAAACATAAAACATTAGGCATCAGACATCCAGCTGTCAATTTTACATTCTTCCGAATAATTAAAAATGGTTCACACAGTTCAGTGTTACAGAATCTTAGAGTAAATATTCTTAAAGTAGAATTCTCTAATTCTCTCTTAGTCAACAAACATTTAATTCAATTATGAGGCAGTTATCACTTCAAGGGGGAAACACTTTAAAGCTCCATACTTTGGCTAATTTTAGTAGAACACCACAGTTCATGTTAAGATATATCGGACAGAGCTAACTCTTATTTCTTCATGCTGAAATATAAAAAAAATGGACTGCTCCTACCGGGTTACATCCTTTGCACATTGAATTCACTATAGGCACACTTAAAACTGAAGTTAACTATCACTTTGAAGTAACACTATTCAAAAGGAATCTTCACTATATAACTGAAATATTAAACATAGAGCTTCACAAGTCTTGACGCACTCGTTTCAGGTGATCTACTTATTCCTTATTTTCTTCTATGCATTAATTTCAGCTTTGCACTATTCTTCCCCAAAACAATTGGAATTCGGCATGATTTTAGAATTCCGTAGAAATATTCCTAATTGCTATTAATTTCCCTGTCCCTTAATTTATTTAGGGCATTTCCAAATTCCCTTTACTGCCACCCCTTACTTCACTCCATGCTGTCCCGAATGCCTCTCCTCTTGTTTACTTTCGTTTTCCAATCAAATACCTTTCTTCTTCCCGCCAAAATCTGGTTCTAGCCAGTTCAGCTCATATCAACTCCTTCTCCCTTTGAATACCGTAGCTCATGCTCCATGCATGCGCTATCTAAAATTAACTCTGTTTCCTTGACAACAGCCAATCAAATCCAATCAGAAGAATTACATAAATTCACGCTTACGTACAGAAATAAAATAAAAGGATATTTTACAATTCATATAAAATACATTTAAATTTACATACATACAGTTTCTTATAATAAATTTTACAGAGTAAACTAATTAAAATGAATGACATTTATATAGAGTCTTCATTATTATTACATATTCTAAGATTAAATAATTAATTAATAACAAACAAAACTCAAAGCATTTATATGAATAATATATTTACAAGCAAGAGACTAACAACAAATAATATTTACAAGTCTTGCTTATGACATGGTGGATTATGTTAAATGTGAATGAAGCATTATAATATATAAAATATCTTCATTCACAATTTAACACTGTAAAAGGAATTAGAGATGATAAAGGGGACATGAAAACTGAAGATAAAAATATTCTTGGTGTATGGAGTAATTAATTTGAAAGATTGCTAAATGAAACAAACAGTGACAGCATGGTGGTAGAAAACACTCAACAGGAATGCTATCTAGAATTTACATTTGTACTTGAAGTAGAAAAAGCTATCACAAACCTGAAATGTGGGAAGGCATCTGGGTAGATGATATTCAAGTAGAAATGCTAAAATATGGAGGTATAAAAATTTTACAGTGGCTACACTACATAATTCAGAGGGTCAAATTCCAGATGATTGGAGTAGAGTGTTCATAGTATCCATCTATAAAAAAGAGAATAAAGCTGAATGTGAGACTTGCAGAGGAATTTCCCTACTGAATGTTCCTAGGAAGATTTATGCAAACATTCTTGAGAAATGGCTAAGAAAAATTGTGGTTGAGAAGCTTGGAGAAGAACAAGCTGGGTTCAGGCCAAACAGAGGTTGTCAGGATCAGATTTTCACTTTAAGACAAATAGTTGAGAAATGATAGGAATATAACAAGGATCTGTATTTAAGTTTTGTAGATCTGGAAAAGGAATATGGAGAGGTGTCAAGAGGAAAGCTCCTCAGAACACTCCACTTGTATGGTGTAAATGGGTATATCTATTTAATTTATTTAAGTCAGCAGTTAGAATTGAAGGAGGACTATTCAGGACTTAAAGCTGCCATGCTTCAACCATTCACTCATTTAGTGCCTGCATGCATGAATCATATTATACCTAGTTCCTGTCAATTTGACTTTGTCGAAATATTAAATTTATTGTAGTTATTGGTCTGCATTGTAAATTCCTTATAAAAACTACAGTTATGAGTAACCAACATATAAGCATTACAACCAGGTTTATTAAAATATATAAATAATCTCATCATGCTTTTCTTCAGTTGATCTTTTGATCCGATGTCAATTCAACAGTAGAAGAGGTGATATTGTCAAGATGCTTGCCATAATTTTTTCCTATTTTCCCTTTTATCTTGATTTGCTTACAATTTTATCTGTTTTGACAATGGAATGTTATTGATTTATTCATCACTTGATGTTTTCCAAATCAGATTTGGATTTCTGATTACTTAGTATAATACTTTTAACATGATAAATTTTATCTGACTTAAAAAGTGCTAACTTAAATATTGGATCTAATATTGTTTAAATAATATACAGGGTGTTTCAAAAAGAATGACCTGATTTCAATTTCGAAATTCGAGAAAACAAAATGCCTTCTGTTGACTAGACTCCATCTTCTCGTTAACTAAGCGTAGCAGCTATTTGGACGCTAGTAATGGCATCTAGTGGTTGTCGTATCAAACTCTGGGCCAAGGCCGTTCACAATGGTACAAGTCACATTCATTTGTGGTTCATGGTTGCAGAGATATACAATTTTCAAATCGGAACATTCTTTTTTGAAACACCCTGTATATGTATTTTTTTTAATAAAGTATCCAATGTTCTGTTAATTCCTTCATGGAAATTTTTTCATTATTCCTACTCGGAAAGTACCTGCTAGTACTTTCAGATTAGACTTAAGACTCTGAAAGATGAAATGTTACCTTCATCTTTCAGAGTCTTAATAGTTAGGAGCACTTCCAAAATTAAAGCAACATTTAAACAACTCATTTGATAATTTCCTCGAAACCAATAAAGTGTTAGTGTTCATTAGTGACCAATGAGTTGATCTTAATGTATTTAATTGTTGTCCATTGCATGGATATTTAATACTCTTAAACTCCCCCCCCCCCTACTTTTTTTTTCCATTATTTTAAGACTTCATAATATAAACTAAAATAAATGCAAACACTAAAATAAGACCAAATCCTCAGCACATGATCATGTAAAATAAGGTGGAAGCTTTTCCCCAGTTTGTTGCGTTTGTTATGATGTGTATTACTGGAATTTTTTCTGCTTTTACAAGATGAATACTGAATCTTCTGATTCAGACAAAACTGAATATTTGCAAAACATGCCAAATACCAAAGCAAAACTTAACTTGTTATCCAGAAGATTATCATTGCTCATAAGTACTGATATCATCTTAGCATGGAATACAAGTCTTTCCATTTTAGCAATAAGCTTTCATGTTTATGGATAACTATTAACTATTGTAGCACTTTTCAATTTGCTAAGAACTTTCTTTGTTTTTAACAACTGTAACAATAGTAGTGCCAGGTAGTTGTTATATTTGTTATATACCATCATCACCATCCAAGTAGATTGGGTATCTACTTGGATACTGAACGAACAAGGATGGGCTGGCAATTTGGGATTTAGCCGACCAAATTGTATTCTTATAGGTTAAACCAAAATAAAAAATGATGGTACAACATGACAAAATTTCATGCCGGCTGGGGCGTTGCCCAGTTAAACAAGGCCCCTCCGTTGTTCTCGCCAGGGAACCAGGGCAAACAGCGATAAGTCAGCTACTGGAACAAATCTGAAAACAAACCCCAACTCAACATCACCAGAGTTAAAGATCGGTACTATCAATGTAAGAAGCCTGAATGGCAAAGAAATGGAGCTAGCTGAGGAATTAGATAAGTACCAGATCGACATAATAGGGGTGACTGAAACAAAAATGACAAAAACTAGTAAGATCTTTCTGAGCAATAAATACAAAATGTTATATTCAGGCAATGACAATCAAGGAAAAGAAGGAGTAGCCATAGTATTCAACAGAAATTACGAGGCTAATCTTCTTGAATGGCAGTCAGTCTCAAGTAGAGTAATGTGGGCAAATATGAGAATGGGGAACTGGACAATGAGACTTATTTGTGCCTATGGTCACACAGAAGGTTCTACTAAGGTAGAAGTGGAGGAATTTTTTGAAGCTTTTTGAATTTTTTTGAAGAAAAAGCAACTGACACAATGAAAAAGGAAAAGTTGGTTCTTGTTGGGGATCTAAATAGCAGAGTACGAAATGATTGTGAGACATACAAAAATATTTTGGGAAAATTTGGAGAAAAGAGCGAAGCTAATAATAATGGCAAATATCTGTTGGATTTCTGCTCAGGACATGAACTGGTTATTACTAACACCATGTTCCAACATAAAAATGTGCACAAATTCACATGGTGAGAAGAGGCTGGGAATAAGAAAAGTCTCATTGACTATGTTATTGTTGATAGTGATGTTTTCTCCCTGGTGCAGGACACCAGAGTGTACAGAGGATTTGAAATTGGAAGTGATCACTATTTAGTCTTGAGCAGGATAAAATTGAATTTCATATTGAAAAGAATAACATGTAAGAGAGTTTTAAAGCAAATAAAAGTTGAGCTGCTCTCAGATGTGAACTGTAGACTAAAATACACAAAGATTATTAAAGAAAAAATGAAAGAGTTTGAGAACAGGAATCAAACCTTGGAGATTCAGTGGCAAACTCTGAAGAAAACATTGATTGATTCTGCCAGAGAGGCATGTGGTGAAGTTGTCTGCAAGGATAAAAAAATCAGAACTCCCTGGTGGACACAGAAGTTAAAGAGGCAGTGAAGGAAAAGAAGAAAGCATATCAAAAGTTCCTGTCAAATAAGTCAGCTTGTGCTCTTAGAGAATATAGAGACAAATGCAAGAATGCTAAGCACTGTGTAAAACTAGCTAAACAAAAGTTTGGAGGACTTTGGCAAGAATATAGAAAATAAATATCAAGAAGGTGGCAAAATATTCTGGAGGTTGTTGAAGAAGCTTAGGAATGGAGGAAAGAGTGCTGTAAAAGGAGTTAGAGATGATAAAGGTAACATGAAAACGTTAGAAAAAGATATCCTTGAAGTATGGAGTAATTACTTTGACAAACTGCAAAATGAAACAAGCAGTGATGACAGCACAGTGGTAAAAAACACTGACCAAGCATGCAGTCAGGAATACATATCCATACTTGAAGTAGAAAAAGCCATCAAAGGCTTGAAATGTGGAAAGGCAGCAGGAGTAGATGATATTTGACCAGAAATGCTTAAGTATGGTGGTATAAAAGTCTTACAGTGGCTGCACTGCATAGTTCAGAAAGCCTGGACAAAAGAACGAATTCCCGATGATTGGAGTAGAACTCTAATAGTACCCATATATAAAAAGGGAAATAAAACTGAATGTGAGAATTACAGAGGTATTTCCCTACTGAGTGTTCCTGGCAAGATCTACACAAATATACTTGAGAAACGGTTAAGATGAATTGTGGAGGAAAGGCTTGGTGAAGAACAAGCTGGATTCAGGCCAAATAGAGGCTGTCAGGATCAGATCTTTACTTTACAACAAATAGTCGAGAAAGCATGGGAATATAACAAAGATCTGTATTTAAGGTTTGTCGATCCAGAAAAGGCATATAACAAGGTGCCAAGAGAGAAGCTATTCAATTTGCTACAGTTATATGGTGTTAATGGGGCATTATATCAAGCAATACTTAGTCTTTATTTGAGCTGTAAGTCAGCAGTTAGAATTGAAGGAAGAAGAGGAAGATGGTTTAATGTTAAATCTGGTGTGAGACAAGGATGTACATTATCCCCTCTGTTATTCATTATCTATATGGATCACATTATGAAGGAAAGCGGTATTAAACATGATATCAGAATTGGAGATGTTAATGTCAGCTCTTTGCTTTATGAAGACGATGTTATACTTCTAAATAAATCTGCTACAAGTTTGCAAGATTCTTTGACTAAATTGATTAACTGTTGTAATAGATATGGTATTTAGGTCAGCATTAAAAAAGACAAAGACAATGAAAATAGGTAGAATTGTTGAAAATGTCAACTGTGTTGTGAACAGGGAACCTGTGGAACACGTAAAACATTTCAGCTACTTAGGCACAATTTTTAGTGAAGATGGTAAATTCAATATAGAAATAGACAACAGAATCAGCAAAGGTGGTATGGTGGGAAGTCAATTGAATAAATTCATATGGCATAAGAGAGAAATTAGTCGGAACACTAAATTAGTGTATACAAGACAGTGTTCAAACCAGTTTTAACTTATGGATCTGAGAGCTGGGTCAGAAGTAAAACACTTGACCAAAGACTAGAGACCGCAGATATGAGAGTCCTGAGAAAGATTATAGGTATGAACAGATGGCATCAATGGCAATATCATATTAAAATCGAGGATATTAGGAAAGAACTTGACATTATCAGCATCCAGGAATGTGTTAGCAGAGCTAATCTCAGGTGGTATGGTCACTTAAATAGAATGGGCGAGGAAAGATTAGCAAAACAAGTGTTCTCTGCCAGGTTGGCAGCAAAACGACCCAGAGGAAGTCCAAGATATAGGTGGATTGATATGGTACAAAGTGCCTTAGATGATAAAAATATAAGATCTGATAATGTTGGAGTCTTGACAAGTAACAGACTGATTTGGAGGAAAATTGTAGATAGGAAGTTAGTAATGATGTAATTTTTTTAATGTAGTACTATCATCTCCTGTACACCCCCATTTCAGGGTACATGGCAGGAATTTGATGATGATGATGACCATCATCATCATCACTAAATTTAGTGATTTTAATCTTAGTATCTAATATAATAGGTTTACACGTTTTTCTATTCAGTGAAAGCAATAGTACTCTTTGATTTTCATTTACCATTATTAACAGCAATAAAATAATAGTTGTAAACATTTTATTATTCACAGTGAAACACACCGAGACATAGATAGAGTGAGTAACGATGTCATAAACAGAGTCCACCAAAAGTGTTGCTAAAACTGTCATATGAATGAATTCAGTGTTGTTTGAATGGACTTTGGTCATAATTAAAAATTGTCATATGAGAGGATTATGGGAAAGTGAAATGTTGTAAGGCAAGGCTGTGCGTGCACACACACACACACACACACACACATATATATATATATATATATACACACACACACACAGTAGGACCCCCGTAGCCGCGGTCAACCCCGGTCCGAAGATATTAACATATGAAAGGTCAACTTACGAAACTTTCATAGTCTCTACAAACATTCTGCTTTGAAATAATGTTGGATCTAATATCCACTTTGCTTATGTAATTTTACATTGTCGAAATGAAGCTGTATGGCTCTTTTAGTAATACACAGTTCGGCCGATCACAGAGATTCGATTGTCCAACACCAGGGCAACTCATTGCAAAGGTGGAGAAAACTACACACATCTGAGATTGCTAAGATTCCATTCCCATTCAGATAACTTTATTATAGTATGTTGTTATAATTGTTCTGTTTAATTATTAGTTATTGTTGTTAATCTTTTACTGTGTGTAATTTATAAATTAAACTTTGTCATAGGTATTTATGTATAGGAAAAAACATAGTATATATAGGGTTCGCTACTATCTGTGGTTTCAGATATCTGTGGAAGATGATGGAACCAAACCCCGCAGATACGGGGTGGGGGTGGGGGGGGGCTACTGTATATCGAAATCAATTTCATTTCAGATTTTCAGTATCATTAACAGTTCACAAATAACTTACAAATAAGATCCTGCCAAAAAATTGGAACTAACATGTCATATATATATATATATATATATATATAATAAACCTTCTAAAAATCACCCACCCAGTGTAGAAGTGACATAGTATACAATAGAATTCCCATGGGTGGTGAAACAATGCCCATCTTGAATGTGTTAAATAATTCATAATATTTAAAACTTCACAAAAGGGAATATTTTTAATAGAAATTTTTTAAGGGAATGAATTTAAATTTTACTCTTCTTTTAGGACTTAAGATGACATCTAGTTGAATAAAATAAGTAATTTATTTTTTTAATGCATATACTTTTAGTTGTTGGAGTTGTTTGATAGTGAAGATCCAAGAGAAAGGGAATTCTTAAAAACTGTGTTGCATAGGATATATGGAAAGTTTCTGGGCCTCCGGGCCTTTATTAGGAAACAAATAAACAATATATTTCTAAAGTAAGTATTCCTTCAGTTTTCCATTGCTGTAACTAAGGAAAAAGAAAGTTGTTTTTATTTTATTTTTTTAATTACATGTTCACTAAATATTTTCATAATCCAGTATTTCAGCTTAAATTAAACATACTAATATGGGGAAGATTTATTAGTGCACTTATGAAAAGAAGTACTGTCTAATTTTCTCGTGATCTGACGTGATCAGCAGGATAAAAATCAGAGAAGGTAAAAATGGTAATATCATTTAAAAGAAAATGAACACAAACATTTGCAAAAATAATCAGTTGAGCATCTTATCTTTCTGGTGTGAATTAAGCTCAGATATACAAATGTTGCATAAACAGTGAAAATGTTTGAAAACAAGAAGCAAAGTCTGAAGAAAACATTAAGTTAACCAAGAGTATGAGGTGAAGTTGTCTGCAAAGACAGAAAGGAACAAACTATATAGAAAGTTCCTGGCAAATTAACACGGGTGGCACAATAGAATACAGGGGGAAATGTAAGAAAGCCACATGTAAAAAAAAAAACAGCTCAAGTCATAGGCAGCAAAATGTTTTATGGGCTATTGAAAAAAGTTCTTCAAAATAGAGAAAGAAGTACATCAAATGATAATGGAGATGATAAAGTAACATAAAAACTGAAGACAGTATGGTGTCTGGAGGGATAACTTCTTAAATGAAACATGCAGTGACAGAATAATGGTAGAAAATACTCAAGAGAAATGCATCATTACATATCAAAACTTGTGGTAAAAATGGCCATCAGAAACTTGAAATATGGATAGGCAATTGGGGTAGTAATATCTGACCAGAAATGTTCAAATATGGAGGCATAAGTTTTACAGTGCTTGCACTGCATAATTCAGGAGTACTCAAAAAGTAGAATTCCAGACATTTGGAATAGTGCTCTCATAGTACCCATCTATAAAAATGAAAATAAAACTGGAAGTGAGAATTACTCAGGAATTTCTCTACTAAGGGTTCCAGGTAGGAGTTGTGCAAACATACTGGAAAAGACTGAAAAACTGGTAGAGCAACTTTTGAAGAACAATCTGGGTACAGGCCAAATGAGGATTGTTAAACCTAATTGGTATTTTTTAACGAAATTGCAGAACCTGGTCTAATTATTAATTACAATAAATTTAACCCATATTTCCATTATTTTGGTAAAGTCCAATTGTCATCAGCAAACAATGTACAAACTGATGTGCAACCAAGCACTACACTGCATAAGTGAGACTGCAGCATGGCAACCAATGACAAGTCTAAAGCCTTAAATGCTGCCCCTAATGGGTATTTTTGGCTATTTGGCTGAAGTTTTGAGTCAAGTGCTTCCCAAATTTGAGGCAGTTTTCATGCAACCAGATTTGTGGGAGTTTGGGTTGTTCCTTAGGGGACTCAGATTCCAGACATAGGCTCTCATATTTATATTTGCTACAGCAGAGTGAGATGGCCTTTTTCTGGCATATCCTGTGTTGGGTATCCAAAGCATGTTCAGCATGTCCTAAGTGGCCATGGTGATGGAGCTGGATGTATTCTTTGTGCTCACCAATTCTGATGTTGGCAAGCACAAGGTCAGTTTACAACTGTAAGATATCTGATGAAGACCTGGTAGGTCTGACTGCCTTTGGTAGGAGCAGATATGAAATGCCAATTTTATTTAGATGGGACAGTCTATAAGGCTGTAAATTGAAATGCAATATAAATAATTTAATTAAAAATGCAACATTTCATCTTAGTTACATAAGATTTATTCAAGTGTAGAAAGGAAACTAATAGTTAAAGAAAGAGTAAAATATTAATAAGGTGACAACCATTATAGAGATGTTTAAGCATATATTGTTGAGCAAGCGGTACATGTTCATGCTTACATTTTTGGCTAGCAATAGCTAGGATATATTCCAACAAGTTAATACTAGGATTTATATTTAGGAAATTTTGGATCCAATGCAATTTCTAGAGATTCCCAAACTGTCTTGGTTATGTTATAAGAACGATACAATAGCTTTGAGTAATTCCATAAGACTTGATCTCTCTCTCTCTCTCTCTCTCTCTCTCTCTCTCTCTCTCTCTCTCTCTCTCTCTGTCAAAGTGTCTTATGGATCAGCCAAAGAGAGTACATATGATGATAGCCGAGACCTCACTTCTTTTGATATTTGATACCTCAGATATGTTCTTCAGTGCATTGTTCAGTGGATTTCTCTGTATTTCTGTAGTATGGTTTCCTGCAATTACACCATAGTCAGTAAACACTTGGATATTTTAAGGGGCTGTGTCAAGATTTTACAGATAAGAGTAGTGATCTCATCCTGATTAAAGGAGTGAATATTGATTCAATTTTATGTTCTCGAAGGAATTTTGTAAACTTTATAAAAAATAGAGCTAAATATAGGGTAGAGTAATGAAGTGTTAGTCTAGTTTGCCGCACTTGTCTAGAAACAAGTGCGGCAAACTTGTTGCAGCAAACACCATTCTACAAATGGCAAATATTGTTGCCATTTTGTAGAGTTGTGTTTTCTAAAAACTTTTAATTCTTTTGTTTGATGAGCTCTTGCTAGTAGTGTTGAGATTATACCTGCTTATAGACCATGTAAAAAAAAATTGGCATCTCTTATCTGCTCCAAAGACCAGCCACATTCCCTTAATCTGCATAGAATTTACTAAAGTACCTTGTAGTTGTAAACTGTCAAACTATGACCAAATAGACGGGAGAGCCAGTATCAGAATTATTGAGCACGACTACATCTAGTTCCACCACTACAGCCACTCATGACTTGCTGACTATGCTTTGGATACCTGCCACAAGAATTAAGTAGATTCTAGCCCATGGAATCTAACTAACAGCCAAGAACATCCATTCTAGCTCACTTGTAGGCACTATTTAGGACTTTAGGCTCACTGTTTGTTGCCACTTCAGTCTTCTTTGTCTAGTATAGTCCCTGCATCCACATATCATTTTGTGCATTGTTCTGTGATCATCTGTTTGACTTTGCCAAAATACTGGAAATATTAATTAAAGTTATGGTAATTAATTATTAGTATGTTGTAATTTTCTTAAAAAATATACAGCTAGCATATAAGCCTTACTACCAAATAGTGAAACCTGACACCAAATTTTTACTTTAAGGCAGTTAGAAATCATGAAATGTGTCAAGGAACAGTGTAATAGCATTAATTAAGATAAATGCTGTAATTATATAATGCATATGGGACATTATACAAAAAAAATGTGTGTATATATATATATATATATATATATATATATGTACTGAAGTTGCAACAAAGCACATATAACTAAGAGAATGTACAGCAAGATAGTTTGTAAAATCAAGTGTAGGCAGGATAACTCATAATCTCTGGTGTATATGAATTACATTATAAAGGAAAGTGGCATTAAAGATACCAAAATCAAAGATATTAAACTCTGTTTTTTTTTTTTTTTTTTCTGCATATGGTTTTATTGCTAAATAAGTCTGCCACGAGTCTTCAACTGAACTAAACTCTTTAACTAGATTGAATGACTGTTTAAAACTAATTTTAACTATAGATGTGAAAGTTAGTTTAGAAATGCAACTTTATTAGGAAACTAGAGATCATAAATATGAGAGTACTGAGAAAAATGAGGCAAGTCGACAGATGACATCAATCTGCTCTGCAACATTTTTCCCTATCCCCCACCCCAATACAAACACACTTTTTGCTCATTCCCCGCATCTCAAAAGAGTTGTCATAGCAATATCACTCTTTCCCACAATACCATCTTGCTTTCTGACATCCTATCACTTTTCATTCCCTAATCTCTTGGAATCATATATAACATCTTACACTACTACACCACCTTATTTGCTGACTTCACTCCTTACATTCACCTTTTTTTTTCTCTTTCTGACACTTTTCTATTTCCAGTCTTTTCTCCAACCATCTAATACCACCTTGCACATTCCTCAAATTATTCTTCTTTCTCATAATTCTTGTGTATTCTCATTCATATTTACATTTCTTTGCATTTTCATCACTTTTGTTTTCTCTCTCGCACTTACTGTCATTTGTAAAGGCAAATGTTTTCATTCCCTTTCTAATTTAATGGAAGTGACATTGTGAAAATGGGCAAAATTATGACAATTGTCATTTGCAAGAGACAGTGCAAAAGTGACATGAGAGAGAGAGAGATTGAACAAAAGTGACAAAAGCGCTTTTGTTCACATGCTCTTGTTGTAAGGAGAATATGGTGGATATGATAAGTGTTATTTAATTGGAAAGCCCTGAATCTGTAGATGCAGGGAACTTTTAGAAGGATTTTCAGCAAAAGGTGAGTTAGCTAGACTTATATTGAAGTAGTTCCTCCCATCAGACAGGCTGATGGATAACAAAACAGTAGTATACTATTCTTGTAGCTTTAGTTGCTTTGATCATAATTCCAACCAAACCAAATCTCTCTTTTGCACTGCTTTCGCTTCCTTTCTCACTCTTTCATGAACTAACATTACTGTTTTATCTTTTTTCCTAAATTCAACCCTATTATTTATTAAATATTATTTTTTCTTAGAATTGATTGTAATTTTCTTTGTCATGGTTGAATGTTTAGGTTATAAAAATATGATAAAAGTAAAAATAGACAATAAAATAAAATTCATGAAAGATTTTTATGTATTTGCAACTATCATGATTAATATTTATTTTACAGGTTTATATATGAGACAGAACATTTTAATGGAATTGGAGAATTATTAGAGATTTTGGGCAGGTATGGTAACACTTTATAATATCGTAATAATAGATCTAGTTGCTTTGAAGTGGTGATATAAAACGTGATTTGTTAGTTTCCAAGAATTAAGAATAATAAATTGGAGTTATATGATGGTCATCCTAAAAGTAATATACACTGCCATACTCTCTAGATAGTTTAATGCCTTTGAGTGATTTTTCCATTGCAGGAACAATTCATGTATGATTAAACTGAAATAGAGCAGCAACATATTTTTATCCTTTATTTTTGTCCACTGCACATATTACATAGTGACCAAGCACTGTTTTATTGAAATTTATGTGGTTGAAATCCTACAGAAAGTCATAATGCCTTGAAAGATTTCTTGCAGGAGAATGTTGATGAAATTTCATAACAGAATTAAAGCCACATTCAGAATATGCACAGTGAAAACTATCTTTTATCACCTTGTACTGAAGTGTTGCCACCAGCAGCCAAAAATAAAATGAATGATAGTAATAAATGCATGTAATAATGACTGACTGGTCATGAATACCTGAAGAATACCTGAATGTTCTTTTCAGGGACAGTTGTTTTCAGACCACTGGAACATAACACAAAAAAAAAAAAAAAAAATCCTATGAAGATGATGGTATGTGGTGATGTAGTGTGTTACAAAAGAATCTCAGTATAGTGGGCATTACTTTCAGATAATCCTCCTCTTTACATTAAGTGATTTGAAATAAAATTTAATTTAGATAATGAAATGAATGACATTATATTAATTAAATATGGGTGTAAGGACACTATTGATTTTAAATTTAGGCCTTAATTGTAATCTTATTTTATAAGATTAATAAACTGACCATTCTTAAGCTCTTATGTTAAATTTGACTTTTGAATATCATTCATCATGCCAATAATTTGGGTACATTTATTAATTTTATATTTTGGCTCTGCTTCTTCAATAAAACTTATATTATACTCAGCTTAAAGAAAATTGAGATTATTAATTTTCTATCACACACACACCAGTATGGTGGTGCAAATAAAGTTTGACAACCCCTTCCATGCACACGCATATGAGATATATGCCGTTCGACTGCATGCACATTAATAGAGAAGCATGTAAAGTCAATGGCATTACATTTAGCTGTAGCAATGGTGTTGATGTTGGAAGAAAAGATGTTTATTGTTGAGCATTATTTTAGATCATATGGAGTTGGTAGAATAAATGGTTCAAGCGTATGGCACGTTTGTGACAGTTCGTTCGTCATTTCTGTAAGTGTGCCTCAATCAATACTGTCATCATTGCCTTAATCGAGAGGTTCCAATGTACCAGGAGTGTTCTGCCACAATACAAAGGATATTTTGGGAGACCACAAACTGTTAACACAAATGAGAATCACGGGCATGTGCTGGACCAAGTGTTAGTCTTCGAAATGCAGTCAATGCTGAAGACGAGTGGTAAAACTCGGGATACCGATGTGGTTACTACAGTGAATCCTTAAGGAGCTGGTTGCCTTTTTTGTATGTCATTCAGGTGGGTCAGTGTTTAACAGCAAGATTATGCTGCACAGTGGGAATACTGTACATGCATGCTGGCCAATGTCTATGAAGATCCATCCTTCCTCCATAATATGTGGTTCCCAAACAAAGCGCATTTCCATCTAAGCAGTCATGTAAACAGATGAACCTACAAGTTTCTTGGTTTCTCGAGACCTGAATTTGTTCAAGAGAAACCACCTCTTCACAGTGAGGTCACCACATGATGTATGGTTTCTGGCCATGGCATAATTGGGCTCTAATTCATTGAAGAGGGTGGTGTAACCATGACCTTGAATAGCAAATGCTATATCGAGAATCTGTTGGTTCTGTTCACTCAGGATTTGCATATGATGTGTCATGCAAGAATATTCCATTTTGTGCACAGGTATTCCAACAGGATGGAGCAACCTGTCACACATCATGTGGTTCTAGAGTCTATTTATCAGAACACTTCCCCCTAGAGGCTCATTTCGAGGTTCACAGAATTCCCGTAACCTTCATGTTCACATCACTTTCGCAACACTTGATGTCTTTGTTTGGGGAGATATGCTGAAGGAATGGGTATTCCACCATGACCTGCCTTCAAACCATGATGAACTAAGGAATAAAAGTACACAATATGTCTAGCAGATGTCCCACCCCTTGTTCTCCAAGATAACAGAGAACGTTTGCTTGAGACATGGTGCCTATTTTGACCATGCCATCTACTGTCGTTAATGCTTTATTCAACCAAGATTTTCCCAATAGTTGTGGATGTACATATTGTGTGTAAACATATTTCTTTGTTAATAATCCATTTACTCCATACCATTTATCGTTGTAGTTATTCAGTACTGTTTTCTATGCGTCATACTGTAATATATATTACAAAATATATTTCCCATAGGTCTGTGACTTATGGGAAATCTCTCATGACTGCAACATATCTATTACATTGAAGCTTAAACTCATTCACACAGGCAATGCATTCCACTCACTCACCATTCTCCATGTAAAAAAAAAAAAAAAAAAAAAAAATACTTCTCGCCATCTTATTCATCACTCCCTTGTGTAATAATCCATGGATGGTCTCTAGTTCTTGTTCCTTTCTTATTTTCCACTATCTGAAAAATCTCTCTTGTATTCATCCAGTAAGTGCCATTAGTTTTGTTTTTGGTTTTATCAGAGAATATTTTCATGCCATATTTAGTAACAATCTTATCAGGGTTGTAAAGGACTAACTAGTTCATCTTCTGTATTGAACTAAAACACACTATACAGGACAGCATATTTATGTTAACTAGTCAATCTGAGAATTTGGTTAGAATAGA
Source organism: Typopeltis vanoorti (assembly GCF_054136105.1). Taxonomy (NCBI): domain Eukaryota; kingdom Metazoa; phylum Arthropoda; class Arachnida; order Uropygi; family Thelyphonidae; genus Typopeltis; species Typopeltis vanoorti. The sequence continues at coordinate 70,669,139 of NC_143559.1, forward strand.
GCTGTTGATCAAATACTAAAGGCTACAGATATTTTATATATATGCTGTTAAACTTTGTTGTAACTAGCACGAAAATAATGAGTTCATGACTGTAATGAGCAAAAAAACCATAACTACTTTAATTTATGCATATTCCCATACAATTGCTCACTTTTATAATGAGCATACTACATGGATATGCCATACAAATTTGGTAACTATTCAAACATTCTAAATTGCTCAGTAATTCTTGGAATACTGAATTCATAGAATAGACAAAAATTAAAGGAGTGACTTGGTTTTTATGATCACCTGCATTGGATTATAGGCTGGTTTATAACCTAATCTTGTCCTTAGGGACATCCCCTCATCAATTTACTCAAATATTGCCTTATTGTAAAATTATTTAAAAATTAACCCTTCCATTGGAAACATGTCTACTAAAAGAAAATGTATCTCGATTTGCAACAAAGTTGAAATTATTCGTGAGTTAGAACATTTTGCGAAAAATATTGAACAGTTTTCTTTGTCCTCTTTAACATTATCATTTTTGTAGAAGAATAAAGATGATTGCATGTTGGCACTGGAAAACAACATAACCAAAACAAACAAATTTAGAAAGTGTTAGCTTAAAAACACCAATGAAGCATTGCTTTGATGGTTCACTACACAAAGAAGTGCTGGATTTTCAATAGACAGTTGAATCTCTGCAATTTTCTGCTTGAAGGCTCAAGCAGGAAAATTGCTGAACAATTCAGACCAAATGATTTTATACATTACAGTGGTTGGCTGAATCGATTTCAAAACTGATATAACATTGTTATATTGGTTTTTAAAAACACTAATTGAAATTGTGTTTATCAGTAAGTATTGTTTTTAATTATAGAGAAATAAACTGTTTAGTATTAATAGTATGGTTTAAAATTATAGACAAATAAATTGTGTTTACTATTAAGTGTATTGTAGTTTATACAAGCATATTCATACAAATCATTTTTTTCTCTCCAGTACTATTGAATCTGTTTTTTATCAAGTTATTGAGAATTACAAAAAAAAAAAAAAAGGAAGTAGATTTAACTCATCACTGATATAGTCAATGATGACTATAATAAGGAAATTTTGTTGGTCCATGGTGTTCATTATAACCAAGTTCAGCTGTATATTTATCTCCCTCACACACGAGAGTTACAAGAACCCATAGCACACCAGTGCCATTTGTGAGGTGCAGATAAGGATTGAAAAAGAAGAAATCTATTAACATTTTTCTTAGAGTCAGAGGTCGAAGTGATTGGGAAACACATTATGAGGAAGGCTGTTCCAGTGGACAGAGGTAGATGGAATAAATGAGAAAGAGAAGCAGGATCAATGTGTTTGTGTGTGCAGTTGTACTGAATAGGGATGTCAGGAAATTGCTGCTCTTGTTTTAACAGACCCAACAATAACTGGGAGAATGATATTTGCCAATTCACTGGAGCAGTGACCATGGCAATACCCATAGAAGAAGTGAACCTTTGAGGGAAGACAGTTCTGAGAGTTGAGATATGAGAGTTCTGAGAAAAATTAGGGGAGCAAGCACGTGGTATCAGTGGTAAAATCGTATGAAAAATGAAAATACTAGAAGAAACTTGATATGATTAGCATTCAAATGGCATGTAAGCAGAGTTAATCTAAAGTGATAGATTAACTCTGTTAATCTAAAGGAATATGATTTAAACAGAACAAGAGAGGAAAAGTTAGCAAATACAGTTAAGTGACTATGATTTAGGTGGAGTGATGCCATCTGAAGGACTTTAGAAAACTAAAATGTTTGATATAGCAGTATTGTGATTGTGGCAATTGGCATACAGAGGAAAATTGTTTAAAGAAAGTTTGTAATAATGTAAAAAGAGAGAGAATGAAAAGGAACATAATTTTTAACAGAAGTAATACAGAATATGCATGATACAGGCATACTATCAGAAGACCGAGGACCTCATAATATCTATTAGCAGTTTGATACCAAAAAAAAAAGAATAATATAACAAAATGTAAAGATTTTAGAACAGTTAGTATCATATCCCATGCTTCAAAAATACTCTTGAAAGTAATGAAAAATAGAATTTTTTCTAGAATTAAATGCCATATAAGTGAACAGCAAAAAGGATTCATACCAGAAACAGAGTATACAATTAATGCAGTTTATGAATTAAAAACTGTTATTGAAAGATCAGTAGAAATAAATTATAACATAAAAGCTTTTGACACAGTAAGCCATGAAACGTTAATAGAAATATTAAATTGATACAAAAGATCTCAGAATAATAATAGAATTATACTGGAATCAGAAGACATAAATTACGAACGTAATTAATAATGAAACAATAGGTAACAAAAGAGGAATGAGATAGACTAGATTATATGTACATAGAGCTGATGACTTCATGTAATTTACTTTATTCTCCCATAATAAGCGGGCATTACATTATGGGATTCTAAGGCAGTTGATGTGGAATCATTGGTTTCTTATAACCAAGTAGCATAATCATGATAATACTTCATCAAGTGGAATGGGTTACTAAATGTGGTTGTTAAAGCTTTGTCAGAATGAGCTTAAGGAAAAGTATGATAAGCATTGTGTGAATAATAGTAGGCCTCCTAAAATCAATCTTGGGATTCTGTAGGTGTATATTCAGCTCTCTGTATACAAATATTCTAGTTATGAAGATACTTTTGCAAAATGAGATACTTTACAACCCAGTAAAAAAAAGAAAAAAAAGACACTTGCTAAAATATCTTTATGGCTTTCAGAGGTTGTATCCAGATTCATGTTTTATGTGTTTGTCATAATTTGTGATGGTTATAAAGAGGAATTGGCTTCTTTGCCTTCTTGCATCATGTTCATGATTATGTCATAATTTGTGATGGTTATCAAGAGGAATTGGCTTCTTTGCCTTCTTGCATTATGTTCATGATTAGTGGGAAACTGTAGTTGATTGCCCTATGAGACTACAGAACATTACTGTGGGGATTTGATATTGGGAATAATTACTTGTCAAAATCATCACCAGTTTGTAGTATCCTCAAAAATGTTATTCGTTTCCTTCCAATGTGTATTGGAACAAGATTTTACAAACATTTTGTAAATTTAAAGTATATACTAGTTTGAAATGTGAATTATAAATATTTTAATTTTATATTACTTCCTGCATATATATATATATATATATATATATATATATATATATATATATATATATAGATGATCGTTTCTCTTCCATCAAGGAATGGGGTTGAGTTCTCTCATTAGAGGTTTACAGACATTTAATGCACTTGACATAACATACTGTATGTAAGGCTGAGTGCATTGTCTTTAGATGTGCTCTAATTTGACTGGTTTGCATGCATACAGGATGAAAATCCCAAGTTACTGGGAGAGGAATAAATGCTGCCACATCTCTATGAAACTGACTCACTTTCAGTTGAAAAACCCTTATAAAAGTCCCTCGCTTCATGAATAAGATTTAAACCCAGATTTTTCCAACTGAAAGAAACCTCATAACTCTAATAACTCAGCTGGAAAGACTCCAGATCACAATCACTAAACCTTTTTTAGTATTTATTTATTTAGCATATGATGATACAATGGCTTTGAGGCCCATATGGGCAGGTATGACACCATTTCAAACTAATATAATACTATTAGATTACGATATATATATAATATAATTTTTGTATGTATGCTGTGAATGCTCTATGGCTGATTTGCCTATATGCCTAAAATTGTCTTTTTTGACTGCTGGAAATGCAAGTAAAGTCTTAAAGATTGTTAAGAAGATTCATGACAAGTAAAGTTCACAACCATATGACTAGGGAAGGAGTGTCCCAGGTTCGATTCCCGTCGAAGATGCGAGGAATTTGAAGATCTTCCTCAGCCATAGCCAAGTTGCCAGTCTTGGGCGCGGGCAGTAGGGTTTTTTCCGCCACTTTATCTGGCATTTTTCATCCCGCAAGCAGGCAAACCGGCCCCGTGAACACACAGATCTACAACCATAAATACTTAACCCCCCATAAGGGGGTTCAACTTGCCCCAATAGGGACGGGGGAGAAAAAGGGAGGAAACTCCATACAAATAAATAAATAAATAAATGACAAGTAAAAAAAAAAAAAAAAAAAAAAAAAGGATGAGTGCTATTGATGTTCAGATGTTTTTATGGTGGATCCTGTGTCTGATTTTAATATTGTTATTGACCTTTTGTATAGTAAATATTTTACATGAAATAAATGAATGAGGATAATTGCTTTGGATGTGTTTTTATAGTTATAGGATATTCACGTGCAGTATAATTTAACTTCACCTTTTTAATTTATTTTCAGTATTATCAATGGGTTTGCCCTGCCTTTGAAAACTGAACATAAACAGTTTTTGGTCAAAGTTCTCATTCCTTTACATGCTCCAAAGTCCTTAGGACTTTATCATGCACAGGTAATTGTAAATTATTATATATTATAAATATTAATCATACAAGTGGACAGCCATTCCATCATTGCATTACTCAGATCAGCTCATCAAGAAATTTTACAATTAATGTAAATCCATATGATTTTTGGATTCTTTTGAATAAATTTTTATGAGTAGGCTTTTTTCTCTTACATTATTTTATATTTTATATTCCTTTTCTTACATTATTATCAGATTTGCTATGAATTTCATGATGCTTACTTTGAATCATTGTCAAACTTATATAAAAGAAATCTTATAGAAATTTATACTATTACTTCAAAGTAAGAAAGTTATTCTTCATTTTGTTATTATTAACCATTTCATCAGTAAGTTTCACAGTGTTGCGTGGACACTGCGAAATGAAGGTTTGAGTATTGGATAAAAATCGAAAACAATTCTTGAAAAAGGATTCGTACATAGTTTTCAGTTGATGATTTAAAAAAATTAAATTCAACAAGCATGCAAGAAAGGTGACCAGTATGGCATGGAAGGCAAAATGTGATTAGAGAAGAATTTAGGTGAGCAGACCAAAGGAAATCCCAAAGAGTATTTGGGATTTCCTTTGGTCTGACCACTTTGCAAGCTTATATCTTCCTAGTGAGGTTAGTGCTTTAATCTATGTGACAGACACTAATGTGGAAACAGAAGTGAATGAATTGGAGGTTCTTAGGTATTGCAGAATCTTGATGTAAATACAGCTGTGGGATTATATGGGATATCAGCTAGGGTTTTGCAAGAATGTACAAGGGAACTGACAATGCTTTTTACTAGGCTCTTTAACTTAAGTCTCAGCTCTGGGATATATATCTGGGATAATAATACTGTATGAGTGTCAACATGGCTTTGTGAAGAGTCAGTCATGCTTTAGTAATTTACTAACTTTTTATAATGAAGTAACAGCTGAGTTGGATAAAGGAAATGGCTTCATGGCGATTTTGAAAAGGCATTTGACAGAATACCACATGGAACTCTGTTATGCAGATGAGAACAGATGGGGATGAACATGACACTGGTTAACTGGATAAGAGGGTGGGCTGCTGGACAGATATCAAAAAGTGGTATATGGAGGGGCAGAATAGAGGCGAAAACGGGTAGCTAGTGGTGTGCCCCAAGGTTCAGTGCTGGGACCATTGCTGTTTAATTTGTACATAAATGATATAGGAAATAACCTGAAAGGAAATATTCAGTTGTTTGCTGATGATGCAAAATTAGGTAGAGTAATAGTTAATCAAGGCTGTCAGTGTGGGCAAAAGATAATGGGTGTCAGTTTAATATGGAGAAGTGTAAAGTTATGCATTTTGGGATAAATAGATTATAAGTCGTGTATCACATTGATGGTACTGTACTCCAGGAAATAGATGAAGTTAGAGATTTACAGTGGTGATAGAGTTAAAGTTTGCAGGACATTGCTAAAGTAGTCCATATGGTTACTTGACTATTGAAGAACACATTAATGAGTAGAGATAAGGAAGTTGTTATTCCTCTTTATAAGGCCTTGATATGCTCACATCTGGATTACTGTGCTCTAGTCTGGTCCCCTGGGTTTCTTGGGTATGAGAAGCGGTGGAGAAGATTCAGAGGCGAGTGGCCTGTGGAATGTTCCATATGAGGATAGATTGAGAATGTGTAGTTGTATAAGTTGGTTGATAGCAGAAAAAGAGGGGATATGATAGAAACATTTAATTTTGCTTAAAGGGTTTTATAGGATTGATGCATGGGAGATGCTTCAGCAATTTTCTAGAGGGACCAGAACACTGGATCTTCCCTGGAAGTTCAATTAGGGTGTGGTTAGCAGGGGTGTGAGGACTAGATTTTTCCTTGGAGAGAGTTTTGAATGAGTGAAATGGGTTGCCAGAGTCAGTTGTGAGTATTTTGTCCGTTACTGGGTTCAAGGAGAGGTATGATAGTTTGGGTCTCCTTCGATGTCTTCAGACTCCATGGAGGTGCCTGTATAATAATAATACGTTTTTTCTCATTGTAGCTTTAATTCCTCATGTCATATATGAAACTGGGTTTGCCAAAGAATGAAAAATGAAGATACAGAAAAAGCTGATCTGTGCTTTATATGATACAGATGAAAGTTGGTGAAAATAGTTTAGAGGAAATTACTAATTATTTAGTAAACTTTTGCTTACAGAATTGAGACTTACAACTATTATCATGTGATGTGAAAGTGTCAAATATCTACTTACTGTTTACAGTTTCAAGTTGCTTATTTCACAGAGCCTCTGTAGCTCTCATTATCAATGATACAAAGGCCTTTGGAAAGACCTGAGTTCGTATCCCATCTAGGATTTGAATAACTTTATAAATATTTTCAGCTGAAGGTAAGCTTAGCTCATACAGAGGTGGTAGGATTTTCCCTCCTGTAAACTCAGGTTTTTCATCCCTTAGTCTAAACTAGATAGAATTCTGTCATAGATTTTTTCTTCATAGAATTCTGTCATAGATTCCAGTATCTATGACAGAATTCTGACAATTCTGTCATAGATACTGGCCTCTTAGCCCTTAGTTGTTTCAGATGTAATTCCATATAACAGCAACAGCTTGTTTTACAGATTATAACATAATATAGAGTAAACATAATTTTCATGTGTTAGTATTGAAGAACTTGCACAGCATAGTTGCTAGCTTTTTTGTAGTTTAATTTTGATGTATTAAGTGTTGTTTTATGGAGGATAAGTAGAAATTTCATGTGGAAAGTCTTTTTAAATATACTGTTCTGGTTAAATTCCTTTTATATCACAGGTGTGAACATGTAGATTTATTGATAATGAATTATGCAATTTTACATCAATCAATAATAATTGTTGTATTTTTAATGATTTCCAAAATGATTAAATTCTATAATGATAAAAATATTTAGCAGTTCATTTATCTTTTCATTCCTTGCCTTAATTTGACATTTACTTGTCCTTTGTAAAATGAGTATTTTGTGTACTCTTATCAAGGAAAAATGAAGTCTGTAAAGAAGCCATCACATTGGTCTGTGTTTGGTATTTTCTTCTGGTTTAATTATGAAACAATGTGTGGTACATGTTTCAGAGCAGTAGTAGTATTCTTATAGTTGTATGGATTTGTCATAGCAAATCATTAAAAATAGACTGAGTCAGGTATAATTATCTCTTCCCTACCTCTCCTTCAAGTGACAAAAATAAAAATTAAAAAATTTAAAAAAAATTCCTAATGCTGTTCCTTAGGAATAAATTTGTTTTTAATTGCACTCTGAAAGTTCTAATGTTAAGCATTGCAATAACTCAAGACAGTTGGCCAAATTGTTGCAATACGTTTTCAATGATATCTAAAGTTTTTGATATCTAAATTGTCTTTTCTTCTTTCAGATAGATATGTTAATTTCAGATATTTGTTACTTCTAATAAATTCTTCAAACAGCATGGTATTTGAAATAGTTCTCATTTTATTTTCAGCTAGCTTATTGTGTAGTTCAGTTTCTAGAAAAAGATGCTACTCTTACAGAACAGGTAAGTTGGCTGATTTTCCTGCTCTCATTTTGAAATTTGAGTTTTGAGAATCAAAGTGTATAGCAAGATATTCATCACTTCATGATAATTAAAAAGATTATTTTACAATAGTGTTTTCATTATTTAAGTTAACAGTATAAAATCTTTAAAAAAATAAACCTTTTGAACATTCATGAATTCAATATTGTTTGCTATAAATAGTGTAATTGCTGTTAAGTTGGTTTGGATCAAGAAACCTTAGTTTCTGTATGTGTATTTGCATTCTTTCTTGCAAAAATAATGAAAACAATGTTTTTGTTTTTAATATTTCTATTTCGTTTAATAAGTTTTACTTATTGTACTTTTAAAACAGTACAATTTTTTTTTAAGTATTTTTATTCCCTTATTAAATAAGAATTATTTAAGAACAGCTATTTACAGTTTCTGTATTTTCTTCAGAGATTCATTTAATAATGATTGGAAATGTGTACTGTGATATAAATAGGAAAGGGTTTCAGAGAATGGAAGGATTAATGGAATGTGAAAAGCCTTGCACAGATTAATGTTATTAATGAACTGTGAGAATGTTTAGTACTGACATTGAGATTAAGGAAGGTGAAATGGTTAAACATGGAGAATATTATTAATGAGTGATATAGAAGAAGTTGTTGAAAGATAAATCTAGTTTGACAGAATTATAACTGTAAAAATAAATTAAAACAAAAACAATCATTGTGCATATATATATATGCTCCTACAGCTAATGCAAGTGATCAAGATATAGAGGAGTTTTATGAAGAAACAGTTTTAGAAATAAGTCATAAAATAATTATTTACTTGGAATAATGCAAAATGCTGATAGAAGTAGCAGGATGAATGTAACTAGTTCTCTTGAAGTAGGAAAAATAGAGAACTGGGGTGACTGTTAACTGAATATCTTGTTAATTGGCAATAGTACTTTTTAAATCTGCTAATATTTCCTAACTTTATGTAACTTCTCTCTTGGGGTGCCAAGACAGAAGCTATTCAAAATGCTGCAGTTATATGGTGTTAATGGAATATTATATCAAGCAATACTTAGTCTTTATTTGAGTTGTAAGTCAGCAGTTAGAATTGAAGGAAGTACACGAAGGTAGTTTAATGTTTATATCACAGTACACATTTCCAATCATTATTAAATGAATCTCTGAAGCAAATACAGAAACTCTAAATACAAGGATGTACATTATCCCCTCTTATTCATTATCTGTATGGATCACATTATGAAGGAAAGTGGTATTAAACCTTATATCAAAATTGGAGATGGTAATGTCAGCTCTTTGCTTTATGCAGACGATGTTATACTTCCAAATAAATCACTACAAGTCTGCAAGATTCCCTGACTAAATTGAATAACTGTTGTAATAGATATGAAGGTCAGCATTAAAAAGACAATGAAAATAGGCAGAATCGTTGAAAATATCAGCTGCTTGTTAATGGAGAACCTATAGAACAAGTAAAACATTTCAGCTACTAAGGCACGATTTTTAGTGAAGATGGTAAATTAAATATGGAAATAGATAACAGAATCAACAAAGCTGGTATGGTAGGAAGTCAACTGAATAAATTTATATGGAATTATAGACAAATTAGCTGTATACAAGACAGTTTTCAAACCAATTTTAACTTATAGATCTGAGAGCTGAGTTAGAAGTAAAATACGCCTAAAGACTGCAGATATGAGAGTCCAGAGAAAGATTAGGGGTGGCATCAATGGCAATAGCATATTAAAATTGAGGATATTAGGAAAGAACTTAATATTGTCAGCATCCAGGAATGATTAGCAAAGCTAATCTCAGGTGGTATTGTCACTTAAACAGAATGGGAGAGGAAAGATTAGCAAAAGAAGTGTTCTCTGCCAGGTTGGCAGGAAAAAGACCCAGAGGAAGACCAAGATATAGGTGAATTGATACAGTAAAAAGTGCCTTAGAAAACAGAAATATAAGACCTCATAATATTGGAGTCTTGACAGGTAACAGACTGATTTGGAGGAAAATTGTAGATAGGAAGTTAGTAATGATGTAAATTTTTTATGTAGTACTATCATATCCTGTACACTCCCTTGAGGGTATATATCAGGAATTTGACGATGATGATGATATATTTTTTTATTTTTTTTAAACAGTTTGTCACAGTATGCAAAATGCAAAAACAACAGCAACAATTTGGTATAACAGCAGGACTAGTTTAAACAATTGTAATGACAACACAAGGAACTAAGGTCCTAATCTGTTGGAAGAAGAGAGAAAACAAGTTAATTAGATCTTAAAATTCTGATTTTAAGAGGAACCTGTGGCATAGTAAATTAATTAATAAAGAAACACGCAAAAACCACAGTAATATCTTTAATTAGTAAAAGGACAAATATTTCATACTAAAATTAATAGTACATCTTCAGTGTCTGTTACAGTAATAGAAATGGAATACAAGCAAAACGTTCGGTGAATCACCTATTAAAATACAATTGTTACCACATGCTAGGAAATAATAGAAAAATAACAAATTTAATCTATTAAGATAAATGGTTCTTTACATAAGATAAAAATGAGTAGCCCTCTGTCTCCACCTTTAGCAAACTACTAGTTGAAACAATTTGAAGATACAATGTTCTCATCCATTCATCCTCAACCATCTCTTTGATACCGTTATGTCTATGATGTTTTTGCTGTTTGGCCACACACTGAAGATGAACTTTCCACTTTTCTACAATGGATAAATAACCTTCACTCATGCATCCAATTCACTATGGAAAAAGAAAACTCTGGTACTTGACCATTTTTGGACATCCTCCTCTCTAGAACGTCTTCTGGTACCTTATCTACAAGCGTCTTTCGAAAATCCATTTACTGGCAGATACATTCACAAAAAGTCTGCGCACTACATGTCTCAAAAATTTGGCATTCTTAAATCTCTAATTCATAGAGCACATAAAGTTTGCTCTTCCCCAATAATCTTACAACAAGAACTTTTCATCATTAAAAAGTTAATGGAATCAAATGATTACAACTCCAATCAAATCCAACAGATACTTGACTCTTATGTTCCAATACCTACAGCTTCTTGAACAGTCTGCAGAGTTCCTATTCCATACATTCCAGGAATCTCAGAACCTATAGGTAGAATTCTGAAAAAGTATCAGTTCCAACATATATTCCTATCAACAAAATTTCTTCATTATTATTACCTTCTACAAAGGATAAACTGTCTTCTCTATCTTTGGCTGGCGTTTACCAAATATCTTGCAAATGCGATGTCTCTTATTTTGGACAAACTGGCTGTTCTTTGGAAAAAAGAATAAAAGAACATCAATATTATATTGATTATAACAATATAATATAAGATTTAAATACGGTGTGTAGCTGATGTTTATTGCAATTTCTGTTTATTGTATATTCTATACCGAAGATACCTAATGAAACTTAGACGAAAATTCTCCAAATAAGTTTTTACATGAGCCTCCTCTGTTTTTATAGTTTATTATTGAACAGTGATAATGAGGTATGTAAAAAGGATGTAATATGGTATGGTGATTCACTAATGAAAGAAGAGATTGATGACCATTTTTGATTTTCACTCCTTTTCCAGGAGTGAAAATTAAATATTTAACAAATACTATAAACAGCAAAAAAAGAAGGGGGGGAGGAGTTCTTGCAAATACAAATGATCTAACTAGTGATAAACACAATATGAAAGGATTGCTGGAAAAAGTGAGAGTGAAATCATGTGCTATGAAATTTGAGGAGGAGGCTACGATGGCAAGCAATTTGACATGAATACTGTGTAGAAGGAAGCACCAATGGAGATGGTTTTTTTTTTTTTTTTTTTTTTTTTTTTTTTTGTACAAAGTGAGTTTGATGGATGACTGGATTTATATAAGGGTGGCCTGCACTTGAATGCATTTGGTGTCAGGAGACTTGAGAAAGTACTTATGGTGAGTCCTAATATTGATAGTCTGGGAAATTAAATGTTGGTAGGAATTTATTGCGACTCTCAATGAAAGATTGCAAAACTATAATACATTAGTTCTGTGAGTGGGCTGGGGTTTTTTTTCTATTAATTTTATATCTTTTTATTTATTTTTTTATATAATCTGGAAACTCTACTCGACAGACCAAATTTTTTTTAAGATACTTCAGGCCTCCAATAAGCAGGATGATCTCACACCAGATGATAAATTTCATACTTGCAGCCTCTAAGTTGGAGAGCAGGTACTCTTACCACTTGTCCACCCATACTGGCAAATGGTGAGCATCCATATGTATGAGCGACTAAGTTATGTAATTATGTTAATGATACAGATGTGCACAGAAAGGGGGGGGAATTGTGATGAAAGACTGTGCTTGCCAGATTTGCAGTTATTTGGTATATTCAAAGATATCAGCATGAGCGAGGTATCGAATACGAATAAAAATCTGCAAGTTTTCCAACTAAACCAAGCTGGTTACACATGTGAATATATAAAAAAGACTAGAGGTAATTTATGTCTGTACACTAATTCCAGGAGCATTGGGAACAAAGTGAGTTTGTTCCCAATGTTCCTTATTGACATCATCATCTTAGTCAATATCTTGTCTTTACATCATTGGCATTAGCTAGAACTGGGTTTTGTATGAACATACATACTAACTCAGTTGGAGTGTGTACTGCTAATGATATCAGAAGACTTGAATCCAGTCAAGGTAGAAAGCTATGAATGCAGTGTTAGTAATGGTATTCCATGTAGCAGTGAGGCTCTGGTATGAGTTGAAGCTAAAAGGATGAAATATATGGGGTGTGCTGTTATAGGCATTACTGCATCATTTTCTGGTGAAGATGAAATGCGTTGCCAAATTAGATGGATATCAGAAGAGTAATTATCATGGGAGGCTATCCAAACATTCATTCGGCAGCAATGAGATCTTTTGAAAACAAAGAAGTCAAATTTATTGAGCTTTTGCAAGATAACTTCCTCAAGAAGCATGAGACAGATGGAACCCACAGCCAGAGAATGTTGGACCTGATTATAGAGTCAGAGGAGGTTTTAGTCGAGGATGTCTCTGTTCTGCTGCCAGTTAGTGACAGCAGTTATGCTCTTCTGACCTGGAAAGTAGCTAAATATATAGATGTCCTCCTCAGAAAAGGTTACATGCTGAATTAAAACAGGAAATTATGACACCAGCTGGTGAGAATATTAGGCTCGGGTATCAGTTGCCAGATGGAAAGGATATCAGCATTGCATGGCATTAATGCATTGCTTTAAAAAATAGTGCCATATTCCAAATTTAGTTCTCAATATGAAAATAAATGGCTTTGCATGCTAAGGACAACCTATAAGAATTCTTTTTTGTGCTGCAAGTTGATCCTAAAGACTGTGTGTGTGTGTGTGTGTGTGTGTGTGTGTGTGTGTGTGTGTGTGTGTGTGTGTGTGTGTGTGTGTGTGTGTGTGTGCTACACACTGTCTTTAGTGTGTGGCAAACACACTAAATCACTGTAAAAACTTGTCATAGATGTTCATTCTTTAGCAAAAGAATGGTCATCATGTATTTGTTGATCCTAAAGACAGTATGTGTTTGCCACACACTGTCTTTAAAAGAAAGAAAGAATAGTTGTGAAAGGATAACCCCTACTGAATGCAAGTAGTAGATGCAGAAGAGATTGTTCATTTAATGAGTGCCCAATTTGTTAGGAGTTTTCAACTCAGAGTAAGTTATATAGAACTCATTGCTACCTCTACGTTTATTGATATGACTCAAATTATGAGGAGGAGGTACTTGAGCTTTATATAAACTAAATAAGAATTCATCTATAAGGTTGATGGGATTTCTGCACAAACTAAGGAAATGTTCAGCAAATTTGGCTGTGTGCTGCTACACAAACCAAGCTATATAACTTAGGTCTCAGCACAGGGAAATTTCCACTGGAGCAGAATGATAATCTGTTGTACAAGAGTGGTGCAAAAACTGATGTATCTAATTATCAGCTTATCACTATCTCTGGAATTGTAGTGAGGATATTAAGTTGGTGAGAGCTCAATACAAAAATGGATTGATGACAGAGAATCTGTACACAATGAACAGCATGGGTCATGTTTGAGTAACTTGCTCACATTTTACAATAATATTATGGTTAGTTGAGTTAGACAAGGGGAGTGGATACCATGGATATTACTGGACCTGCTAAGGCTTTTAACAGGATACGGCATGGAAGGCTGTTGCATAAGTTGAATAATATGGGACTGGACTATAAAATATTAGTTTGAGTAAGAGTTTGATGTCAGGTATCAGAAATTGGAGCGATGCAAATCTGCAAAAATCAAGATGACCAGTGGTGTACCTCCCCTCACCAGGGATCAGATCCATTGCCATTCTCTGTACATTAATAACATTAGAAGAGATTTGATAGGAAACGTTGTGTTCTTTCTGATTCATAGATAAGCAGAATAATTTTGGATGTGACTGACTTGCAACACTTGAAGGTCGATTTGAATGGTGGCCAGTTCAATGCTTGTAAATATCAAGTTATACACTTTGATATGATGAGATATCCAAAGGCATATCACATCGGTGGGGTCATTCTAGAGGAAACTGATCAGGCTAATGATCTTGGAGTTTTGATATATTTGAAGTTCAAGAGTCATATAAAACAAAGATGGAGAGAGAGTATTCAAGATAATATTGGGATCGTGGAATGTAGGTTAGTAGGATAGATCAAGAATGTGTGTTCTACATGCAGGAAAAAGAGAAGTGATGTGATATGGCTTGGATACTGTTGAAAGGGACATATAGAATATGCAATTTTTCATTTTATGGAAGACGGGTAGAGAGGAATTGGGCATCCTTGGACATTGAAAATGAATGGTCAGAAAGGACTGAGATTTACATTTTTTTTCTTATAGAGCAATGTGTGATTGCAATGCCATACCTTTTGAGGTGATGGATTCAGGTTATTGTGAATGAATTCAAGAAAAGGTATGATAGCTGGTGTGAGTGATGTGTAGCCTCTCTTGAAGGTATTATTACCTCTCGATCCCATGAACCAAAATTCTGCATGTACTGTACACTACCTCAAGCATAGGTATAGCTTTAAAGAACTTATATTATCTTGGCTTGATTATTATCTGAACAATAACTGAACTAAAAATTATCACTGTAAAAACTTGCCACAGATGTTCGTTCCTTAGCAAAAGAATGGTCATCATATGTTTGTTGATCCTAAAGACAGTGTGTGTTTGCCATTTCATTAGATGGATTTGATAACAGACTTTTATCTTTAATAGAAGCTGTCATCAAATCCATAATTTGTGTCCTTACTTTGATTAAATGAAACTAATGATTAAAGTCAAAGTGAAGAAAGATATTTTGACTTGAATCATTAGTTTGTCATTGCTCACCATTACACACACACAAAAAAAGTTAATTCTGAACCATTTCACCTTTTTATTTCCAAACATTCTTTTCAATTTTTTATTATTTTCAAACTCTTCTGCCACATCATCAGTTGATTTGAATGACAATTTCCAGTTAATTTTCCTTACAAAATGTGTGTACTTGTGTAGACTTGGTAAAGGAAATTGGACATTTTTTGTATCATTATGATCCTTTTTATTAGCCAATTTTTCTTAAAAGCCAAAGGAAGAGAATATGAAAATTATTATCAGGGTAAAATTGGTTTCTGAAATAGGAGTCCCATTGCTGGAATGGATGGTTGTATATACTTTTCAGACAAGCTGAATTTTTGTGAAATCATTTATCTTTGCATATGAAACAAGTCACTTTAAAGACTTTGCTATTTAAAACTGATATTAATTTTATTTATTTTTAATAAAAATCCAATGGGTTAGATAATCCAGAAATTAGGAAACCCTGATTTTTTAGGAAATCATGAACAAATGGAAGTTTCTAGTTGACACACTTTAGGTGCCTCTAGTAAGCAAGATATTAGTCTCACATCTGTTAATGAAATGTCCACATTGGGATTTCAAATCTGTATCCTTTTGTTTGGAGGGTGGAGATACTACCAACCATGTTGACACACTTGTTTTCTGTTTATTTATCTAGGCCACTGATTGCTGTATGTGAAAAATACAAAAAAAATCATTGTACAATTCTAAAAGTTTCAAAAATTGAAATACTTTATGTCCATATAATCACTTACTCAGCAACATTTAAAAAAAAAAAAAAAAAAAGCCATTGTAGAAAGTATAATAGGAAATAATTAATGTGACTTCTCACTAAAGAAATAAGTTGTTGAAATAAGAGTAACTTAATTTTCACTTAGGACTTTAATAGGCTTATTTTGCAAATTTTTACATGCACTTCAAAGTTCAAAATGACCAAACATTGAAAATATTTTTGTTATTGTGATACTTGATATTTCAGCTGTTTCTTAATTCTTTTCAGGTACATTTTTTGAGATTTTTCTCCTTTATTTACTTTAACTGGTCTGGTTGACAAAATACATTTGAATTTTAGATTAAAATATGAGTTAATTTAGTTTCCACGAAGAGAAAAGCTGGAATATGTTATAAATTTAGAGTTTAATTATGATTTCTAATTGTAATTCTTCATTTCTAGGTCATAAGAGGGCTTCTGAAATTCTGGCCTAAAACATGCAGTCAAAAAGAGGTGTGTATTACTTTGACTACTAGTTTTTAAAACAATTTTTATTGCTTTGGTTATTTCAGCAAAAATGATAATTTTAAAAACATTGATAACTGCACATTGATAACAAAATGTATTAACAGGAGAGCTTTTTAAGAGACCTTTCGACACTTTTTCACATGTCAACAGAAGGAGAATCTATTCCGATAATAGGGTAATCAATCCGTATTGTGGGATGAGTTGTTTATTATTACACGTTGGAAAATTAACTTCTCTTTTATGACCATTGTAGTTTTTAAAGTGGTAACTATTTTGCTTGTATAACAGTTGGAAAATTTTACCTATAAAGCATGTGATTTTGCATGTTGGCAACCAATTCGTACATCCTTCATTTCTTAAGCATTAATTGACTATTCTTGGCAAGTCGCCAAGTGAAGCCCTCGAAAGTGTGGGTGTAGTATAGTCACAAAGATTTTTGGAAGAATTATATTCCTTAATCAGAAAAACATAATTTCCTTGGATGTATAGGATACTGTTATAGTAAAACACAAAGTTTTCAGTATTACTAGTTCTATTCAACAACTTTCTTCATATTTCAGTGTTTTCTTTAAAGTACTGCTAATGTCATCTGGCTGTCTAGATCCTGATCTTTCTCTTCCTTTTCTTGCCATTTTTGAATCAAATACCTGTTGTGCTTACCTTCCTATTGTTTAAGTGATCATACTACCTTAGGTTAGGTTAGCTTTAGGTTTAGCAGTGAATAATCCATGCTCAGGGCAACGGCAGCTAATTGCATTTTAGGCCGACTCTTTGCTGTGTGTGGCTGCATCTTTATTAATATGTGGACCTTGTTTATTAACCCTTTGAACATATAAATTATTTTTAAAGTTGGAACAGATAAAACTACTATTTATTTAATTCATGTGATTTATTTTGTTAACTTTTATAAAGTTAACGAAATTGTTAACTTATTATAAAGAATATTAATAATTTTGCAAGGTATGATACTTTTCGAAGCGCTTAGGTAAATGTAACTGTATCAAACATTTTTTACATTGCCAAGTAGGCTCACTTCTTACATTATGCTTGGCACATACATGGCTTCTCTTTGCTGGATGTTGCTTTTTATCAGTAGGGGGTATATGTTCAGGGAAATGTGCCCAATTTTTTGCCTGCAGTCTAATTGGGCAGTCCTTTTGCGATGGACGTCCACAGGTATTATAATTAGGTAAAGATATATTTGACAACATATCTTCTGCTACATTCAAACGGAAATTGACTATTGTTAGTTTTGATGTATTGGATAGTTTGGAATATAAAACATAAGCATTGTAAATAGCGATATCCATCAAATAGAAAAATATTTTCTTGTAACCTTTGACGCATTTTTGCATAATTGGAAAACAAGCAAGTAATTGGTCTTGCCTATTGACACCGCCCATTCCACAATTGTATTCAAGAACACATTTAGGTTTTATTACTTTTCCTGTATCTACCATTTCTTCTTTTGAATGCTTTGTGCTTATCATGTAAACATCCTTCTTATTGCAGCAACGTAATGACAAAATTCCTCGACAAGATAGTTTTTGATTCGGCTTTTTTTATTTTATATGTTGTCAATTTCTTAGGCATATTCTTGCGATTTTTTCTAACTGTCCCCACAACATTTGTACTATTTTTTCTCAAGAAATAAAATAATTCTGGTGATGAATACCAATTATCTAAGAATAACGTATATCCTTTTCCTAAAATAGGTTTGGCCAACTCCATGATGACATTTTGAGATGCAGGTGTTTCGCTTCCTGGAATTTTATCCTTTCCTCTATAAATTTTGAACTTTGAACAATACCCAGAGTCTGATTCACATAGCTTGTAAAATTTTATTCCAAATCATGTTCGTTTGCTAGCAATGAACTGTACATAATTTAGATGACCTCTATATTTCATAAGGGATTTGTCAATTACTACATTTTTATCTGGTGTATATAATTGCTGAAACTTATTATTCAGGTAGTCGACTATATTTCGCACTTTACATATTTTGTCGTCTTTCTTTATTGTTTCATTATCCACAAAATGGAGAAAATGAGATATAGCCAAGTTTACGAGGCATAATTTTTGAATATATGGGTGTCTCGACCACAGCTCTTTTTGACCAATACATGTCTATATTAGATGTTTTTACCTGTGACATAATTATACATAATGCAAAATATGCCTGCAATTTCTCTCTTGTTATTTGATACCATTCTTCAATCTTTTTAATAATTTCCTTGTTTATTGCTTGAGTTGCATAGCTATTAGTTTCTGTAACTATCATGTCAAAAAAATCATCATAAAGTATTTGTTTCAAAACAGAAAGAGGTGTCGGATTTGCACCAAATCTTAGCAAAGTAATTGCATTGACGCCAGGAATTTCCGTAAATGGTTTTATAATAGGAATATTTTCCTTTTCTTGCCAATTCCATTCATTTTCTGTTACATCGGAATCATCGCTGCTAGACGATATCGGTCTCAAACGTTTACAAACATTGCCTCAAACCGAACTTCCACTGCTGCTGTTGCTATTGTCACTTGACAAGTCAAAAATGCCAACACTTTGATGATATAAATTTGTCTTACTGTTTTTATCCAAACTGTCCTCTCCGCTTTTAATATCACTCTTGGCTAACATATTATAAATATTTGCAGACATCTTAGGGACAATAATAAATTGCAACACAAACTAACTGGTGAATAGAGTTTATATGCATGTATATTCACTGCCTAACACTCTAAATTTGTTTGAAATTGACATGAACTTCGTAATGTCTGCGATACGTCAAAATCAATTTTGGTGCAATAAACAAAAGACGTGTCACGGACGTCTTTGTATGAAATTCGTTTGAAATTGATGTGAACTTTGTAATGTCTGTGATACTTCAAAATCAATTTTGGTGCAATAAACAAAAGACTTGTTACAGACGTCTTTGTATGTTAATGGGTTAATAATTTGAAATGGTTTGGTGGTGAGCCATCTAAATAATTGTGGATTTATCGAGCTGATAAAACCAGAAAATATGTAATGTTTCTATGTGATTTGAAGCAACCAAAATAAATTAATTTCAAATGAAGGTTATTCCAAGTAATATTAGAAAGGGTGTGGGTGTTTGCATTAATAGAATAGGAATGATGACATCAAAACATTTTTTAAATGGTATCATATTATTATACAAGGTGAAACAATTTAAATCTGTGGGAAATGCATATGTAAAAACTGCATTTGGTTAGTGTGTTAATGAGGAATTTGAATTTTAGATATTGACTCTGAGAATGAAAGAGCTGTGATACACTGGAGTAAATTTTTTAAGCAACTTTATGATAGTTATCTGAATCAAGTAGTGAAATTATTAGATTGGGATAAGATCTTGGATTTTTTAATAACATCAGAAGAATTAATGATCATTTTGCCTCTGATGGGAAATTGAGATTAAAGGTAGAAGCGATAATTATATGAGGTGTGGCTATTAAATAACGAGACTGGTTGCAATATTGCAACCAATCTCATTATTTAACCATTCGTACGATTTTCAACCATTGCATACAAATTTTCCATTGTTGAAAGCAGTGCTGCAAGTCATCAGGTATTATCTGCTTCAGTAGCACTGTTGTTTTCTCCTTTACCTCATCCACTGACTGAAAATGGGTGTCTTTCAATGCGAATTTCAACTTTGGAAAAAGGAAAAGTCGCATGGAGCTAAGGCCTGTGAGTAAGATGGATGGTCCAACACTGGGATCTTCTTATCAGCTAGATACTGCTTTACAGATAGTGCGCTCTGGGCTGGAGCATTGTTTTAACGGAGAATCGAAGCATTGTTCTTGCACAGATAGTCTCTTCTTCCTCACTTGTTCTCTCAGCTTGGCCAGAACCTCAAGGTAATAATCTTGGTTAACTGTCTGACTCTCTGGTACCCATTCAACCATTACCACGGCATTGATTTAAAAAAAAAAAAAAAAAAAAAACGATCAGCATCGCCTTCAATTTTGACTTGCTCATTTTTGCCTTTTTTCATTCTCGGTGACGGAGTTTTCCACTGCATCGATTGTCTCTTTGTTTCTGGATCGTAATGGAAATTCCACATCTCATCACATGTGATGATCTTCAGTTTCACAAGGAATTTGAGATTAATGCGCTGCTCGAGTTTAATCTTAGACATTATTCTGGCAAAGTGACTTCACAGATGTTTCTTTTGTAACTGCCTACAAACTAGCTATGAGTGACTGCAAACAGTGCTTATCTCAACTGCTTCTAGAACCGTCAAGGTCATCCCACTGCTACAAGTACACGATTCACAGTGCACCTTGTCTCGTTATTTAATAGCTACACCTCGTAGAGTCAGGTGTGGAATTTCAAAAAAGACTAACTATGAAGATACAGTAAAAGAGCTAAGAAGCATTAAGTAGAGACATTCTTTAATGGAAATGCTAACTGGGGTAATACTAATATATAGGACATGTAGTTCCTACATAATTCAGTGTTAGAGTTTGTCCCTTAGAGTAAATTTCACATAAATGTGAAGTCAGCTGGATGAATAATTAGATTCTAAAAGAAATATATTTTATTGAAGAATCATTGGAAAGAGTATAGATATGATAAACTAGGGTTGGGAATACTAAGATTAATCTGAAGTGCTTTTACCCACACATTAAGCTTAACCAGTTCCTTGGAAATAATTTTGAATTATCCAACTGGAATTATGGAAGAAGTATTTTTCAGGCATAAATGTGAACACTGTTCAGTCAGTAGAGAAAATACTGCTTGAGAAGCAGCGTTTAGCTAACTGCATAATATACAAGAGCAGGAAATTGTAGATATTCTAAATCATTTGACAAATCATAAGGTTGTAGATTGGGATGATGTCAGAGTTAACCACTTTGATCCTTTTTAATGAGATTGAAAATAGTACTTTCTGATTGAAAATTTGCAAGGCTGTTCCATTTTTCATAAATATGGTTCATCACATAAAGTGGGCATTTATAAACTAGTGAATCTTATTAGTGTTATAGACAAATTAATGGAAAAATTAATTAGAAATTTTATGCAGGATATCCTTCATAGGAATCACTGGTCAGGCAAGACACGACATGGTTTTGTTAAGGAGAAATCAATTATAATAAACTTCTTTCTTATAAAGAAGTCACAAGGGTAATCTACCAAAGTAATGGCTAAAATGATATTTATTTGGATTTCATCAAAGCCTTTGATAGCATTTCATATAAGAATCTTCTAATTAAAATCCTCTAAATAATCATTGTAGAATTAGTTAATAAAATGTATAGAAAATTGATAAGTAGACAACAGAAAGTAGTTTTTAGTGAGGACTATTCTAAGAGTGATGGAAGAAATATTAGATGTAATTGAACAAATGATAATTCTTACTTGGCTAGATGGAATTCAGTGAAATTTTGAACAGTCTACTCTGACTATAGCCAACTTGGAAGAATAATTTGTTATAGTGGATAGTTTGCTATAGTAAATTTCCTTTAGAATGGCATTGTTCCTATGGAGCTTTGGTCATGACTTTGCAGTAGTTTTAGCTAGTTTCACTAGGGTTTTTTTTTTTTTTTTTTTTTTACATTTGGGTTTACATTAACTTTAATCCTGTTTGGAGTGTTGATGCCTCCCAGTCGGCAGAGCAGTGACTAAGTCTTGCGACTTAATCAGGTATAGTTTGAGCTTGGTCATTTCTTCATGCCAGCATGCACTTCTACCATCATTCAAGGACCTTAAGAGGGCAGAAGCAGTGTCTGGATGGTTCTATTGTTCATACTCTGCCAAAAGAATACTTTCAGTTGACCTGAATGGTGTGTAGCTATTTCTGAATCCTCTTAGGATGTGTTTCTTGCCAGATGCTATGAGAAGTTTAGTGAATCTTTCATAGTTATCAGCTTTAGGTGAAATTATGTTGAATGATTCCTTCTCTGCTGTGTAGATCTCCAATTAGGATTAACTTTTCCTTTCTTGTTGTGTCATCTGTCTCCTCTAATGCCTCAAAAAACTCCTCCTCCACTTCTTCCTTAGGAGAACCTTCTGTGGTTCCACAGGCACAAATAAGTCTTGTTGTTCAGTTCCCATTCTGATATTTGCCCAAATCACTCTACTTGATATACTGGCAACCTATTATGTATAGATAATAATCTTTAATTAAAGTGCACAGTATTTTAGCAACATCTGTCTTTAACACACACACACATATATATAAATGTATGTGTATATACTCTCTTATAGGTGATGTTTTTAGGGGAGCTGGAAGAAATATTAGATGTAATTGAACCCTCCCAGTTTGCTAGAATTCAGGATCCTCTTTTCAAGCAGATAGCACGCTGTGTATCTAGTCCTCACTTTCAGGTTAGTTATTACGTCTTTTTTAAGTGACCTCCACCCACAAAAGGTTTTAAACTTATAAACCTATATTTATTATTTTTTTTCAATTTATTTTACCTGTATTAATATTAGTGATGGATTAACTTAAATTAATACAATGATAACCTGTGCTTCTATTAATCAGAATGGTATAATACAATAAAAATCAGTTTACTTTTGCATTGTCTGTTCTGTGAAGTGCAAGAAATACAAGATCTTGCATTTACAGATGTTCTTAATTCACCTATGTTTATCATTTATAATTTCAGAAGGATCAAGAATAAACATGATGAATTTATCATTGATAAATATGAGACTAAATATTATTGGGATTAGTGAGACATGAGTAAAGTAATAAACAAGGATACTTTCTCAGGAGTAGAATGTGATGGGCACAGTGTATTCTAGAGGAGGCAAGATAGAATGGGTGAAGAAGATATTGTTAATCATTGCAGAGGGATTCATTCCCACTAGAGTAGCGTAGAGATCCTGAATAATGATGGTGTTGATGGTAGGGATAATACAGACAATGGGTTTGGAGTTGTTTGGTGTGAGGTAGAGGTTAACAGAACAAAATACATGGTTGGATGCTGCTACAGACCAGGCTTTTATGAAAAGGACTGTGAAATCTATAGGTAGAATGTAGAACTGTCATTATGAACATTTTGAAAGAGGGAAGGGGGAAAGAGAATTTGCAGCAATATTGAATGATGACTTTCTTAAGCAGCACAATAATGGACTTGTGGAGAAAAAATGTTGGGTATAGTAATATGTAATTTTAACTTAAGAAGCAGCAAACGATGCGAGATATTTGAATAAAAAAGATGTTGAACTATATAAGACAGGTGACTATGATTGAATGAAAAGGCAGCTGGAATCAGTGTCTGGACATGAAAAACTGAATGGCAGATGAATCAGTAGTACATTCAAGTGGTCAGATGATGATTGAAGGAACTATAATAGATTGTAATTTTCAAGTCAGGAAAAAAAATATTATATGGAAGTTAAATGGATGTATGAAACTTTGAAGCGAGGGCTGAAAGAAAAGAAAATCCAACGTTGCTTTTTTTTTATATATTCCTCCTTAGCAGTAAAAAAAAAATAATAATAAAACATGAAAAAAAAAGTACAAATTTGGACAATGGAAAGAATAAAAGAGAACTATAAGAGTATTAAATTATAAAAATTAAAATCCAGAATCGACATCTAAATTTTGAAATGTTGCAATAGCTTAAATGTCAATTAGTTGAAATCTTCATAATGAATTAAATACAGTAGATGCCGCTTATTGTGATCACTTTGGGAGAGTCACTTTTCGATAACAATAATTGGCTCATAACATTAAGCAAAAGATATAAAAAATTGCATCATTTATTTAAATTTGTTTTGATCATAATTTAATTTTTATAAACACATTTTTAATAAACAACATAAACTTTATTTTAAAAATTTATCTAGTGTTGTCTGTCATGTGTTTGAATATAGTAGTTCATAAATAAATTGCTCCTACTCATAATGCCTTTTGAAGTTTGTTGCACACTGCAACATAGTATTTGTAGAGCTTCTTGACATTGGCTGGAAGAGCTTCTAAAATTTGTTCTTTTATGCTTGTATTAAGTTCACTTCTACTAGTTTAAAATTCTCATTGGAATCAGCTTGACATATTTCCAACACTGTCATTGTAGCCACCACTTCAATATTGTTATCAATATCCAACCAATTTTCAAATTCTTCTTTTGGCATACTATCTGGGGTTTTATCAAAAATTTCATTTGTATGATATTCAAATTCAGAAGAAGGAGTTTCAGAGTTTGTCTTAAAAAATCCACCCTTTTGGAAGCAGTTTTCAATAGTCTTCTCTGAGACTTGCTTCCATGACATTGCTACCAAATGCAATGCATCAAGAGGGGAAATTTTTTTTGCGATTGCACTTGCATCAGATTGGTCTTTTATATAATCAGGTTCAGCTATAATTCTCGCACTAACTTCCCTGCGATAATAAGCTCGTATGATGATTTGGTCACATGGTTGAATTAACAATGTTGTGTTCGAAGGCAAGAAGATTACTTTGATGTTCTTTAACAATAAATTGTTTGTGTGTGCAGTGCAGTTGTCTACCAACAAGACAATTTTTCGGTTTAATTAAGATCCAACTTAACTCACCAATTGTTGAAAATGGTATTAGTCACCCTAGCATTTGCACTAGACTAGTAGTCAACAGTCAAACTTTTGACACTTTTTTTTTTTTTTTTACTTTTTCCAGTCACTAGGAGCTCTAGTTTCTCAGCTTCCATAGTAACACAACAAAGAACTGTCCCTCACTCTTTTGAAGATTTAGATCCTTTAATACTTTCATTTTTAAACAAATAAGTATTCTCAGGCATTGTACGAAAATAGTCCTGTTTCGTCTGCATTGTAAATATCCTCAGGAGAATATTCAGCAATAATTTTTGGCTATTTGTTTTTAATCCATGCATCAGCTGATTTAAAAAAAAAAACACTTTTTTTCACCATGAATACACTTGTACACACTATTCTCTTGCTTTTTCCACCTGTTAAACATACATTAGTTGTGGTGAAATTTTCTTTGTCCATTGTTTTTGCAAGTTCTGCTTTTTTGACGCATCGAAGGCCGATTAATCAAAGCATTCTTTTCACAAACATTACTAAACCAATTTGATTTTTTTTTTTTTAAGATCTTACACAAGAGTGGTTGTGAAATTTTTAAATGTACAGCTGAACTATGCTTATTCATTTTGGGCAACTTATCATAGCACTCCAAGGCTGTTTTAATGAGTACATAAAGTCAAATTCACTTACTTGAAAGAGAGCACAAAAATAAACTCGAAAAATTACAATTTGACTGTATTTATACCCACCTGTCTGGAAGATTTAAGATTTGTGAAAGAATAAGATTAAAAGAAGATTAAACACAAGTCAGATTTTGACAAATGTTCTTTGTCAAATTTTCTCCTCATTAACCCTTTAAGTTCTTAATTCTGAGATGCAAAAGGCTAAACATTCGAGGATTTTGATAACAATAACTGGAACTTTGATTATAATAGATGGATTATTTTTAATTCATTTTAAATGGAGTGTTTTGGGACCGACCGATTTTGATAACAAAAGCCGATTGATAATATTATCTGCAATCACAATAAGTGGATTTTACTGTATATGCATTCTGTACCTTTAAAATCAGAAATAACCTGAAGACTTTGGCTCAGTCAGCTTATAACTGGTCACCTCCAGTTACAAAGAAGAAAGTGATAAACAGCTAACTTGCAGTAATCAGCTTTGTGGAGAGGGGGGGGAGAATCACATTGCAGGTTTGAACAAGTGATCTTAATTGAACAGAGATGCAGTGATGGGCATCTGGTATATGTTGATATTATTCTCTTAAAGAATTTGAGAAAATTCTTAAATGAAAGAATTATGATAATAATATACAGTATTTTGTTAAAAGTAATGAAGTCATGTAAAAATGCATTGACTTGCTTCTCTTTATGTGTCTATGTGTCTACTAATTGAATAAATAAGAATCAAGCCAGAAAATGCATTGGAAATAATAATGTTTCCAATTTTATTTGCAGACAACCAGTTAGCCTGACAAACAAAAACGAACATGGCCTTTTGATAGTGAGGAAAAGAAAACTTAACTCTTCTGCTTAGGATAAAAGTGGCCCTACATAGGGGGGTGTTGCTATGAGAACTAATTATCTACTCATTAAGCCAGCAAAACAAACTATTCTCTGCAAGGGCAAGAAAAAGAAGAAGAAGAAAAGTTTTATATATATATATATATATATATATATATACAGGGTGTTCGGGATAAATTTGACATATTTATAATTAATTATATTTTTCCGTAAGTTACATGTATTAACACACACTTCTCTTCATTTAAAAGTTTGGACCCTTCTTCATTCATATACAAGATGTCAGAAAGGATGGATAGCTGGAACCCACCTGAATCATGGAAGAGAATAACTTGTATCATGATGATTCGTGCCCGCCATCAAAATAAGGATATTACGACTGCTGCCCAATGCTCCCTGAATACAGTAAAAACAATCAGGCATGAACTAGAGACTTGCAATGGTGACTACGAGGATGTAGCAAGAAGAAAGATCCCTAGCAGACGATCTGATTGCGTTCGTACAGCAGAATTCCTCGCAAATCTGCAGGAACAGGTGTTGAAGAACCCTGGCATTGGAATTCGGGCTTTGTTCGTGGAGTTGCTAACTGTAGTCAAGCCCTGGATAACAAGGGTAGCCAATGGTAGGCCGTATGTATGGCAGCAGGATTCGGCCCCTTGCCACACCTCTGGGAAAAGTCAAAAATGGTTGTCTGAAAATTTCTACGACTTCACCAGTCCAAATGTTTGGCCTCCAAACTCCCCAGACCTTAACCCCATGGATTATTTTGTATGGGGCGCAGTTGAAAAAGACACCAATCGCACTTCCAGTAATACAAAAGCCCAGTTAATGGATAAAATTAAAACAGTTTTTGCGGCCCTTCCCAGGGAGACTGTAGCATCAGCTTGTTCGAGGTTCCGAAGCAGAATTGAAGCTGTGATCGATGCTAATGGTGGTTATTTTGAGTAAATCTTGTTGATAGTATTGTAATTAACTCTGCCTGTAATGTTTTTTTGTCAATTCATTAAATTTAATAGATACAAAGAAGATTTTCTTTTTCATTACGAAACTGTCAAATTTATCCCGAACACCCTGTATATATATCAAGAGAGAAGCTATTCAAAATGCTACAGTTATATGGTGTTAATGGGGCAATATATCAAGCAATACATTTGAGTTGTAAGTCAGCAGTTAGAATTGAAGGAAGTACAGAAAGGTGGTTTAATGTTAAATGTGGTGTCAGACAAGGATGTACATTATCCCCTCTTATTCATTATCTATATGGATCACATTATGAAGGAAAGTGATATTAAACCTGATATCAAAATTGGAGGTGTTAATCTCAGCTCTTTACTTTATGCAGGTGATGTAATACTTCTAAATAAATCCGCTACAAGTCTGCAAGATTCTTTGACTAAATTGATTAACTGTTGTAATAGATATGGTATGAAGGTCAGCATTAAAAAAGACAAAGACAATGAAAATAGGTAGAATTGTTGAAAATGTCAACTGTGTTGTGAAACGGGGAACCTGTGGAACAAGTAAAACATTTCAGCTACTTAGGTGCACGATTTTTAGTGAAGATGGTAAATTAAATATGGAAATAGACAACAGAATCAACAAAGCTGGTATGGTAGGAAGTCAATTGAATAAATTCATATGGAATAAGAGAGAAATTACTTGGAACACTAAATTAGCTGTATGCAAGACAGTGTTCAAACCAGTTTTAACTTATGGATCTGAGAGCTGCGTCAGAAGTAAAACACTTGACGAAAGACTAGAGACCGCAGATATGAGAGTCCTGAGAAAGATTAGAGTCGTGAACAGATGGCATCAATGGCAATATCATATTAAAAACGAGAATATTAGGAAAGAACTTGACATTGTCAGCATTCAGGAATGCGTTAGCAGAGCTAATCTCAGGTGGTATGGTCACTTGAACAGAATGGGCGAGGAAAGATTAGCAAAACAAGTGTTCTCTGCCAGGTAAACGACCCAGAGGAAGACCAAGATATAGGTGGTATA
Source organism: Typopeltis vanoorti (assembly GCF_054136105.1). Taxonomy (NCBI): domain Eukaryota; kingdom Metazoa; phylum Arthropoda; class Arachnida; order Uropygi; family Thelyphonidae; genus Typopeltis; species Typopeltis vanoorti. The sequence goes on from NC_143559.1 coordinate 70,697,743, forward strand.
GGTGGATTGATATGGTACAAAGTGCTTAGATGATAGAAATATAAGATCTGATAATGTTGGAGTCTTGACAAGTAACAGACTGATTTGGAGGAAAATTGTAGGTAGGAAGTTATTAATGATGTAAATTTTTCATGTAGTACTATCATATCCTGTACACCCCTTGAGGGTACATGTCAGGAATTTGATGATGAAGTCCATATTCTAGTAGAAAGTCTTATACATCGGCTGTTCATAACTATTATGTTATGAGGAAATTACAATGTATACTGAATATTAATTACAATAAGTTTAATTCTGATATTTTTGCAAAGTCAAATTACTATTACCAGGGTTCACAGAACAATGAGATATGTATAAGGCTGGAGAAAGGTGATCAAAGTTGGTCCTAAAGTCTTAAATGGTGTTCTCTAGTTGGCTAAGCAGGCTGGTGTTGGCCGTTGAGCTGAAGATCTGAGGATGAATGCTTTCCAAATTCTGGGTAGTCTCATGTATCTAAAAATTAGGTACATGAAAGATTGGGAAATTTTCTCAGGTAGATTTCAGTAATACAATAGCCTCTCATATTTGTATTTGCTGTTCTGAAGTAGAGTAGCTTTCTTCCAGTATATCCTGTGTTGGGTGTTCAAAGCATTGTAAGTAAGTCCAGAGTGGCCATAATGGTGGAAACGAATGTAGTCCATGTGTTCAGAAATTCTGGTGGCTGTCCTGCCTGTTTGGCCATAGACAGTTTGCAACTGCAGGGAAACTGGTATACACCTGACAGCTATAATTAATGTGGCTGGTCAAGTGGATAAGGGATGCCAATTTTTTATGTAGTCTGTAAGTGGTTGTAAGGTTGTATTTTTCAGATGTGCCTCATATATATGGAATGGTGATGGATTTTGTGTAGTCTGGGGGTGGGGGTTGCAGTTATGAGGTTTAATATATTTTGAATTTGGTGAAGATTGTAGCCACTGGCAAAGAACGTGTTGAGAATATGATCAAGTTAGGGCATTGTTATCAGAACTGATTAATTTTGTCCTGTTATGAAGGGTGTTTATAATGCCATATTCAAAACCTCAATAAATTTGTGTGCATAAACTATCAAACTTGGGAAGCTCATCTTCAGCTCAGTGGCAAAGACCACTGAATTTAGCCCACCAGAAGTATTAAAGTTTATTGTAATTAATATGCAGTATATGTTGTCATTTCCTCCAAAATAATAGTTATAAATCTGTATTATGTTTAACTAACATTAATTTAATTGGCCATTGGATTTGCAAGAAATTGCCAGATTAAGAATGATTATTGAGCACTTGGTTCATCCATTGTAGGCTATTGCCTACTAGTAAGGGTATTTTTACTTATGCCAGTTTATCCTGAGGTATTTGTTTCACTCTTGGACTTGGGATGTTTTTATTTTTTCAGGGTCATGCTCACTGTAGTTTACCAGTTGGCAGATTAATGGCTTAGACTGGATAGTGATATTTGCAAAGAATTTTGCAGCCCTTTAATGTAAAAAAAAAATTTGATTTCAGCAATGCTGCTTTCTTGGTAAAAATTGTAAGCTCCTTATGAACCATGGTGCATTGAACACTATTCATAACACATTTGTTTTGAATTATGTGGTTTGTTAATATTTCAATCCACTGTGACTCCATGTGGGTGAGCCAGACATCAGGACTTGTTGTATAGTAGTAGTTTAAGTTCTGTTGCTAGCTACAATGGTTGAGTAAGGGTGTAATCAACAGATGTAATCAACATAGTTTGATTCATGAACCAAAGCCCTTTTTCTATTTGCACCTCTTAAGTATTTGGCTACTTGTTGCCAAAGAATTGGGGGGTGCCAGACATGGCCACTTTCCCCTCCAGGAATTCTTGTCTTCTTGTGAATGGCACTGCAGTGCTCTTAATCAATTCATCTTTTTTTTTTTGACCCTGCAACGTAACTTTTGAAATTTAAACTTAATTCTGGATTTTCATTTTTATAATTTTATACTCTTCTGTTAATTTCTTATGTCTCCCATTATTGTTTGAATTTGTACTTTTTCGTGTTATTGTTTTGTGTGGTTCCTGTCATTTCCTTTGTTTACTGACCTTAGCTACAATTTTCTCTCCAAATTTATCTCTTCGGTAGATCATATTGTCTTTGCTATAAAATAGCATTTATTAGCCTTTTTCTTAAGTAGTTGTGTGCATTGTGAGCTGTAGTATTCAAAACTTTTGACTTCTCCTCTCCTCTTCTTCAACCCCCCCCCCCTTCTCGTTTTTGCTTTAGTCAACAAAATTTTGTTCTTTTCATCCATGTCATTATAGTTAATTCACAATATGAATTTGATTTATCTTTTATTGATACATCTTCTAGTATTAATACAAAATGCTAATAAATTTTTGCAGTACTTCCCACAGCATTATTCCTGACAGCTGTATTTTGATCTGATGGTTTTCAACAGCCAACCAATGTAAACATTATAAACACCTTCCCCTTCCGCCTTTTCTCTAAGACATAGTGATCTCCTTTTTCATCTCTTTGCCAGGCCAGTGCACATATTACATATTTCTGTTCTGGGTAGGTGAAGTTAAATCATCCATGTGTTCAGTAAATGAAACTTCCTGGATGTGGATTGTGGTGTTATTTGCAAGGAAATTCAGCTTGCTGTTCTGAAGATTTTCAAAAGTATTTTGGAGGTAACTACTATATATATGTCCACGTGGTTAGCCTAGTGGCTGTGCGCTTCGCAACCATATGCCTGGGGAAGGGGTGTCCTAGGTTCGATTCCCGTCGGTGACGTGAAGAGCTGAAGGATCTTCCTCAGCCATAGCCAAGTTAGCCAGTCTTGGGCGTGGACAGCAGGGTTTTTTCCCCAGTTTATTCTGGGGTTTTTCATCCCGCAAAGCAGGCAAACTGGCCCACTACAGGCCATAGGATACACCGGGGCATAAGGCTGACCACCTTATCCTGTAAACGGAGTGAGGTCCGATGATCAATGGACCCTCGACACCGCAAGGTAAAAGAGGGTATAAGGAAGATGATGATGATGATGATATATATATATATATATATATCCATGTTGTTCAATTTTGGTTTCAGTTAGGTCATTTTTATTGAAAAAAATTTAGTACATTAAACAGTTTCACATTTTATAAACTTTACACTTTTGTCAGAATTTTGAAAAATTCCAACACATTTTCTTCAAATTTTTTCACTTAAGCAAACTGTTCCTCTGGTAGGTCACCAAACTTTTAAAAGTGCTAGGAATCGGAGTGAAATGATTTAGTATACCTTGTTTGTTGTATCTTGAACATCCAAAGGTCTTGGGAGAAAAGTTTGATAAATTTGAAGCTAAACTGTGTATGCTTGTGGACCACCAGCAACATTTACTTTTGTTTTTACTAGTTTAGAAGTGGAGGCAGTTTAGTGCCCACACAACAAAATTCCTATAAGAAAGGCATAATGCAAAAACAGTGTCCATGAGGAAAGTGAGAGGAGGGACAGAGATAAGCCATTATATGGATTGTCCTCTTATTACTGTAAGACATTCTATATTCTATTCCATTCATATTACAGTCAGCAGTGCATTATTTTGTGGTGTGTTTACTTTAAGCAACTTGTTCTTGGTACAAAACTATCTGTACAATGATGTGAGCATCCTTTCTTTTTCATTTTGTGAAAGCTCTGCTTTCACAAAATGAAAAAGAAAGGTTTTCCGATATTTATGTTCCTCTGATTTTTATGATGACTAAATTTATGTGAATGTTTTGTGTTGTGATTCTAAGTTGGCCACTTGTTTTCGTGGGTCCTGTTGTTTCTTTTGATTAAGTAAAATTTGCTATCAGTGCCTGAATCTTAGTACATATTCTTCATCTTGCAGAAGCTTATTGTAGATCAGGGGTCGGGAACCGGCAGCTCCAGAGCCGCATGTGACTCTTGGCTGAACAAAGTGTGGCTCTTTTAACTAAATATTGTTTTTTGATACGGCCTGGTCATGGTGCTAGATACTATGCATGTGACGTGTGTTACGCATGACTAAGGTAACTAGCATCACGGCAAAAATTTGAACTAATTGATCAGCTGTCCTGTCAAACACCATGGTTTTTAGATACATTTGAATTTTAACTGTCAAAATAAATATTCTGTTAACTTATTTATTGTGGTACTAAACTAGTGTTTAATTTAGTGTCAGGTAATGTTATGCACAAATTAATTTTTATTATGTGAATTTGTGTTTTTACTTGTAGGTAAATTTGTGATAATAACCCTCCTAATATGAGTTCAAGAAAAAGAAAAATAATCGAAGAAAACAGAGGATTCAATAAAATGTGGATAGAGAAATTTGCATTTATAGAAGTAAATGGAAATTCGCAATGTTTAATTTGCCATCTGCGACTTCAGAATAACAAATCAAGTAATGTCGAACGACATTTTAGAGGAAAACATTTAGACTTCAGTACAAAATATCCTGAGGGTGATAATATTAAACAGGCATTGAAGAATTACAAAAGAAAACATTGCTTCAGCAAAAAAATTTGTCAACTTGGATGAAATCTTCGTCGAATACTACTAAAGCAAGTTTTTTGTTATCCCTTGAAATAGCAAAAGCAGGAAAACCTTTTACCGATGGTGAATTTCTAAAAAATTGCGTGTATAATGTCTCTGAAATGCTATTTAAGGATATGAAAAATAAGGACGAGCTACATAAAAAAAAATTAAAGATTTATCTCTTTCGGCTAGAACTGTCAAGGAACGGATTGTAACAATTTCTGCAGAAGTTTCAAATATGCAAATTTTGGATATTAATTCTGCCGATTTTATATCTGTTGCGGTTGATGAATAAAATGATATTTCCGATATGTCACAATGCTGCGTGATGGTTAAATATATCACATCTTCCGGTATTCGAGAAGAAGTTCTTGATCTAACACTTAAAGGACACACTACAGGTCAAGATATTTCAGAAAACCTTTTAACAAGTTTACAGAATAAAAATATAAAAATTAATAATATATTATGCATTGCAACCGATGGCACGCCTTCTATGATTATGAAAAATAAGTGGTTTGTTAAATTATTCTCCACTCATATTCCACGTGGAGTTATTTCATTGCATTTTGCATCGAGAAGTTTTAGTTGCAAATTCTTTGGGATTATTACCACGACTACAAAGAGTGATGGGCGTTGTTGTGCCAATGATCAATTTTATCCGATTTCAGGCGTTGAATCACATACGTTTTGACACATTTTTAGAGGAACTAGGTAGTCAACATAAAGATTTAGTGACATTTACATCTGTATGATGTTTATCAAGAGGAAAAGCATTGAAACGTTTTTTTCAGTGCTTAAAAGAAGTAACAGTTTTCTTAACCACCAAAAATTATAATGTATTTCATGTGGAACTTCTCAGTAATCCCGAATGGATACAAAATTTTTGTTTTTTGCTTGATATGACAGAACATTTTAATAAGCTAAATTTGAAGTTGCAAGGGAAGGGAAACACAGACTTACAATTACTAGAGGAAGTCCTTACCTTTGAACAGAAACTAAAAGTGTTTTAAATCCAAAAAATTATAAATTAGAAGAAACACACATATAAACCACAGTGAAAATTATTTAATTGTAAATATTTCATCCTAAGTATCTTAGGACATCATCAGTACAGTATTTAAACAAAAATTAGGAATAACATACAGTTAGGGCACATGATTACAATAGAATCTCATGAAAATGTGCATAACGTGCTAAAGTAGTACAAAAAAAAAAAAAACAACGTTAATTATTTAACACAGTTTTGTATGATAATTTCTCATACTTTAGGAATAGTAAGAACGTCGTTGCGGTTTAGGTTTGGTCTGTGTAGTAGGGCTTCAGAACTTTCTTTGTATAAACGTTCATGTTTAAATAAAGATCTATGTAAAAGTTTAGCCTTTTCCCAATGGATCCTATGGTTTGGATTTTCAATTCCGTGTTGAGAGAGGCCAGATTTCTGCGGTTTAAGAAGACGAATGTGGTCTTGATGTTCCGAGATGCGTTTCTGAACAGACCTACCTATCTGTCCAAAGTAAGATAATTTGCATGAGCATGGAATCTCATAAACACCAGGTAACATCATGGGTGAGAATTTGTCCTTAGGAGAAGGTAATAAATTGTAAATTTGGTTGATAGGTTTGTAAGTAGTGGCAAAATTGTATTTCTTCATAATTTTAGAAAGACGTTCTGAGATGCTTTTAACGTAAGGTATGGGAATCCTATGCACTTCTTCCTGTCTGGTTTGATGTATGCAGAAGTGACTGATGATTTTTTGAGTTGTTTTGGGATTATATCCATTTAGGATGGCTGTATTTTTGATAACTTCTAATTCCTGGTTTAAAGATTCTTCAGAGGAGCAGAATTTGTGTGCTCTGGAAACTAGTGATTTAATAATGCCAGATTTCTGAGATGGATGATGAGCAGAAGAATTGTGAATGTAACGACCTGAGAATGTAGGCTTGCGAAAGACGGAAGTGACGATGGAACCGTCTTCTTTTCTTTTGATGTGTAAATCCAAAAAAGAGATATCCTGTGGAGATTCTTTTTCTAACGTAAAGTTGATGCAATGATGAAGAAGGTTAATTTTATCTAGAAACAGTTGTAATTCAGGTTCGGGATGATTCCATACTGCAAATACGTCATCGACATATCTTAGCCAAATTTTTGGTTTGGGTTCAAAAGTGAATATTTTTTCCTCAAGGTGTTCTAGAAACAAATTTGCTAGGTTTGGTGATAAAGGAGATCCCATTGCTGTTCCTTCCTCTTGCTTGTAAATTTGACCTTTCCAGGTTAAGTAACCTGATGCAATAACAAACTTGAACAGTTCAACTATATCAGACGGAAATTTTTGAGTTAGTAATTCTATGTTTCTTTATGGGGAATGTTAGTGAAGAGGGAGACAATGTCGAAGCTGATTAACAAGTCAGTTTTTGATAGTTGAATGTCTTTAATTTTTGTGTGAAACTCAGTAGAATTTTTGATTGAAGAGACTGAGTGGCCTATGTGAGGGCAGAGAAGGTTAGATAAAAATCTTGATAACTTGTACGTTGGACAGCCGATACAGTCTACGACAGGTCTAAGTGGAACATTAGTTTTGTGTAGCTTAGGTAAGCCATAAATTCTAGGAGGTCTTGCATGGTATGTCTGTAAACCAGGAATTAGAAGTTATCAAAAATACAGCCATCTTAAATGGATATAATCCCAAAACAACTCAAAAAATCATCTGTCACTTCTGCATACATCAAACCAGACAGGAAGAAGTGCATAGGATTCCCATACCTTACGTTAAAGGCATCTCAGAACGTCTTTCTAAAATTATGAAGAAATACAATTTTGCCACTACTTACAAACCTATCAACCAAATTTACAATTTATTACCTTCTCCTAAGGACAAATTCTCACCCATGATGTTACCTGGTGTTTATGAGATTCCATGCTCATGCAAATTATCTTACTTTGGACAGACAGGTAGGTCTGTTCAGAAACGCATCTCGGAACATCAAGACCACATTCGTCTTCTTAAACCGCAGAAATCTGGCCTCTCTCAACATGGAATTGAAAATCCAAACCATAGGATCCATTGGGAAAAGGCTAAACTTTTACATAGATCTTTATTTAAACATGAACGTTTATACAAAGAAAGTTCTGAAGCCCTACTACACAGAACAAACCTAAACCGCAGCGACGTTCTTACTATTCCTAAAGTATGGGAAATTATCATACAAAACTGTGTTAAATAATTAACGTTTTTTGTACTACTTTAGCACGTTTTCATGAGATTCTATTGTAATCATGCACCCTAACTGTATGTTATTCCTAATTTTTGTTTAAATACTGTACTGATGATGTCCTAAGATACTTAGGATGAAATATTTACAATTAAATAATTTTCACTGTGGTTTATACGTGTTTCTTCTAATTATGAACGCACCACAGGTTTCGTTATTTAAAAAAAAAAAAAATTATAAAGTTGATTGCAAAATATTCACTGAAATGATTACTGTAATTTTAGATTCATTTACAAGCAGATTTCAGGATATTAAAAAAACATCACGAGATGATGAATTTCATTATTTATGGAATTATAACGGATGAAATTTATATTACATCCGTTAAATTGCAATTTAAAATTAATAGATATTGAAGCTTTTCTCAGAATATCAATTGCAGAACTACAAATGGAGCTACTGGAAATTCAGAATAAAAGCATCTGGGTACAAAACCTTCATGAAATGGTAGCACAAATTGAAGAACAACATTAAATTTGATTAAAAACTTAATCAAACTTAATGTTGTTTTATTTATTGAACATATAAAAAATTTATATGCAAACATAAAAGTGGTATTTGATATCTAGAAGTACTGAATTAAAAACAAATTTACCTAAGTTTGAACTAACTGCAACTTTGAGTCACCACGAAAAATCAAATTGAAGTTGCGGCTCTCAAAATTTTGTTTTAATTCATTTTTTTGGTGTAATGGCTCTTTGATTCAAAAAGATTCCCGACTCCTGTTGTAGATCCAATAGGCACTTCCTGGTTTTTGTGTTTTAGGAGGGTAATGAGAGTTCTATTTTAATGATGGTACAGCCTGAAATGTAAGCAGGTATATGAGACATCTGATCAGAAACAGTGTATTCAGAGGTGTAATATCTTTCAGTCATGCCATGTAGAGTGGCCAATTAGCTGCTGTTCTAGCCAACCTCCACATATAGGATCTGTTTTCTGGGTATTGGTGCCAAAAAGGCATTGGTAAGTTCATTGTTGTTCATCCTTTCCTGTAGTGTATCGATTAAGAACGTGTTGTGTTGAGTAGTTTAGAATCAAGAGTGCAATTGAAGTCTCTGGCAATGATGATATGTTCTTGATCAATTTTGGAGAGTTTGGCTTGTACAAACTCTTTTGATGCCAGAGTATCCTGTGTAGAATTTGTGGTTTAGTGTTTCATGGTAGGCATTCCTGTGCATGTCCAACTTCTGCATACTGTGCATGAATGAAGAAAGTGGTTAGCAGAGACAAATCATAATGACTAGAGGAAGAGTTTGAGGCGTGGGATAGTTCTTATATACAGGACAAGAGAAATATATAAGATGATCAGAAACATCAGCAAGAAATGAAGGCCAAATCAGAGAACCATAAAAGATGAAAATAGTGAAATCTTGATGAACACTGAAGAAATAGGAGAGAGAGAAATGGACAAGATACTAATAATTAAGGAATTGACAGCGTACACTAGAAATATAAATTAAAAACAACTTTAATAAATACTTTCCGATATTTCGGCAACGTCACGTTGCCATCTTCTTGAGAACTTAAAATAAAGAACAGGTGCACGCAAGTGCTACATAACAGCAAATGAGAAACGAAGCGAGGAAGCTACCATTTCCGTAACGTCCTGATGGCGCCCCTGGTGGGCTATATTAGGTGTTCTTGGCCTTTGGGCTGAAGTTATGATATATGGCCTGAGTTCATGGTGAATTGAAATAGAGCTGAGATATCGGAAGGAAATTTGGCTTGGATGAGGTCTAAGATATTTTTGAATGGAACATTGGTGAATAAGGGGGGGGTAGACATCAAAACTGGCCATTATGACTGTGTTGGAGTGAGAGGTTTTCTATACTGGCTTTAAAGTGGACTGAGTTTTTTTATGTGTGAAGGTGTGTTGCCAATATATTGTATGAGCACTTTGGCTAAATGTTTGACTAATTTGTATGTCAGAGAATCAATGCCATCCACAATAGGATGTAATGGCACATTTTGCTTATGGATTTTTGGTAGTCCATAATATATCTGGGGGGGGGGGGGTCTAGAGTTAAAAGGTTTTAATCTGTTAGTTACTTCCACAGGCCAAGAGCTAACCTTCTTAAGGAGTGTATGAAGTATTCTGATTTGAGTGCTGGTGGGATCATATTCTATAGGGAGGTAGGTAGAACGATCTAAAAGTAAAGAGGTAAGCTTACCTGTATGATCTGATTGGTTTAGAACATGTGGGGAACCCCCTCACCCGCGGGCGAAATTTCGCCTGCGAGTCTATTTCAATTTGCCCCTTTGCTGATATACTCGTATGTACATGTAAATAAAATTTTATAATAATTTAAATTTATTATAATTAAATTTATTTAAATTTGAATAATTAAATATACAAAACCAAAAATAGCTATATTACATATAATATGATCGTCATACGTCTGGTAAGATATATATTGCACACTACATACACTATATATGAGTTAAAATTTACCAGTCACCTGCGGAAGTTTTTAAATTAGCAATTTTCGCCCTTGATACTAAAAAGGTTCCCCACCCCTGGTTTAGAACAACAATGGCTCTAGGACTGACTCTAGGGCCAACTTCAGTTGCTTTCTTCATCCTCATTTGCTTAGTGTCATTGTCTGCATGCATATATCATTGTTTTATGATCCCTGAAGACATTATTTCCTAAAAAAATTAAAAAGAGTCAAGTGTTGTATTTAGAACTAGTGTTATGTTTGTTTGGCTGCAGTTTTGAGTTGGCTGTTGAGTGCAGTTATTATTTCTTATTTTCTGCTATTCAAGTTTATCCTCATTTTGAGAGTTGCCATTTATGTGCAGGGTGTGTTTTGTATAGTTCCATTGAGAAAGCTGCTGCTTTGTTTAGTTAATGGACATTCCTTACTTTGCAGTCATAACAATGCTTAATGGTATAATCAACATCAAGGCGGGGGGGGGGGGGGGTATTAAACTCTAATGTTTTGCTGGTTTTCTACCCAGCATCATCACAGCACATAGCACTAAGCCAAGCCCTTGGTGTTGGTTATACTGTTAAGCATTATTATGAGGTTGGATATTTCTGGTTTTGAGGTTAGCGTGTTTGGTTCATTCTTCCCATACTTTGATTTTTCTCATGAACAGCATTGTCTTATGCTACCTGTCTGTTTCCAGTGACTTTTCTCTGGGTTGAAGTATCTGCCCCTCTAAATGTGGGGACATTTATTTCTAATGTGATCTTCTGCATGACAGTAAAAGCACTGTGATTAGACAGATGAGTAGAAGATGTATGTTATACCATTTCTGTTGGTATTGATGTCCTTTGATAAGTAGTGAATCATTGTTTGAGAAGTGCATTTGTGCTTATCCCTGGAAATTTCTGATAGTATAAATTCGGGTTTGGTGGTGGCTGCTGACAGAATGTATATTTTTTCAGTTGCAAGCTGTATTTCATGAAGATTCCTCTGAGAAATTGTTGAGATATTTCAGGTAACATGCTTAATATCACTACTTTGGTTGGTGCGAGTGCTGTTGGAACTGCATCTAAGTTATGAGAGTCAATGACAGGCACTTTCTGTATCCAGGATCTTCTTCTTCCTCTGCACGTTTATCCCGCTTCCAATGTTATATAATAAATTATATAATAACACGTCCACATGTTACATTTTGATGCGACTTTTTGTTAGTACAACCACCAACCGGCCTGCCGCTGGAGGGGGGATGTATCTTTTGACTGTAGGAGCGTGTGTTCACCGGGCTTTTTTGCCTGCTTGCGGGATGAAAAACCTCAAATAAACGGGGGGGGGGGGGGGGGAGTTGCTAATCTCCATGCCCAAGACCGGCTAACTTGGCTATGGCTGAGAAAGATCCTTAAGCTCCTCACGTCGTAGACAGGAATCGAACCTAGGACACTCCTTCCCCAGGCATATGGTTGCGAAGCACATAGCCACTAGGCTAACCGCACAGACGCTTTCTGTATCCAGGATGTGTAGCTTAAATACACCTGTACAGTTCCTGTTACATGGGAGGCATCAGTGATGCTTTGTGTGTGTGTGTGGGGGGGGGGGGTGCTTTGGTGTTAATAGGAAACTTGCCAGTTGCCATGGTATGTAACTCTTTTCTGGCAATAGTCACAAGTAAGATATCAAAGTGCAAGAGATGAGAAGGAACCATGCTGTTGAAGTTAAGTTAACCCAGCACTATTGTTAGTAGAAAAAGACTGTCATATATTTTCACTGTACAGATATGCAAACAAGTTTCATGAATGGATGGATGGATCTCAAAATGGAGAAATGAAGTGCATAGAAATGCAAGCGCTTTCTTAACAACCAACATATTAAAAGATAGGAAATGCAGAGCAAAATCAGTGTCAGATATGTGCACTGGTTACATAGATATTATTATTATGGGTAACTCCAGGGAGTCCTTAGACTCATCGAGGGAGGCCCTAAACATCATGTGCACACAACTATATGACATTCTCACATGTCTATCATACCTTGCCTTGAACTCACTCACTCACTGTCATAGCACCCACAACAGAATCTGGCAGCTTATTCCACTCATTTACCACTCTAAAAGTAAAGAAACCAGCTCTAACACCCTTGCTAACCACACTCATTCCCAGCTTCCAAAGTTCTCCCAGTGTCCCCTAGTTCTCCTACCACCAGTCCTCTTCTCAAAAATATCCTCTGAATTAATCCTATAGAAACCCTTTAGCAATTTGAATGTCTCAATCATATCTCCAATTTTCCCCCTATCAACCAATTTCTGCAACCCACAAATCTTCAACCTGTTCTCATAAGGTTCATTCCATAGACCTGCTATCATCTTGTTCACTCGCCTCTGGATCCTCTCCACCTCCTTCCCATCAAGAAGAAACCTAGGTGACCAAATCTGGGCACAGTAGTCGAGATGTGGTCTTATCAAGGCTCGGTACAGAGGTGCAATAACTTGCTTGTCTCTGCTCGTCAAAGTACCCCCTAAACTTCAACTCCCTATCCACCAACACTCCCAAGTCCCTGGCCTCATCAATCTCCTGGAGTACAGTTCCACCAATGTGGTGATATACTGCTGCTAATCTTTTCACCCCAAAATGCATAACCTTACATTTTGTCACATTAAATTGACATCCATTCTCCTTAGCCCAGAACTCCAATCTATCCAAGTCGTCCTGCAAGATTTTGACATTTTCTGCATTCACTATTGCCCTACCCAACTTTGCATCATCAGCGAACAAATGAACCGTTCCTCTTAGATCCTTCCCTATATCGTTAATGAACAAATTAAACAGCAGTGGTTCAAGAACAGAACCCTGCGGCACACCACTAGTCACAGGCCGTCTTTTGTACTCTATTCCTGAATAAACTACTCTTTGATATCTCTCCATCAACCACCCACCTATCCATCTCACCAACCCTATATCCATTCCCATATGTTGCAGTTTACGGATTAGATTTCCATGTGGTATCCTGTCAAATGCCTTAGCCAGGTCCAGCAGTATCACTGTAAATCCATTACCCTTATCCAGTTCAGCCGTCACTGTGTTTATAAAACCTGAGCAAGTTACTGAGGCATGATCTACCCTTCACAAAGCCATGCTGTTCACTATACAGTATCTCATTTTCATCAATCCATTCCTGTATTTTTCCCTTGACAACAACTCCTGATATGCTGATCAGGCGGTCATTTGCAACAGTAGTCTTGGATCCTCCTTTATGCAGTGGAACTATTTTCCGATCTTTCCACACCTTCGGGACTAAACCAGACCCAAGACTCAGATTAAACAACATGGTCATGGGCACTGATAATTCTTTAGCCGCTTCACGTAAGACCCGTGCCGGTATACCATCCAATCCCACAGATGTATTCACATTAAGGTTCTGTAATAGACTATTCACCTAAACTTCATTCATCACAATTCCCATATAAACTAATGGTTCCTTCATTTTTTTAATGTCACCACCTGGATGATATACTCTTGCAAAGTGCTCGCTCAGTAATTCCACTATATCGACTGATTCAGTAACCTCCTTACCCTCGGCATTCCTTAAAATCATTCTGCCATGTACAGGTTTTCTTTTACTTGCAGCATATTGAAAGAACTGTTTGGGATTCTCTTTAGCTTGCATGGCTAATTTCCTTTCATAATCCGCTTTTGCTTTTTTTACCACACTCGTTACCCATCTGGCCTGCACTTTATACCATTTGTGTGCCTGCAGGTCACCTTTCTCTTTAAATTTCCTCCACAGTTCTTTCTTTTTTTTGCAGCTCAAACTTAATGGTGTTATTCATTAAACCCCTATTTGTTTTACTATTCAGACCCTAGGTATACAATCAGCCATAACCTCCTGTAAATGCTCCTTGACCACTTCCGATGCTCTATCAACATCCAGCCCTTGCAGTTTTACATGCCATGGCACTGAACCAAGCAATCTCCTAAACTTGTCATACTTACCAGCAGGGTAATTCCACATATACCCTGTCTTAATCGAAAATTTCTCACATTTAGCCATCTCCCAAGTCAAGACCCAATGATCACTCTCACCAATAGGTGGCAACATGGTCATATTCATTACAGTCAAATTCTCAGATGCTATTACTAGGTCAAGCACCCTCAATCCCCTAGTATTTTCCATTACATGCTGTCTCAGATAGTTATCTTAATTGAATAAAATCCATTTCCTTCCTCACATGTGTCCTCTCCTCCTTCCAATCAATGTTACCATAGTTGAAATCCCCCATAATAATTATCTCCTTCCACTCATTTCATCAATTTGTTTATGCATACTATCTCCACCATCTATTCCATCACCTGGTCTATAGCAGCACCCAACTGTACATTTTGTTCCGTTAGTCTCAATGTCACACCAAATAGCCTCAAATGAGCTCCTTTCACTATCCTGCAATACAAGTTCTATTCTCCTTGGTTGCAGTTCATCAATAACACTCCCTCCCCCATTTTATTCTCTCTGTCCCTCCTGAACACACTATACCCTACACATTCTATCCCAGTAACTATATCATCTTCTGTTTGCCATGTTTCTCTAATGCCAATAACCTGTCGCCAGGAAGAGCCAAACAAGGCCAAAAATTCTTCCTTCTTGTTCCTAATACTCCTGGCATTAGTATACATGAAATGCAGAGGTCCCTTTGTCCCACCCCTCTCTTGATGCGTTATTCTAACTATCCCAATGTGATTTCATGTCCTTAGTACTGATTCGGGTACGTTATATACATTCTTACACTCAACTGTCTCACTGATGTCCGCATATCCACTCCCCCCCCTTTGGTAGTTCTAGTTTCCCTGGTTCTGCACATCCATTTTCACTTCATTCAGCAACACTTTTTCAAGTCTCCGCACACCAAATCCATGTATGTTTTAAATTGGTAGTTACTCACAAACCATGCTGCACTTCTAACTAACATTTGCATGAAATGATTTGAAATGTTTATTTCAAACCATGTAATCTAGATGTACACTTAAGACAAGTGTGACATCACTTTTGGTTGGTTAACAAAAAGAGCAGATGGAAAGCAAGATAAAGAAATAAAAATAAGAACAGCCATAGCTAAAGATCTGCTCAGAAGTTCTGTGAGTATTGAGAAAAAGAAAAGAATGAAAAGAATATTAGTGTGGCCAATTTTCACATATGGAAGTGAGACCTGGATATTCAAGAAGAGAGTAAGCCAACAGATAATGGCCTTTGAAATGTGGTGCTATAGGAGAGCTCTGAAAATCCCATGGGCAGAACATGTGACAAATACAGATGTCCTACAGAGAATGAGAACACAGAGATCTTTATTACAGGAAATGATCCAGAGAAAGATGAGATTGGCAGGACATGTACTTAGAGGTTCAGCAGGACAGAGGATATTAACAGTTTTAGAAGGAAAAATTATGGGAAAAGGATCAAGAGGCAAAAAACGAAGGGCATGGCTTGGAGGTATAAGATCATGGACAGGATCACATGGCTATGCAGAAACAAAAAGAAAAGCCACCAACAGAGAGAACTGGAAGGACATGGTGCTGCAACTTCTCACTGAGGAAGCTACATGAAGAACAAAAAGAGCAGAAAATGAGATTTATATAAATGGATAATTTTCTTGTTTTTAGAATAACTTGAAAGTTTCAAGACTGGGAGAATAATGTTTGGTAATGTTAGTTTAAGTTGGTTGAAATAGATATTAGTTAAGATTGTTAGTATTATCCAAGGAATTGCTAGTGTAATAGATCGTAGAGGTTGTCTTACTGTAACCTAGTTGTATTATCAAAGCAACAGTTTCATAAATTACCAGTCATATATATATATAATGCAACTTATTTTGCTTTATTGTTTTCCACTGAAAAACTGAGATAATAAATGTATAATTATTTGCAATAGGTAGCTGAAAGAGCCTTGTACTTTTGGAATAATGAATATATCCTGAGTCTAATAGAAGAGAATAATCATGCCATCATGCCTATCATGTTTCCTGCTTTATATCGTATATCTAAAGAACATTGGAATCAGACAATAATTGCTTTAGTATATAATGTTCTCAAAACCTTCATGGAAATGAATTCAAAATTATTTGATGATCTCACAGCTTCCTATAAATCTGAAAGACTAAAGTAAGAATGATTAAGACTGTGAAGTCTTTTTATCTTTTGTACTATCACTTATTTGCCTACACTTCATTAGCTGTTCTGTTTTCAGTTAACATTAAATATATTGCTTTTATTCTCTTTTTTCAGGAAATTATTAAATTATCATTTCAGAATATGTCTGGTGACAATATTTTTATATATGACATTACATTGAATTTTGAACCAGATGCTACTTTCACTTTTTTTTTTTTTTACATTATTTTTTTAAGACAATCATTTTGAATTCTATTTGTAGTTTTAGAGGTGTGCTAAACTTGCATAGCCAAGTTACAAGCCTTTCTTTCTAGTCATATTAAGGATCCTTTATAAAAATCAATTTTAAGATTAACTTGGATTGGGAGAATTTTTTTTAAGGTAGGAAAAAAGATGAATAAGTTCTGCTGTTGGCCTAGCATATTAACTTGCCACTGGTTCCAAAATTTTAGGGTTTTCTCATCATAGTGCATTGCTGTTATTTTTTTTTTTTTTTTCACTTTGTCTCTGTAATTACAATTTTTTTTTTACTCAAAGTTTTGGATCTTGCTTATTGATATGAATAGTTCAAATTTCTAGACCCCACAGGAAGGAACCATAGAGCTCATTAGAAGCAAGCAATACTAAGATTACACTAACATCAGCACAGTTACCATAAGCTGCATATCAACTTTCTGCCAGTGCCAAATGCTGTTAGTATTTCCTCTTCAAAAATTCATTATATTTTGTTTTGTCATTCCAGTTACAAACTTTTTTTAGTAAAGGATCCAGAATCAATTTATCTTGTTAGTATATGGATAAATAATTCTTTTATACATAGTATCTGCAAGATATCTCGCCACACATTATCTCATATGAGCTTCTGAAGAAAAATTAGTTTACACCTATAAAAAGTGGCTTGTAGTAACTATGGTTAATGTTGATGTGACCTTGGCACTGCTTGCTTATGATGAGCTAGATTCTCCCTACATGAGTTTGGAAACTTGGAACCAGTAATTTAAACATTCATGCTCTGAAATCCTGTTTAGTACAACTCAGATGTTGGAATTTTTGTATTTATTTAATAAGTCTATTACATTACTTTTTATTTATTCACTTGTAAAAAGTATTTAGCTGTATTTCTCTGTACTTACTCCATACACCCAGCTTCCTATTCCCCCATTTGAAATACTTACATCTACTAAACATTATCATGTAGTTGGCTACAAATTTCACTGAGATGATTCCTAGTTGGCTCCTGAGTTTAGATGGCCCACTGCAAATTCTCATAGTTGGCAGTGAAATTGTTAAAAAAAAAAAAAAAAGTTATCTTTATGTATACTTATTTGGTTTGTAATTTTATATTTGGTTAGCCACTTCTTTTGCATTAGGAGTACAGAGCTGAAATAAAATCAGAGACAATACAGAGAAAAATATAAGAAAGCTGTGTAAATGTAGCTAAATAAAACTCATGAAAAAAGTCTTCGGTAAGAACGTGGAAGATAAGTATTATATAAAAAAAAAAGTGTCAAAATGTTCTGGAAGCTTAGAAATTGAGGGAAAAAGTACTGTAAAAGGAATCAGATGATAAAGTGTGACATAAAAACTGAGGATAGAGATATTCTGGATGTAAGTAATTATTTTGAAAGATGGCCAAATGAAATAAGCAGTAATAGAACATTGGTAGAAAATATTCAAAAGGAATGCAGTCAGGAGTGCATATCAGTACTTGAGGTTGAAAAAAACCATCACAAATCTGAAATGTGATGAGGTAGCTGGAATGCTCAAATATGAAGGTATAAAAGTTTTTACAGTGTTTGCACTGCATAATTCAGAAGGTTAAATTCCAGATGATTGGAATAGTGCTCTCATATCCGACTGTGAGAATTGCAGAATTTATATATTGAGTTCCAGATAAGTCTGGTACAAGCATACTGAAGAAGAGACTAAGAAAAATTGTGGAAGAGAACTTCAACAAGTTGAGTTTAGGCCAAATAGGGGTTGCAAGAATCGGATTTCCACTTTTAGACACCTAGTTGAGAAATCGTGGGAATACAATAAGGATCTGTAATCATATTTTGCTTTGTAGATCTGGAAAATATAAGTATCAATGGAAAAGAAATGAAACTGGCAGAAAAAATGTAGAAGCACCATATCAACATAATTGTTCTTAAAAACAGGTGAGGTATTTATAAATAATAGCTACAAGATGTTATATTCAGGCAATAATGAACAGTAAAAGAGGGATAACTATAGTATTCAACACTAATGGGAAGATGATCTTGAATTGCAAGCAAACATCCAAATGACAAATTATAGTATGATTATGTATGATGAGAGTTGCTTGTGCCTGTGGTCCAGCAGGTTTTACTAAGATAGTAGCAGATTTTTAAATTAGAGAAGTCAGCTGACATAAAGGAAACATTTCTTGTTGGAGATCTGAACAGCAGACTGAGAAATAAATACCAGATATGTCAATGTTTTGGACTTTTGTTTAAGACATATACTAGTCGTTACTAATAAAAAATACAGTTTACTATGTTCCAATATAAAAATATGCAAATGTTCACACGAAGAAAAGACAAAAAATAAGAAAAATCTCATTGACTGTGTTATTGCTGACGGCAATATCATCTTGCTCAGAACCAAGAGTATAGAAGGCATTTGAAATAGGAATGGATCACTGTTTAAAGGGAATGTCATAATGAAAAGTGTGTAAGAAAGTTTTAAAAAGAAACAGCAGCTTTCAAACGAAAGAAGGGACCAAACCTACCTTGAGATTTGTTGGCAGACTGAAGAGAACATTGATTCAGCAATGAGGCATAGTGAAGTTGTATGCAAGGATAGAAAATCAGGACTCTGTAGTAGGTTGACTCAGTTAAAGAGGCAATCAGGGAAAAGAATAAAGCATATTGAAAGTTCCTTGCAAGCAAGTTAACATGTGCTCTTAAGAGAATTCAAAGAAAAATGTATAAGAAATTGAAGCAATGTGTATATGTAGCAAAAGAAGTCATGGAAAGACTTTAGTAAGAATATTGAAGAAAATATCAGGCAGGTGCTAGATGTTCTGGAGGCTGTTGAAAAGTTCAGAAATAGGGAGGAAAAAAGTACAGTAAAAGATGACATGAAAACTAAAGATAAATTACTCCAGACATCCAGAATATCTTTAAAAGATTGTCTGTCACTTCTTATCTCGTTTAAGTAGTAGTAGTAGTAGAAAAGTATGCAAGAGAAATGCAATCAGGAGTACATATTAAATACTTCAGGTTGGAAAACCCCCATCAAAAACCTGAAATGTGATCAGCTGGAATAGATGACATTAGACCAAAAATGCTCAATTATGGAGGTCTAAAAGTTTTACAGTGGCTTTAATATGTAATTCAGAAGGCCTGGACAGAAAGTCAAATGATTGGAGGAGTTCTCATAGCACCATTATATAAAAAAGGAAAATAAAAAGGGATAGGCTAAGAAAAAATTGTATAAGAGAAATTTTGAGGAGTACAAGCTGTGTTCTCATGCCAGACTGGAGTTGTCAGGATCAGATTTTTATTTTAATACACACATAGTCGCGAAATAGGAATATAACAAGGATATGTATTTAAGTTGTGTAGATCTGAAAAGACATATAACAAGATGTCAAGAGAAACACTGTTCAGAACCATAATTATGTGGCATAAATAAGACATTATACAGAGCAATTCACAGTCCATATTTAAGTTGTAAATCAACATTTAGAATTGAATGAGGTATGAAGATGGATGTAAAATCATGTGTAATATGAGGATGTTCACCATCTACATGAATCACATTATGAAAGAGAGTGACATATTATTAAAATTGGAGATGTTTATCTCAGCTCTTTACTTTATGCAGATGATGTTGTACTTGTGTACAAAGTCTGTAAGATTCAGTATTTGGCTGTAACAAATTGGTATGAAAATCATTAAAAAAAACATACTATGAAAATAATTCAGCTGTATCCTGAATGAAAATCCTATAGAACATTTCAGCTATTTAGGCACAATTTTTAGTGAAGACAGTAAATTAAATATGGAGTCATTTGAATAAACTCTTGTAATGAGGGAGAATTAGTCAAAACACTAAGCTGATTGCATACAAGACAGTTTTGTTCTTATGGAAATCTGAGAGTTGGGTTAGAAAAAAAACAGATTGATAGAAAACTAGAGACAAATTAGATGTGAGAGTTCTAAGAAACATTAAGGAAATGAATGAATGGTATGAATGGCAGAATGAAAAGATTGGAAAAAAATTGGATTTTGTTAAAATGAAGAATGTGGAGTAGAGTGAATCTATGATGTGGTTACTTAAACACAATGATAGAGGAAATGCAGGAAAAAGAACTGACACAGAGAAAGACATCGATCCATAATTTATATGGATTGATGCAGTTGGAAGTGTGTCATCATCAGGAGTCATTGAACTTCTAGGGAATCAAGGGCTCATCCAGAAAAGTTATGCATCACCAATACCAGCTGTCATACTTTATCTTAAACTGATTCACACTAGATGCACCCCCACTTCAATAGGCAGATTGTTACACTCATTCACTGCTCTGTGAGAGAAAAATATAGCTCTTACCCCTTTCTTAACTGAACAAACTTAACCTCCATGGATGTCCTATGTTCTCTCCCTACCTACCATATAACAAAAAATTTCATCAGATGGTGTCCTATAATACCCTTTCAGAAGTTCATAGACCTGTATCATATCATTCCACTCCTCCTGTTTACCAGGGTCTGCATTCTATAATCCCAATATCATCTTTATCCCCTCTGAACTCAGGAGACCAAATCTGCACACTTAATAAACTGAAGATGCAGTCATATCAAGGCCTTGTAAAGAGGCAAAGTGACCCCCTTATCCTTGCTGCCAATGTTCATTTCAATATTGCAATTATCCTCTGCGTTGTATTTGCAATTTTTGGTTTGTGACCTTTGAACTTCAACTTTCTATCCACCGTAACTCTAAGATCTCTAGCCTTATCAGTTACTTCAAATATAGTCCACCAATCTTATATGCCATTGGAAATCTCATCCCACCAGGAACCTTTTTCCCCTCAACTGTAACATTTGCTCACTTTTCCAGCATATTCCAATAATTCTGTTGGTGCTGGATATTATTATCATCCCAGATTTTTCCACCTAACATTATCAGCAAACAGTTGAATAACTTAGATTCTTCCCAATATTAATATACATTGAACAACAATGGCCCAAGGATTGATCCCTAGGATACACCACTGGTCACCTTTAAATCTGGCAGATGCATACCCACCATCTACCACTTTTTGATACCTATCCATCAACTATCCACTTATCCAAGTGAAGAGTGTCTTCCAGTCCCATATATTCCAGTTCATGCAACAGTCTTAGCAAATACTTTAGCAAAGTTCAATATTATAGAGTATTATCCATTCTCTCTCTATCTATCTCAGCTGTAACATTATTATAAAATATGAGCAAATTGCTAAAACATGACCTCCCTTTAGTAAACCCATGCTGTTCCTTATGGCTCTGAAAACTTCACCACTACTCTAGAGATACTGATAGGTTTATAGTCAGGCACATCAATTTTTTTCTGCATCACCTTTGTACAGTGGAACTATTACACATTCTTTCCATTCCTGTGGTATCTCCCCTGAGGTGAGACTCAAGGTCCTAGCCAGTTTGGCTGAACATTTCTTTAGCATACATGCTGATATTCTATCTGTCGCTATTGCTGAATTCTTATCTAGGTTATGCAACAGTTCTTCAACCTCATTCTCATGCACCTCTATCTCTTCATCCAATGTAGTAGTAGTAATAGTAGCATTTACCATGTTACAAATGCCTGGTTTATATATCTTAGCAAAGTGATCACTCATTTATTTAACAATCTCATCAACTTCTGACACAAGAGTGCCATCTTCATTCAGTAAAGTTATTCTTCCACATTCATTCTTTTATCTTTAGCCTGTGCTGTCAATTTCTTTTCCCACTCTGATTTAGCTTTCTGCACAATGCTTGTAATTTTTTTTTTTTTTGTCTGAGTTTTATATATTTCATAACTCCTCTCATGATATTTCTTCCATGTCATCTTCTTATGGATCTCTTGCTTAATAAGGTTATTATACATCCATTTCACTTCCATCCTATTTGTTTTTATTGAACTCTAGGAAAAAAGTGCTTCATTGAGGCATTATTCAGATACCTTTTTCAAAGATTCCCATACATTACTGATATATTTCCCATTTGGTAACTGATACCACTTGACCAAAGATGGTATTCACCTCAGTTTGTCATAATTTCCAGCTTTATAGCTCAGCTTGTAACATGTCCTATTTGGAACATGCTTATAATTTTGCCTTTTTACAGGGTCTTGATAAGACCTCACTTGGACTATTGAGTGTAGGTCTGGTTTCTGCGATGATCCAGATAAAGTGGAGAGAGAGTACAAAGAAGATTGTTAAAAATTATATTAGAATTGTGGAATACTGATTAAAGACAGATTATGGATTTGTAGACACTGACAAACAGGAGAAAGAGAGGTGATATGATTGAGACTTACAAACTTCTGAATGGGTCATACAGGATATCAGTAGGTGGAAGTTTTTATTTTATAAAGGGTGGGAAAAGGAAGGGAGGGGATCCTTGGAAGTTGAGAATGAATACTGTCAAGAAGAGGATGAGAGCTAGATTTTTCTTTCATAGAATGGTGTGTGATTGGAATGGATTGCAATTGGATGCTGTGTGTGCATGTAGTGTAAATGAATTCAAGAACAGGTATGACAGCTTGTGTGGGTGGTATATGGTCTCCCTCAATGAGTGCCTGACTCCCTGGAAGTCTCTTAATAATAATAATTAGCTACTTCCTGTGAAAGTACAGTATGATCATTGCCAACTGTGGAGGTAAAATAATCATGGTCTTATAAACTAAGATTACTTCTGACACTGATCAGTCTGTGACCTAAACTTCCTTCTTTCTCATGCTGCTTAAGGAATGTGTCTCTCAATAACTCAGTAAATTCTTCTTCATTCTCATGGGATTTGTCTTCTACCCAATCAGTGTTCATATAATTTATAATTCATAATGATTACACGTTTAGTACCATCAGGGTAATTTAGCAATGCACTTCTTCGTCACCAGCAGCTGAACTGCCAGGTCCATAGCAACACCCCTCACTATATATTTCATCCTCCTAGCCTCCTCCGCTGCACACCAGATAACCTTGAACTCGCAACTACTTCGGACATTATTGCCATTATTGTTTTCATGAGTTTCTATCCTAACTGGACTTGTGTCATGTGATATCGTTAGTGTACTCCCCCCCCTCTCTCTCTCTTCTGTCATTCCTAAAGATACTATACCCTTTACTTCACCGTTTCCCAAACTTATGGATGTCAAGCCCCCCCCCTTCGAAAAATTAAAATATTTCACGGCCCTCCATCGAAAAAAAAAAAAATATTATTATAATATTTATTGTATTTATATTCAATGCATTTTATATTCAAGATTTTGCATTTGTAAGCTTTTTTTTGTGCTTCTTATCAATACCTTTGAAATGAAACTCATATGAATAAGCATATATTTACTAATATTCATTAAGTGCCGAAATGCGCAGGAAGCAAAATTTGTGAACTAATTTTGTGAACTAAAAAAATAACAAAAGAAATAATAATTAATAAAAATTAAATGCGTTTCTTTTAAGATTAAAAAAAAAAGAACTATCATCATCAAATTCCTGACATGTACCCTCAAGGGGTGTACAGGATATGATAGCACTACATGAAAAATTTACATCATTACTAACTTCCTATCTACAATTTTCCTCCAAATCAGTCTGTTACTTGTCAAGACTCCAACATTATCAGATCTTATATTTCTATCGTCTAAGGCACTTTGAACCATATCAATCCACCTATATCTTGGTCTTCCTCTGGGTCGTTTTCCTGCCAACCTGGCAGAAAACACTTGTTTTGCTAATCTTTCCTCACCCATTCGGTTTAAGTGACCATACCACCTGACATTAGCTCTGCATTCCTGGAATTGACAATGTTAAGTTCTTTCCTAATATCCTCATTTTTTAATATGATATTGCCATTGACGCCATCTGTTCACGCCTCTCATCTTTCTCAGGACTCTCATATCTACAGTCTCTAGTCTTTGGTCAAGCGTTTTACTTCTGACCTAGCTCAGATCCATAAGTTAGGATCATTTAACAGCCATTCATACCATTCCATAACAGCTGAAGCTTTGTGGCAGGGAGCATTGTCGTCTTAATAGTAACAAGTATCCGTTCCATAAAAACTGTAGGCAGCACCTGGTTATCCAGAATATCAACATACTGAGCTGCCTTTGTGGAACCATGGACAATGACAGTGGTCCCACTCCAAATCAGCTGAGTGCACCACACCCACATCCTGCCACCAGACTAGAAACAGGTCCTTGATTCATTGCTCCAGAGTACCGTTTTTCCACTGGTCAACTGTCTAGTTCACAAGCTCCTTGCACCAGACCAGGCGAGCCATCTGGTTTGTTTGTTGTTGTGATGTTTAGCTTGTGTGCCGCTGCTCTTCAATGGAAACCCAGTAAATGGAGTTCTTTTTGCAGTATTAGTGCTGACATGGTGTTACTGGCGCTCTGGAACTCATGATGGATGGTCTGTGCCAATTGTAGCCAGGTTTGAGTGCCACCCGTTTTAACATCATCCTGTCAGTCATTTTCAGCAGCTGCCCTCAGTGTTTTCCTCCACTAGTGATGCCAGAACATCTCCATTTGTTGATCACATCACCAACTGTTGATTTTGGATGCTCCAGTTGAATGGCAATGGCATGTGACAACACATGATGCCTCCCTCAAAGTCACAGAGTTCATGTAGTGTTGCCATACCAGCTGTATTCAACTGCTACAATGAAAAACTGTTACACCAGTTTTTATGTTATTAACAAATCTGGAATGTCCCATAAGTTCAAATAACAGGGGTGTCCAGACAATTATTGGTAGATAATGTACATGGATCACACTATGAAAAAAAAAAAGTTTTTCGTGTTATTCTCAGCTCTACTTACAAATGATGTTACATTCTTAAATATAATACAAGTTTGCAGGATTCCTAAATTGATAACTAAACTGAATAAATGCTGTAATATATTATATCATTGATGAAAATTAGTAATAAAAATCCAACTGCATTCTGAATGGAGAACCTATAGATCAATGAGAGTCAGGGAAACCAGATCATGGGAGGAATGGGGAACAATGTGTGTTAAGTTCAGCTATGGTAATGATATGAATGTCATTTAGCAATGACATAACACTTTGGGTTTGGAATTTTTCAGTTTATTTGGGGTGGGAATAGGGAGGGAAAGTTGTACAACAGGATCAAGCAGGCTGTAGATCTAAGTATAAGAAAAAGTCAGGTGGAAATTTGTTACATCTATACACAAATGCCAGGAGCAACAGCAACAAAAAAAGCATGAGTTTATTACTTTATTGAATATACTGTGGCCTAAGATTGTTGGCATTAGTAAAACAGATTTGTACTGGGATCAAGTAAAGCAGCGCTTCCCAAACTGTGTGCCGCAAGTTTTGTTGCAGAAAAATGTTTGGGAAGTAATGAAAATGAATTTAAAATGTTTTAAGACTAAGTAGTTCTTGGCAAATACCTGTTGGATTTCTGCTCAGGACATGGACTAGTTATTACTAACAACATGTTCCATCATAAAAATGTGCACAAATTCACATGGAGAGAAGAGGCAAGGAATAAGAAAAGTCTCATTGACTATGTTATAGTTGATAGTGATGTTTTCTCCCTGATGCAGGACACCAGAGTGTACAGAGGATTTGAAATTGGAAGTGATCACTATTTAGTCTTTAGCAGGATAAAATTGAATTTCATATCGATAAGAATAACATGTAAGAAAGTTTTAAAGCGAATAAAAGTTGAGCTGCTCTCAGATGTGAACTGTAGACTAAAATACACAAAGATTATTGAAGAAAAAATGAGAGTTTGAGAACAGGAACCAAACCTTGGAGATTCAGTGGCAAGCCTTGAAGAAAACCCTGATTGATTCAGCCAGAGAAGCATGTGGTGAGGTTGTCTGCAAGGATAGAAAAATCAAAACTCCATGGTGGACACAGGAAGTTAAAGAGGCAGTGAAGGAAAAGAAGAAAGCATGTCAAAAGTTCCTGGCAAATAAGTCAGTTTGTGCTCTTACAGAATACAGAGACAAATGTAAGAAAGCAAAACACTGCATAAAACTAGCTAAACAAAAGTCATAGGAGGACTTTGGCAAGAACATTGAAAATAAATATCAAGAAGGTGGTAAGATATTCTGGAGGTTGTTGAAGAAGATTAGAAATGGAGGAAAGAGTGCTGTAAAAGGAGTTAGAGATGATAAAGGTAACATGAAAACGTTAGAAAAAGATATCCTTGAAGTATGGAGTAATTACTTTGACAAACTGCAAAATGAAACAAGCAGTGATGACAGCACAGTGGTAAAAAACACTGACCAAGCATGCAGTCAGGAATACATATCCATACTTGAAGTAGAAAAAGCCATCAAAGGCTTGAAATGTGGAAAGGCAGCAGGAGTAGATGATATTTGACCAGAAATGCTCAAGTATGGTGGTATAAAAGTCTTACAGTGGCTGCACTGCATAGTTCAGAAAGCCTGGACAAAAGAATGAATTCCCGATGATTGGAGTAGAACTCTAATAGTACCCATATATAAAAAGGGAAATAAAACTGAATGTGAGAATTACAGAGGTATTTCCCTACTGAGTGTTCCTGGCAAGATCTACGCAAATATACTTGAGAAACGGTTAAGATGAATTGTGGAAGAAAGGCTTGGTGAAGAACAAGCTGGATTCAGGCCAAATAGAGGTTGTCAGGATCAGATCTTTACTTTACGACAAATAGTCGAGAAAGCATGGGAATATAACAAAGATCTGTATTTAAGTTTTGTCAATCTGGAAAAGGCATATGACAAGGTGCCAAGAGAGAAGCTATTCAATACGCTACAGTTATATGGTGTCAATGGGGCATTATATCAAGCAATACTTAGTCTTTATTTGAGTTGTAAGTCAGCAGTTAGAATTGAAGGAAGAAGAGGAAGATGGTTTAATGTTAAATCTGGTGTGAGACAAGGATGTATATTATCCCCTCTGTTATTCATTATCTATATGGATTACATTATGAAGGAAAGCGGTATTAAACATGATATCAGAATTGGAGATGTTAATGTCAGCTCTTTGCTTTATGCGGACGATGTTATACTTCTAAATAAATCTGCTACAAGTTTGCAAGATTCTTTGACTAAATTGAATAACTGTTGTAATAGATATGGTATGAAGGTCAGCATTGACAAAGACAATGAAAATAGGTAGAATTGTTGAAAATGTCAACTGTGTTGTGAACGGGGAACTGGTGGAACACGTAAAACATTTCAGCTACTTAGGCGAACGATTTTTAGTGAAGATGGTAAATTAAATATGGAAATAGACAACAGAATCAACAAAGCTGGTATGGTAGGCAGTCAATTGAATAAGTTCATATGGAATAAGAGAGAAATTAGTCAGAACACTAAATTAGCTGTATACAAGACAAGACAGTGTTCAAACCAGTTTTAATTTATGGATCTGAGACTGTCCTGACCTCAACCTCTGGGACGAATTAGAGTGGCGATTAAGGTTCAGAACAGCATGTCCTTGATGTGTCACTGTACTCAGTTGCTTTGATGGAAGAATGCAGAAAAATTCCACATGATGTCTGCCCCACATTGCTGGAAACTCCCTCAAAGGATGCAGGAGGTGATCAAAGCCAAAGATGGACGTATCTGATATTAGGGTTTGCTTGCTAATACCAGTTGTAAATTGCTAGTGTCTAGACAATTATTGGTTGATAAATAACAATGGAGATACATCTGATTTATCATCAAACAGTCTTCCTCTACCTCCTCCTCCTCCAGTTCTGAGTGACCCAAATTAGACTTTGTATTGCTCAATACAGTGTGTCATTCACACCATATAATTGTAACATTTTGAACAGCTTTTTCTCTTGGAACCTTGTCTTGTGCCCTTTCCAGATATATAAAACTTAAATACAGATCTTCATTATATTCCCTTGATTTCTCAACTATTTTTAAAGTGAACATCTGATCCTGACAACCCATTTGACCTGAATCCAACTTGTTCTTCTCCAAGTTTCATTTTAACAATTTTTCTTAGGCTCTTCTCAAGTATTCTTGCATAAATCTTACCTGGAACACTCAGTAGAGCAAAGGAGATCTCATAATTTTATTTCCCTTTTTATAGATGGGCACTATGAGCTCTCTGCTCTATTCATCTGGAATTCAACCTTCTGGTTTATGCATTACGTAATTCAGCCTTCTGAATTATGTAATGTAGCCATTGTTAATTTTTTTTACCTCCATATTGAGTATTTCTGGTTGAATAACATCTACTCCAGCTGTAATTTCATGTTTTGAGGTTTTTCATGGCTTTCTCTACATCTAATATTGATACTGTTACCAAAGTCATCTCAAAACTTTTATTTAGCTACTTTTACAGACTGTTTTCTTTCATGCATCTCTCTCTCTCTCTCTCTGCATTCTCTTAGAACATCCACTGACCTGTTTGCTAAGAACTTTCAGTATGCTTTCTTCATTTCCAGGACTGCCTCTTTCACTTCTTAGTACACCATGAAGTTTTGATTTTTCTATCCTTGCAAACTTAAAAATGAAGTGGTTTGATAACAATAGTGAAGTGTTGGAGAGTGTGCCACTGAGTCTCCAACATTTACTATTGTTTTCAAACCACTTTGTTTTCTTTTCCAATAATATTTGTATATTATAGGAAGTGTATCATGCTTGAAATATATAATCTAACAATATTGGAAGCTCAACAAAGAACATGCTGATTGGAAGAAATTCTTTAATAAAGTTAATAATGATGTAAACTTATCATATAGTACTATCATAATTTCCTGTACATCCCTTCAGGACACACATCTGGAATTTGATGAGAAAAAAATTCAATTCTGCTTACACAGTGCTTCTTTTTGCCATTTTTGATATAAACTCTTTAATGTGGTTCCCGGCCACAAAAGATTATTAGTAAACCTATAGTATATTTGCACCGTGGGTGGGCTAAGGTTCCTTCCCCATTTTTATCAGTATTATATATTTTTTGTAATTATTTTATTTATTTTTACATAGTCCAGAACTTTTTTTTCTTTTTTTCAAGACACTACAGTGTTCCAATTTTGTTAATATAGTCTTCAGTATGTATAAAGAATGCCTGATATTCGAGAGTCACTACCTGTTAAGTAAGACAAACAAAAATAATGAATGACATTTATAAGTGTATCAGAACATAAATTATACACTAATTAGATAGTGTATTTGGTATTCTACAAGAAGCATGTTTGCCTAAACGCCACCTGTGAAAAGTACTGTCACTTCACTTTGAAAAGGAAGCTGGATTAAAGAGAATTACCTTGTTAGCATAAGCTACCCAATCTAATTGGATTGATTTTTTTTTTTTTTTGATATATATATATATATATATATATATATTTATTTATTTCATCTTCTTTCGTGAAAATTGAGAGCATGCTAAAGGTGTGGGTATGTGAAGGGTTTTGGAAAAATTGGTTAGGGTTTGCATTCAGAAATGGGTTGACATTGAATCTCTACTTTGCAATGAACAGCTTGGGTTTACTAAGGGAAGGTCATGTTTTACCAGCTTGCTCACATTTAATGTTAACCATTGAACTAGACAAGGGGAATGAACACACCATGGTACTTCTGGATTTTGCTAAGGCTTTTGAGAGAGTACAACATAGAAGACTATTGCATAAATTGAAGAAGATGGTTTTGGATTATAACATATTAGTTAAGAGGATGACTGACTGACAGATATCAAAAAGTGATATAAGGGGCAGTGAGTCTGCAAGATTTAAGGTAACCACTGGTGTGCCACAAAGATTAATCCTTCGTCCACTGTTATTCAATCTGTACAGTAATGATATTGGGAAGGATTTGACAGGCAGCATACAGCTATTTGCTGATGATGCAAAGATAGGTAGGTAATCAGGAATGCTGCTGATATGCAGTACAGGGTGTCCACATTGGACCTGCCTAGTTTCAAACAATGGTAAAAATTTGAAATACAGAAATATGTAAGGTTTAGGTTGTTCAAACAAGTTTCATCCAGAATTTTTTTTTTTTTTTATAAAAAGTTGGTAAGTGTTCCTTCTCATTTGTACAATTTTGATACCATGGCTCATACACTTAAGAAGTAGCAACACGTTAAACTAGGGAGGTCCAGTGTGGACACCCTGTACTTGCCGAACGGTTTGCATAGGCTAGAATTGTGTGCATGAGAAAATTGGATGTCAGTTCAATGTCAGTAAATGTAAAGTCATGCACTTTGACGTGATTAGATATCCAATGTCACATTATATCAGTGGGAAAAAATTGGTTAGGGCTTGCATTCAGGAAAAACTGATCTTCCAATCATGCTCACTTCTTGGAGTGTTAGTAGATCGCAAGTTGAAGTTCAGGGTTCATTTAGCAAAGACTGCAAATACAACTCAAAAGATAATTGCAATGCTGAAATTAACTTTAACATGTAAAGATAAGGATATCATTTTGCCTCTTTACAAGGCCTTGATATGACCTCACTTGGGTATTGTGCACAGGTCTGGTCTCCTGGTTTCTGTTGTGATTCTGATATAGATGAGAGAGTGCAAAGGAGAGCATTAAAAATGATATCAGGATTGTGGAATACTGATTATGAAGACAGATTGAGAATTTGTAGACTGCAGACACTAGCAAACAGGAGAAAGGGGGTGATATGATTGAGATGTACAAACTTCTGAAAGAGCCATGCAGGATTTTGGTTGATGGAATTTTTCCTGTTATGGAGGGTGGGGAAATGGACAAGAAGGCATCCTTGGAAGCTGAGAATGAATTGTGCTAAGAAGGGGTTGAGGACTATATTTTTCTCTCATAGGGTGGTGCATGATTGGAATGGATTGCTATTGTGGTATGTGCAAGCAGTGTGAATGAATTCAAGAATAAGTATGATAGCTGGTGCATGTGGTATGTGCCTCCCTTGATGAGTCCCTGACTCCCTGGAGGTCTCTCTTAATAATAATTAATGGGTCTATAGATATAATAATAGTAATAATTACATTAGTTATTCTGATATTATCCACACAGAATGAAACTGATGCCCTGAATAAAATATTAATTTTCTGACTTGTGTTTATAAAATTCAATAATTCATCATCAGTCTTCACCAAGTATCATACTCTTTTGTTTATTTGAAATAATATCCCTTTTTGTAGTTTAAGAATTGATTACCACATATTAGTATTATGTAGGCATTCCCATGGAGTTTAAAAACTTATTGCATGAAGCCCACCCTAATTGTTATTCTTCAGTGTATCTTATAACTCTCTTTAACACACATTCATCCAAGTCCATGTCCTGCACGTGCTGTGCATTAGGCAGAAGTTTGCTAGACCTTATGTGTTATATCTACCATGTCTGCAGGTGTTGCATTCTTTAAAGTTATGAAAAAAAAAATCATTTTTTTATTATACATTGCAGAAATTGAGTTTTTTTTTTTGCACTTACAGTAGTACATTTGTGAAGTATGTATGTTTAGTGGAATTTTGATTTTATGATTGCAGAATGCATGATATACAAAAAGAACAAGGGAAAACGAAGGCAATCATTAGTTTCAATCAGTAGTTTGTTTTCTGATTTATATTTAGTATAGTAAGATCAAAATGTATAAGTTTTTAATTTAATAAAAAAAGGTTGCTTTGAGAAAGAAGGCTTTTGGACTCCTTCGAATACAAAATTTGCATGTGTTCAAATTATCAGTCACATTGCCCTTGTAATGATTTTGTATACTGGTGCTGAATGCCAACATTAGCTAAGGGGAGAGTTTCCATTGTTATGCCCTTCCCCTAGTAATTGAAAATAAACATGTACCAAAATAGCACCATAGTCATTGTTACTTTTTTTATAAATTTTTTTATCAATTTAATTTACAAAAGAAAAGTCTAAATCCTGTTGTGATATTTTATATAGTTCTGTATGAAGGGCACATCAACAGGTTTCAGAATGCAAATTTTGCATAAAGTTTCATATCTTATTCCACTCTGTTTTATTCCAAGTGATTTCAAAAAAAAAAAAAAAGCAAGACTTATTGGAAGTGAACTTCAAAAACTAAAAGAAGTCCTTTCTTTCTTCAGGAAGAGAATAGAAGGATAAGATGTGACATAAGATAAAATTATCCTGAGAATTTCTAACTATCAATTAATTTGAAATACATTGTGTTAGGAAACTGTAGAGTATTTTCTGCTACAATGAACCATTACTTTGTTTTATTTGTCTGTATAGTATTGGCTAGAGAAGATTATTCACTATACATAGCTACATTCCAATCTTCTGAAAGTATAGATGGCTGAGGGAATAAAAATGCTGCTTATTTCAAAATGCATACAAATGAATTTATCTGTTTTCAAGAGGAATACTTCTAGAAATTGTCTTAATTATTGCTGACTTTATATCCTGAAAACAATATTTTTACATCTACCTAGCTTTGGTTTCAATATGTCTTCTTATACAGGATGTCCCAAAATTCACGCAAGAAGTAATTTTGATAGAAAACACAGGTTTTTAATTAAAAATTGTAATTTCTTATTAATTTATAAAGTATACAGTATAGGGTTATGCATGGAATAGCATATCGGGTAAATGGCCTCCACGGCTTTGCTGGCACATATGCACTCTTTTGTCGAAATTTTCCATGACCGTTTTGCATAAATGTGGATGAATTTCGTTGATAAAGTGCTCAATTTCCTCCTTCAAGGCGTGGGCTTGTTGGCATAAACCTTAGACTTCAAAAAAAAACCAAAGAAAAAAGTCCAACGGCATTAAGTCACATGATCTGGGCGGCCAATTCTGATCACCAAAACGGAAAATTACACGACCAGGAAATGACTCATGCAGTAATTGAATTGTTTCTCAGGCTGTATGGCATGTGGCACCGTCTTGTTGAAACCACATGTCGTCCACATTCATATCTTGCAATTTAGGCACAAAAAACTGGATTATCATGTCGCGATAGCGAGCACCATTAACTGTTATTGCCTTACCAGCCGCATTTTCGAAGAAGAATGGACCGATGATGCCTCCAGCCCAAAATCCGCACCAAACAGTGACACGTTGTGGATGCATTTGTTTCTCAACAATCACTCGTGGATTTTCTGAATCCCAAATGCGACAATTTTGTTGATTAACGAAGCCATCAAGATGAAAATGAGCCTCATCGCTGAAGATGATTTTGTTCGAAAAATAAGCATCCAGTTGTTGTTGTTCCATAATCCATTCAACGCTCTCTTCGCTGTGTGTGGTCATTTTTAATAACCCTGAACTGTCAGCTGTCATGCTGTTTTTTTTTTTTTTTTTCGTTGGCAACACTTTACCGCACAAATGGCGCTAAATTTAAATCTTGCGTGAATTTTGGGACACCCTGTATATCCTAAAAGAAAAAGAACAAGTTGATAAAACACTGGGTCAAAGGTTTTTAAGATATGTTCTTTCTTGTTGATCATATCAGTTACTTTAATATAATTTTTATTCTTGGTATTTATTAGAACTTTCCAGATCCCTCCCCCCATGTAAGTGCACATCTCAGTTTGTGGTGTACCTAATTTACAAAAAGAAGGTACAAATTATTGCCAGGCCTGGTTGGCCGAGTGGTTAGCATATCCGCTCTCCAGCCAAAAGGCTGCGGGTTCAAATCCTGCCGTGGGCATGGATGTTTGTGATTGTCTGTGGAAATACTAGTGGTGGTGGTCATTGGTAGATGGCGTTGGCGTAGTTAATGGATTGAGTGGTGGAGACAGAGTTGTACAGCAGGTGCCCTCCCTCGATGAGTCTTTGAACTCCCTGGAGGTGTCAAATAATAATAATAAATTATTGTTTCGTGGCCTCCCATGAGCGAATACAATATGAAGCAATTTGCCTGTGACTAGAATGAGCATGCAAGAACCTCTTTCACTGACATTGTGCTTACAACCACCTTGGCCATCCCATTCCAATCATTTACCCTCTCCAGACAAAAAATCTTGTCCTCACACTCTTACTCTCTGCTTTCTCTTCACCAGCTAAGAACTCAGGTTACCAAACATGTGCACAGTAATCCACACTTGGCTGTATTCAAGTCTAACAAAGAGCATTGTACTAATACCAAGCTGTGTAGCATTCTACTAGTTACCCATGTTTTCTTGGATTGTACTCTGCAATAAACTGCTCTGATGTTTGCCTACAAGCCATATTCTTATCTTATCTTCGTGTGATACTGGATGGTAGGAACTCTCCTAGATATCTTCTTTCTAGATACCTGTCAAAATTACTCAAGCCTCATATCAGACATTCAAACTCTTTCTTAAAAAACTCAGCAAATTTTGTAGAGAAACTTTCAGACACATAAATTACCTCATTGGATATGTTAGCTAGTTTAGCCATAGTTTTGTTGTTTACAAACATCTCTGAGGAAGAATCGGCCTCCAGTCCTCATTCTTTATTTCTAAAGGGAGATTTTACTACCAAAAATATGGTCTTGCTCCCATTGCTAATTTATATATGGAAAAATTTTGAGAAGCTATAGCACAGACCATCTTAAAGCCACATGTAGATGTCTAGTGGAGATGTGTTGATATTTTTATTGTATGGGAGCACATCCAGAAAGAAAGAAAGAAAAGGGCAGTAAATTACCGTTCCTAGATATCTTTATCAACAAAAACAACACTGGAGGATTAATATTAGAGGTTGACAGGAAA
Organism: Typopeltis vanoorti; assembly: GCF_054136105.1. Classification (NCBI taxonomy): domain Eukaryota; kingdom Metazoa; phylum Arthropoda; class Arachnida; order Uropygi; family Thelyphonidae; genus Typopeltis; species Typopeltis vanoorti. The sequence goes on from NC_143559.1 coordinate 70,732,962, forward strand.
CAAACCTGCATGAGTAGGTATTTACATGCAAGCTTTTTCCATCACCCTCAACAAAAATTAGGTATTATCAGAACCTTAAAAAAAATAGAGCTTTAAATATACTCAAGAATAATAAAATTAAAAGAAAAATTCGAATTGTATTTGCTCAGTTCCTTCAAAATGGCTATTCATATATTTTTTTACTTAAAAAAAAAAAAAAATTATTTTCTGATGAATTATCCTGTGGTAACCCAGAAATTAATTACAGAGGCATATCTCCTTACCATACACTGACAACACATCAAGAAAAATGTCCAATTATTAAAATCAGTAACATCAAACCAGTATTTGATGTGTTCCATTCTACAACTGGGGTATACAAGAATCCTTGTTCTTGTGGAAAGGTGTAAGTGGGTCAAGCTGGGAGAAGTTTCAAAATCTATAAAAAAAAAAAAAAAAAAAGAAGAACATGTAGGCAAGCTTTGAAAATAAAGAGAACAAAGGAGCAGACTCCTAGTACACATCCTCGCAGAACATCACACGGTAGATTATCAAGCTTCCTCCATGCTTTACTAATTGGGCAATTTGCTACCTTTTCCTTATATGAGGACCTCACCAGAGCTGAGTCTTGAACAGCTTGGTTAGAGGCATTGCCAGTTCTCTTATACATTCTTGTATCACAGAAGCTGATATTACATTCATTCCCATGGCTATCTTTACGTAGATATTTTGTGAATAAATGTGATAAACACCTGCAGTTTGCCTATCTCAGTTCTCATGTTGTACTCTACTCTGTCACATTAGTTATTTCCACCTGAATGTTACACCCATGCAAAGTAATCATTCAGTAACTCAACTATTCCTTCTGCTTTGATCACCTCCTTACCATCAGCATTCATTAAAGTTGTCCTTCTTGCTTTCTACATAACAAAATAACTCCTTTTGGAATTTCCTTTGCCCTGCTCAGCTAATCTCTATCAGATTTTGACTTCCTTACCATGTAAGTCATCTTCTTGCCTGTGTTTATGTTGCTCATGGACAAACTGGTTCTCTTTTTTTCTTTATTTCTCCTTTATAGTATGTGTGTGTTAACAGTCTGATAGTGCTTCCTTCAAGCGCTCTTTTATAATTTCCCATGTGTACTGCTAACATTCTTCTCTTTTACTTAGATTCTTATGCTATGGCACTGCTTTGAGCCTTCCTCCTGAGTTTATCATACTTTATTATGCTGTTTACTTTTGAGTAAAAAGTGTAATAAATAATATATTTAGACCACTTCTGGTAGAAAAACACACCAGAATCAGACTATGTAAACCAGCTTTATTATATGAAAGTGAAATATGGACTGTAAAAAAAAAAAAAGGATGAAAAACAGATTCAAACAGCAGGGATGAAATTTCTCAGAAAAACAGCTGGATATCTCGAGGGTGACCATACAAGGGCTGTTCGATATGCCCATGCAAAGTCTAAGAGATGGCGTCACCAGTATACGTATCGAGGTTATTTTTAGTTGCTGGCAACTGTTGTAGGATCACACACTAAGTTTCAGTCAGATAGATCTATTACTCTGTGTTTGGCATTCATTTGAATTGATCAAGTACTGTGATTTGTGAAAAATGGATGGGAAAGAATTTCGTGTGGTGATTAAACATTACTTTTGAAAATCAAAATGGCTGAGGAAAGTTAAGCTTGATAAACATTATGGTCAGTCTGCACCTTCAATTAGAATGGTTTGTAAGTGGTTTAGTATCTTTCGAAGTGGCCATATGAGCACAAGTGACACTGAACGTTCTGGACACCCTGTTGAGATCACTACTCCAGAAATTATTGAAAAAATCCATGATATGGTGATGGATGATAGAAGAGTGAAGGTGCGTGAAATTGCTAAAGCTGTGGGCATCTCAAATGACCGTGTACATAATATTTTACATGAACATTTACATATGAGAAAACTATCTGCAAGATGGGTGCCCGCGTTTGCTCACACTGGATCAAAACTGTTCCTCAATCGTGACCACAAAATTGTTTGATTTACTCTACGAAGTCCTTTCGCACCCCCCCCCCTCCCCACACACACACTCTCCAGCTCCAGATTTGGCTCCCTCGGACTACTATCTGTTTCCAAACACGAAAAAATGGCTGACAGGAAAGAGATTTTCATCAAACGATGAGGTGATTACCAAAACAACTGCCATATAATATGATTTTGGACAAATCATATTATATGGACGGGATCAAACAACTCGAGCATCGTTGGACTAAGTGTGTAGACCTCAAAGAAGACTATGTTGAAAAATAAATGTTTGTCCCAAAAAAAATAAGTTTTCTTCATTTTGCACGGACTTATCGAACAATTTTCGTAGATCAAATGAAGACATTTTACAATCCTTGAATATAAAACCAGTTAATTACTATGTTAAAGATACCAAGCAATTTTAAACCTGGTTTTACTCCATTTTTTCCAAGTAAGCAAACAGACAAAATGTCAAGTTTGCGCCTGCAATTTATGCAAGACTAGCTGATCCCACAGGTAGTGCAAGACCAAGGCAACTCGTGGTAAAGGTGGAGCAAGCTCTGATCACTAATCTTAATATTTACCTTTAATGCCAAAACACATCTCCAAGAAGGGGATGTATGATGTTTTGTATTAAAGGCAAGGGGCCACTACCCAGACCGGTTTCGACCTTTATTGAGGTCTCATCAGTGGGAGCCAGGCTAGAAATACCAAGATTTAGTAATGCAGAGCTTGTAAGTATTTTACCAAAACAAGTTACCATAAGGTGTTATAACCTTATTAAATAAATCCTCTAGTTAATTACTATATAAGTAAATATGAACAAAAATGGCTGGAACATCTAAATCAAATGGACAATAACAGACTGCCGAAAATACTATATTGATATAAAATAAATGAAAAAAGAAGAATTGGTTGACAAGATGATATAAAGATAGAATGTAAGAGGTATAGCATTTTTACAGAGGACAGATGGAAGAGGATGAGAAGGGGGTGGGGGTGAATATTATTTAAGAAAGCAATGCCATGAGGCTGGAACAGGCCACTTGGCCTAAAATCCATGATTGGTAGAACTACTCAAAATTCCACATTTATCAACCTCCCAGGAAGAATTACTGCATGATCCTGTCCATATGACAGAGCTGTGAGCATCTGGCTTAGGTATGAATACATATGTAATGCCATTACCAGATCCACCACTCTCGAACCCTAGGTCTTCTCCATTGCATACTGTTTCAGAATGTGATTGGGGAGGGTCCCCTCCATTTCTTGTTAACCGTATAAATTTCATTTCCATCCTGCCATATCCCATTTCCTCTTTCAAATCTATTCCCATAGATAAAATCCTGCATTGTAATTATTCAGCTTGCACTTATTGTAGTAATTTGCTGATAGATGACATCTGCATCTTTCTTGGGCATTCCTAGCCTGTTAGCTGCAATGCGTTATGTATTTTGTCCTGTTAACCTCTATCTCACACCAGACAGTATCAAATGAATAGTCTCTCTCTCTCTCACAGCCCTGAATTCATCTTGCTTAACTTCTTTTTTTGTTAGTTGCAATTCTTCAACTATAATCAGTAATATTCTCTCTCTCATCCTCTTACATGCTATCTATATTGGTTGACAAGATGATATAGTAATTTTTGGCTAAAACAGACCAGTGGCAAAAATTCCTTACTCTTGTCAACCAATATAGATACTTGAATGGATCGAGACTCAGAGAAACTGTGGTTGGCATTGCTTGATCATTCAAATTCTCACTTATTTGCCTCTGGGTGTCTTCATTGTCTACATTGTCTTCCCCTTCCTCACACCCTCTCCATTAGCTATAGTTTTCCTGATTTTGCATCTCCATCCTTTCTCTGAACAGTTCCAAAATTGTTTAAATGCCCCATCATTCATATATAGGCATGTCCTTTCTTCCATCCATGTAGATCTTTCTGGACCAGCCCAATCTATGCTTAGTAGTCCAGGTGTGGTCATATTAAGTCCGTGTAAAGATGCAAAAATGTCTTCCATATCCTTACATGTCAATGTCTGTTTCAGCATTGCAATTATATCTGAGTTGTATTTGCAGTTTTTCTTATGCAACTTTTGAACCTCCACTTTCTATCCACAATAACTTCTAGATCTCTAGTCTCGTCAGTTACTTCAAGCATAATCCCACCCCCAGGCCAGGATTTTTGGCAGGCCCCCTACCTGTCACTCAGGTTAAGTACAACACATTGCTCTACAGGGTTTAGGATCAATTAGTTTAAATGATAACACAAAAGCTTAGCCAAATCATTTTTGATGCACAAAATTGATAGGGGATTAAGTCGTTCTTGGCTATATCTAATATACTTCAGAAATTCCCATTATGAACATCTCCAATCTTCGTGTTCTCTCCTTGAAATGCTTAACCTCTGGATGATAAAAATAACATTACATCTACAATCCATTGCAGAAGTGCTCTCGACTTATTTGTTTCATATTGAATTTGTAGTTGTAAGTCTTTCTCGATTCCGTGTCCTTTCAATGACTGCAAAAGGAATTTCCAAGCCAGATATTGTTTTCTGTGTTCGGCACTATTATCAGATTTTTCAACAGGGCCTGCAACTGAAGCATCAACTGTATCATATTCTTCCATAGTCACTCCTCCTGCAGGTTTTTCACTTGCGGCCTTTTCTTCCGTTGCAAGAGGTCCACATGTAACAGTCGCTTGACTTTCGACTGCTTTATAAGTTTCGATTTGACACTGATATTCTGTTTGGATTTCAATGTCACAAACATTATCGCTGTTGTGTCCCAATTTACGATTTCTACTCTAATCTTACAAATTCCTTTTATCTATATTCTTCTAACTTCTATGCCCGAGATTTTACCAAAACTTATACCAATATCTAAGTTATTGCTCCCCGTAGTGTCCCTAATATTTGTATTTATACTGCGCCTTTTGGGATATTTAGTTTAGGATATTACATACATAAACAAGGAGAAAGAACTCAAATATATCTAAAAGTGTAACTATTGCAATCGTGACACTTAACTCGATTCTCAACTTAAATTATCCGCGTGACTAAGTACAATATTTTCAAGTGGTTATCAACTGCACCATTTATGTTGTCATAAATAGGGAGAAAGTCAATCTCGAATATATCTCTTAGTATTTAAATATTATTGCAGTCGTGACTCTTAATCTCTTTCCTCAACATTAAATTTTCCGCGTGATTAGGTACGATGATTTTAAGCGGTGCATTGGATTAGCAACATCAGACAACTATTTTATCATTGAACAAAAGGTTTATTAAGTTTCTAAACATGGTACAATTCAAATACTAAACTAAAATACTTATGGACTAAGATTAAATCATTACAAGCAATATGGCTATTTGTGATTATGCCGCCATACACATTAATTCATAAATTCACCTGATGTGAACAAATTAGATCAATTCACACTATCTGATTATTCATACTGAAGTAGATTAACAAATCATTCACTGCTAACACATACTTGTGACATTTCAATTATTTTATACGTTACATTAGGCATTCAATTCTTAGGATACGTAATTACTTAATTCACACTATTCCGTTATACCGTTATTTGCACTAACACACAATTATGTCATTTAAATATCTTGTGCAATATAATAGACATGCAAAAATACTTTAGGACTCTTAATCATTCACAAATCTTTAACACTAGTCAATCTACACATAACACATTCTATCATATACTGAAGTCCTAGTATAACTTCAACAGTTCTGTATTGGAATCACGATACTTTTCACAGACAAATTTCTGGTTAACATCGGTTATGATTTACAGTACCTTTCTTGAGCTCTTCGTATGGACCTTTATTCTTTTCCAAACGAACCTCTGGTATAACTTCTCGTAACTCTGGAATACTTTAACACACATATATTTGCTCTACTATCAGCAACGAGGACATCGATCTCTTTACAGTTTTCTGCTTTGCGTAGTTATCACTAACGTCGAAACGAAGAAGATCCCTCCTTTTCTAGGACTCTATGGCAATTTTTCCTTTACTTCCTACTCAGGAAAACGGGAATCGAAATCCCGCTCACTTTCGTTTCCGTGTTGTGACGAGGAGATATCACCCCTGTCGCCACTCAGGAAAACCCCGTGAACTCCACCGGAACCAAAACTAAACTCCAAGGCCAAAAGCGACTATCCAAAAAGAGTAGTCCCCTCCAGTGGGTTACCAATCCTTTTATAGCTGCTCCCTAACGGCACCTTTTCTTACTTCCTTTCTCCTCCTTCTACTTGCTTTTTTAATCATTGACCAATTAGGGTGGCGTTTTCTCGCCAAACGTCATTTGATCGGCAAGCCCGATCTCAATGTTTCGATCCGGGGATCGGCCCTTAGCAATAGCTTTGCTTTTCTTGTGCTAGCCTGACTTAATCCCCTTTCAAACTTTTTCTATGAATTCTACTTAATAACTTAATCTCTCACATAACGTATTTTATGACTCACCCCTTTCTACTTATTTACTTAACTCTCTCATTTTTAATCGTATTACAATATTAATCTATACTTTCCTTTGTTAGCTACTTATTTAGTTAGAATTCCTTATTTTAAGTCATATTACAATATTAATACATTCCTTTCTTTATCAGCTGCTTTAACAACAACCCTTACGTTTTATACATATTACTGGATGCAAGAAATTCTCCATTAAATAATTAATTTTTTTTTTTGCAGGGGTTTTAATTTATGATATTTATTCTTCATGTTACACCATGATGGCTGAGAATACTATATTCCTAAGATATCAGGTGTAACATCACCACCTTCACTGTGATCAGTACTGGGAACTATGTCCTTTTCATTTTCAGATTTTAAAAATTTGGTTATGAATTGATGACCTCGTGATGCTTTCAATTTTCTCTCTCAGATTTAAGTTTCCTCTTCTGAGCTCCGGGCTTATGTTTGTACTTTGAATCAGACATTGGGATTTTATTTATTTTAACTAGAACGTCTTTGCTTGCTTGAGAGCAATTTATTTAAATATTTTTAATATCTCAAATTTGTATGATCTGGAAAAAAAAATTAAGTTTGTTTCATACAAAAAAATCATAACTAAAAAAGCTTTATACTTTCTTTACTTCCTAACTAGCAAAATTTTAATTCAAATAAGACAAATTCTTCTCAAATAAAGAATTTTGTAGAAAATTTTCAGTGTCTTGAGATCAACTTAGCCAACTAAAACTATCAAATAAAGCTTTCTCTTGTATGAATAAAATAAAATTCTCTCAGCATCCATAGCATACACACTGGTAGGGTAGTGTGCTGGTAACATCGGGGCAGCGTCGGCATTGAAACGACAGCATGCATAGAAAGCGAGACGGGTGAACAAAAACTAAAGTAAATCCTTTCAAATGAGAAGTTCAGAAGCGTAACCATAAGTCTGAAAAGATGGATAATGGGTTGGAAATGATTGCAAAATCTAGTAGTCCCTCTCAGCAGATATTCATTCTTATTTTATAAAGTTTCTTTTTGTCTTTTGTTAGTCTCACTTAACTGGCTGACCCAACAAGATGGGGGCCCCTACCCTTGTGGGGGCCATGCCCTGCCTATCTTTGCATTATCAGCAAACAACTGAAGATTTCCTGTCAGCCCCTTTCCAATGTCATTAATGTATAGATTAAACACAATGTTCCAAGAACTGATTTCTGGGACATACCACTGGTCACTTTAAATCTTGCAGATTCACATCTCCCATATACCATTTTGATGCCTGTCTGTCAGCCACCCACTTATCCAAGCCAATAATTTATATTACAATCCCATATTCTCAAGTTTATGCAACAGCCTTTCATGTTATATACTATCAAATGCCACCTCCGTAGTAGCTCAGTCAGTATAGACAAAGCCCTTTGGTTGGAAAGACCTAGGTTCGATTTCTGTCTATGAAGTGAGGAACCTTTATTTGGTCTCTTTCGACTAAAGGTGAGTGTACTGGTCTCATACTTTATTTTTGACATAGTCTGGAAACCCTGCTCTAGAGAGATTACACATGGAACTTTTTCAAGCCATATATATATAATCAGCATAAGGTATTGTGTTATACTCTTTAAGAATGCTTTATATTGAAGTTATGCCTAGTGCTTTGGAAACTTCATTTGATTAATGAAATATGTGAATGACACTTGTAAAAATTCATTACAAAACATAATTGTTTTGAATCATATAGATCAATTAAATTTGAATCCTATCAGCTTTGGTACTGAAAGAACACCATTGTCATTCTTTGTCTCCAGAAAATATACCTTCTCATTCTTGATATATTAAATAAATTTCAAAAGCATATGTAACTTTAATCTCCAGTAATTCTATGAGGTAAATAATCAGAATAGGAGAGCTCCTTGCTGGCATTCTTGGGTTCATTCACAGCATTATTCAAAACTTCTAATTCCAGTGAATCAGTTGGCATGATTGGCAGAGTAGTCAGCTTGCTACAGGTTTAACTGTTGCTGTGGGTATGGATATTTGTGACCTCATGTCACCCCACTTATTGTAGGCATGAATTGGCTTGACATAAAGTTCCGATTTGGTCTCTAGATCAGGGTTTCTGTATTCTGAAGAAAAAAAATAAAAGTAAATAAATCAATAAAAAAAAAATAGTAACAGTAAAAAATCCTTAGCTCACCTGTGGCACTCAGTACTAATGTACTATAGTTTTACAGCCTTTCATGGGTCAAGTTATATATAAAAAAAAAATAATTCCTCCAATTTCTAAGCAACATGAATGTTTGGGAAAATCTTTAGTTGGTAAATAATTTATTACCCAGTAGAGATCACATCATCCTGTTTATTTGGCTGTACTGCAGGGTTCCTGACTCCCTTAGCCTACCCACACTACTAAAATGGATTAGGTTTGCAACCATTCATGAGGTAGAATTCACTAAAAAATAAATAAAATTGCCCTTTCATTTTTTTAAATTGTATATTTCTAAATTTTCATTCAGATGTACAAAAAGCTCCTTCCCCCTCCATGCTATATATATATATATTGCAGGCAATACACCTTTATGGGCATGCTTGACATACCAGTAATTAGCAAGGAGCTGGTCATATCTTCCATTTGAAGGATATAGGCATCAAATTTTCCTCAAGCCAGCTACTGTACTATATGCTATGTATATAGTACTGAACATGTTAGTAATGTGACACATTTACCAATGTGTCAATGTGCCGAACCAGCTGGTAAATAATCCTCTTGCCACTTACTGTCAGATTATAACTGGAGAGAATCAAATATAGCAGCATGCAAGAGTGCTGCTGAGACCATGCATGGAGAGGAGATTGAGCACTCCCTTTGTGGGTGTCATGTTCAAAAGTTTTTCCTCTTCTCCAATTGAATTCCTAATTCTGAGTTTCCAACATTGTCAACCATGAAAGACACCACCAAAAATTTCAGTAACATTATATAAGCTCAGAAAATTATATAGTTCAGAAAAAAATCTTCCCTTAAACAATAAATAAATATCATAAACAAAAATACATCCAAGGGAAAAAAAAAAAAAAATTGCTCCATGAACATTCATGAACACATGTAAACACTAATATTATACATGCATCAAAACCTAGTCTGTTTTTCTTACAAAATTTCAGCTAGCATTCTCAACAACTGCTATCAACCACAACTGTTCAAATAACTCTGCACAATTCTTTTGGGACAGCATTTGTCAGATCTTATATTTGCAGTAATTATCTTCTTTATGATCTGCTGTGACCCAAAATTTCCTTGCTGTACTTTTTTTGTTTTATTTGCTGGTTTTACTGCTATTTTAATGCTGATAACCACGCTGGCCTCTTTATCTCTGCAAGTTGGTTTTATGTGGTATAATTATCTAGTGAGATTGTTTCTTGGAGATTTCAAGATTCATTTTTTTTTTTTTTAACTTCACAAATGAAGGTTGAGGAGATACTAATATATTTACTATTAGTAATGATCCAACAAAGTTGTCCATCTACCATCCACCAGATAACCTTCATTATCTCAATACCGTGAACCTTTTCTAAATGAACTCTCCCTAATATACTGTAGATATCAGCTTTCCTCTTGGTAACTTGAATCACAACCTGTAATTCTGTATTAAAATTAAGTCCTGAGTGGAACTCATTTTAGAAGTTTAATGAACTAAAAATAGCACTAGGAAACGATTAAAACCTATGTTTAATTTTTCCAGTATTTCATCAATGTCAGAGACATCTTCAGAGAGTACAGTACAAAATTGTAACAAAGGCAACACAAAGCTAAGTGAAACACTGTAGATAAAAGTCAAGAGGCCTGCAACATGGCGTCCTACACAGTGCTTCTTTCAAACTCTGTCAATTCTCTTCTCACAGCCATTTCACCCAGAGATAGTTGCACTGACTTGGGAGCACCATATTCTTCCAAGTCATACTGGATTCAGCATGTGACTTGTTACATGGCATGATGCACCTTCCCATGGGGTATGTCCATTGACTTCTTTCCATGCAGTGTATATTGTTAAAGAATTTATTTGAATGTCAAGAGTGGATAGATCGAGAAAAATTAATGGTAACATAAATGAGGAACCAATTAGGTTCAGGGAAGATAAATAGTCAAATTTTTTTAAGGTATAGGCTGCTAGTTATCACTGGAGACCTTGGTTGTAATACAGACTCTCTGAGAATTAACATTTCTCATATTTTGGGAAGTTCAATGCTGTATACCCCCTTGAGGGTATATGGCAGGAATTTGATGATGCATTTGTATTTATTTTCCCATTTGATTCAGTTTATGGTATCTAAAAAGCATGGTTTAACAGACCCAATGACTTCCCAGAATTCTTCCCTCCTTCAAAAAGGGGAAGATACGACAATTTTTGGTGCTAAACATGCCACTACAAACCTGCTTAATGGAGTGCTGAAGTACATAAAATCCATGGTTGATCTCAACATCAGTTTCAGGATATCATTAATATATCTAGTTTCAAAAAAAAGGCTGATATTCAAAGTAATATACTAAAAGTTCAGCATTTTGCATTTTTGCAAATGAGCTGTAATTAGAGAAAAAAAATAAACATTTTTACTAATTACAGAATGTAGAGGTGAAAGAATTTTTTTCTTGTTCTATTTATTTACTTATGCACTGCTTGGAAAGAAGTTAATGGACACCATAGTGTGAGGAACAAACATTCATGGCACCCACCTTAATAAGATGTAGGACCTCCTCTTTTACTGCAATGACTGCAGCAATCTTACAGAATTTACTTTCCTCAAGCATATGATAGTGATCAATGGAAATCTTGGACCATTCTTTCTGTAGGTACGTAATAAAGTCCTGGACTGTTGTGGGGCAGACGTCCCTTGACCTCATCTGATGCTCCACTTCATCCCACAGGTGTTCTGTAGGGCTGAGATCAGGACTCTGTAGAGGCCAGTCAAGTGTGGTGACCCCTCATGTCCATAAACCACAGTTACAGCAGCAGCCTTATTACATGGTGCATTGTCTTGCTGAAAGAGACAATGATCAGTTCCGTAGAAACGCCACAAAATAGGAAGCATTGCATTGTTCAGAATGTTTGGATACCTCTTGGAGTTCCATGTTTCTGGCACCACAAACAGAGGTCCGAGGCCAAACCAGGAAAAACAGGACCACACCATCACACTGCCACCTCTGAATCATTGTTGGAATTACATACTGGTAAGAGTCGTTCACTGGACATCCACCACACCACATGTGTCTGTTTGCTCAGTAGAAGGTCATGATTTGTCACCCCATAATACAACTTTTGAAGCTTCTGCATCCCACTGTACCTGCTCTTCACGTCACTAAAGACCACGCTGCATATGGGTTCGGGTAATGTGGGGCTTGCATATTGCAGTCCTACCATGGAAACCAATGTTGTGAACTTTGGTTCTAAATGTTTTTGTGCAGATTTGTGTTCCAGTCAATGCCTGTAACTCTGCATTCAATATGTCTGCTGATGAATGACGGTTTTTACATATTATCCTTCATAGCACCTATGGTCTCGTTCAGTCAGTGTGTTATCCAGTGCAGATAGCACTTGCAGTTGACTCTCTACACTTATCTCATAATGGTATCACTGATTGTTGACTGGGATTGTCCAATTTGTCAGCAATTTGCTGTACAGATAGGCCTGCAACATGGCATCCTACACAATGTTTCTTTCGAACTCTGTCAATTCTCTTCTCACAGCCATTTCACCCAGAGACAGTTGCACTGACTTGGGAGCACCATATTCCTTCAATTCATACTGGATTCAGCATGTGACTTGTTACATGGCATTATGCATCTTCCCATGGGGATGTCTATCGACTTCTTTCCATGCAGTGTATATTGTTAAAGAATTTATTTGAATGTCAAGAGTGGATAGGTCAAGAAAAATTAATGGTAAGATAAATAGTCAAATTTTTTTAAGGTATAGGCTGTTAGTTATCAGAATGTATTTGTTATACCGTTTCTTCGAAATGTTTTATCTTATGTATAACACACACACATAGTGGGTGTTTTTGTGCAGCCATGGTGTATTTTATATAGACAAGCAACTTGGCCCAGTGATTGCAGTGTGCAAGTAGGCATCTCCATACATTGCATTTCAGGCCTTGATTGCTGTTGACTATGGGAAATTTAGATTTTGCATCCTGCAAAACAGTCATACTGACCAGAGGAATTCATGCAATTAAAGGACATAATATATGGTCTCATTACCTTCATTGCTTCAGCCATAACTTCTAATAGCCATAGCAATTCTACAGTATATTTATAGTGTTGTCATTCATATTCTTACTGTAGAGCCATTTCTACATCACTCATATGTTCCCTTGACAAATCATCAGGGACTGTCCTCGATGTATGTGACTTGTGACAGAACTCCTTTCATTCATTCATAAAGTCTAACAATGACCACTCTGTCTGTCATACAATAACACCGGCTGGGCATGCTTCTGCAAGACAGCTATGTTCATTATTGTTTGGGTTTGTCTCTTACCACGTGTTGGCTGGTATCTTGTAGTAATTGCATTCACATACAAAACCATTTTTTGTTTGTGATTTCTTTTTTTTTTTAGTGGCATTTTTTCTTTGTGAAAATGGAAACAAGTTGAAAAGCAACTCATCTAGTAGTCATCATCATGCTTTTCAAGGAATTAGGCCTAGAGTGGCCTATTCTGGCCTTAGAAGTTATTGTTGAATCCCTTTAGAGGATGTCGTGGTTTTCTTTTTCCTAATTGTTTGTAATTTAAAACTTGTTTTGGTAATCTTTCTGTTTTCATTCTTTTGACGTGTTTCATCCATTTATGTTTAGATATTTTTATTTTTTCTATTACTGATTCCTGATTTCAGTTCTTTCATAATGTCTTCATTTCTTTTGTGATCGAATGGAGTATACTTCGCAGTTTTTCTCAAACTTTATTTCACCTGTTATTAATCTTTGTTTTTATTGTCCAGATTTCACTTCCATACAATAAGACTTGTAGGTCTAATGCAGTGTTTCTCAACGTGGGGCACACACCCCACAGGGGGGGAAGGCAATTAGAAAATGTACATGTACATATTATTGTTGGATCCTACTTCGTCTCAATCTACACTTTGGATCTGACATTTAGTTATTACGATGTTCTTAACCTAAAAAATAGTTGCTAGTTGATTTCTAATACAAATATAGAGAAAATTTATATTTATAGACTGCGCCACTCTATATCTGAATTAGTTCAAGAATTGAAGATAAATCAGCCCTTAACTATTTCTCCTTAATATATTGTTATTATATATACTGGCCGAGTATATTTAACTAACTTAATTCACCCACTTTGGTTCGAATATTTTATGAATGGTGCAGTAAAAGAAATTCAGGCAAAATACAACTTTTGATTAACAAAAACAATCATTTAATTTTATAATCACAAATTATACACTTAATTTCAAATCACTAAACAAGTTATTATAAACACTTCAGCCTTTCTGATAATAAAGTCATGCAAACTCAGACAATGGTAATTCTATACATAATAAATAACGGAAAAACTCACGTAGAAATATTATACCATTAAATAATATTTCTACGTGAGTTTTTCCGTTATTTATTATGTATAGTTATGTCTACTCACGGTTTACCTCTTTTAAAACTTAATGGTAATTCTGTTATCTATAATACAGTCTTCTCACAGTTCCTTTTAGCTATTTAATAAAGTTCCTTAATGATCATTCACATCCATATCTCATAGTTCTTTAAGTTTTAAATACAATAAAAATTGCAGTAATACCTCTTCACAAGCAAACACTTATAAATTTACACTTTAGCTAATTTCCGCAATAGTTACTGTTAGTATAAGGAAATTCTAGGATGAAACTCGCACTTCTCTGTATAGGAATATTAACGATTGGAATAATCTTACCGATAATCTTTTTTCTTCACCTACTTATACGTAAACATTTTTTATAACTGTAAACACTTAAACAGTATACGGCACTCATTAAAATAATTCTTCTAAGCAATAACTGAATTAATCGTCGGTCACTATACACATAAACAAACGTTCTTGCATGAAATACTACTGATCTCTTATGAATTAAGGCAATACACAATAATTCCTTAACTTGAGGTTTTCATATGCACAGTTGTTCGTTCTTCCTGCATTCATTTAATTCTTTAGGCAATATATTTCTAAGCACAGCTAACGGTAACTTCAACTTTACAGCCTCTACTATTCCCTAATAACTCTGTGCTTTGCTTCAAGGTTCTGTATGTCCTTGAAAGGTCAGCCCTGAAATTGAATCTCAACTCAAATATTGCCAGTCTATTTAGTAGTCACTCAGCTGTCTTCTGTAGCTATAATTGTTATTCTACAATTTATTAGCTAACCGCCTCTCGACTAGTAGACTTTATTAGTTGCTTGAGTGACTTGCCGACTCGCTATTATCGCACTGTGATTCCCGAATACCGAAAGCTCCAATTCCAACCTAATGCCAATCCTCTCCTTTTTCTCTCTCTTAATTCCTCTAATCTCCCCTTAATTCATTCATAATTTCAGCATTCATCGCTTATATATCTGTTCTTCCCGCCTAAATTATTCTTGTGATTTCTTTCTAAAACTCTTTTCAATAAACCTTCTCCTCACGTGGTGTTCCAAAACGTGCTCACTCACTTACATACGTCTCCATGACAACAAAACAAAACATAATAAAATTGAGGCGTTGCATAACGCTAAACTTCTACAAATAGGAATAAATAAAGAATATTTACATTTCAATTAATGCGCAGTTAAATTGTCAAATACAAGTTCTTATAATATTAACATAATTAAAATAGCTTAATAATATTTAATACAGTCTTTTCATTATTAATACATATATCTTTGATTAAATAATTAAATATTAAATAAGGTTAAAGGTAGTTATATGAATATTAAATTATAAGCAAGTGAATTACATTAAATAATATTTACAAATGTAGCCTTTGCCATGATGGATTATGTTGGATTCTGAGGAGAGTATTAATAATTTAAATTTCTCTTCATTCAGAATCCAACATTATACATATTTATATTATACTTTTTCAGAATTTGGCTGACTATTATGCTGGGGAGGGGGAATCAAAATCTTTGAGACATTGAGGTGGGGCATGATCCAAAAAAGGTCGAGAAACACTGGTCTAATGTATTATTGTATACTTCTAGTCTAGTTTGTTTTTTTAACTAGGTTAGGTTTAAATTTAGAGTTAATTGCACCTGTTATTTTTAAATATTTTACAATTTTTAGGTTTATATTTTTTTTCATTTTCATATGTAATCATACATCCAAGATAGTTAAATGAATTCACCTATTCTAAAATAATCTTTATCTATTACTATTTTAGTTCTTATTGGATCTTGTCCTTTAAAGATCATCATTTTTGATTTTTATGTTGATATTATCATTCCATAATCTTTGACTGTTTCATTTAAATTTTAAATATCTTTCTAATAAAAAATGATGGTACAACATGACAAAATTTCATGCCGGCTGGGGCGTCGCCCGGTTAAACAAGGCCCCCGTTGTTTTCGCCAGGGAACCAGGGCGAACAGCGAAAAGTCAGCTACTGGAACAAATCTGAAAACAAACCCCAACTCAACATCACCAGAGTTAAAGATCGGTACTATCAACATAAGAAGCCTGAATGGCAAAGAAATGGAGCTAGCTGAGGAATTAGATAAGTACCAGGTCGACATAATAGGGGTGACTGAAACAAAAAAGACCAAAACTGGTGAGATCTTTCTGAGCAATAAATACAAAATGTTATATTCAGGCAATGACAATCAAGGAAAAGAAGGAGTAGCCATAGTATTCAACACAAAATACGAGGCTAATCTTCTTGAATGGCAGTCAGTCTCAAGTAGAGTAATGTGGGCAAATATGAGAATGGGGAACTGGACAATGAGACTTATTTGTGCCTATGGTCCCACAGAAGGTTCTACTAAGGTAGAAGTGGAGGAATTTTTTGAGGCTTTAGAAAAAGCAACTGACACAATGAAAAAGGAAAAGTTGGTCCTTGTTGGAGATCTAAATAGTAGAGTAGGAAATGATTGTGAGACATACAAAAATATTTTGGGAAAATTTGGAGAAAAGAGCAAAGCTAATAATAATGGCAAATATCTGTTGGATTTCTGCTCAGGACATGGACTGGTTATTACTAACACCATGTTCCAACATAAAAATGTGCACAAATTCACATGGAGAGAAGAGGCTAGGAATAAGAAAAGTCTCATTGACTATGTTATTGTTGATAGTGATGTTTTCTCCCTGGTGCAGGACACCAGAGTGTACAGAGGATTTGAAATTGGAAGTGATCACTATTTAGTCTTGAGCAGGATAAAATTGAATTTCATATTGAAAAGAATAACATGTAAGAAAGTTTTAAAGCGAATAAAAGTTGAGCAGCTCTCAGATGTGAACTGTAGACTAAAATACAGAAATATTATTGAAAAGAAAATGAAAGAGTTTGAGAACAGGAATCAAACCTTGGAGATTCAGTGGCAAACTCTGAAGGAAACATTGATTGATTCTGCCAGAGAGGCATGTGGTGAGGTTGTGTGCAAGGATAAAAAAATCAGAACTCCCTGGTGGACACAGGAAGTTAAAGAGGCAGTGAAGGAAAAGAAGAAAGCATATCAAAAGTTCCTGGCAAATAAGTCAGCTTTTTCTGTTACAGAATACAGAGACAAATGTAAGAAAGTTAAACAGTGTGTAAAACTAGCTAAACAAAAGTCATGGGAGGACGTTGGCAAGAATATAGAAAATAAATATCAAGAAGGTGGCAAAATATTCTGGAGGTTGTTGAAGAAGCTTAGGAATGGAGGAAAGAGTGCTGTAAAAGGAATTAGAGATGATAAAGGTGAAATGAAAACAGGAGAAAAAGATATCCTTGAAGTATGGAGTAATTACTTTGACAAACTGCTAAATGAAACAAGCAGTGATGACAGCACAGTGATAAAAAACACTGACCAGGCATGCAGTCAGGAATACATATCCATACTTGAAGTAGAAAAAGCCATCAAGGGCTTGAAATGTGGAAAGGCAGCAGGAGTAGATGATATTCGACCAGAAATGCTGAAGTATGGTGGTATAAGAGTCTTACAGTGGCTGCACTGCATAGTTCAGAAAGCCTGGACAGAGGGACGAATTCCCGATGATTGGAGTAGAGCTCTCATAGTACCCATATATAAAAAGGGAAATAAAACTGAATGTGAGAATTACAGAGGTATTTCCCTACTGAGTGTTCCTGGCAAGATCTATGCAAGTATACTTGAGAAACGGTTGAGAGGAATTGTGGAAGAAAAGCTTGGTGAAGAACAAGCTGGATTCAGGCCAAATAGAGGCTGTCAGGATCAGATCTTCACTTTACGACAAATAGTCGAGAAATCATGGGAATATAACAAAGATCTGTATTTAAGTTTTGTCGATTTGGAAAAGGCATATGACAAGGTGCCAAGAGAGAAGCTATTCAATACGCTGCAGTTATATGGTGTCAATGGGGCATTATATCAAGCAATACTTAGTCTTTATTTGAGTTGTGAGTCAGCGGTTAGAATTGAAGGAAGTACAGGAAGATGGTTTAATGTTAAATCTGGTGTGAGACAAGGATGTACATTATCCCCTCTGTTATTCATTATCTATATGGATCACATTATGAAGGAATGTGGTATTAAACCTGATATCAAAATTGGAGATGTTAATGTAAGCTCTTTGCTTTATGCGGATGATGTTATACTTCTAAATAAATCCACTACAAGTCTGCAAGATTCTCTGACTAAATTGAATAGCTGTTGTAATAGATATGGTATGAAGGTCAGCAATAAAAAGACAAAGCCAATGAAAATAGGCAGAATCATTGAAAATGTCAACTGTGTTGTGAATGGAGAACCTGTGGAACAAGTAAAACATTTCAGCTACTTAGGCACAATTTTTACTGAAGATGGTAAACTAAATATAGAAATAGACAACAGAATCAGCAGAGCTGGTATCGTGGGACGTCAATTGAATAAATTCATATGGAATAAGAAAGAAATTAGTCGGAACACTAAATTAGCTGTATACAAGACTGTGTTCAAACCAATTTTAACTTATGGATCTGAGAGCTGGGTCAGAAGTAAAACACTTGACCAAAGACTAGAGACCGCAGATATGAGAGTCCTGAGAAAGATTAGAGGCATGAACAGATGGCATCAATGGCAATATCATATTAAAAATGAGGATATTAGGAAAGAACTTGACATTGTCAGCATCCAGGAATGCGTTAGCAGAGCTAATCTCAGATGGTATGGTCACTTAAATAGAATGGGAGAGGAAAGATTAGCAAAACAAGTGTTCTCTGCCAGGTTGGCAGGAAAACGACCCAGAGGAAGACCAAGATATAGGTGGATTGATACGGTACAAAGTGCCTTAGATGATAGAAATATAAGATCTGATAATGTTGGAGTCTTGACAAGTAACAGACTGATTTGGAGGAAAATTGTAGATAGGAAGTTAGTAATGATGTAATTTTTTCATGTAGTACTGTCATATCCTGTACACCCCTTGAGGGTACATGGCAGGAATTTGATGATGATATCTTTCTGAAGTTATCTTCAGAACATGTAATTATTATTTGATCATCAGCAAATGGAGAGTGTTTAAGTTCACAGTAGGAGAAAGTTTAATACCTTGGCGGAAATTTTTATTCCATTTTATTATTATTTCATTTAAATAAATATTAAAAAGAGTTGCTGAAAGGGGAGATCCCTGTCAGACTCTTGGTTTATCTCTCGCGGATATCATAGTTCATAAGTTAATCTTATGTTTGATTATTTTCATATATACTTATGATAGCTTTTAGAATATTATTTGTCTTTCTTTTAATATGTTAAATCAAATACTTCTTTTAATTTTATCAAATCCTTTTTTCAAAGTCACTAAATATAATATGTGTTTCTAAATTATATTCTCTTCTTTTCTCTTATTAATTTTAGGCAAAAGGCAGGGTCTATACATGATTGTCCTTTTCTAAATCTATCATTTTGTACTTCTAAAATAAAGCCTTTAGAATTCTGATCTATGTTTTATAAAGGGAATTTAGAATACTATACCTGTATAATTTTTGGGGTTATCTCTACTACCTTTTTTTTTTTTAAAAAAAAGATAGGGATGACGATTGCTTTTTTTCCATTCTATTGGTGGGTTACTTGTTGAATAGATTTTATTTTAAATAAGTCTTTCTTTAAACCTTATTCCTACATATTTATATAATTTTGAACCTAACTTATCTTCTCCACGTGATTTTCCACTTGTATCTTTCGGGCTGATTTCTAATTCTTCTTTAGTTATTTCATTTTGATTAAACGTTTGCCAATTATCTTTTTTAAAATATTTATCTGTCCACAATTCTGTATAGAAATTTAGAAATTCCTCTGATTTCAATTTGGCGTTTAATTTCATGCTTTCTTTAGCATCTGTACTTAACTGTTTCAAAATCTTATATACGAAGGTGGTCTGAAAAGTTCTCGCATAACAAAGAAAAAACTAATTTATAATTTCAAAATTATTTTTATTTTTCAACATAATCTCCCTTAAGACTAATACATTTATTCGCAATGCTCCAGCCCATTATCCTGTCCTTGTAATGGTTCTCAGCAATATCTGCAAATTATCCCTCGACAGCTACAATAACCTTGATTCGAAGAAAAATGCTGACCCAGCGAGGAAGAGTTTTAGTTTTGGGAAGAGAAAAAGGGAGCCAAAGCTGGGGGAACAGGGTGGATGTTCCAACAATTCATAGTACAGATCCCTTAATTTTCCAATTGCCAAAACATCTTTGTGGGCAGGTGCATTGTCCTGATGAAAGATGATTTTTTTCTTCTGCAAACCAGATCTTTTCTCACGAATTTTTTTGTCTAGTCTGGTTAAAAGATCGAAATAATATTCCCCAGTTATTGTTTTACCCTTTTCAAGATAATTAATAAACAAAATGCCTTTATCATCCCAAAACACAGATGCCATGACCTTATCTGCTGATAGAACTGACTTTGTCTTCTTTGGTGCTGAACAACCTGCTTCTGTCCACTGTTTTGACTGCTGTTTGGATTCTGGTGTGTAATGGTGAATCCAAGTCTCATTCATAGTAAAAATCGATGCACAAAATCAGTTTTATTCATGTTAAAATGCTCCAAGCACTGTTCAGAGATTTCATGCAAGTGCGGCATCCATCTTGTGCAAAGCGTTTTCATTTGCAATTCTTCATGCAAAATATATCTTACACGTTCTTTTGAAATGCATATAGTCTCAGCAATTTCATGCACTTTGACTCGTCAGTCATCCAATACCATATTGTGCACTTGAACAATGATTTCTGGTGTTATACCTTTTGGACGTCCTTCACATAGATCATCTTAAAGGCTGTACAGCTACGTTTAAACTTGGCAGCCCATTTCTTAATTGTCGAAAACTAAGGAGAAGAATGCCCATAAACTTTTATGAACTTTGAATGAATTTCTTTTGCCGTTAAACTTCTTTTACAAAGAATTTTATAACTGCACGATACTCAATTTTATCCATTTCAAGGGATACAGACAACACTTTTGCTTCAGACAGCTGTATAAAATAAACTACTGGATAGAATGACTTGCAATTTCATATGGATGATTATGACAGATGTACCAACTTAGAAAAAAAAAAAAAATCTTGCTGATAGTGTTGCCATCTGTGGTTGAGGGCGAGAACTTTTCAGACCACCCTCGTACATTGGGTCTTATTTTAGATAAATCATGTTCCAAATTAGAAACAAATTTGTTCCATGATTCTCTGTCTTTTATCTGACTCTTATTCTTTATATTCTATTTCATCTTCTAATCTTTTACTGCTTAACCATTTATGATATGCTTCTTTTTTCATTTTGATTGTATCGTCCCATATCTTTTTTTTTTTTTATTATTATTATTGAATATTTTGGTCTTTCCTAAGCTTTCATTTGCTGCTGTATTTAGTATCATTTTTATATTAAGCCATTCCATTTCTATTTCTTCATTTCATTTTATTTTATCTAAATATCGGTTAATTCTTTGTTCATATATAGCCATTGTATATGTGTCATTTAATAATCTAGTTTTATAAAAAATGTTTTACATTTTCTTTCTGTCCTTTTAATTGTAGCCATTTAGGTGGTAATCTTAATTTTATTTTAACAAAGAAGTGGTCACTACTTATTTCATATCCTCTGTGGACTCTAACATCTAAAGAGAACTTTGTCTTTTCATTTAAGGTTAAGTAATGTAATATTGATTTCCATTCTCTTGCTGCCCAAGTATATGCATGTATGTCTTTATGTTTATAGAAAGAATTTGTTATTTTAAGTTTATTATAAAGTACAAAGTCGGTTAATTTTTTGCCATTCCTGTTTAGAGTATGTTCTCCATATATTCCTGTATTATTAATTTTTGTGTTTCCAATTCTTGCATTTAAGCCTCCTGCTAATAGTACATAATCATCTTTATTTATTTTATTATATATATTTTGTAGTTGATTATAAAATTCAATATTATCATCTTCTCTTCCTTCTTCTGGGGCATACAAACCAATTATTACAGTTCTCATTGTTCCTTTTAATTTCTTTTTTGTTTCAGTGATTACTACTATTTGAAAATTTCTTTCCTTTAATATTTGATCTAATTCTATTTCTTTATATGCTATTCCTCTTACGTTTCAGTTTGCTATATGTATTATATTTTGTTATTTTCATTTTGAATACCTTTCTCTATTAGCTTAGAAGTAAATTAGTGTTCTCCATGTCTGGTTATTACCCTGGCGATGGATAGTCCAGTGGTAGGGCTGCTACCTTAAGGCTTCTGAACTTGCCTTCTTCGAAATTTAAACCTATAGGTGGAATAGAGTATATTGAAGGGGAAAGAGTAGATTTTAGAAGGGACATAAATATTGGCCAGAAATGGAAAGACCCTATACCCCTCTAGTACTCTAATAGCATAAGGGGTCATAAAATAAGAAGAGTTAGCTGATGAGGCCTTATAGGAAAGATTAAAGTGAGTGGATCTTCCTCAAAGGGGACCATGGGAGTGCCACTTCCCTTACAATCAAGATAATTGTCCCTTATGACTCTGTTAGTTCACGAGTCTTTATTCAATATATCCAGACCACCCCACCATATCTGGTGGGCTCCACTATTTGCTACCAGGGGGACATGCTCTCTAGAGGTTATAGGGTCCCCCAAAAGCTCATCTAGTAGTGTAGAAAAGAAAAAGATAGATAATTGATTTAGGAATGAAATTGAAAATACTGTTGCTGCTAAATACATGACTTAGGCCTTTGTTATCCCGTGATATTGACCATTTTGAAAGAAAAAGACTGAATTCATGAAACACTGAAAAGATCTGTACAAATGAAAGGTACAAGACCAAGATTGACTTGATGGGAACCCTTAGAACCGCATTGGACTTTCAAAGCTGTTGGCATATGAAAGAGCTTGCTTTGGACAGAGAATAGTAGAAGGCTCTTATTCATAATTGACTCAACCTGTCTTGAGGATGGAAGAGAAGAAGAAGAATACAGTATACAAATAGTAATTTGTATATTTTATTTCACCGTAAATAAAGAATGAAGTTGATCCTTATGGTGCATATATAGTGCATATATGACTCTGTTGGTTCACGAGTCTTTATTCAATATATCCAGACCACCCCACCATATCTGGTGGGCTCCACTATTTGCTACCAGGGGGACATGCTCTCTAGAGGTTATAGGGTCCCCCAAAAGCTCATCTAGTAGTGTTGAAAAGAAAAAGATAGACAGGAGGGCCATAATTGCTAATGACTTTATGCATGAATTATGTTTGATGAGTGGTGTGGAATTTGTGGATGTGTGGAATGAGTTTGATGGGCGAAAGGATTTATATAAAATGGATTACATCTGAATGGATTTGGTGTGCGGAGACTTGAAAAGGTGTTGTTGAATGTGATGGAAGTGAAGTTACAGAACCAGGGAAACTAGAGTTATTAAGGGGGGGGGAGTAGATTTGCAGATTTTAGGGAGAAAGTTGAATGTGTGTAATATGCCCAAGCGAGTAGGAAGGACCACGAATCAGAATGGGATAGTTAGTATAAGGCATCAAAATAGGGATGGGACAAATCGGCTTCTTTAATTCATGTATACAAATGCCAGAAGTATTAGGAACAAGAGGGAAGAATTTTTAGCCTTAGTTGGCACTTCCAAACCATAGGTTATTGGCATTAGTGAAACATGGCTGACAGAAGATGACACAGCTAGTGGGATTGAATGTGAGGGGTATGGTGTGTTCAGGAGTGACAGGGAGAATAAAATGGGGGGAGGAGTGTTATTGATGATAGCTGATGAGCTACAGCCAAGAAGAATAGAAGTGGAACTGCAGGATAGAGAAAAGAGCACAATTGAGGCTATTTGGTGTGAGACTAAAATTAGCAGAACTAAATATACAGTTGGGTGCTGCTATAGACCAGGTGATGGAATAGATGGTGGAGATAGTATGCATAAGCAAATAGAAGAAATGAGTGGAAGGAGGGTAATTATTATGGGGGATTTCAACTATGGTAGCATTGATTGGAAGGAGGAGAGGACACATGGGAGGAATGAATTGGATTTTATGCAGTTATTAAGGGATAACTATCTATGACAGCATGTAATGGATAATACTAAGGGTCAGAGAGTGCTTGATCTGGTAATTGCATCTGAGAATTTGACTGTAATGAATATGACCACGTTGTCACCAATTGGTGAGAGTGATCATAGGGTCTTGACTTGGGAGGTGGCTAAAGGTGTGGATTTTACAATTAAGACAGGTTACATGTGGAATTATCGGGCTGGTAAGTATGACAAGCTTAGGAGTTTGATTGGTTCAGTGCCATGGCATGTACAACTGCAAGGGCTAGAAGTTGATAGTGCATGGGAGGCTGTAAAGAAGTGTTTGCATGAAGCAATGGCTGACTGTATACCTAGAGTCGGAATAATAAATCAAGTAGGGGTTAAATGGATGAATAACACCATTATGCTTGGGGTGGAAAAAAAAGAAACAACTGTGGAGGAAATTTAAGGAGAAAGGTGACCTGCAGGCACATGAATGGTATAAAGCGCAGGCCAGAAGGGTAACAAGTGTGGTAAGAAAAGCAAAAATGGATTATGAAAGAACATCGGCCTTGCCAAGGCCTTTGACGGGATACCACATGTTACTCTAATCAGTAAACTGAAGCAGATGGGGATGGATATAGGGTTGGTGAGATGGAGAGATACCAGAGAGTGGTTTATTCAGGAGTGGAGTCCAAAAGACGGCTCGTGACTAGTGGTGTGCCGCAGGGTTTTGTTCTTGGACCACTACTTTTCAATTTGTTCATTAATGATATAGGAAAGGATCTGAGAGGAAGTGTTCACTTGTTTGCTGATGATGCAAAGTTGGGTGGAGCAATTGTGAGTGCACAGGATGTCAAAATTTTGCAGGATGATTTGGATTGTTTGGAGGACTGGGCTAGGGAAAATGAATGTCAATGTAATGTGGCAA
Source organism: Typopeltis vanoorti (assembly GCF_054136105.1). Lineage (NCBI taxonomy): Eukaryota > Metazoa > Arthropoda > Arachnida > Uropygi > Thelyphonidae > Typopeltis > Typopeltis vanoorti. The sequence continues at coordinate 70,758,007 of NC_143559.1, forward strand.
AGTGTAAGGTTATGCATTTTGGAGTGAAAAGATTAGTAGCAGTATATCACATTGGTGGAACTGTACTCCAGGAGATTGATGAGGCCAGGGATTTGGGAGTGTTGGTGGATAGGGAGTTGAAGTTTAGTGGGCACATTGCAAAAGTGGCCAAAAGCTCATCAAATCACTTGGTTGCTGAAAAATACTTTAACATGTAGAGACAAACAAGTTATTGTTCCTCTATATTGAGCCTTGATAAGACCCCATCTAGACTACTGTGCCCAGATATGGGTGCCAGGGTTTCTTCTTGATGGGGAGGAGGAGATGGAGAGGATCCAGAGACGAGTGACCAAGATGATAGCAGGTCTGTGGAATGAACCTTATGAGGACAGGGTGAAGATTTGTGGGTTGCAAAAATTGGTTGATAGGCAGAAAAGGGGTGATATGATTGAGACATTCAAATTACTGAAGGGTTTCTATAGGATTAATCCAGAAGATATTTTTGAGAATAGGATTGGTGGTAGGAGGACTAGGGGCCATACATGGAAGCTGAGCAAGAGTGTGGTTAGCAGGAGTGTTAGAACTAGGTTTTTTACTTGGAGAGAGAGTGGTGAATGAGTGGAATAAGCTGCCAGAGTCTGTTGTGGGTGCTATGACTGTGAATGAGTTCAAGGCGGGGTATGTTGCTCTTGACGTGATGTTAGGGCCTCCCTCGATGAGTCTGTCGACTCCTTGGAGTTGCCCGAGATGATGATGATAATAATAATAGTGATTTCTGACTAATGACCATATCGTTGTGATGGGATCATTAAAATGGAACTCATTATAAATTGAGGACTGTTTGTACCTTGCCACGAAACCACTAGATTTTGCATATGTGAGGATAATTGCCAAATAGCGGTTGATATTTTGGTTAGTGAAGGGAAAATTGGAGTTTCTGGATTGTGTATGTAATGTTTGCTAAGCACTTTTATGCATGTTAAAACACCTATAGGTTGAATTACAGTTGCATGCTTCTATATTTCAGTCGACACTCACTATAACATACATCATTATAACAAACTACCAAAATGTCCCAACTGATGCCTTGTAGGCACAATGCTATGCTAATCGAAATTCACTATAGCAAAATTATCCCATAACAAGCTATCCTTCTGATCCTAGGAGTTTACTGGTGAGAGGCAGGCTGTATTTTGTAGTGGTTTCAAGCAAAGTTGTCTCTGTATATTATTTTACTTTTAATCCCCCAGCCGGCCATGACGTTTATAGATGTCCAGCTAAATCTGGATATGATTCTGTAACATCTGTTGAATAACATGGATAAGAAGTGCAGTTTGGTCTCACTATTTCATCCACCTCGGTCGGTAGGGAGGTTAAACAATTTCTGTTGTATCGTAAATGCCAATTGTCCACACATGACATTTCTTGCTTTTGTTTTTTCAGTCTTGTAAGACTGGACTGCTATTCATTTTCTGGATGATGTCGATGGTGCAACATTGCATGCAAATATGGATTGGTTTTTCTATAAATTACTAGTGATTTGCTGTTTGTCTTTCTCTGTCCATTTTTTAGTTACCACTGTCTTCCAAAATAGCAGTCTATTTTCTTTTTCCAGTCTTGTTGTTGAATTTGATTCTTGTGATATCGCTAATTTGAAAAGTCACAAAATTTATCACTTCAGCCCATGGGTTTAAACATTGTCATTGGCAATAGATGGCTTCATATGTTTTGTATCCATCATAACCATGGGAAGGGATAGAAGATCCCATTGCTTACTCATATCTCTGTTTACAGACTTAAGTATTGTTTCTATATTTCAGTAATATCACATGAGAAAAGCTCGCTAATTCCACCTCCATCATCATCATTGTACAGCAATGTAATGTTCATCCATCCATACTATGTATGGATGGATGAACATTACATTGTCCGAAGAGGCAAAATGTATTATCCATTTTGCCTCTTCGGACATTTTTAAAATTTCTCTACCAAGTCTACTGAGTTTGTGATATATAATACTTATGCTATGTGTATGTCATGTAGAATAGTATTGATGATTTGTGACTTTTCAGTACTTAATTGATTTGAGCATTGGCTTTACTCGACAGTTTTACATGTGGCAGCAACCATTCTGTGTTGGTCTCAGGTATTGTTGCCAATACCTGAGAACAGTTGTTAGTTATAACCAAATTTATAACCAAGTTGTTAGTTATAACCAAATTTTAGGGATGTGAACAGTAGTAGCATTGCAGTTAAGACTACGAGCATTTATAATTGTTGTTGATTTTAATCTCTGTGATGACAGCTGTTTTTTTTTTCAGTTTATGCTGTGATCAAACACTTACTTCTTCTACAGATCAATGCTATAATATAACTATATAATACTGAAATAATAAAAATTGGCATCTAGCTTTCAAAGAATTCTTGCATTCATTATTCTGCTAATTAAGTGGAATTTACATTAAGTATTCAATATTCCATTAATGCTGTTATCAGTAACTTCATAGGATTAACTGAAATATGAAACTGAAAATAAAATTTAAGATAAAAAAAAAGTGCTTTTTTATAAATTTTTTTAGATAAAATGCTAAAGTAAATTAAAGCCTTAAAAATCAACTGGTATCATAGCAACATACCTTTTTTAGCCAGTATAAAGGACCAAATGCAATAAATGCATTATGATTCAGTTTGTATATAAAGAATTATATGTATTTAAATATTTCATTATTATAAAAAAAATTAACTTTTATTCTCCATTTTGTATTAAAGTAATCAGCACTGTTTACAGTAGCGTAAATTCCATAGATTTCCTTTTTGTTAACAAATCAGCTTTTCATTTTTTGATTAATCTCTTTGGGTATTTAATTTTACAAAAACAGGTAGCTTGTGCATTAATAAATATACCTGTTGAGACATTTCTTATTACTTCCAAAAATTCATTCCATTATACATTATCCATTATGCTCCCTGACTTACTTAAGGTTATGTTCCACAAACCTTTATGTAACCTTATCTCTACAAATTCAAGACATGATCTATGGTTAGTTCTCATGTGAACACATATCAACAAATAGGCTATACAAGGAAGAAAACAATGTGAGAATGCACACATAATGAAGCCGTAGTGGATGCTGGGTATATGGCTGCTTAAGAAGAAATCACTGTGCTACTAGTTTAAGTATCTAACATAAGGTTTGAATTTTTCTTGATCCTTGTGTGAAGTTTACATAAGTTTTATGTAAGGGTTACCTGTATGTATATATTGCATTTAATTTTTTTTTTTTTTTTCATATATTCCCAACAGATACACATAATCAAGCAGCAAGTAATTTTGTGTTACAAAACCATTTGTTGGTGAACAGCATAAAGTTGTGTAAATATTTGGTTAATAAAATTGCAAATTCGTACTTGTTTTTTTTCTTCAAAAAAAAAAAAAAATTACATTGCCATAATTTTTGGATGCTTGTGACAATGCATGAACTTGTATTAGTCAGTTTTACTGTGCATCATTCTTACTAGATGACTTTGATGAAATTTGTTTTTGTTTCAAATAACTTTGAGTACTTAAATTTGGCAAAATGATAGAAAGTTATATTCTGTTCAAACCTCTAAAGCATTTGGTGTACACCAGAAAATACAAAATTGCTGTAATGATGAATGCCATGCTGAGAAAGTGGTATTGCTCATTATCACAGCAACTGCATTGAAATCCTTGAGCAATTAGAGTACAGTCTCTCACTGTTATCATTAACAGTGTTCTCCAGCCAAAAGGCTGCGGGTTCGAATCCCGCCATGGGCATGGATGTTTGTGATTATCTGTGAAAATACTAGTGATGGAGGCCGGCAGTAGATGGCATTGGTATAGATCAGTGCTTCCCAAACTTCTGGATGTCAGGGCCCCCCTTTGGAAAAATTAAAATATTTCACGGCCCTCTCGAAAAAAATCATAATATAGACATATATTATTATAATATTTATTGTATTTATATTCAATACAAAACATGCACAGCAAATATTACAATTTTAGTGTCTTACATACACATTTGACATGGACATTATCTCATATTTTATATAAATAGATATATTGTTATTGTACTTTTGCAGTACAAGCACATGAAATGTAAAACAATTAGTAATAAAGAAAGAAAGGATTAAAAACATAATAGAAGTTTAATAACAATTTAATGTGATGTTTCAATACTGCTACACAAAAAGACATATCAAGTGAAATATTTGAAACTGCAATTCTTTGATTTCTGCTTTGAAATGAAAACTTATATGAATAAGCATATATTTACTAATATTCATTAAGTGCCAAAATATGCAGGAAGCAAAATTTGTGAACCCGCACCAATGTGTGATTTTTTCCATTAAAATATAAAAAATAATAAAAATTAAATACATTTCTTTTAAGATAAAAAAAGCTATTAGTGTTAAAATATTTTAAATCTGTTTTCATTATTTCACGGCCCCCTCCTCAACAAATCCTACAGCCCCCAAGGGGGGCCACGGCCCATAGTTTGGGAAGCGTTGGTGTAGATGATGAAGGTAGTTGCGGTTGGTGGAGTGGTGGAGACGGAGAGTTGTAGAGTAGGTGCCCTCCCTCAATGAGTCTTTGGACTCCCTGGAGGGGTCATGTAATAATAACAATAAAAATGTAATAATACGGAAATACCATTCTTGCTATTATTTAATATTGTGATTTAGTACTGAGGCTATAAGCGGTGTGTGTGTGAGAGAAAGAGAAAGGGGGGGGAGATACAAAAATATGTTATTTTACAATTCTCTCAGATGAATTCCATATTAAATCTGTAAACGTGTTTTAATTGTTATTGCACTGTAATAAACATTGTTCTGCATATATTAATAATTATATGGTTCTTCAAAGTTTTGACCTGTTATAGATAAGTATAGGTGTGTGTTATATTTAAAGTATATAAAATCAAATTATTTGCTTAAGTCATTGCATTTGCTGGTGAAGTGTAACACAGTCCTCTTTGTTGGGTGTAACATGCCATGATTTCCACTAACACGTACAGGTTGACTTACCAGAGCAAATACTATTACATCAAACTCACTGACTAACAAGATACCCTTATAAAGTTCTCCCCCCCACACACACACAAAAGTACGATGCTATCTTAAAGAAAATTCACATTAGCAAACTATTATTATTACATAAGCATGTCCATAGAGTCCAAAGACTTGTCATAGGTGGCCCACACTAAATTACTCACATAAATCTTGCCATATTACTTTTAAGTTGTCCACTAACAAAGCTCTCATTATTGTATCTAGCAATCTGTTCCACTCATTTACCATTCTGTAAGTAAAAAAAAAAAAAAAAATCTTTGCTAACCACACTCTTATAGAACATCCAGGGGCAATCCCTTCTTCTCCCTATCCCACTCATGCATCTATTCTATCCTATCCTATCCTCTCTTTTCTATTAGCTAAACTTTGTAACCTGCAAACTTTCAGTGTATCTTCATTATGTGTTCTACAAACCAGTTACCATTTTGGTCACCTGTGAAATACTTTATCCACTTTTGTAATATGTCCTCCATACTTCAACTCTCTCTCTCTCATTATTCCTAAATCCCCAATTCTTGGAGTATTGTTCCATTATTGCAGTAAAGAGCTCTTTAGTTTTTGCATCCTAAGCATAACTTTCATGACACATTCATTTGGCAGTTATCCTTTGCACAACTACCAGTCTATTTAGATCATCCTGGAGGATCTCACCTTCACCTTTATTAACTACTAGTCTCCCTAGTTTAGTATCAAAAAGCTGGATATTATTTCAGATCTCTTTGTTTATGGACAGACAGGAAAATCAGCTACCATCTACATAGAAGAACTTAAAAAATACATCTGCAGTCATGACCATGGCCAATCAGGTTTTGCAGATCATGCTTTGAATACAGCTCACAGAATCAATTGGAGTAAAAAAAAACATGTTCCATCACAGTAAATTTACAAGAGAAAGACTGTTTTTAGAATCTGCTGCTGCTCTTAAAAATCAGCTTAATTTGAATAAATATGGTTGTATAAAATTTCCCAAAATATGGGAAACACTAAAACTTTTGAGATCCCAGTTTATATTCTAGGTTGGTGACAGGTGTCCACAGAGTGTGTCCCCACTTAGTTATGACTAGTCTTTGGTCCACCTGTTTCAATTAGTTTTGTGCTGCCTGTGTGTGTGTATGTGTGTGTGTACTCCCTTGGTGATGTCTTTGTAACCTAGACGAAATATTGGAAGAATTAAATACTATTTTTAATATTTTCCTAGTGCTGTTTCACTTCATTGAACTTTTAACATGAGATTATTTCAGATTATTCCGGATGTTATTAATGTACAAATTGAACAGCAGCTGAGGTGCTGAGCCCAGTGGCACATACTTTCCTGGTTTTTGATTCAATTCCACCATATACTAATTGGATGTCTGTCCATCAGCCACTCTCTTATCCACGTCACTAATTTCATATCTATTTCCATTTTTCCACTTAAAAAAATAAGGTTCCAAGTAGTATTAAATGCCTGTGCAGAGTCCAGTGGTATCATAGTATATTCCTATCCACCCATTCCTGTATTTTGCCCTTAACCAACATTTCCAATACCTTAACTACTTCTCCTGAGGTATTAATTGGCCTGTAAATTGACATCTGTCTTGAAGTTTCCATTGTGTAATAGCTATTTTTGCCTTCTTTCCACTCCTTTGTCAGCACTCTGCCACTGCTAAGACTTAAATGGTAGTGCCCTTAACTAGACTATTTTTCTTCTGCTTGTCTTGTGACACACACTCTTATAACTCACATTGAGATTTCTTGATATCCTAAACATCTCCAGTTCATCTAGTGCTTTTCTTATCTTGATCCCTGTCACACAGTCACTGCATAACTTGACCCAGATGATACACACACACACAAAACACTCAGTAATTCAACTATTCTGCTGCTATCACTTCTTTATTATTAAAGTTATCTTTCCATGATCATTCTTCCTTTTGCTCATTGGAATTTCCTTTGATCTGTTCAGCTAATTTATTATATAGTTTGTTATTCCATGCATGGCTCCATATTGCCCCTGAGTTACATAATCACCATTATGTGATTATGAAACTCAAGAAGTTTGATATGCTTCCTCTGAGTTTGCTATATGAGACTTGGTCAGGTGATGTAGGAGAAAGGAGAGAAGCAGTTTTATTATTATTATTATACAACACCTCCAGGGAGCTCAAAGACTCAATGAGGGGAGGGCACCTATTCTACAACTGTTTCCACCACTCAATCCACCTGCTACAATGAACCACAGCCACACCAGCACCATCTACTGCCTACCACCACTATCACTAGTATTTTCGAAGACGATCACAAACATCCATGCCCAAGGCTGCATTTGAACCCACAGGTTGGAGAGCAGATACACTAACCACTTGGCAAACCAGGCCGACATTTATGTTGCCAAAATTTTCATTTGTGTTAATATTTCTATGGGAAATACTTATAGTAGCTGTATAGAATATCATGAAAATAAATAAGTTAATCCTGTGATCCTCCAAAATGATGTGTTATTTATGTATTCATTTTAGATTTCAGTTATTAAATTGGCTGAATTATGATTTTTTATTTTTTTTATTTTTTTTTTCACTTCCTTCTTATCTGTTAAATATCTTTATCTGGCAGAGAAAAAAAAAGAGAGAAAGAGCGAGATGAACTTTGGAGGAAATTATTACAATTGGAGCTGAACCATAAAGCAAGACTTAGCAACAGTCAGGATTCTCCCATAAACAATGAAGAATTCAAAAACTGACAAGATGTTGTGTGAATTGTTTACTGTTGCACAATGAGCACATCCTTCCCTGTAGTTGGGATTTTTTCCTTAGAGTGCCACTAAAGTCCTATGGACTACCCAGGTCATCCGTTATCCAGTCGTCAGTAGCAAGTTGGCAGAACTTGGTGTTAGTTTCAGCACAAACAGTTGTGACACTGGGACCATCTGGTGATGAAGTGTATTATAGGCAGACTCCCATCTGTGTACAAAGTGGTATAAATTATTGTGAGCAGTTCCGCTGTGACACATGCACTCCATGGATACTGTTGTCTATGGTTACTGACATAGAAATGTCCACATGTCCACAGGATGCTGTGCTCCAGTCACTGCTAAGTCATGCCCTGTGGGCACAGGATAACTCATGAATCTCCATTGTTGTATTGTAAATAAAGATTGGGTATCTGAAATGTAGTTGTGTAATTATTTTATGTACAAGAATATATTACATAGGATACCATTTATTAGAACACAGTTACAATGAGTTCATACCAGGTGAATTCTTGGTTAAAATCATGTGAAATTTAATTTTAAATACATTTTAAAATATAAGCTGTTGGTGTCTACATTTTATTATAGTATGTTCTGATTTTGTGTACAGGTAGTAGTATTTTGGATTCCTTTAATGCAACTGTTCACTATTATTGTAAATTTAAGAGAAAAAAAAAAAGCACTGTAATAAGCTAACTGTTGTAGAGTTTGCTTAGTTCTGTAGAAATGCTGGCAGAGAAATTGAATGTCATTCCTTTTTAAAGGTGATACTGTCATAACTACAAGTCTAGCATAGGCGATTGATCAATGTGATAAATAGAAAACTGTTTATTATACCGTTATGCAAAGTTTGTTTTAGCATTATGAATAGTATTTCAGGACACTATTTCTAGAAGTGCTATGCAACTTTAAAGGTGATGCATGAGTGAAAACACTTAGCTAATTATTGTATAAAAATTGCTAGAATTTTCAAAATGATATTCTTGTAAAATCTAGTCAACTATAAATATGCAACAAATAAATTTTAATAAATAATACTTGTCATTTGATGTAATATTTAAAATGAAAGTCAGACTTATAGTCATGGGTTTAGAAGCTGAATTTGAAGCAATTTGGTGCTTCTCTTTGTAATAGCTACACATTTTAGCTTGCTACAAAGGCTAAAAATATATGGTTTTAAGATAAGTTCAGAACAGTAAATAACATGTTTTTAAATACATTTACTAACTTTGAAAGTTTAAAAATAGTAAAAGGGCTCTCTACTGCCATTATATTTTGAGGCACTTTAGAATGACAAACTATTATACCAAATCACAACTGCCACTCCAACAGTTGAAACTTTGACTGAAGCACATTGACTGCTGAATGCAGTTTAGCTGTGATTAGTTGAACAGTATTCTTTTTTCATAATCATTATTCTGGCTTGTTCATTGGATAATATTAGGACAGCTTGTTGCCTTTCTGAGGAAGGTCATTCCTTTGAAATTTCTAAGCACATATACCGATTGAAGGAGGTTTTTTTGGGGGGGAAGTTTCGATTTGGAAAATATGACATTCTAAAATATAAGAACAGAATTGTGATTTCATTTGTGGTAAGGATTTTTTTTTTTTTTTAATAACTGCCATTTATTGGTTATAATGTTGATTTTAAAGGTGTCTAAATAGAATTGCTGGTGTTAAAAATAATTCCATGAATATTCTAATGAGAAATACAATTTTTCTTCCTCTTTTTATGCAGTCCTCTTAAGTGTTTTAAGTTTAAACATTTTCTACTGAATAATATTTTTAAAAAAATACTCATAAATTAGTAATTTTTATTCTTCTAAATTTAATTGTTCATGTTCACAATATTATTTTTAATATCTTAGTGCTGACACTTGGTGGAGGGGGGGGTCAAATTGTGATTTTAAACCACAAATTGCTAGAATACAATGGTAATATAATCTAGTTTTGAGATATTACTGGTCCTTATGATATTTGTGACTACATTTATTTCATACAGATGGTGGGGGGGGGGGTAGTTTTAAGTCATATCTGTATAGTTTAGACCAATTTAAACACAAAAGCAAGTGAATATGAGCTCACTGTAATAATTATTTCATCATCATTATCTTGTTAGTGCATACTTATTACACCTTGTTATCTTTTTTCTTGTGTGAGCATTTATGACTTATGACTGTTACTTCTGAAAACTTCACAAATAATTTTGTTCAGATTGGATTTGAATAGCATATAATTAGTTGTACTCTGGCATGATGTTCTTTTTGAATTATAAGTATGAAATATTGCCAGTCCTTAAGTTGTGATATATATTAAATCTTTGTAAGGGGGACCACACAGCTAAATAGCTGTTTAGCATATTAAACAGTATCCAACATGTAAGAGTACTCTTTTCCAAAATCTGACAAATTTGAAAACTGAATTATTAAATGTCATAAACAATTACTAATTCTGATAAATTAAAGATGCCAAGAAATATATATTTGAACTTCACCATAATTCTGATAAAGGTTTAATTTTACATCAATTTATTTCCTCATTCAGGAGAGTAGAGGAAATCTTAGTTCATACATAACTTTATATTACTCACATGTACAAACATTTAAGAGTAAAATACAGTGACACTAATAAGGCATAACCTCTCAAATACAGCATCATTAATTCCTGGTACAATAATAGCAATAATATAAATTGTGTTTGCACATTGCACGTTTTGTTCTTATGTTATACAAGTGAATGAGATATATAAAAAATAATAATTGAATATCAAGCTTTTTTTTTGTGTGTGCGAGAATCAGAATACTATTGAATTAAAGCAATCATATTGATAATTAATAGAAATGGACTAGTGGATTGTGTAATATTGAATTTGAGAGGTTTTACTGTAATATGAAAACTTTTTTTTTCCATCAGAAATGTTAGAAATCAAAATTTATTAAAATCAAATTTTTGACTCTTTCATTCATTTATAATGAAACTTAGCTATTATCATTTTAACTGATGTGTACAATTTAAAAAAAAAAAAAAAAATCTGCACACATCCATATTGTCTGTATGATAATGTATATACTACAGCATAAATAATTTGTACCAAGCAAAACCTTTAAGATATTTATTAAGAAATGCTATTTAAAGAGAATAAATTCCTGAAAACTAAGAACTGCATAATGGAAACATTGTTGATATTATGGTAATTGCGAACAATGTACGTACTGTAGTGTATATTTAAAAAAAAAAAAAAAATTCTAATAGTGCTATAACAGTTGTAATCAGACCTTCAAAGTTTCATTTTTGTTAAATCTGATTAAATTCGCTTAAATTTTTGAAAACCTACTAATTGTGGATGTGTTGTTTTCAGTCACTCAATAGCAATTTTCTGTTCAGCTTGTACTGTACGCTCATCTCTGAAACTGATCACACTAATAAGTCCAGCAGTTGTCAATTCCTAGCTCATGATCATTTGCAGAGATGGCTGCAAAGTATCAGCTGAATAATAATGATTGGCCAGATGTGTTACCATATTAAGAAAATGCACTTAATATGGGGATTTTTTTATTGATTTATTTTATTATAAACATACAAAAGTTTCAGAACAAATAGTACATTAATACCATTGATGAGTGTTAGATGAACAATGGAATTCTTCTCTTTAGAACTCTAATAGAATATTGTATATGGTGTTCATATCCTATCAAGTGATTTACTTTAGTGATAGAACTAAATTGCAAATAAAGTTATGCTATAATTTTCCTTCTAAATAAGTAAGAAAACTGCCTTTAAATGAAGTTCTAATGCACTTATGGAAATATAAATTACCTGCCTGAAATTTGCACTTAAAGCAAATCCCCTCTCCTAAAAATAATAATAAAAATATTTAATTGGCCAAAAGTACTGCATAATTGAAAAATTTACTCTGATAAAGCAATTTTACAAATTATCACATTCATTTTAAGGCTTATATATATAAATCAGCCTTATATTGGTTAAATTAAATAGTGCTTGTTTTTAATAACATCGTCCATAATTTTAATATGTAATTAATAGTTAAAATTTTATTTATTTTCACTTTTATTAATAAGATGCCTGATCTTCTACTCAAAGTAATTTTGGAATAGTTCTGTATTTAAACCTCAACCTTGTAATTTACATTCTTTATTTTAACAAATATCTGCTAAGTACAGTCAAAATATATTTTTTTTTTTGACATTTTGATTTTAACTACCAAACCAGCCATGATACATATTTACATCAACCAAAACATGGATGGATTATTCAAGAAATAAAATAAAAATCTTAAATAAAAAAGCAAAAATGATTTTTATTGCTCAGTGAAATGTAGCTATTGCTCACTAAAACAGTAATGATTATATTTCAAGACAATATCGATAAAAACAAATGTAAACATATATAAGGGTTTATATATATTATTGCTAGCTGATGAAGAGAAAAGATGTAGATTTAGCTGCATATACTTCAAAAATTAAATTTAAAAATGGGCATAAAGTAATACTTAATATTAATATGTTACTGTTCAGTCAAGTTCTCAATGTTATAAATAATTTGAAAGAACTAAAAGCTTGCAGAAGTATTTCTTTAGTAATAAGCATCTGTTGGCAAATTTTTCTTCTGTCCCATAGAGATATCATTAAACCTTGCAAGGTTCATCTAAATAGTTGGTCTCGAGTGGAGATACAATCCTGAATAAAGTATATCTTTGTAACATTCCAAAAAGGTGCTGCAGGAGTGGAATGGCTAGGTGGACTACTGGGAATTTTCCTGTTGGCTGACATATGAATGAGCTTAAATATCTTTTTTTGTCATTTGATTTTTTTTTTTTTTAATTATAAAATAGTGAGTTCATGAGCTGTTCTCAAGTAATTTTCTGTGCCTATTTTGTTCACCAGTCTATCATTGACATGCTATAATAATAAATTGTGCAGTATGTCATTTTTGGTAGACTATTTGATTAATCATTTGAAGAAGTTTAGCCACTGCATCAATGTATGAATGTTGATGCGTTGGTAAAGGTAGGTGTAAAATGGATGAATGAGGGGAAGGAAATTAAGCATTAAATCTGAAAGAAGTTTGGAGACATCACAAGATAAAGAGCAGGCCAGGGGAGTAACTTAATTGGTAAGGACAACAAAAGTGCAGAATTAGCAGTCAGGCCAAGAAAAATCCTCATGAGTTTTTTCAGTATGTGGTTTCAGTTTAAAGATCTTCCAAACTAATGTTTTAAATGCTGATCTTGTTTCTCCTATGGACAAGGACAACTTAATAAACTTCAGTGCTACCAAAACACAGTCCTGTCTTATTTTTTGTAAAAACCTTTACCCTTGATAATATTCTGATATCCAGTCAAGACTAAATTTCTCTTCTTGAGTTGACCTGCACTGCTGGCAGGACAGTCTCCTCAGCCTCGAAAAAAAACTTTTTTTTCCAAAATAAATAAATAAAAATGCTTGCAATTAATAGGTAACTCCTCTTTTACCGACCTGCAACAATCACTTTCTCATAGATTCTCTGTTTCTGCATTGTCTTTTCTATAGACAATTTCATGGATGCTGCTTCACTGAACTGGCTACCACCATTCATCACTTTCCTCTAAGCACAAGCACTGGCTGGTAACATCCTCATGCATTCCATTTCTCTCTGTTTTCTATCGAATAACTTTCCTCATACTCATAAATAGATAATGAAAACCATTTTCTTCAAGGAATTCAATCTGCACTCATACAAGAAAAACATAGGTTTTGTGGCCTTGTGTGAGATTGAGAAATATAAAATTACTGTATGTATGAGTGATATATTATGATTAAGATGGTGCTGTGATATCAGGTGTGGGCATAAACAGAAATGTACTTGCTTAATGACCAAAATAACTGGTGCATCATTGATCTGATGGTTTAATCCATATCTACCATTTTTATAAACTGATTAAAAATAAAAAGAAGTATTTCTAGCAAATTTTTATTCTTAAAACTGCAAAAAAAATTAAGGTGGTTTATAAGACAGATTTTTTTTTTTTTTAGGGGAGTGGGGAGGGTTTAAATGTGTGCCACGGAATGCATTAGCAATTGTTTTACATAGACTGAACAGCATAATTTTTCTGTGCATGTGTGTACTTAGAATTTGATGAAAATTGATATTTGAGATCTTTATTTACTTCTGAGATATTTAATTTTTTTTTTTTTTTTTAATGACAGTTCCATTCACAAAAGGTTGTACACCTAGAGTACATTAGAACTGTGAGCTCGAAGAGTATCAGAACTCCAAACCCTACTCTAGAGACTAAGCAGAATATTTTTTAAACCACTTCAGGTCTCTGTTAAGCAGAAAGGTGATCTTGCACCTGATAATGAAAGCCATTGCCACATAAGGATTTTTACAAACATCCATGCTACTAGAATTTCAGTCCACAGACTAGGCTGGAAAGCAAAGATGCTTCTTTCTCAGTCAGTCAGGCCAGCATCTAGATTTCTATGTTTTAAATTGGACAGTTTAAAGTAGAATTAGGACAGGATTCACCTTATTATTTATTTTTGATCATTTCCATACTAGTTAGTTAAGAAATAATTATTATTATTACAGGCGACTCCAAGGAGTCCTTAGATTCATCGAGGGAGGCCTTAAACATTATGTCCATCCATCACAAGCAAAGTATGATAGATACTGTGTTTTAACTAATTCACTATCATAGCACCCACAACAGGCCCTGGCAGCTTATTCCACTCATTCACCACTCTAAAAGTAAAAAACCCAGCTCTAAGACCCTTACTAACCACACTCTTGCCCAGCTTCCATGGATGTCACCTGGTCCACCCACCACCAGTCCTGTTCTGAAAAATATCCTCTAAATTAATCTTATAGAAAACCTTCAGCAATTTGAATGTCTCAATCATACTCCCCTTTTCTGCCTATCAACCAATTTCTGCAACCCACAAATCTTCAACCTGTTTTCATAAGGTTCATTCCATAGACCTGCTATCATCTTGGTCGCTTGTCTCTGGATCCTCTCAACCTCCTCCCCATCAAGAAGAAACATAGGTGACCAGATCTGGGCACAGTATTTGAAATGGGGTCTTATCAAGGCTCGATACAGAGGAACAATAACTTACTTATCTCTGCTCATCAAAGTATTCTTCAGCATCCAAGTGATTTGATGAGCTGATTTAGCCACTTTTGCAATGTGCCCCCTAAACTTCAACTCCCTATCCACCAACACTCCCAAGTCCCTGGCCTCATCAATCTCCTGGAGTACAGTTCCACCAATGTGATATACTGCTGCTAATCTTTTCACCTCTAAAAGCATAACCTTACATTTTGCCAAATTAAATTGACATCCATTCTCCTTACCCCAGTCCTTCAATCTATCCAAATCATCCTGCAAAATTTTGACATCTTCTGCATTCACTATTGCCCTACCCAACTTTGCATAATCAACGAACAAATGAACCATTCCTCTCAGTTCCTTCCCTATATCATTAATGAACAAATTAAACAGCAGTGGTCCAAGAACAGAACCTTGCGGCACACCACTAGTCTCAGGCCATCGTTTGGACTCGACTCCTGAGTAAACTACTCTCTGGTATCTCTCCATCAACCACCTTCCTATCCATCTCACCAACCCTAAATCCATTCCCATATGTTGCAGTTTACTGATTAGAATTCCATGTGGTATCCTGTCAAAGGCCTTAGCCAGATCCAGCAGTATCGCTGTAAACCCTTTACCCTTATTCAGTTCAGCCGTCACTGTGTTATAAAACCTGAGCAAGTTATTGAGGCATGATCTACCATTCACAAAACCATTCTGTCCCCCATACAGTATGTCATTTTCATCAATCCATTCCTGTATTTTTCCCTTGACTACTTTCTCCAAGACCTTGACAACGACTCCTGATATGCTAATCGGTCGGTAATTTCCAACAGTAGTCTCGGATCCTCCTTTATGCAGTGAACTATTTTCCCCGCTTTCCACCTCTTCAGGACTAAACCAGACCCGAGACTCAGATTAAACAATATGGTCAAGGGTACTGACAATTCTTTAGCCGCTTCACGTAAGACCCCGTGCTGATATACCATCCAATCCCACAGATGTATTCACATTAAGGTTCTGTAATAGACTATTCACCTCTATTTCATTCACCACAATTCCCATATAAACTAATGGTTCCTTCATTCCTTCAATGTCACCACCTGGATGATATACTCTTGCAAAGTGCTCGTTCAGTAATTCCACTATATCGACTGATTCGGTGACCTCCCTACCATCGGCATTCCTTAAAATCATTCTGCCATGTACAGGTTTTCTTTTACTTGCAGCATATTGAAAGAACTGTTTGGGATTCTCTTTAGCTTGCATGGCTAATTTCCTTTCATAATCCGCCTTTGCTTTTTTTACCACACTCGTTACCCATCTGGCCTGCGATTTATACCATTTATGTGCCTGCAGATCACTTTTCTCTTTAAATTTCCTCCACAGTTCTTTCTTTTTTTTGCAGCTCAAACTTAATGGTGTTATTCATCGATTTAACCCCTACGTGATTTACTATTCGGACTCTAGGTATACAGTCCACCATGACCTCCTGCAAATGCTCCTTGACCACTTCTCATGCCTTATCAACATCCAGCCTTTGCAGTTTTACATGCCATGGCACTGAACCAAGCAATCTCCTAAGCTTGTCATACTTGCCAGCATGGCAATTCCACATGTACCCTGTCTTAATCGAAAATTTCATACATTTAGCCTCCTCCCGGGTCAAGACCCTATGATCACTCTCACCAATAGGTGGCAACATGGTCATATGCATTACGGTCAAATTCTCAAGGTCAAACACCCTTCTCTCAGTAACTGAATAAAATCCAGTTCCTTCCTCACATGTGTCCTCTCCTCTTTCCAATCAATGTTACTATAGTTGAAATCTCCCATAATAATTACCCTCCTTCTACTCATTTCACCAATTTGCCTATGCATACTATCTGCACATCTATTCCATCACCTTGTCTATAGCAGCACCCAACTGTACATTTTGTTCTGTTAGTCTCAATCTCACACCAAATAGCCTCAAATGAGCTCCTTTCACTATCCTGCAATACAAGTTCTATTCTCCTTGGTTGCAGTTCATCAGCTATCATCAATAACACTCCTCTCTCCCCCCCTCCCATTTTATTCTCTCTGTCCCTCCTGAACACACTATACATTCTGTCCCACTAAATATATCATCTTCTGTCATCTATGTTTATCTAATGACAATAACCTGTGGTCAGGAAGAGCCAAAGAAGGCCAAAAAATTCTTCCTTCTTGTTCCTAATACTCCTGGCATTATACATGAAATGCAGCGGTCCATTTGTCCCGCCCCTATCTTGATGCGTTATACTAACTATCCCATTCTGATTTCCTGCCCTTCGTACTGGCTCGGGTTCATACTGCCTCACTGATGTCTGTATATCCATTTTCTTCTCTCCTTAATAGTTCTAGTTTCCCTGATTTTGCACATCCACTCTCACTTCATTCAGCAACACTTTTTCCAGTCTTCGCACACCAAATCCATTCAAATGTAAGCCATCCATCTTGTACAAATCCTTTCGCCCATCAAATTCACTCCACACCACACCATCTGCATAACCTGCGCATAAAGTTATTTGTGATTATGGCCCTCCTAAATAAACTCCTCTCTGTCATATCGCGGCAACAGACTCACTATCCTAACTCTATCGCTCTTTTCTTTCGCTATCTCTAATAATTCCTTTAAGTCCTCTCATATTAAATTTATCTCCTTTTAAATCAGTTGTTCTCTCTACGACTATCATATCTCTCACCAAAAAATAAGTAACATTTGTTATGTAAAAATCTTTTATGGTACATATTTACAAAAGGTGTTAGTATTGGGAGATGGAAATCTAGATTTCTTCAAGATAAAAAGTTTATGAGAAGAAAAAATAAATATTTAAGAAACTGCTTACAGTCATCGTTATTTTTTCTTTCAGATAATGGAAACATTTAAAATTATTACGCTTGTGCAAACATCTGAATTCCTCTATATGCTCTACAATTTTCAGTGCAGTACAGTACTGTACTTTTTTTGCTTATTCTATCCTGTTCCACATTTTAGGTGGTTTTCTTCAAGTATTCTTATTCATAAAGAAATCACACACTCTTTTCATTGTTTAAATTTGAACAGGCCAAGTCCAACCAGCATAATAAAATAAGCAGTGCAGCTCTTTCAACTTTTCCCCAATGCCATTCCTGTAATAGATAAAAAGAAACAAATAATGGTATTGTTAGCATCATCTTTTGAGCAATTAACTATTTTCCAACAGATTTTACTGCTAAGAGTGTTTTAAAATAGGAGAAAATTTAATCACTTAACTGATGAATATTTAATATCAGCATGTTCCTTTTCAGATGTTTTATACTGCGAGTAAGAAACACAGTAAAATTCATCCATTTTTTGAGTTCTCTATAAAATAGTTATATATTTATTTACACCCACTAGAAGAGTGCTTCCCAAACTTATGAATGTAAAGGCCCCTTTGGAAAAATTAAAATATTTCACGCCCCCCCCCCCCAATCAAAAAAATCGTAATACAGACATATATTATTATAATATTTTTTGTATTTATATTCAATACAAAACATACACAGCGAATATTGCAAAAATCAAATGCAAATATTGCATTTTTAGCATCTTGCATACAAATTTGACATGGCACACTTAGTCTTAAAACATTTTAAATTTGTTTTCATTATTTCACAGCCCCCTCAACAAAACTAACGGCACCCAATGGGGCCGCGACCCAGAATTTGGGAAGCACTTCACTAGAAGATTCAAGTATAACTATGGTAATATATTAAAGAAAATATTATTTTGCAATTAAAACTGAATTTTATGTTTAGGTAGTCAAATCCTATTAAAATTTTATGACTAGTGGAAATTCATTATTTAATAGTATTTTATAAATTCTGTGGAGCTAGTGAGGAGTGGGATTGTGGAAGCTTTGTTCTATTTGTACAACTGTGTTATAAGATAAAATGTCAAAAGCTGATTAAAAATCAGAATAATTTTTTTACTTCATAATTTCTATTGTATTGATAGAGAAGTGTTTTTTTTTTAATGTTAATCCGTAATGGGGGGGGGGGATTCTAGTTGAAACGATTAGTGGGTTTAGTTCAGGCTTTTGTAGTTTTAATAATAAAACTGTGCTCATAAAATACAAGTGAAATAGATAACATTTTCTAGTGTCATATTGAGTAAAAATAATGTCGGCTTCGAATTGATATACTCAAATTAATTGTTAATGCTTATCTTGAATCTCCTGTGA
Source organism: Typopeltis vanoorti (assembly GCF_054136105.1). Classification (NCBI taxonomy): domain Eukaryota; kingdom Metazoa; phylum Arthropoda; class Arachnida; order Uropygi; family Thelyphonidae; genus Typopeltis; species Typopeltis vanoorti. The sequence continues at coordinate 70,777,130 of NC_143559.1, forward strand.
ATAGAATAATTATTAAAATACCATTGCAGAAAAACACAAAGAAAAATTCTGATAAACGCTAAAACACTGATGGCTTTTCAATTATCCTATTAATGAGTTCGTGATCTGTGATTAATTTTATTTTATTTTTTCCTTCTTTAAATGCTTGCTTATTCTTGGATATTTAACAAAATAGTTACAAAAAATCTCTTTAAAAAAAATAAATAAAACCTGCTTACGATCATTTAAGAGTAGAAGACATTGTAATACAAAGTTTCACTTAGTTATGCATTTCTGCTGACTGGAGTGTCTCCATTATATTTAAATTTGCTAAGCATGATGCTTTCTGGTTCTTGCACTGTCAGAGGCAAGCAAAAATTCAATTTCAAATATTCAAAATTAAGTGCCTCCAACATACAGTCATCCCTCGACTTATGTCCGTTCGAGTTATGTTCTTTCGAAGATACGTCCGTGATTCTATAAGGGAATAAATAACATTTTGGGCTATACTTTCTAACAAGATGCAAGCGAGCATAAGGTAAAGCATGCACAATGGCAACAGCACTTTCAGCAGCAACCTCCCTCAGCATTTGGCACATGTCTTCAACATTTCCTCTGTTGATTTTATGTTTGAGAAATGAGTTATTTGTGTATTTGTCGTTAAATATTTTGTGCAACATGACCTCTACACGCACAATCAAAAAACCTTGCGAAGATTCACAGAAAAAGAGATGAGCAATTGATCTTGAAACGAAGTTGCAAGTTATAAAGCAACATGAAGCTGGTAAGCCTGTCAGTGTGATTGCACGACTTCGGATGGTCTCATTCTACAGTGACGACCACCATTTTGAAAAATAAGGATAAAATCGTAGATTCTGTGGAAGGATCTGCTTCCATTAAATCGACGATAGTGACGAAGCAACGACAAGGTCCTATCGGTGATATGGAAAAGCTACTTGCATCATGGATAGAGGACCTGAACCAAAAGCGCATACCCCCCTTAGCACTGTGACTATAACCGCTAAGGCACTACGTTTCTTCAACATGTTGAAGGAGAAAGCACAACCCGATTATCACTACTAATTCAACACTGCTTCTGGTTGGTTCATGAGATTCACTCAGCATTTTGCGCTTCATAGTGTGAAAATGTATGGGAATCTGCATGTGCTGAGAAGGCTGCCAGGAGTTTGTGGAAAAATTGGATAAAATTATTACGAAGGAAAATTATTTGCCACAGCAAATATTTAATATGGATGAGACGTCCTTATTTTGGAAAAAAATGCCCGAACAGACATTCATCCACAAAAAGCTAAAATCTATGCCTAGTTTCAAAGCTCTTAATGCCCGTATTGTGATTTTGTTATAGGTGTGGCTGGATATAAACTGAAACCAATTGTGATATGGCACAGCGAGAATCCACGAATCTTCAAAAACATTAGGAAGCATATTCAGAGTTCATTATCAAAGCAATAAGAAGTTGTGGATGCCTTAATCAGTTGTTATGCAAGTGAAATAAAAAGCTATTGTGTGAAAGAAAATGTAGAATTTAAAATTTTATTAATTCTAGATAATACTCCAGGTCATCCGTCTTGTATGTCTTATAGCGGTGATCTTCACCAAGTTCAAGGTCATGTTTTCATTGATCCAATCAGGGAGTTTTTGTAGTGTTTAAGGCTTATTATCTACAGAGAACTTTTTCACAAGCCATTTCTGCTACTGAAGGAAATGACTAGACTCTCATGCAATTCTGGAAAACATTCAATATTTATCATGCTATTAAAAATATTGCTGTTGCTTGGGACGAAGTGACCTCTCAATGTATGAGTGGCATATGGAAAAACACATTAAAAAGGTTTGTGCATGATTTTGGAAGTTTGTAATAGCGGGCCTAGCAAACAATCTAAATCTCGAAGTGAATGATGAAGACATACAACTCCTATAGAGTTGAATTAAGTTGGTCGAACTGCAGGAACAACTGTTGCAGAAGAGGAAAAACGAGAAAAGGAAGAGATAGTTAAACAATTTACAGTGAAAGGTCTTGCAGAAATGTTCTTTGCATTTAGTGATGTTCTCAAAATGGCTGAAGACATGGACCCCAATGTTGAACGCTATTTAATAATAGAAAAGAAAGTAGATGATGCGTTTGCTTGCTATGAACAGATTTATGAAAGGAAGAAGAGGAATAAGTAAAGAACATTGGACATTTTCATCAAAAAAACAAAGGTTACACCAGAAGAGCCACAGCCTGATCATTCACACAGGGAAGGTAATGAAGATATGATTGTGGAGGAAGATTTGAGTGATTATTCTCTTGTTTTATAGTGGCAGTAACACACAGTACAGTTTTATAATAAGGTTTAAAAATTAAAATGACAGTATGCTTATTATGGTTAAGTCCCTAACCCCTATAACTCTGCTGATTTAATGTATCGACTTACGTCCTGCCCAATGGAACGGAACCCGGACGTAAGTCAAGGGGTGACTATTTAAATTTGCTAAGCATGATGCTTTCTGGTTCTTGCACTGTCAGAGGCAAGTAAAAATTCAATATCAAATATTCAAAATTAAGCCTAGGTTCCTGTTAGATATTTCAGTGACTTGTTTGAAAGTAACATTTTGTATTTGACTTGTTAAATAATTAACAAATAATCATGTACATGCGATTGTCAAGTAACAGACCTAAAATTCTGTATATTTGCCGAATAGTATCGAAGTTTATCAGTTTTATGTTTGAAAAGTAACAAGCGCATCTGCTGTTTTCCTAGAAGGAATTTTAATTTTTTCTTTCTTTCTTTTATATATATATATATATAAAAGAACAACAAAAAACATTAATGGTTGAATTAACATTTTGAATCATTTCCATCTTTCCAAACTACTGGAGAAAGGTCAGCCTCTCCCAAAAAATATGAGGATGCTCTAGCTTCTTTCTCCCATTGCCCTCCCTTCTCTGTTTTTAAACTCAAAATTCCATTGAATATAATATTTCCATTTAGGTTTTACAACTAGTTGTATATATAAATATTTCACAATAGAATATTTTCCAACAAAAAAATAGATTAATAGAGATTTTGAAACTAAATAATGGTTTCAAAAGTATTAAGTTAATGATGATAATAAATAGTCTATTTGAAGTAATGAGTTATATTAGTAAAATAAAAAAAGTATGGAATTTTACATAAGGTTGCAAGTATAATATTAATCTCTTTATATCTACTAGTTCCCCAGCTTTTGTGGCCTGCTTTATCAGGATAAAAATAATATAGAAATATATTTCAGAGATTTAAAATATAAACAGCATTAATTATATTATTTAAAATATATCTGTTACTTCCAGCTTCTGGTAAAACACTAATTGGATTGATATAATATATCAAATGCAAGAATCACTGAACTGGTTAAGTATTGTATTTCATATTCCATCTCTGCTAAGTTATTGTTTTTTAAGAGCAGACCACCAGTCATTGAGCATTAAAAGTTGATTCTTGTTACACTATGAATAAATTTTTTCTGATACTTTCAACTTCTGGACATAGTTGTTGTTTGAGACATATAAGGTATTTTGGTTTAGGTCATATCAACTTTCTTTATTCAGCTTGAGGTCAACTTCAGGTGAGGTTCAGAAACTACACAAGTGACAGTGGTCATAGATAGCATTAACATTTTTTTTTTCCCTTTAATCATTAATAGACTGCTTACATTGCACTTGACAAGATATGGGTACAGTCATGCTGGACACTATTTATACTGAAAATAGTGCCCTGCATGACTGCTCAATTCTGATTAATCCTGGGCTGTTCTTGCTTGAAGAAAACCCTTAAAAAAATCTTTCTTTTGAGGATAAGGAAAACGAAATAGATTGGTGGAAATGCATACATCACCAAATCTAGTTAAGTGAAAATGTTAACAATCAAGTTCATATAAATTATTATTAAGAGAGACCTCCAAGGAATCAGGACTCATCGAGGGAGGCCACATATTACCCGCACCAGCTGTTATTCTTGTTCTTGAATTCATTTACACTACCTGCACTCACAACCTCCAATGGCAATCCATTCAAATCACATAACACAGTGAAAAATCTAGCTCTTGCTTCCTTCTTGACAACATTCATTCTCACTTACAAACATGCACTCTTGTTCTTTCCCCTCCCTCCATAAAATGAAAAATTAATTCCATATACTGATATCCTGTATGACCCTTTCAGAAGTCAATCAGATCACCCCTCTTTCTCCTGTTGCTAGTGTCTGCTGTCCACAAATTTCCAATCTGTCTTCATAATCTGTATTCTACAATCCTCATATCATTTTTAACACACACTCTCTCTCTTTCTTTCCACTCTATTGATATGATACAGGAGACCAGACCTGTATACAGTTGTAAAAGTGAAGTCTTATCAATGCCTTGTAAAGAGGCAAAATGTATTCCTTTAAATGTCAACATATGTTTCAGCAATTATTCTCTGAGTTGCATTTGCAATTTTGCTATTATGGTTCTTGAACTTCATCTTCCTTTGCTACTAAAACTCCAAGATCACTAGCTTGATCAGTTTCCTATAGCATAATCCCACCAATATAATATGACATTGAATATCTCATCACACTAAAGTGCATGATTTTATATTTACTAACACTGAACTGATAGCCATTTTCACATGCCCACAATTCCAGCCTATTCTGTTCAGAATGATTCAAAAATCATTCTACAAGTACTGCCTATCTTTCCATCAGCAGCAAATAGCTTTATTCTCCTGTCAGATCATTCCCAGTGTCATGAATGTAAAGACTGAATAACAATGGACCAAAGACTGAACCTTGTGGTACACAACTAGTTACCCTAAATCTTGCAGGCTCACATTCCCCTTTACTGTTTCTTGATATGTCAGTCAGCCATCCTCTTATTGCACTAATAATTTATAATTCAATCCCATATTCTCCAATTTATGCAATAGCCTTCCATGCTATATTTGTCAAAAGCCTAAGCAAAGTTCTAAGGTAAACAAACTGTTTTTGTCCAAATCTTCATTGGCCCAAACTCTCAACCAGTTAAGTTTATCAGTACCGTTGACAGGGTGTAGCATAGAGGCAGCCTGCCTCATGGCACGGCTTAATAAGGGTGTTCGTTCAGCCATATTGCAGTAGTTGCCGTCGCTACACTAACAATTCCTGTTATTGTAGTGTAGCAAGTGCAGAAAGAAGTTTTTCCAAGATTAAACTGATTAAAAATTATTTGCGAACAGTAATGCCCAAGAAAGATTGGTTGGTCTAGCAACTATATATAAAGGCAGACATAGCTTATAATTTAAATTTAGAAGAGTTTATAAACAGTTTTATTGTGCGATATCCCCCGTAGAGCAGACATTTAATTAATATTATTATTCATTTTGCATTAATGTTTCTCTTGTAATAAAAACTAAATGGCAATCGGAGATGTTCTTATATTTTTGTTTATAATCCATCAGGAGCGATATTTAAATGTTTGCCTCAGGGGACAATCTAATCTGGCAATGGCCCTGTTATTTATGTTATGTTACACACACACACACAGGGTTATTCAAAATGAAGGAGCAGATTGTACTTTGTGCTTGTTTATGAATTCTTTATTTTCAGCAATATAAGCAAGAATTATACATCGCCTCACAGGAAAATTGTCAGATATTCAGGCACTATGTATGCACCTCCTGTGATATGACACACATTAAATCAATAGTTCATTTCTTCCAAGACTCTTTGTAACTGGTCTACAGTTATTGAATTCACTGCTGCTACAATTCAATGCCAAAGTTCTTGTATTGTGATGGATATGGGTGGCATGTAAACAGTATCTTTAACGAATCCCCAAAGATAAAAATCACAAGTAATCGTGTCTAAGGACCTTGATGGCCACAGCACAAGATCATCTGTCCCACTTCAATCTATTGAGCAGTTAGGAAGAGTTGCGTTGAGATAATTGCAGACATTATGGTGAAAGTGAGGCAGCACCCTATTTTGCATGAAAATGAAGTCAACAGAGTTGTTTTATCGAGGTATGTTTGTAACATACCTCGATATGTTACAAACCAAATTTGTAACATATCGAGGTATGACATCCCAGTTACTGTCGCCTTGGTTTAAAATAAATAAATAAATTTTCCTGCAAGAAATGACACAAAACATGTTCACTTTTGATGAGTTTCTTTCATGTTCAATGTTTGCACATAAATGTTCTGCCCCCACCATATTCTCACGTTATGACGATTCGCTTCATCACTTAAGCAAAAAGTGATTATCATAAAAAATGAGTCTTGCTGTGAAAGCATCGTCATGCAACAGTTTTTATGCAAAAGTATAACCTTTTTTCTTTGTCCCAGGTGTGTAGTGCCTGAATTAACTACAACTTGTAGCCTTTCACGTGCAGTCTTCTGAGAACATATTGTTGTTCGAGGAATTTCTAATTCCTTGCTTGCATGGCTGTGGATTTTCTTGGGCTGCATACAAATATTTGTTGAATTTTTTTCAACATTAACTTCAGAAATGCATGGTTGACCTAGACTTTTTCCTTTACAGATGCATTCCTCTTCTTGAAATTTTTTTTGTACTATGAGTAAATCTGCTTATGATCAATCTTTCTTAAACTGAGTGTGGAATTTATGTTGAACCGTAATTACATAATTACACTTTGCAAATTCGATAATACAAAACGCTTTCTCCCGTGGAGATGCCATTTTTGTTAACTCTTTGATCAAACGACTGAAGGATCTTTTTGTTTCAAGCTTACAGCACACTCTAATAGCAAGAGTGCTAAAATAGGATATGGGGGAAAAGTAAACTCTCATAATTTTCCTATCAGGTTATGCATAACACGTGTTTGTATCCCTGGAAATAAACATTTCACAAACAAGTACAATCTGCTCCTTCATTTTGAGTCTTCTTCTTTCACTACGCGTTATTCCCGCTTCCTATGCAGGGTCCGCGTGTTACTTAGATGCGACTTCTTGTTAGTACCACTCCCAACCAACCTGCCACTGGGGGGGGGTATTTTTGACTGTAGAGGCGTATTCACAGGGCGGCCAGTTTGCAGGACGAAAAATGCCAGATAAACTGGTGGAAAAAACCTACTGCCTGTGCCCAAGACCGGTTAACTTGGCTATGGCCGAGGAAGATCCTCACGTCTTCGACAGGATTCGAACCTGGGACACTCCTTCCCCAGGCATATGGTTGCGGTGCTCAAAGCCACTAGGTTAACCGTGCAAACTTGCTCTTCATTTTGAGTAATCCTATATATATGTATATCGGGCTCAGGGTGTGTGATGCATATCCATGGAATAATAATAGCACCGATATATTTATTCTTGTTAAAGACTCCCCTAATTGTTTCCTGGCTTTGCTTGATTCCTAGAATATAGTAATGCTTCATGAAGACACTTTTTGACATGTAAACATTGCATCACATTTGCGTTAATGGCCAGATGTGCAGTCAAAAATATGGATACCTTTGAGCTTTTGAATAGTACAGATGGCACAGGGTCAATTCTTAGCATTCCAGTGGTTTTAAACTGCCCAGAAGGCAAGGCAGGGTGTGTGTGCTGAGACAATAGCACCCAGAAATCAGTGGCTGTGATTGGTTATTGTCAACCAATCCAGTTGAACAGTGCCGTGAGTTGCTGTTTTTTGTTTTCTGAGTTTGACTGGCATGTTTAGGACACTGATGTAGACAAGTTTTTAATATATAATTTTCTGTAATTAAAATTTATGACTTTCTTTGCCCATATTTATAATGGGGGAAACAGTGTTGATGATCTACTGAATGTCCTGTTCTACCACAGCTTTTGCAGATTGTATGACTATGATTATAGTCAAATGAGGTTGGAACTTATGTATAAATAGGTAAGTAAAACGAGTTATTTCAGCCTTTCTTTGGTTTAATCCCGAAAAATAATAATTTCCCACATGATTTGCTTTTTCTGATTTCTGCGGTATTATATGGCTGTATTTCAAAATTCAGATTATATGTGTCTACTTTAGTATTTGCGAATGATAATCTGATCTCAATACGAAGCATAAACCCTTTGTGCTTTTCACATAAATGGCATGCTTGAAGCATAGCTATTGTTTATTTGAACTTTATGCTTTCGTATTTAAAATTATATTAATTGATAAATTAAAGTATCAAAGTTATCCTACAATTAATTACATTGGATCAATTAAGATGAGCACTAATGTGCTATGCACTCTTTAAAACTTTCATACATCAATTAAAATGCAATCATACAGTCAAACTGACATGAATTTTGTAGTGTGACTTGCATAAGCCACACAACGCACGCCCAGCCGAAATGGGCATGCGATGCCACTGATATATTTTTTTTTGGGGGGGGGGGTAATTATCATGAGCACACACACTATGGGTATCCAAGTTCTACCTAGTCTAACCATAAATACTGTTACAACTGGAACAGCATATACAAACCACATGTATAGCATGCATATATCAGCACTCGATGTTTAAAATGTCCTTCTTTTGCATTCACACATGCCCAAAGTCTCTGAGGCCACATATCGATGGCAGCGCATACAATGGAGATGTAAGCTTGTTCCAAATCCACCTTCAGGCTGGCGATGTTGGGATGTCATTTCTTTTAGGCTACTCTCTCAAGCTCCGACAATTTAAATTCCATTGGATTCAGCTCAGGACTTCCAGGCAGCAAATCAGATGGTGATATGTGGTTGGGCACATTCACTTTCAACTACTGTTGCAGTCCTCACCTTGTATGCAGGAGCTGATTCCTGTTGGAGGGTCCACTGCCTACCGTTAAACAAGGTGTTGTTCAGGGCCCTTACCACAGGTTCCAGCCCTCACTTTGGTAGAGGTTTTGATCTTTTTCTTGCAGGAATGCAACTTAGATACCCCTGATGTCTCTCCCTGCCCCACCAAACCATCACTGACATGGGATGATGACCTCTCTGAACCCTGAACAGTTGCACGGCACATGCTATGGCATGTGCCGTGCAACTGTCCAGGGCATATACCCAATTGTTTTGGAAGTTAAACGACTCTTCAATGGTGAAAATCTCATCTGTGAAGAGAATATCTCTGTTTCATTTGTGTACTGCCAGAGAAGTACCTTTGATTTTATCACCCTCTGCTGTATAAGTTGTGGAGTTAGGAAGGGTCCAGTAGAACAAGGATAGGCTTTCATCTCTCACAATATCACTTTCTGCATTTCTCACAGGATTGCAGTAGAGGTGTGCCCTCACATGGTGTTGCATTCTAATGCAGCATAGTTGACCTGTTCTTTGGCAGTCAGTATGTCTTCTGTATCATTATAATGGTTAATTATAAATTAATTATTTATAACCAATACACAAACATCCTACTGATCCTGAATGTTTTAGTGTGTTGAAAATAACAGGCAGCTGCATTCCAACCTTGTGAGGTGCTATTGCAGCTACATTATTTTCATAATCTCCACATTGCATGTTAGCCTGTACAGCTAGACAACTCTCTACTGATAAACAAGCAAATGTTCACTGTGCATGATGGAACCAGGCTTGCACAATTCTGTGGGCAGTGCAGATGGAGGGGGGGGGGGTCAATAGTATTTATGGCAAAACTGTTTATAGAACTTTCCATCTGTTAAGACTTAGTGCTTGGAGGACATAGTGTTGGAGTTTTAATAATGGAATATTGACAGTACTAGGAATGATTTAAAAACTATTTTAATTGTACCACTATTTCACCTATCACTGAGACATCTTCAGAAATTACAACTAACAATTGTAATACACACGCACAAAGGCAACACAATACTGAGTGAAACGTGTGGCTGTGACTAGACTTTTATCTAGGTGGTGTGTCCTCTATAGGCATTTGCAAGAGTTGTAAATTGGGATCTCTAAGGATTAATGTTTCCCAAATTTTGGGAACTTTTTTGCAACCATATTTGTTTAAATTTGATTGATTTACAGCCTAGGCCTCCTATAAATGCCCACAGAGAGTGCTAGATAGGAATCTAGAGTCATCTTCAGGGATTACAGTTAACAATTGTAAACATAGGAATCTATGACTCTAGATTCCTATGTTTGCAATTGTTAACTGTAATCTCTGAAGATGTCTTGTTGACAGATGAAATATTGGAAGCATTAAAAATAGTTTTTAATCTTCCTAGTGCTGTCAATACTCCATTAAATCTCTAACATGATGATTTATAGAACTTTCTTCTGTGGAAATGTTAAAAAAACATGTCACTGAAGTATGTCTGTGGAGCAGTTTATATCATAAAGCAACGGTGTTCCTGCCATGTGGAATGGGTGAGGCAAAGAGAATGTGTTGATATTAGGAATTAACCAGCTTGCCTGCTTTACCAGATGAAAAACCTGAATTTTTTTGGAGGTGAAATTGGTTAACTTGCCTTCAGTTGAAAAGTCTCCTTATACAGATTCTTAACATCCTAGACAGGATTCTGAGATCTTTACAACTAAAGGGCATCAGTATCGAAGGAGCTTATAGAAGCTCTAGGCAGGGAAAGATATAAGCTTTGATATAGTTGCTGACTTAGCAGTGAAGTTAGTTTTTCAACTGAAGGCAAGCTAGCTAGCCTGAAAAGTCCTTTTAAATATCTTTCTTGTAGTATGAAAAGAATGTTTTGGTTGTTTTGAATTAATGCCAAAGCAACTTAGGCTCTGGAGCCAGTTATATTTGAACTCCATGTGTTCTGGGGGGGGACCACTTCTAAGAGGAAAAACCCTGCTATCCTCCATATGTGACTGGCTAAAATCTTTAGGTCTTTCTAACCATTAGATTTTGTTCCCACTTAAGTCCACTGTGAAATATTTCATAGTGGACTTTTATAAGTATTTTTATGGCTCTGCTCTGTCAGATAGGATTATTATAATTTGATCTTCATTTCATGTTTTAATTGAGATGTAAGTTGATATAATGAACAAGAATAATAAACTCCTTTTTTATGTATAGAACTTTCACCAAATCTGTCATAGGCATCTTCAGTATAATATGAAAAATGGAATATTAGCACAAGTGTACATTACAGAAGTATTAATATTAACAGTGCGGATGTGAAATCACAAACTCTACAGAAGCATGATCTAACTATAAAATTCTAGTGAGGTTTAGTGAAAGGTATAAAAAAATATCATCTGATTCCTGATATGTATCCTCAAGAGATGTTCAGAATACTATGACAGTACCATCTGAAAAGTTTACAATATTACCAACTTCTTATCAACAGCTTCCCTCCAAATTAGTCATCTCTCAGTAGTTCAATTATTTCTTGGTCTTCCTCTGTCTTTTTTCCCTACCATCTTGGCATCAAAAACCTGTTTTGCTAATATTACCTCTCCTATTCCATATAAATGACCATGCCAAAGATTACCTCTATTCACACATGAACTAAAAATGATAAGTTCCTACCTAATATCTTCATTTTTGGAATAATTCTGCCATCAGTTCACTCTCATGATTTTTCTCAGTACTCTGATAATGGTCTAATATGATCAGCTGTTATATTTCTAATCCAGCTCAGATCTGTAAGTTAAAATAGGTTTGGACACTGTCTACTTTTTCATTAATTTCAACATATAAAAAGACAGTATGAAAATAGGCAGGAACATTGTTGTTTCTTAAATTAACATGAAAAACATAGGGAATAAGTCATACTAGTTATTTAAAACCTTAAATAAATAGCATGACTCATTCCTTGTATTTTTCATGTTAATTTAAAGAGACATCTCATAGCATAAGTAGCTCTTAAACAACAGGAACATTGTTAACATCAACTACATCCTGATTGGTGACCTATTGAACAATTAAAACATTCAGCTATTTAGGTACAATTTTTAGTGAAGAGGGCAGATTAAACAGGCAACAGAATGTTTCCATATTTAATTTTCCATCTTCACTAAAAATTATACCTAAATAGCTGAATGTTTTAGCTGTTCAATAGGATCTCCAATTGGGACACAGTTGATGTTGACAATGATCCTGCCTATTTTCATACTTTGTCATTTTATTGCTGATTTTCATACCATGTTACAGTAATTATTCAGTTTAGTTAAGGAATGCTGTAAACTTGTTTTAATTGAGACTTTAGCACCTGCAAAAAGGAAAAAGATGAGATTAAAATCTCCAATTTTAATATCAGGCTTAATGCTACTTTCCTTCATAATGTGATGCATACAGATGATGAATATCAGTGGAGATAGTGTGTGCACCCTTGTTTCACACTTGATTTTACATCACATTATCTTCTTTGATTCTAATTGCTGACTTACAATTCAAATATAGACTACATTATTGCTTGATACAATGTCCTGTTTATATCATATACTTGTTTCAAACAGCTTTTCCCTTGATGCCATATGCTTTTTCCAGATTTACAAAACATACAGATTCCTATTTTATTTTCATGATAAGGGAAAATCTGTTCCTGACAAAAAAAAAAAAAAAAAAAAAAAAAAAAAAAAAAAAAAAAAAAAAAAGTCCTCTTTAGTCAGGAACCCAGCTTATTCTTCCATAATTTTTTTAGCCTCTTTTGAAATGTGCTTGCATAAATCTAACCTGGAGGAACACACCTGGTAGGGAAATTCCTCTCTAATTCTTACATTAAGTTTTATCTCCTTTTTTTATAGATGGGTACTGTTCAGAACTCTATTCCCAATCATCTAGAATTCAACCTTTTGACCTGACTTTCTGAATTATGCAGTGCAGTCACTGTAAAACTTTTGTACTTCCATATTTGTGCATTTCTGAATAAGTATCATCTACTCCACACAATGTCTCTACCTTCAGTTTTTGTTACTATTATCATCCTTAGATTCCTTTATAGTGGGCTTTCCTCCGTTTCTAAGCTTCTGAATAGCCTTTAGAATATCTTGATACCTTCCTGATATATCTTCTATATTGTTTACAAATGGAGAAGTGAGTGACATGAGTGAAAAGAATGGGAGAACAGGAATGCAAGACAGAAATGGGCACTGCATGAGAAGCATCATTGATGGAAAAGGAAGTGAATGTGTGAGCAGACAAAGGAATGTAATGGCCTGGGATATGAAAGATGTGGGGAGAAGTTGGATCTTGAGAGGGTTCTGGGATAGGTAATTAGAAGTGAGGAATAGTGAGGGAAGGTATGGAAGAATTATCTAAGAAGTGGTATCAGTGGAACTTGCTATAGACCCAGAAATGAACTGTTATGCTTGTATACGAATGCTAGAGGTATCAGAAATCCATCCTGACAGGAATAGAAATGGAAGGGTATGATGTTTTTTGTAAAAATAAAAATGAAGAAAGGAGGACAGACTGCTAGTTGATGACAGAAAAGGAGTTGTAACCATACAAGAGAGAAATGGTGGCAGGAGTTTGAGACAATGTGGTGTGAGACAGAGGTGGGGAGAATGAAATATTTAGTTGGATGTTGTTATAGAGTGGATAATGTGGAGGGTAGTGACAATGAAATGTATAGGGAAATTAGCCAAGCAAATAGGAAAAGGGTGATTATTATGTGATTTTAATTATGGTAATATAGATTGTCATGACAAGATAGTATCCAGAAGTAAAGAAAATTAACGAGGTGTTGAATCTCTTTCCAGTTGGTGAGAGTGAAGTTGACTATGAAGTGATTACTTGGGTGGTTTGCCAGCCATATGAGGACTTCTGTGAAGAAAGGATATATATATATATATATATATATGGAGCTACAAGGCTGCTGATTATGAACAGCTCAGGCAGAGTTGGGTGTAATGGAGATCATTGCTGCTTGAATGCTACTCAATAACTATCTAGCAGAGCTATGTCTGAATGTATTCCACAGGTAAGAAAGTTAAATAAGGTAGATGTGAAATGGATTAAAAGAGATTAAGTATGCTGTCTGGGGAGGAAAAGGCAATTATGGAGGCAACATAAGATGAGTGATAATAATCAGCTGCATGAGAAGTACAAAAAACATGGAAGGAAGGTGACTTGGCTGGTAAGGGTAGCAAAATTGCAGTATGAGCAGCAGTTAGCTGATGAAGCCCCCCCCCCCCAAAAAAAAAAAAAAAACTAAGGAGTTCTTTCAATGCGTAGCCAGCAGAAGAAAGAATGATCATGGAATGATGATATTAGTTGGTGAAAATGATAAAAGGATAACTGCTGCAAAGGATATAATTGAGGTATTAAATGAGCAATTCATAAAGGTATTTCATTCTCACAAATGTGACATCATGCAAGGTTTAAATACAGTGGAAGGGAAGGAGGAGAGATCCACTTGTGAGTGTTAATAATACTGTGAAACTTCATGATATATCACCATTTGTTTGAGGAAATTATTATTATTACATAACGCATCGAGGGAGGGCACCTACTCTACAACTCTCCACCAACCCCAACTACCTTTATTATCTACACCGATGACATCTACCGCCGACCTCCGCCACTAGTATTTTCACAGATAATCACAAACATCCATGCCCATGGCTGGATTCGAACCCTCAGCTTTTTGGCTGGAGAGTGGATACACTAACCACTCGGCCAACCAGGCTGTCAAATGTGCCAAGGAGTTGGTATCTGCCTTGATATACTTGTTTAATATGAGTCTTACATTGGGCCAAATTCCAAAAGAGTAGATGGAAGGTAAGATTTTTCCATTTCATAAGGTAGGTGAAGATTCAAGCTTCAAATGATAGGCCAGAGTGTGCTTGTGATGGATGTTATGGTTGAAGTGTTGGAGAGGTTAGTGAGGATCAAGATCTAAAGGGTTGACAGTGGCATTCTCTTTGATGAACATGGGTTTGTTAAAGGAAGATCATTTTAGTAATCTGATTATTACAATAATGGGACACGTACATTTGACAAGGAAGATGCATACACAGAGGCATGCTTAGATTTTGCAAATGCTTTTGATAGATTGCCACATAAAAACTGAAATGGATAGGGTTGTATAATAGATTAGCATATCAGATTAGAGATTGGTTTTCTGAGAGGTATCAGAAAGTTGTGTTATTGGGTGGGAGGGGAGGGTGGGGTCAATATTATGGAGGAGGAAATTCCCCAGTGGTTTTGCCTCAAGGGTTTGTTATTGGGTCACTGCCATTTATGTTAATAATATTGGGGAAGATTTGAATGGGGATATTCTGTTGCTTGCAGATTATGCAAAGTTGAGAACCACGAGGAGTAGAGCAGATGTTGTAGCCTCACAAGAGGACTTTGCCAGCCTTCTTGACCAAGTGGTTAGCATACCTGCTCCCTAACCAACACGTGGGTTCGAATCCTGTTGCAGGCATGGATGTTTGCAATTGTTTTTAGGTGGAAGATGAATTTCATCATTCAGTGTGATACCACCACTCTCACTTATTGGAGGCCTGAAGTGGCTTGAAAAAGTTCCATGTTTGGTCCCTAAAACAGAGTTTCCAGAATGTAAAAAAACAAACAAACAAACATACGAATTGATAAAATGAAGAAAAAAAACATGGATGGGAACCACATTAAAAAAAAAAAAAAAAAAAAGAATAGACTGAGTAAACAGGCATGGAGAAGATGAAGGAAATGAGAGGTCTGGTGGTGATGGATTTGGATCTAAAATTTAGGGGACACATTGCTAAAATTGTGAGGACAGTACAATGAATTTTGGCAATGATGCAGAATACGTTAACTTGTAGAAGTAAGGAGATTATGATTCCATTGTATAAGGCCCTGATTGGGCCACATATGGACTACTGGGTACAGATTTGGTTACCTGGTTTTCGAAAGAATAAAGAGATATTAGGAAGGTGGGTGAACATGAAGAAAGGTTGAGAAAATGCAGTTTGCAGAGTCTAATGGATGGAAGGAGGGGAGAGAGCAGCTGATGGACATAAGTTGTAAGGTTTTTTTTTTTTTATCAGATTAACGTTCAAGAGGTTTTTCATAGAATGGAGAGAGGAACAAGAGATCATCCCTGGAAGGTGTGAGCGAGAAGCGGGTTTTTTGCATGGAGAGTGATTAGAATGCACCACCTGAGAGTTTGGTGACTGCAGAGAATGTTGATGTGTTCAAGGTATGGCATAATGAGCTATATGAGTGTGTGTGACAGATGGATCTTCCACAATAAGTCTTTGACTCCATGGACATCTGAAGATAACTTTTATTTAGTTACTTTTACACATTACATTGCTTTCTTACATTTTTCTTCATATTCTCTCAGAGCACATGCTAACTTACTTGTTGAGTTTCCATCTTTATTTGTCGAATTTATCTGGAAATAAATTTAATAGATGTAAAATTTTTGACTAAGTATCCAAAACAACTTCAGTATGTTAACAATGTGGCACAAAGTAAAATACAATAAAATAATTTAAAAGTGCCACTACAGCATAAGTAGGTATTCCTAATTATAAAAAAACAAAACAAAAAAAAAAAATAATCAGGAATTTACATAAGATTGACAATGATATTTTGTATAAAGGGAGATAATCAAAAGCTATCAGATCTGTTTGTTTGGTCAGTGTAGAAAGAAATTTTTTTTTGAAAGAAACTTATGTTTAGACAAGATGGCACATTCTGGTAGGCCAGACTGTTGGGCTTAGGATACTGGATACATGATTTATGTTCTTCATGACAGATGACCGCAAAAATCTGCCAGACTCCCCAAAGTAAGACAATACCACCTGGAAAGCTGAGTGGAGAAAGCTTGTCTCTAGGTGGGGAAAGGATGGCAGAAATCTTCCTGAGAGGATGAAAGGACACTACAATATTAAGAGGTCTTAAAACTTTACCAGTACATTCAGAAATTCCCTTTAATATATGGAAATGGAATCCAAGCAATATCTTTTCAGGAGATCTAGAGGCTGGTAACGTAAAGCTATTAAAAGGTTTCTTGATAAAGGATGCATTAAATCATTTTTCTTACTTTGGGCAGCCTAGCAGATTTGTGGCCAATCTGTTGTTGGGAAAGATAAATCATAAATCCAGTATCATGAACCTGTGCAGTCTGGCCTAGCAGAACATGCCATCTCAACTAAACATAGGTTCTTTGGAAGAAAACTAAACTCTTACATAAAAGTAGATTCCTTGTAGAGCAGTTGCAAAGAAAGCTGTGCCTTTCTACACCGAATAAACTTAAACAAATCAGATGACCTTCAGTAATCTCCTTTGTGGGAAATAGTATAGTATATCAATCTTATGCAAATTCCTGATTATTATCTTATTATATTAATTTTTTTAATCTTTATTTATTAGTTTTTAATTCTAATTAGGAATTTATTGATCATCTGCTATCTTACTTAAGCTGTAATGGTGCTTTTAAAATTGTTTCCTTTATTGCATTTTAGTTTGTGTTTCATTGTTAACATACTGAAGATGCCCTTTATATTTTGGCAAAAATTTTACATTTATTAAATTTACTTTCACATGAGTTTTTCACATTTTCACAATTTCTACAAACATGACCAATAGCTTACATACCTATGTTGAAGTAGCTAGGAACTTTGAGCATGCTTTTTTTTTCCCCCTCTGACTGCCTCTTTAACTGAGTCCATAATGGATTTCAGATTTTTGATTGATTATGCCAGAGGCTGAAAAGTTTTCTTCATAGTGTGTTTTACTGAATCTTCAAGGTTTGATTATTGTTTTCATATTCTCTAATTTTTTTTTCTTGAATAATATTTCCTTTGAAAGTTGCTCAACTTTAATTCTTTTTGAAAAAAAAAAAACTTTTGTGCATATTTTTATTATTTTCTCAGGCATTGCCAGAGTGTCACTCATTGTGGGAGCCATGCTAACCATTATTCACATAATACTTATCATGCTACTTCTTGAACTCATTCACAACAAAGTATTTGCAACTGCCTCTGGCAATCCATTCCAGTCCTCACAGCCTGCTAACCACACTCCTACATAATTTCTAGATTTGATTTCTTATTCTGTCAATTCCTGCCATCTGTTAAAATCTTTTTGTGTTAATCGTATATTAACACAAAACACATTTTGTGTTAATCCTAAACTTCTTTAATAATGTGTATGTTTCTATCATATATTCTCTCTTTTTTGTCTTTCATTTAGCCTCTATTACCCACAGACCTTCAATCTCTGCTCACAGGGAACATTCCACAGACATGTCTCATATTAGTCACTCATCTCTAGATCCTCTCTACCACTTATTAATCCCCAAGAAATTTAAGCAACTAGATGCTGTCTTATTAGAGCACTATAAAAAGAATGCAGGATAGGAGTAATAACTTCCATATCCCTGTTTTTCAGTGATGTGTTCTTCAACATCCAAATAATCTGATGTGACCACCTTTGCAATATGTTCTCTGAACTTCAACTTCCTGTGAACAGTCACCATCAAATCCTTGGCATCATCATCAGTTAACAAACAATAAATTAATAATAGCCTTATCCTGCATTCTCCTGGATTCAATTCCATCATATACTTATCTTTGATGTTTGTTCATCAGCCATCCTCTTATCCATATTTATGTAACAGTTTCATATGGTATTTGAATACCTTTTCAGAGTCTAGCAATATCATTGTATGACCATTTCCTTTATCCATCTCAGTTCTCACATTATTAGTGAGCAGATTACCAAGGCAAGACCTGTAAAGAAGCCATGTTCTTCTCCTCCACATGCTAAATTCTGTCTTTTACAAGCTTTTCCAATACCATAACACTCCTGTCCTGACATACCGATTTGTCTGTAATTAGCTACCTCTATCTTGGATCTTCTAGCACAATAAAACTATTTTGTTTTCATTCCACTCCATAGGTACCTTCCCAGAAGTGACTGAAACAGCTTGGTCAGGTCTGCTAATTTCCTTGCACATTCTTATAACACATCCCATATAATCCCATGGCTGTACAATATCTTAAGTGTCCCCAATTCATCTACCCTGTTTTCATACCAGTCTTGTACTGCAATAACTTGGATAGTATTACTATTTCATCTACTTCTGTTTCCTCCCTACAATTAGCACTCATTCTTCATAGTGAAAAAGCAACAACCCTTAAGCAACATCATCAAAAATATAAATTAACATTCAGCAGTGGTCCTGGTTATATGCTTTCTGAGCAATTATAATAAATAGACATCAATCATCCAGTTTTAAGTGAATCTTATTCCTATATCAGAAATACTTTGGATTTTAAAAACAAAACTTAAGATTTCTCACCAATGAAAACATTAATTTTGTAATTCATTTCTGTTCAAAATAAACTTCCTTAATATATTAAAGGAATGGTGATGGAAGGTTTTGAATGTTGTCACTCTATCATTCATCTCAGCATGATAAATGATTTATGGTTGACATTTTTCCAATATAGTAAGGTTCGGTAATGGAGATCCAAAAATTTGTCAACAAAATTAATGCGATTCACTTTTAGAGTACAGTTTACTTGAAATACATATTTACAATAACAGTTGTATCTCCTTTGTAGACTTTGTTTTTTGCTAACCAGGTGAAGGCCTTTAGTTCCTAATTTTCCTGAATATACACATGGCAATATGATGTTCATACATTGCCTCACCACCATCCATCTCAAAAATGGGGCACTATAAGGACTTTCCATTTTAATTACTTTTGTGTCTTCATGGACAATTTGTTACACCAAGAAATGGAACACAGAAATCTACTTTTCTAACAGTTTTAGTGATAACTCCATCTGCAAGGCCATAAACAAATATAGAGCTCTTCCATTTTCAAACTTATAATAAAGTGGCCAACTGTGTATCCATTCCTTATGTTTGACCAATCTCAATGCATTGATAAGATTTTTAAAACTTTAGCATTCAAATTGTGTCTGAATACTTTCTTCATTTTTTAGGTTTTGCTAAGGATAGTTTCTTCCACTAACATTTCTCAGATGCTAACCATTCCCTTTTCATTTGTTTTTATCTTTCTTTATCTTATTTTATAGTTTCTCTTATTTTGTCCAGTCTGGAAGATTTTTGACTATACATCACAAGAAACATAAATACATCAGGTGCCATGAACCAAAACAATCTAAACTTGAAGAGTATGATACACCTCCACACATAGTTTACCAGAAAAAGGCTAATATCCTACATATGAGCAAGTTTCTTACAGAAAACCTTACTGAGTTGTGAAATATTACTGCATTTTTCTAATCTGAAAATCTAATGGACCACATATGCAGCTTCTCTAAAGTGTATCTTGCCATTTTATTTATCCTTTTCAGTTTAAAATTTATTTTTTATTTATTTATTTTTTAATGGGATGTCCTGAACTTAGTCAGCAGTTTAAATTGTCCTCTTAGTATTTTGCCTTAAGTTTGTAAATGGTTAATATTTTTTTATTGGGGAAGGGAATGCAATAACATCGGTAAGTCAGTACAAAATAAGAGCATTCTAAATTATGAATAAACTTTGTTACCTTTATAAGATTATTATTATATGGGCACTTCTATGGAGTCCAAACATTCATCGTGGGCGACCCAATCTATCCACACCATCTATTATACCTCTCCTTGAGCCCATTAACAGACAAAGCACTTACAAATGACTCTGACAACCCATTCCACACATTCACAACTTTCCAAGCAAAAAATCAAGTGCTCACACCCATGTTAACCACTGCTATAACCTTCACTATGGCACAGTATGACCTTTGCTTTCCTTGCACCAATAAATCATAAACCAACCAACCCTTTAAAAATTCTATTTCTAATAATTATATAATTTAACTTTTAATCTATGTAACAAGAACTGACCATTCAGTAAACAATTAAAATTAGTTTTTCTCCCCAGATAAACTGGGAAGAAAGGTTTAAAAAAATAAAAACAATTTCTCACTATCACAAGAAAAAATGTTTACTTCTTACAAGATGTGGTCTGCAATTTATTTGACATACATGATTACTTATTAGGTAACTAAACAGGGGTATGCCAGCTGTTGAACCTCATGCTCTGTAATACTAATGTAGTCTTATTCTCATTCTCACAGTAAAGCATGTACAAAAGTATAGTTTTGAGGACCTTGTATCAGTATACTAAACAACATTAAACTGAATTGAAAACTATTGAGAATGCTACATGCTAAACTGACTCCCAACAAAATATTAAGGGAATTTTTTTTTTTTTTTTTTTCAGTTGCCTTTTATTGCACAGCTAATATAATGCCTGATTTTTCTGCTTCTCGTGCTTTGGTGATCTAGATGCAATACTTTATTATTATTGCTCAGGTACCTCCATGGAGTCCAAAGATTCCTGGGAGACAAACTATCCACACAGTACTTGTGCCTCTTCTTGAACCTCACTGACTGACTGACAAAGCATTTACAATAAACTCTGGCAATCCATTTCACTTATTCACCAATCTCCAAGCCAAAAAAAAAAATCTAGTCCTCACACCCTTGCTAACCACACTCTTACACAATTTTCAGGGATGGCTCTTTTTTTTCTGCCCTGTCTAGTTAAGTGCTGAAATATTTCCTATGCATCAGTCCTCTAATGCGCTTTTATCACGTCATTCCAAAAGTAATGTTTTGATACTGTACTTGTTCAAACGTGTCTCGGCTTGTCTAAACATGAATTTTTAAAGCTTTATGAGTACCACTAAGTTGAGGCTATCTCATTCTAAGGAATTCCGCCTTGCAAGAACATTATACTTAAGTCTTCTTCCCTTCATGTATTAGGCCTAGTGGCCTGTTACGGAGCTATCCTTAGCTCTTCTAAGCCGTATGCATCCCAAGGATAAGGTGGCTAGCCCTATGCCTCCCGATGTATCCTATGGCTGTAGCCTGTGTATGTTCACAGAGCCAGTTTGCCTGCTTGCGGGATGAAAAACCCTAGATAATCTAGGGAGAAAAACCCTACCATCCTCCACGCCCAAGACTGACTAATTTGGCTATGGCTGAGAAAGATCCTTAAGCGCCTCACGGTGGCAACAGAAATCGAACCTAGGACACTCCTTTCCCAGGCATATGGTTGCAAAGCACATAGCCACTCAGCTAACCATGCAGACATTATACTTAAGTTATTGTTGAAATAATCCTTTACTACTATGGAGGGTCACTGAAGAGCACATGAGTTCAAAAAAAAAAGGCAACAATGCTGCTATCACTGTAAAAAAAAAAATGTGCAAGAAGTGTATGGCAATAATGTTTTGAATGTGTGAAAGTGCTAGGAGTGGTTCTAAAAATTTTGACAAGGGGACTTTAGCTTCAAAGACTCCCCTCGCTCTGAAACTCTCTCTCGATAATGATATGCTGGATGCCACTATTGCAAGAAATGCCAATGCAAAAACCTCCGCCAAAACAAGACCTTCACTCTCAGAAGGTTTTATTAAGCATTTGGTAGGATATGGCTGGTATTATACATTTTGAACTCTTGCCACAAAACAAAACAATCACAGCTGAAGTATACTGTGAACAACTTGATTGAATGAAAAACTGAAAGAAAATAGGTGTTCTCTGCTCAATTGAAAGGATGTTGTTTTTCACCATGATAACTCACACCCTTGTAGTGCAAGATTCACCTGTACCAAGATTGAGGGACTCGACTGGGAAAAAGTTTCCTGATCTCCTCCATATTCTCCTGATCTTGCACCTTCATATTACCACGTATTTCGAAATTTGCAACATTTCATTAAAACAACACAATACATTAGAGGCAACTGAAATTGAGCCTGTGCAATTTCTTTGCCTCCAAACCTCCTGAATTCTATGGAAATGGCATTATTAAGCTTTCACAATGTTCAAAGAGCATTAATGATTCAAATAGAGAATGTACTTGATTAAATTAGTGCTTTATTTTTTATATCCTTTCAAAACTTAATGCTAAAAATGGCATTACTTTTGGGATGACCTGATAGTAAACTAAATGTTTTTATCATATCCATTTGCTTTTCCACCTGTCAATCAACTTTTGCAAACAAACCCTCAATTTATCATCATAGGGTACATCCCACAGACCACTCACCATCTTGGTCACTTGCCTCTGGATACTCTCTCTACCATTTCCGCATCTCCAACAAAGCTAAATGACCAGACCTGGGTACAGTAATCCAGATGTGGCCATATCAACATCTTATAAAGAGCAATGACAACTTCCTTATCTCTATTAGTGCATTCTTCAGTAACCATGTAATTCTATGAGCTACTTTGGTCTCCATAGCAATATGCCCTCTGAATTGCATCTCTGTCTACTAACATCCCCAAATCTCTAGTTTCATCAATTTCCTGGGGTACAATTCCATTAATGTGGTACACAGCTTGTATGATCTTTTCATCCCAAAATGCATAACTTTTTCACATTAAATTGGCACCCATTATTTTGTGCCCATACTATCAGTCTATTTAAATCATCCTGACTCCATTAACTATTATTTACCCAATTTTGCATCATCAGCAAGCAACTGAATATTTCTCTTCAAATATTTCCTGTACTATTCATGTTCAAATTAAAGAGTAGTTGTCCATGCACAGGACCTTCTAGCATGTTGCTAGTTGCTTTTCGCCAGGATTTCTGCTACTCCATGTACTATTCTTTGGTATTTGTCCATCAGCCACCTTGTGTCCTATCATAACACCAGTTTGATATCCATCACTGTTTGTTCCAGTTTGCATAGCAGATTTCCATATAATATTCTGTCAAACACCTTTGAAAAATTCAGTAGTATCACCATGTAACTATTCCTTTTATCCATCTTATCATTACGTGACACCTCCAGGGAGTCCAAAGACTCATCGAGGGAGGGAACCTACTCTACAACCCTCTGTCTCCACCAACTACAACGAACTGCAACTACACCAATACTATCAACAGTCCACTACCACCACTAGTATTTTCACAGACAATCGCAACATTCATGCCCACGGTGGGATTCGAACCTACAGCATTTTGGTTGGAGAGCAGATACACTAACCACTCGGCCAACCAGACCTGCATCTTAGCCATCACCATATTATTAAAAGTTAGTCATTTACTATACTAAGGCATGACTTACTTTTCACAAAGCCATGCTATCACTCCTACACCAGAGGTGTAGCTAGGAGGGTGTAGGGGGGGGGGGCAGTCCACCCCAGGCGGCACTTTTCACGTGAGACAATTTTATTTTTCAACGATTATTCTATTCATGTTAACTTAGTAATTTTATTACTTAATTAATAATTAGTTTTCAACAACTATACTTACAACTAAAAGAAACATAAACATAGTGTTTTAATTTCTTTCCCTACGTCATTTTGACTTTTTGTGGTCTTTTTTGGTGTGTATTGAGAGGGGCAGCAAACTTGGGGATCGTCCCGAGCGACAAAAGTTCTAGCTATGCCACTGTCCCACACACACATACAGAGTATCATATTCTTATCTGTCCATTCCTGTATTCTGTCTTTGACCAACTTTTCCAATACTTTTACCACCACTCTCAAGATACAGATTGGTCTATAATTTGCTATCACAGTCTTGGAGCCTCTTTTATGCAATGGAATTAGTTTATTCATTCACTCCCTTGTGATTTAAGTTAAATGGTTTGTCAGAGGCAGTGCACATTCCTTTGCACATTCTTGTAATATGAGAGCTGCTATACCATCTAATCCCATGGCTGTATTTGCATTGAGATGCTACAGTATCCTAAGTACTTCAAATTCATTAGCTTCTATTTTTACATTAGTTCCTGTCACAGCAATATCCTCACTTGGATAAGCCCATGCAAAATGGTCATTCAGTAATGCATATCATAAAGAGCAATGAATGTTTCTTACTACTATTTCTCACCTTACTATTATCAGCACTCATTACAGTTATTCATCCGGAGTCACTCTTCCTTTTATTTGCCATATAGAAAAAGAAATCTTCAGGATTTCCTTTAGCCTACTCGACTAATTTCTTCTCATAATCTGATTTTGCTTTCTTATGCTGTTACCTTTCTTGCCTGAGCCTTTCTCTTTACGTATCTTCCACAACTTTTTTTTTTGCAGTTTCTGCTTAATGATACTACTCAACCATCTAACTCCTGACTTTGGTATACAGTATGATACTGTTTCCTTCAGATACTGCTAACATCCTTCCCTCGTGGAATCTTATGCCACCGCCAGTGGTGGACTGGCCAGAGTGTCAGCTAGCCTGATGGCAAGTGGGCCCCTTAAACATGAGACAATATGTTAAAAATGTTAATGATCTTTTAGCAGCTTGAAAATATAATAGAAGTTCTGATATTATTACTGTATGCAACTAAGATTTACGTTGCATTACTATTTTAATTTAAAAAAATAATAATAAAAGCATTTTTCGAGAATACCTTATATTTAAGAATATAATAAATAACTCGGAAAAAATAATTCTAATTCAGGTTATGTGAGGCTGATGCATACATTATATAGCCTCGGCTCAGATCTTTAATATTGTGACTGCACAATGAACCTTAGCTGGAAATCCCAGCCTGGGATCTTGATGTGCAGCTGGAATCAACTTTGTATCAAGCTACTGCATACATTGTAAAGACAGCAAATATTTTTCATTGCATCGGCCTCAGTTTGAGCATGCTTCATGAACTCTTAACCTTGCTTGCTGTGTTTTATAAAAAGTATGTATTTAATTAATATTTTTTTTATATACTGTGGCCCTATGTCCTTTAATTTAAATATAATGTTTCATTGTATAAAATTAGTATAAAAATACTAGATAGTAAATATATTTAAGCTGCAGTCTCAAATGATAATATATATGCATAATGCAAGTTCGATAACTAATGATACATAGATGCATCTGTAAAGCATATTTCCATTGATGTGTTCTTGCGGCGTAATTATAATTGAAGATGTTCATTTTTCCCAATGTGGATTATTTTTAATTAAGTTTTAATTTAAGGAATATTACCCCTACCAGCATGAAAAAGAAAA